>NC_133133.1:52984089-53596654 GCF_048418815.1 Hemitrygon akajei | reverse complement strand
GACACGGAGCTCTCCTTTTGCTTAGCAGTATTGATCTGAATATCACTTATTTCTATAGTAGAATATGATTGCTCATTTTTAGTTGAATTGAACACTGAAATTTTGACTAGGTACTTCTGGTTACATTGGGGATATTGTAATGGATGCTATTGCTACAATTCCAGGGTAGTCAAGTGAATCTGCAGATGCTGGAAATAAATAAAAACACAAAATGCTGGCAGAACTCAGCAGGCCAGACAGCATCTATGGGAGGAGGTAGTGACAACGTTTCGGGCCAAAACCCTTCATCAGGAGTGAAGTAACATGGGATGGTCGAGGGGGGATAAGAAGTGGGGGGAGGGATAAAGTAGAGAGCTGGGAAGTGATAGGCTGGAGGGAAATGGGCTAGGGGGAAGGTGGAGAATTATGGGAAATAAAAGAGAAAGAAAGCGAGGGCTGGGGGAGATTACAGTGAGGGGGGAGAAAAGAGAGAGAAAGAGAACCAGACTAAAATTATAGATAGAGATGGGGGTAAGTGGGGGGCAGGGGTATCAACGGAGGTCAGTGAGTTGGATGTTCATGCCGGCCGGAAGGAGGCTACCTAGGTGGGAGATAAGGTATTGCTCCATCGACCTGCGTGTGGCCTCATCTTGACGGTAGAGGAGGCCATGGACAGACATGTCGGAGTGGGAGTGGTCTGTGGAATTGAAGTGTGTGGCCACAGGGGGATCCTGCTACTGCTGGAGGACCGAGCGCCGGAGTTCGGCGAAACGGTCTCCCAGTCTGCGTCGGGTCTCCCCAATGTATAAATGGCCACATCGGGATCACCGGATACAGTATATCACCCCAGCTGACTCGCAGGTGAAGTGGTGCCTCACCTGAAAGGACTGTCTGGGGCCTGGGATGGTGGTGAGGGAAGAAGTGTGGGGGCAGGTAGCCTCCTACCTGCCGGCATGAACATCCAACTCATAGACCTCCGTTGATACCCCTGCCCCCCCTTACCCCCATCCCTATCTATTATTTTAGTCTGGTTCTCTTTCTCTCTCTTTTCCCCCTTCACTATAATCTCTCCCCAGCCGTATCTTTCTTTCTCTTTTATTTCCCATAATTCTCCTCCTTCCCCCTAGCCCATTTCCCTCCAGCCTATCACTTCCCAGCTCTCTACTTCATCCCTCCCCCCACTTCTTATCCCCTCTCCACCATCCCATGTTACTTCACTCCTGATGAAGGGTTTCGGCCTGAAACGTCGTCACTACCTCCTCCCATAGATGCTGTCTGGTCTGCTGAGTTCTGCCAGCATTTTGTGTTTTTAATTCCAGGGTAGGACTGGCACATATTTGTCTTTTGCTTGATTTCAAAATGTCATAGTTGAAGTGGATAAAGGCATTGGAGTAGTAGAGATCTCCTTCCAAAGAGACAAGATATCAACTGCGATGCATTGAGAGAAAAGAGATGTATTTGATGGGTGTGTAGACTAAATCCCTATCAACATCTTCCATGGAGGACTCCCCAGCAATAGTTCTGGTGAGGACTGTACCTTCTGAGAATGTCTCTATTGCTGATTTTGCCCAGTAGTGTGCCTACTCCAGGCTGCCACAGTGATGTCCAGTAGTGTGTCAAGACTGAAGAGTCACACCCTTTGGTGCTCAACTGTAGAGAGCTGAACAAAATTGTTTCCTTTTAGGAATAATTTTACACTTGAACTCACTGACAAGAAAATTCTCCACCACTGAATGTTTTAATGAATATTTCTACATGTATTAGTGTTAAATGGACGAATGGTGGAAAATTTGACTGCCCTACAGAGATCACAAAATATTAAGATGTACGATACAGGAATATGAGTGGAAAGGAAGAATATATATGGCTAACAACTGATCCATTATCATTCAAACTGAATTGATCTTATTACTGGTAAAATATATCAACTATCAAAACACTAATTTTATTACCTTCTATTTGTTTCTTGTATGACTTGATGCTTAAACAACTTCCATTGGAGGTAATACTATTATCACAATACTAAGTACTCGACATTAGATTAAGCCATGTACCCATGACTACCATAAGAACATAAGAAATAGGAGCAGGAGGAGACCATCTGGCCTGTCGAGCCTGCTTCACCATTCAATAAGATCATGGCTGATCTGGCCATGGACTCATCTCCACCTACCTGCCTTTTCCCCATAACCCTTAATTCTCCTACTCTGCAAAAATCTATCCAACCTTAAATATATTTACTGAGGTAGTCTCCACTGCTTCATTGGGCAGAGAATTCCACAGTTCACCACTCTTTGGGAAAAATAGTTCCTCCTTATCTCCGTCCTAAATTTAATCCCCCAAATCTTGAGGCTATGTCCCCTAGTTCTAGCCTCACCCACCAGTGGAAGCAACTTTCCTGCCACTATCTTACCTGTCCCTTTCATAATCTTGTATGTTTCTATAAGATCTCCTCTCATCCTTCTGAATTCCAGTGAGTACAATCCCAGATGACTCAATCTGTCCTCATAGCCTAACCCCCTCATCTCTGGAATCAAGCTGGTGAACTTCCTCTGCACTGCCTCCAAAGCCAGTACATGCTTCCTCAAGTAAGGAGACCAGAACTGCATGCAGTATTCCAGATGCAGCCTCACCAGTATCCTATGCAGTTGCAGCATAGCCTCCCTGCTCTTAAATTCAATTCCTCTAGCAACGAAGGACAACATTCTATTTGCCTTCTTGATATCCTGCTGCACCTGCAAACCAACCTTTTGTGATTCATGCACAAGCACTCTCAAGTTCTTCTGCACAGCAGTATGCTGAAATCTTTTATCATTTAAATAATAATCTGCTCTTCCAGTGGATGACCGCGCAGTTACCAACATTGTACTCCATCTACCAGACCCTGGCCCACTCACTTACTCTATCTATACCTCTCTGCAGACTCCGTATCCTCTGCACAATTTGCTTTTCCACTCAGTTTAGTGTCATCATCAAACTTAGATATGCTACACTCGGCCCTCCCTTCCAGATCGTTAATGTATATCGTGAACAGCTGCAGGCCCAGCACCGACCCCTGCGGCACACCGCCCACCACTGATTGTTGACCAGAAAAACACCCATATGCATCCCAGCTCTCTGCTTTCTATTGCTAAAGCAATATTCTGTCAATGCTAATACATCACCACCAACTGTGAGCAACACACACAAAATGCTGGAGGATCTCAGCAGACCAGGCAGCAGTTATGGAAAAAAAAGTACAGTCCAGGTTCGGCTTGAAACCCTTTGGCAGGACTGGTAAAAAAAGACGAGAAGTAGGTTTAAATGATGGAGGAGGGGAGAGAGAAGCACAAAGTAATAGGTAATAGCTGGAGGGGAAGGGATGAAGTAAATTGTTGGGAAGTTGATTGATGCTGTAGTTACCCGACCATGTGACCATAAGCACATGGTAAAGGAGTCAGAGAGCAGCAGGGATCACAGAGAGGGAGCAGTGAGGGGGGTTTCACTGAGCCCCCATCGAAGAGAAGATTTAAACTTCTTCAGTGTAGGCATCCCTGGAAGAGACTTTGCAATGTAGTGATCTAATCACAAACAGGAGAGAATTTGCAGATGCTGGAAATCCAAGAAACACACACAAAATGCTGGAGGAACACTAAGCCTCCTTATCTTATGGATAACTCTTTCAAGTGGCACCTTTTTGAACAGCTTGTGGAAATCCTAGTAAATAACATCCATTTGTTCCCCTCTATCCACTGTGCTTGCTATATCCTCAAAGAACTCCAGTAAGTTTGTCAAACAGGACCTGCCTTTGCTGAATCCATGCTGCATCTGCCTGACGAATCCATTTCTTTCCAGATGCCTCACTATTTCTTCTTTAATAATAACTTAAAGCATTTTCCCAACTAAAGATGTTAATCTAGCTGGCCTATAGTTACCTGCCTTTTGCCTACATCCTTTATTGAACAGTGGCGTGACATTCACCTTCTTCCAATCCGCCGGGACCCGCCCTGAGTCCAGAGAATTTTGGTAAATTATCACCAAAGCCTCAACTATAACCACTGCCATTTCTTTCAGTACTGGTTCCATCAGGACCAGGGGACTTGGCTATCTCAAACAATCGTTGGTCTCGGCCCGAAACGTCGATTGTACTCTTTTCCATAAATGCTCCCTGGCCTGCTGAGTTCTTCCAACATTTTGTGTGTGTGACTTGTCTATCTTTCGGCCCACAAGTTTGCTCAGCACTACCTCTTTAGTGATCACTATTGTATCAAGGTCCTCACCTCCCATCACATCCATATAATCTCTCTTTGGCTTGTTAGACATGTCCTCTACCATGAAGACCAACACAAAATACTACTCTTGCTGACTTTGTACACTCAAGCTTTTAGTTTGATGCCTTCCTTTATTTCCTTTGTTATCCAAGGCTGGCTTTCCCCACCCTTACTGTCTTTGCTTTGAACTGGAATATACTTGCTTTGGAGATGTGAGACTTCTACTGATTCTACTGCCCTCAATGCTGCAAATTGCAGGCATCTGACTTGCTCCTTCTTTTGAGCAGGGAAGGTTCTCAATATACTTTGAACAAAACTAAATGTAGTATTTTCAGTATATAGATAGTAGTTTATTTTCTGTAAAATAGACACTAACTCAGTCCAAAACTCACTGAATTTCAAATGATCATTTTCACTGATGCTAATAATTGATGAATTAAAGGGCATTGTCATTTGATTGGGATATTTTAGACAAGTGAAGGTCATTGGAAACTCCAACTTACAGCACAATGTGATTCATAAGGTTTTTGCTAGACCCTTTTATTATTTTTTCATTAATCCTTCTGAACATTATTCTAAGACTAGCTTCATTTTAAATAGCTACATTACCTATACCGTTTATTCTAATTAATTAGGAAACGCTCTTTACAAGAGAAGTCATTTTCTATTGTTTTTTGGGGTTATACCTTGCAATTTTCCTTCTCAATTCTTGGTTCATGTGATCTTGTTTTGTTAAGTGGCAATGAGCTGGATAAGCAGTGAAGGAGCACTCCTGGTGGAAGTGGAGTTGTTGGATTTATGGTGTTTCTAGTTTGGTGTGCACTTTATATAACCTTACTAGGGATCTTGATATAATCTCACCAGGGTATCTTGGCAAATTTAATTGATGTGTTTAGAAAATGGGCTTCTAGTTTCTAACACAAACATGTCTAGTTATTCATCATACATCCTCAACACTATAATACCATAAGATACAGGGAGAGAATTGGACCATTTGGCCAAATGAGTTTACACCACTATTCAATCAGACTGATTTTGACTTCAGCTCCATTTTCTTGCCTGCTCTCCATTACCCTTAACCTACTTTACCAACGAAGCGCCTTTGTTACCGTTCTGAAAGTTAGGTCATGTGCTTTACGTAGGAAGATAAATTACACATCTTCTACCTCCTCTTCACTCAGAAAAATTCCTTCTAAATTTTGTAGATTATCAACGACAAAATCTTTGAAAGAATTAACCCACCGTCCATGCAGAGAAGTCTGGATATTTGCAGATTTTGCCTATGGGGACTTGTGGAGCATGGTCTCAAGATTGTTTCTGAACACTACAGTCAACAACCACCCACACTACTGAAGAATGCTAAAGGTTGAATACAATGACAATCATATTTGAGAGAACCCTGTCAACAGCCTATCATAAATCAGGCCAATGCTGATATGGTCACTATGGAGAGCCACTGGGAGAGCCCAGCTTCCTGCTTTGTGGGGCCACTAATGCTTCCCATAATGCATTACTCTCAGTAGTCAGAAGACCATGCGAGCCCCTAGCACATTAAGCCTGTCCAGAACTGTTGTAGCTACAGTGGAAGTTTGCCTGTCAGCAGCCTGGTCTTCCTTGGCAACATCCTCTGCTTGTATTACATTTGAAGATGAGATTTTGCCCATTGGATTGATTGGATCCACAAGTTCCCCATCACTAGAAACAATGGGCTAATCAGCAGCAAGAAGTAAGAAAAAAACACGTTATATCTTAGAACAACACCCGGCCTACAATAGGTTGCAAATTAATATTAATGTATCAGAGCCAGAAAATATCGCTGTTCAGTACACAGCAGGATTTCACATCTAACATTGAAACAAAAGGCTAATTCCCTTGCATTTTGATACATTGTCTGAGAGAGGAATGTGTACCACTTCAGGAGAATGGAATTTGGTTGACAAACTTCCAACCTGATGCTTTTTCTGCACAAGCGCACTCATCTCAATTGTGCAACCATTATGTAAAGGCAAGCTGCAAATGATTATCTGGCTATGCAAAACCATACTCCTAAAATTGCAAACAGTCTCTTTCCCAGATTGGGAACTTCACCAGCATGACTAGCATTTAATGCCAATCCCTAATGCCTTCTAAACTAAGGAGATAGTTAAGAACTAACTACCCTGCTGGGCCTCAAATTGCATAGAAGCCCAGACCTCATGACATTGGATTTCCCACCGTGAATGGTATTACAGACAGACAGACATACTTTATTGATCCCGAGGGAAATTGGGTTTCATTACAGCCGCACCAACCAAGAATAGTGAAGAAATATAGCAATATAAAACTATAAATAATTAATAATGAGTTAATCATGCCAAGTGGAAATAAGTCCAGGACCAGCCTATTGGCACAGGGTGACTGACACTCTGAGGGAGGAGTTGTAAAGTTTAATGGCCACAGGTAGGAATGTCTTCCTATGATGCTCAGTGTTACATCTCGGTGGAATGAGTCTCTGGCTGAATAAACTCCTGTGCCTAACCAATACATTATGGAGTGGATGGGAGTCATTGTCCAAGATGGCATGCAACTTGGACAGCATCCTCTTTTCAGACACCACCGTCAGAGAGTCCAGTTCCACCCCCACAACATCACTGGCCTTACGAATAAATTTGTTGATTCTGTTGGTGTCTGCTACCCTCAGCCTCCTGCCCCAGCACACAATAGCAAACATGATAGCACTGGCCACCACACACTTGTAGAACATCCTCAGCATCGTCCGGCATATGTTAAAGGACCTCAGTCTCCTCAGGAAATAGAGATGGCTCTGACCCTTCTTGTAGACAGCCTCAGTGTTCTTTGACCAGTTCAGTTTATTGTCAATTCGTATCCCCAGGTATTTGTAATCCTCCACCATGTCCACACCGACCCCTTGGATGGTCACCGGTGCCTTAGCCCCCCTCAGGTCCACCACCAGCTCCTTAGTCTTTTTCACATTAAGCTGCAGATGATTCTGCTCACACCATGTGACAAAGTTTCCCACTGTAGCCCTGCACTCAGCCTCATCTCCTTTGCTGATGCATCCAACTATGGCAGAGTCATCAGGAAACTTCTGAAGATGGCAAGACTCTGTGCAGTAGTTGAAGTCCGAGGTGTAGATGGTGAAGAGAAAGGGGGACAGGACAGTCCCCTGTGGAGCCCCAGTGCTGCTGACCACTCTGTCTGACACACAGTGTTGCAAGCGCACGTACTGTGGTCTGCCAGTCAGGTAATCAATAATCCATGACACCAGGGAAGCATCCAGCTGCATCACTGTCAGCTTCTCACCCATCAGAGCAGGGCGGATGGTGTTGAACGCACTGGAGAAGTCAAAAAACACGACCCTCACAGTGCTCACCGGCTTGTCCAGGTGGGCGTAGACACGGTTCAGCAGGTAGACGATGATATCCTCAACTCCTAGTTGGGGCTGCTAGGCGAACTGGAGGGGGTCTAAGTGTGGCCTAACCATAGGCTGGAGCTGCTCCAGAACAAGTCTCTCCAGGGTCTTCATGATGTGGGAGGTCAATGCCATCAGTCTGTAGTCATTGGAGCCACTGGGGCGCAGCGTCTTCGGTACAGGGATGAGGCAGGATGTCTTCCACAGCACAGGAACCCTCTGGAGACTCAGGCTCAGGTTGAAGACATGGTGAAGTACTCCACATAGCTGGGGGGCACAGGCATTGAGCACCCTGGGGCTGACACCATCCGGGCCTGCAGCCTTGCTTGGGTGGAGACGTTTCAGTTGTCTTCTCACCTGTTCAGCTGTGACGCCCACCGTGGTGGTTTCAGGTGGGGGAGGGGTGTAGTCACGAGAGCAGGGTGGGGGGCTGTGAGGAGGCGTAGGAGAGGAGAGTGGAGTATGTGTTGGTTGGGGGCCGACAACAGATGAATCATGTGGGGGATGGGCAGGGGCCACAGTGTCAAATCTGTTGAAGAACAGATTAAGTTCGTTGGCCCTGTCCACACTGCCTTCAGCTCCTCTGTTGCTAGTTTGCCGGAACCCAGTGATAGTCCTTATCCCACTCCAGACCTCTCTCATGTTGTTCTGCTGGAGTTTCCACTCAAGCTTCCTCCTATACCTGTCTTTAGCCTCCCTGATCTTGGCTTTCAGGTCCCTCTGTATTGTCCTCAGCTCCTCCCTATTTCCATCTCTAAACACCCTCTTTTTAGCATTCAGGATGTCCTTAATATCCTTTGTTACCCATGGCTTGTTATTTGAATAACAAAGGACAGTTCTTGCCGGAACATTGCAGTCCACACAGAAGTTGATGTAACCAGTGATGTAACCTGTGAGACCATCAATGTCCTCTCCGTTTGGCTCACAGAGTGCCTGCCAGTCTGTCACCTCAAACCAATCCTGGAGTGCCTCATAAGCCTCCCCCGACCATTTCCTCACTGACCTCGAGGTTGCAGGTTTACTCTTCACCAGAGGCACGTAGCAGGGTTTGAGATGCACCAGGTTGTGATCTGACCTTCCCAGTGGGGGGAGGGAGAGGAGCTGTATGCATCCTTAACGTTAGCATACATCAAGTCCAGGGTCCTCTCCCCTCTGGTTGTACAGCTCACATACTGCGTGAAGTTGGGCAGTGTTCTAGCCATGGTAACATGGTTGAAGTCACCCGAGATGGTAATGAGGGCACTCAGGTGCTGGGTTTGTAGTCCGGCTATGACGGTGTGAATGATGTTACACGCCGACGTCGGGTTGGCAGAGGGAGGGATGTACACAACAACCACAATTGCATGTGAGATTTCCGGTGAGCCAAATATATTTTATTTTGACAATCCATTTGTTTTCGCTAAAACCAACATTTTAATTCCAAATTATTTAATTAATTTTAATTCCCCAGGTACAAAAACTGAATTGAAACACTCCTTCCTGAATCATTTTTTTCAGAACTTTTGCTGTTAATCCAATAATTTGACCATTGCAATGGTTGGTAAATGAGGAACCATAAACAAAATCATGACATTGTATTTCATTCATTTTCGCTGATGCAGATGTTCCATTTCCTTCTTGGGTCTTATTTTGTAATCAGGTTGAATGACTTTCAAAATGCTGTTATGGAGTTGTTTTAGTCCTGTTCTAGGTTATAATCAGTGCTTCATGCTATTCTGTCTTTGAATGAGGTCCACATTTCCAGGCAAGGGACATGGAATACCGAAACTGGTTGACTTGTTTTAGTGTTTAGTTTCTATTCCAAACTGGATCTCGCCATCAAATTTAGTTCTACAATCAGCTGAAGTATTAAAAGTAGGATGGCTAATGGCTGACTGATCTCCAGCATACATCCAAGTTCTTTTGCTGTTATCTGATGAATCACATCAAGTAGTACCTTCACCTAATGAACCACCATAGAATACTGTACAGTTGGTTTTGCTCTTTTATTAAATGGTGGTTCCACCCTTATCAAAGAACCAGCAATAAAATGAGTGAATAAAGTGTGATAAGACTAGAAAGCTGACATCTGTCCCCAATTTATGGAAAAGTTGGTATGTGGGAATCCTAACAAAATATAACAAGAACGTTTAATCCAAAATTAATCAGTGCTTTGTGTCAGGCTTTGGAATACTAGAAATACTATGCTAGTTGGCTGACTCATAGGTCTGCACACTGCAGTAAACACATTTACTTTCTGGGTGTGTTCTGGGTTCCACCCTCTGCAAGGCTGTAATGGAAGCCCTCAAAATTGTTTAGTGTTATAAATATTGAGCTCTCTCTTCAATAAACACTGACGTCGGTGATTAAAGCTCCAAATGAAAGCATAAACCCTACTGTGTGTTTTAGTAATGAACAAAAACATTTTCCTATCTGTGCCAAGCTTTAAACCCAAATAATTTTATTAAAAACAGCTAGATTTCAATTGAGTTTTTAAAATATTTTTTAAAGTTTTTTTTCTCTGGGAATTGTGGTCCATTTACTAAAAAATCATGTCTGGTCTTAGCAACGTGATGTTTCACAGTGCCATCATTTACCTCTGAAGTTCTTTCCTCTGAAGCCAAAGGAATGAATTTCAGGGATAGAGTACAAAGAACTGATGATATTATAGTAACATTTTGTGCTGTAATAGAATATAAATATCTGGACATACATTCTCAGAATTTCTCAAAATTAAGGTAAATTTTAACTTAATTTCACTTGAGCCCTCATCTGTTTTCAAAGTGGAAACTCCAGGTATTTATGTTTTTTTATTTTAAATGGTAGTGACCGTGTTAAAGTCACTCCTGAGTTCCTCAAGCAGTGTATTTATTTTGCCCTGCATTCCAGCGCCTGCAGTCTCCTGAACTGCAAAGCAATAAACACAAGTACGCACAGTCACAGCTGATATCCCATGTTGCTCAGTTGTCACTTCTCATTTCTCCATTATTACTTAAGTGCAAGTACCATAACTGTTTGGCACTGAGTGAATGTGTTTATTTTTGTCAGGATGCCAGACAATATTGCTCACCAGTTGAACAAAAAGGGAATGGACTCTTTTCAGTATGAAGAAGAGTTGATGCAGTCTTGCACCAACCGGAAAGTTGTAGTCTTAGGAAGCTGAGGATAGGAGATGATTTGATCGCAATACAGCATATTTGATTGTAAGAGCCATAGGTAGAGTGGACAGCCAGTACAGATAGCTAATTAGTATTGGTATTGGCACTGGTCTATTATAGAACATGATGTGGAGATAAATGCATGGCTGAGGGACTGGAGCAGGGGGCAAGGATTCAAATTTCTGGATCATTGGGAACTCTTTTGGGGCAGGTGTGATTTGTACAAAAAGGATGGGTTGCACTTGAATCCCAGGGGGACCAATATCCTGGCAGGGAGGTTTGCTAAGGCTACTGGGGAGAGTTTAAACTAGAATTGTTGGGGGGGTGGGAACCCAACTGAAGAGACTGGGGAAGAGGAGGTTGGCTCACAAATAGAGAAAGTTTGGAGACAGTGCGAGAGTGAGGATAGGCAGGTGATAGAGAAGGGATGCGCTCAGACCGAAGGTTTGAGATGTGTCTATTTTAACACAAAGAGTGTTGTGAACAAAGTGGATGAGCTTAGAGCATGGATCAGTACTTGGAGATATGATGTGGTGGCTAGTACAGAGACTTGGATGGCTCAGGGACAGGAATGGTTACTTCAAGTGCCGGGTTTTAGATGTTTCAGAAAGGACAGGGAGGGAGGCAAAAGAGGTGGGGGCGTGGCACTGTTGATCAGAGATCGTGTCACAGCTGCAGAAGAGGTGGCCACCATGGAGGGATTGTCTACTGAGCCTCTGTGGGTGGAAATTAGGAACAGGAAGGGGTCAATAACTTTACTGTGTGTGTTTTCTATAGGCCGCCCAATAGTAATGGGGATATCGAGGAGCAGATAGATAGATAGATAGATAGATACTTTATTCATCCCCATGGGGAAATTCAACTTTTTTCCAATGTCCCATACACTTGTTGTAGCAAAACTAATTACATACAATACTTAACTCAGTAAAAAATATGATATGCATCTAAATCACTATCTCAAAAAGCATTAATAATAGCTTTTAAAAAGTTCTTAAGTCCTGGCGGTAGAATTGTAAAGCCTAATGGCATTGGGGAGTATTGACCTCTTCATCCTGTCTGAGGAGCATTGCATCAATAGTAACCTGTCGCTGAAACTGCTTCTCTGTCTCTGGATGGTGCTATGTAGAGGATGTTCAGAGTTATCCATAATTGACCGTAGCCTACTCAGCACCCTTCGCTCAGCTACCGATGTTAAACTCTCCAGTACTTTGCCCACGACAGAGCCCGCCTTCCTTACCAGCTTATTAAGACGTGAGGCGTCCCTCTTCTTAATGCTTCCTCCCCAACACGCCACCACAAAGAAGAGGGCGCTCTCCACAACTGACCTATAGAACATCTTCAGCATCTCACTACAGACATTGAATGACGCCAACCTTCTTAGGAAGTACAGTCGACTCTGTGCCTTCCTGCACAAGGCATCTGTGTTGGCAGTCCAGTCTAGCTTCTCGTCTAACTGTACTCCCAGATACTTGTAGGTCTTAACCTGCTCCACACATTCTCCATTAATGATCACTGGCTCCATATGAGGCCTAGATCTCCTAAAGTCCACCACCATCTCCTTGGTCTTGGTGATATTGAGACGCAGGTAGTTTGAGTTGCACCATATCACAAAGTCCTGTATCAGTTTCCTATACTCCTCCTCCTGTCCATTCCTGACACACCCCACTATGGCCGTGTCATCAGCGAACTTCTGCACATGGCAGGACTCCGAGTTATATTGGAAGTCTGATGTGTACAGGGTGAACAGGACCGGAGAGAGTACGGTTCCCTGCGGCGCCTCTGTGCTGCTGACCACCGTGTCAGACCTACAGTCTCCCAACCGCACATACTGAGGTCTATCTGTCAAGTAGTCCACTATCCAATCCACCATGTGAGAGTCTACTCCCATCTCCGTTAGTTTGTGCCTTAAGATCTTGGGCTGGATGGTGTTAAAGGCACTAGAGAAGTCAAGGAATGTAATCCTCACAGCACAACTGACCCCCTCTAGGTGAGAGAGTGATTTGTGCAGCAAATACGTGATAGCATCCTCCACTCCCACCTTCTCCTTATACGCAAACTGAAGAGAATCCTGGGCGTGCCTGGTTTGTGGCCTCAGATTCTGTATTATCAGCCGCTTCATGGTCTTCATAACGTGCGACGTCAAGGCAACAGGTCTGAAGTCATTCAACTCCTTTGGTTGTGGTTTCTTCGGTACCGGGACAATACAGGATGTTTTCCACTATCTGGGTACTCTTCTCTGCTCCAGGCTCATGTTGAAGATGCGCTGTAGTGGTTCTCCCAGCTCAGTCGCACAGGCCCTCAGTAATCGTGGGGAAACTCCATCCGGTCCAGCCGCCTTGCTGGTACAGATCTTCCTCAGTTGACCTTCCACCTGCGCAGCCGTAATCCTGGGCGTGGGCAAGGTCTCCTGTGAGTGGCTATTTTCCTGTGAGGGAAGTAAGCCTGGTGTGGATTTCTGCGGTGAGGATGAGATTGAGCTGTCGAACCTGTTGAAGAAGTTGTTCAGCTGGTTCGCTTTCTCCACATCTCCACTTATGTTCGCCCCCCGCTTTGCACCGCATCCGGTGATGATCTTCATCCCATCCCACACCTCCTTCATGCTTTTTTTCTGCAGCTTTTGTTCTAGCTTCCTCCTATACTGCTCCTTTGCCCCCCTTATCTGTACTCTGAGTTCCTTCTGAACTCTTTTAAGCTCCAACCGATCACCATCTTTAAAGGCCCTCTTCTTCTGGATAGGGAAACAGATCCTGGAAAGGTGTAATAATAACAGTTGTCATGATGGGAGATTTTAATTTCCCAAATATCGATTGGCATCTCCCTAGAGAGAGGGGTTCAGATGGGGTGGAGTTTGTTAGGTGTGTTCAGGAAGGTTTCTTGACACAATATGTAGATAAGCCTACAAGAGGAGAGGCCATACTTGATTTGGTATTGGGAAATGAACCTGGTCAGGTGTCAGATCTCTCAGTAGGAGAGCATTTTGGAGATAGTGATAATAATTCTATCTCCTTTACAATAGCATTGGAGAGGGATAGGAACAGACAAGTTAGAAAAGCATTTAATTGGAGTAAAGGGAATTATGAGGCTATCAGGCAGGAAATTGGAAGCTTAAATTGGAAACAGATGTTCTCAGGGAAAAGTATGGAAGAAATGTGACAAATGTTCAGGGGATATTTGTGTGGAGTTCTGCATAGGTACGTTCCAATGAGACAGGGATGTTATGGTAGGATACAGGAACCGTGGTGTACAATGGCTGTAATAAATCTAGTCAAGAAGAAAAGAAAAGCTTACAAAAGGTTCAGAGAGCTAGTTAATGTTAGAGATCTAGAAGATCATAAGGCTAATAGGAAGGAGCTTATGGAGGAAATTAGGAGAGCCAGAAGGGGCCATGAGAAGGCCTTGGTGGGCAGAATTAAGGAAAACTCCAAGGCATTCTACAAGCATGTGAAGAGCTGGAGGATAAGATGAGAAAGAATAGGACCTATCAAGTGTTACAGTGGGAAAGAGTGTATGGAACCGGAGGAAATAGCAGAGGTACTTAATGAATACTTTACTTCAGTATTCACTATGGAAAAGGATCTTGGTGATTGTAGTGATGATTTGCTGCAGACTGAAAAGCTTGAGCATGTAGATATTAAGAAAGAGGATGTGTTGGAGCTTTCGGAAAGCATCAAGTTAGATAAGTTGCTGGGACCAGATGAGATGTACCCCAGGCTACTGTGGGAGGCAAGGGAGGAGATTGCTGAACCTCTGGTGATGATCTTTGCATCATCAATGGGGACGGAAAAGGTTCCGGAGGATTGGAGGGTTGCAGATGTTGTTCCTGTATTCAAGAAAGGGAGTAGAGATAGCCCAGGAAATTATAGACCAGTGAGTCTTATCTCAGTGGTTGGTAAGCTGATGGAGAAGATCCTGAGAGGCAGGATTTATGAACATTTGGAGAGGTATAATATGATTAGGAATAGTCAGCATGGCTTTGTCAAGGGCAGGTTGTCCTTATGAGCCTGATTGAATTTTTTGAGGATGTGACAAAACACATTGATGAAGGTAGAGCAGTGGATGCAGTGTATATGGATTTCAGCAAGGCATTTGATAAGATACCTCATACAAGGCTCATTGAGAAAGTAAGGAGGCATGGGATCCAAGGGGCAATTGCTTTGTGGATCCAGAACTGGCTTGCCCACAGAAGGCAAAGAGTAGTTGTAGATGGGTCATATTCTGCATGGAGGTCAGTCACCAGTGGAGTGCCTCAGGGATCTGTTCTGGGACCCTTACTCTTCATGATTTTTATAAATGACCTGGATGAGGAAGCAGAGGGATGGGTTAGTAAGTTTGCTTAAGTGTGAAGTGGTTCATTTTGGTAGGTCAAATCTGATGGCAGAATATAGTGTTAATGGTAAGACTCTTGGCAGTGTGGAGGATCAGAGGGATCTTGGGGTCCAAGTCCCTAGGACACTCAAAGCAGCTGCGCAGGTTGACTCTGTGGTCAAGAAGGCGTATGGTGTATTGGCCTTCATCAATCGTGGAATTGAATTTAGGAGCTGAGAGGAAATGTTGCAGCCTGTTTAGATTCCACTTGGAGCACCATGCTTAATTCTGGTCACCTCACTACAGGAAGGATGTGGAAGCCATAGAAAGGGTGCAGAGGAGATTTACAAGGATGTTGCCTGGATTGGGGAGCATGCCTTATGAGAATAGGTTGAGTGAACTTGGCCTTTTCTCCTTGGAGTGACGGAGGATGAGAGGTGACCTGATAGAGGTGTAAAAGATGATGAGAGGCATTGATCACATGGATAGTCAGAGACTTTTTTCCAGGGCTGAAATGGTTGCCACAAGAGGACACAGGTTTAAGGTGCTGAGGAGTAGGTACAGAGGTGATGTCAGGGGTAAGTTTTTTTACTCAGAGAGTGGTGAGTGCATGGGATGGGCTGCCGGCAATGGTGGTGGAGGCGGATATGATAGGGTCTTTTAAGGGACTTTTGGATAGGTAAGTGGAGATTAGTAAAATAGAGGGCTATAGGTAAGCCTAGTAATTTCTAAGGTAGCGACATGTTCGGCACAGCATTGTGGGCCGAAGGGCCTGTATTGTGCTGTATGTTTTCTATGTTTCTTAACATAGAAATTTATCGCACATGTCATGTGTACCAAGATACAGCAAAAAACTTTGTCTTGCACTTAATTATAAAATCATTACACTGTATATTTAGTTAGAATAAGGTAAAATAATAAAGTGAAAATGCTGCTAAAAATGGTAACACTAAGGAATTTAAAGTTGCTGATCCTCTCCCACTCTGATGAGAACTGGCTCACAGACCTCTAGTTTCCTTAGACACAGACAGACACATTCATGAAAGAAAATATGATGTTTATAGGTTATGTAGCAGGGAAGAGTTAGGCTGACTGTGGAGTGGGCTTATATAAGATGTCACATCATTGTGGACCGAAGGGCCTATATCATGCGGTAGTATTTTATGTTCTACATTCTATATTCTCATATCTCTCCACCTGGTGGCCTAGGCAAGGAAGAAAAAACTAGTCAAGAAATGCAGTGATCTGTCACACACAACAATGGACAATAAACTACATATAAAGACAGCTTGAGCTGGAAATAGCCAAAGACATAACAGTTCATAACGCATTGTCATTGTGACTTTCACAGGAATTGCAGTCTCAATGCTGCTTGTGTTAGAATTGGGTTTGTAGCCACACCCATCCATAGACTTCTGCAACTTAATACAGATAGACAAAAAAACACAGCGAATGTTTTAGATTGTGTAAAAGAGCCGGAAAAAAATAAACAAGTAATTGTTAAATGTTCAAGGCTCAAAGGTTCATTTATTATCAAAGCATGCTTTGTCATCTGTATCAATGATCTCGATGATAATGTGGTAAATTGGATCAGCAAATTTGCTGATGATACAAAGATTGGAGGTGCAGTGGACAGAGAGGAAGGTTTACAAAGCTTGCAGAGTGATTTGGACCAGTTGGAAAAATGGGCTGAAAAATGGCAGATGGAGTTCAATACAGACAAGTGTGAGGTATTGCACTTTGGAAGGAAAAACCAAGGTAAAACATAAAAGGTAAATGGTAGGGCACTAAGGAGTGCAGTAGAACAGAGGGATCTGGGAATATAGATACAAAATTCCCTAAAAGTGGTGTCACAGGTAGATAGAGCAGTAAAGAGATCTTTTGGTACATTGGCCTTTATAAATCAAAGTATTGAGTCTTAGAGTTGGAATGTTATGGTGAAGTTGTATAAGGCATTGATGAGGCCGAATTTGGAGTATTGTGTGCAGTTTTGGTCACCTAATTACAGGAAGGATATTAATAAGGTTGAAAGGGTGTAGAGAAGGTTTACAAGGACGTTGCTGGGACTTGAGAAACTGAGTTACAGAGAAAGGCTGAATAGGTTAGGACTTTATTCCCTGGAGTGTAGAAGAATGAGGGGAGATTTGATAGAGGTGTATAAAATTATGATGGGTATAGATAGAGTGAATGCAAACAGGCTTTTTCCACTGAGGTGAGGGGAGAAAAAAACACAGAGAACATGGTTTAAGGGTGAAGGGGGAAAAGTTTAAAGGGAACATTGGGAGGGGCTTCTTCACACACAGTGGTGGGAGTGTGGAATGAGCTGCCAGATGAAGTGGTAAATGTGGGCTCACTTTTAATATTTAAGAAAAACTTGGACAGGTACATGGATGAGAGGTGTATAGAGGGATATGGTCCAGGTGCAGGTCAGTGGGACTAGGCAAAAAAATGGTTCGGCACAGCCAAGAAGGGCCAAAAGGCCTGTTTCTGTGCTGTAATGTTCTATGGCTCTATGTATCCATATACGTTTGTACAATTCTGAATGTTGCCAATGATCTGTTTAAAATGTGTTGGTAGTATACTTGTTCAAATATGTACAATGTAGGGTTTTAAACCAGAGAAGTGTTGATAGTAAATCAGTGTGCATCACTATCTGCCTGATCTGTCTACTCCTAGTGGGCATTCATTGTGTCACTTGATGAATAAAAAGCAACATCAGTTTCCCAGAACTCCTTGTGCAATGCTGGATTTCCAGGGTTCCTTCGCTGGCCTATCAATGGGGACTTAATTTTGGGGACCATTGGTTTCCCTTCTGAAAACAATGGGTCTTTCCTCACCTGGAAGAGAAAAGTGGGAAATGTTTGGTGTCCATTTTGTATGGGCAGTAGGTACTCCTCATACTGACCACAGAGCAAAAGCTAAATTAAGGTCATTATCATGCCTGTACTTTAATTAGGACATTTAGGCATTATTGCTGAAAATAAGCATCATTCTTTTAAGATTGTTTAACATGGTCATTTGATAGCTTTAGAGAGAAATGCATTTGGTCTTAATTTAAATTTAAATTACATTATTTCAATTGATTGTAGTTTAAGGCTGGGGTTATTAACCTTGGCGAATGATGCAGTCTTTTTTTTAATACATGTTCTTTGCCTAATAATTTTTTAAATTAACTTTTGGAAAATTAAAAGATTATAGTTTTTGAAAACAGTTATTAAGAGGTATCAATATTTACACTTGTTGGTGTAAAACAATATTTTACTTTGTTTTACCATAGGTGGTAGTATTACATAAAATCTGGCACACAGAAACAGATATCCGCCCAGTTGATCTATGCTAGTGTTTATTCTGCATGAGTCTCTTACCATCCTGCTTTATCTAAACCTAATCAGCATCACACACACAACACACACATCTGGCATCCTCACCCTTCCTTTCCAGTCCTGAAGAAAGGTCTCAGCCCAAAATGTCAACTGCTTATTCATCTCCAAAGATGCTGCCAGATCTGCTGAGTTCCTCCAGCATTTTATGTTTGTTGCTTTGGATTTCCAGCATCTGCAGACTTTCTTATGTCTAATCAACATCAGCCTTTATTCTTTCATTGCTCATTTGCTTCTCCAAGAAGTAAAATAGCACCATCTTCACCATATCATTTTGTTGATTTCATATGAATCAAGGCAAGGATTACAGATTAAACCCCTCAGGCCTCTGCATTCACGCAGTGTCTCTCACTTCCGTTGATGTCAGAGGTTGTTACCAAGGTTCTGCATGTATGGATTTGGACAGTGGACTATAGACTTTTTCAGTACTATGGTATTTATATTCTGTGCTTTCACCCGTTCTTCCTCGGTTACTTTGTGCGAGGGGAGAGGGATTTGGGGGCAAGTGTTCATGTTGTGTATTGTGCCAGGGAGAGGTTTGAGGGTAGATGTTCTTGTTGCATTTTTTGTTAGTCCTTTTGTGCTGGGGAGGGGGATTTGGGGCCTGATGTTCCTATTGCATTTTGTGCACGGAGGGAGTGGTTTGGGAGCCGAGGCCCTTATCGCGTTTTGTACAGGGGAGAGGGGTTAGTGAGGTTGATAATCATGTTGCCATTTTTTGTGGGGGTGGGGTTTTCTGTTTCTCTTTTAACTGACTTCCACGGTTTTCTTTGTTTCGTAGCTATCTGGAGAAGAAGGATCTCAGAGTTGTATATTGCATACATACTTTGATAATAAATGAATCTTTGAACCTTATTTTTGAACCTTTGACAAGGAAACTGCTTCAAACAACATCATTGAACTGAGGGACTATTGTTTTCCTCATCTGTTTAGAAGCAGATTATGCCAGATATGGGCAACTGCTACTTACACAATAGAAGAAACAATGGATGAAACAGTTCACTCTGTTATGGAACAGATATAAAAGTTATAAAATAACTGAACAGATATAAAACCCTTGGAGGACAAAATGGTTCTCTTCCATATTGCCCTAATCCAGAGTCAGGTAGAATGTGTATCCTCAGTGGATTATGAGCCCAATCTTCTGGTGCTAACACTTAGATATGCACCCCTTAGAAAAGAGAAGAATTGACTCTGCTTGTTGCTATTCCTTTTGTCTTTTTGTTATTTTCCACTGCACAAGAGAAGTGATGCTGCATTCTTCAAATTGTGAGACTCACTCATACAGATTTTGCCACTTGAGTGTTTTCTCCAATAACTGAACTGCCCTAGCTTTTAGTACAAATTCTAAATCTCTTCTGAAATGCTTTGGGCATATCCTTGCAATGCTTATTCAATGCCATGTTACTGCAAAGGCACATGAACAGAACAGATTAAATGTTCCATATTCTAAATCACTTTTGTTTTGCAGTGTGGACCTTCAGTGGGTATTTTAACTGATTTGCTCCTTAGCACGCACTTCTTTAGATATAGCTAGTGTTTCTGTTAACTGTCTTCAGTGTGTAAATTACCAAGGCTAGTGGCAGGTGGGTGGAAGGTCCTATGAAGTCACATGCCTGACTTCCAATACAGAAAGGATAAAAGGCCTTGCCAAATAAACACATGTCAAAAAGAAACATCATAAGCATGAAGCACTGGGTGAACTTTGCTGGCAGGAGTTAGTGGCATCAGTCAGAATGCACAGCTCTCAGACAGTTAGACATCGGTTAGCTTGCATTCCCTGCATGCACTTGTGAATATGATTTGATGTAAGAATGGAGTCCTTACGACATTTCAGTGGGCAACCTAAGCTTCTGTACTAGGAGGCACAGGTTTTTCTTAATTACTTTGGTTTAGTAGTTTTGATCATGTAAAATTGTGTTTACCTGTTTTTAAAAGCTTTATTTTTTTAAAGTATCAGAGGCATTTAAGCACTGTTAAGAGGCCTCAAGAAGTGACAAAGCTCCATCTCTGATACTAACCTCTTAATATCCATTGAAATATTCTGCAGCAGGGTCTCTGGTCCAGCCTACCTGTAGGCACTGTGGCAGTTGAGCCCACACTGCTTGACTCTAGAGTGCAGAAGACCAGAGAGACTGCTCTCCTCAAATGGCCCAGGTTAACGTGGACATGGAGGGAAATACAGACAGCAGCTGGCAAAGGCCAGGATAATATATCTAGTGGAATGAATCATGCTCTGTCTCTGTAGTCATTTGACTAAACCACACAATGTCTGCTGCCTCCACTTCCCGCTATTGAAAAACAAGGGAAACTTTCAAGCGAGGAATAGATGAGCCAATTGAGCTGGAAGAAATGGCCAGAGAAACAAGGGCTTCAAGAATGACAGAATTCTACTGAGAGGGTATTTCAAGGAAATGTATGGATGATGCTAGGAGGTAAATCAGGAAACTATTCTGAAAAATTACTTTGCTCTTGACTGATTGTTCACAGTTTGGGAAATGGTGAACACCTTCTGCCATTGCCACACTGCTAACACTCTGTTGTACTGTATTTCTGCATACTCTGGTGTTCTTTGTGCCGTCACCGGTGCTCCATTTTCATTGGTCGCAAATCAAAGATGCCTGTGAGTTAGTTTTGATGGTATGCATTTTCAATGAGGGCTTGAGAACATTCTTGAAACAGTGCCTCAGTCCATCGATAATCTCTTGCCATGAATAAGCTTGTTTGGCCAAGAAATTACTTTCCGTATAAGTGTCTGTTTCAGGAACTTGCTGTTGGGCTTTTGAGTAAAATGACCTGCCCAACAGAGCTGACCAAGTGTAACTTACCCTGTAAATAGCCCTGATTCTGGTGATTTCACACTGCTGTCATTACACCCTGTTGTGATCTGTTGCTCACATCTGATTTCCTTTAAGTTATGATGCTCTTTCCCTTTACTCTTTTGTGAGGGTCCCTGACTTTTTAATATTTCTAACATATTGCAGTAGACGCACTTCAGGGTTTTTAATAAGGTATTTCAATTTCCCTACATGTATAATACAAACTGATCAATATGAAAGTGTTTTCCAGTTCAGTGCTTGTTGAAAATATTGGGCTTCACTTTTCACAATACCCCTTCAGCGCTATGCACTTGAAGCAAATAGGCATGCAATATATTTAATGCAAAAGCAATTTTTGCGTTCTAACCCTACTTTGGAATTTAGGAGATAAATTTTTTCAGACTAGTGTAGCTCAGAGCCAAGGTGAAGATCAGTGACTGGGAGTGCAGGAATGACTACTCTTTCATCCTTTGATTGGGGAATCAAGGGATATGGGGACAAGGTAGGAACCGGGTATTGTTAGTAGATGATCAGCCATGATCTCAAAATGGCGGTGCAGGCTTGAAGGGCCGAATGGTCTACTTCTGCACTTATTGCCTATTGTCTATTGTCTAAATCAATGGCAAGCCATCTTTAGTCTACAGCATCTTTGATACTTCTTCAATGAGGAATACACTTTTACAAAAGTGTTAGTTGAAGCATGTGTGAACAATGTCACCCATCACCCTTTAGCTAGGATATGTTGGAGTCTGTTGGGTGATTTTCTAAATAATATCACAGTACACTTCTAGTTTGGGATTCTTGCCAGCTATTAATATATACTCTATAGGACCATAAGACATAGAAGCAGAATTAAACCATTCAGCCCATTGAATTCACTCTACCATTTCATCATGGCTGATCCCAGCTCCTTATTAACAATGTACACCTGCTCTCTCACCGTATCCCTTGATGCCCTGACCAATCAGTAATCTATCAACTTTGGCTTTAAATATACCCACTGACTTGGCCTCCACAGCTGTTTGTGGCAAAGCATTCCACAGATTCACCACCTCTGGCTAAAACAATTCCTCCTTACTTCTGTTCTAAAAGGTTGCCCCTCAATTTTAAGACTGTGCCCTCTAGTTCTGGATACTCTGACCAGAGGGAACATTTTCTCCACATCCACCCTATCCAGTCCTTTCAACATTTAGCAGATTTCAATGAAATCTAAATACCAGTGAGTACAGGTCCCAAAATGCCAGACACTCCTCATCTGTTAACCCCTTCATTCCCAGAATCAATCTTGTGAACCTACTCTGGACACTCTCCAATAACAAAAAATCCTTTCTGAGATAAGGGATCCAAAACTGTTGACAGCACTCCAAGTATGGCCTGACTAGTGTCTGGAGGCCTATACACTGTATATGATTCCCATAATGGTTTCTTTACCCTTGCCGTTTCTTAACTCCACCCACAAAGATTTGACATTTTCTGACCTTATGTCATCTCTTTCTAAAGATGTAATTCCATCTCTTACCAACAGAGCCACACCTTTGCCTACGCCTTCCTGCCTGTCCTTTTGATATAAAATATATCCTTTGATGTTAAGCTCCCATCTATGACCTTCTTTCAGCCACGACTCAGTGATGCACACGTCATACCAACCAGTCTCTAACTGCGTCAGGGGTTTGTCCACCTTATTCCGAATGCTACATGCATTTAAATACAGCACCTTCAGTCCTGCATTCTTCGCCCTTAAGAATTTTGCCTCCGTGGTACAACTTAATTCTTTGCTCTGTCCAAAGTTGTACCCAATCATTGGCTTGTCCTTTCTTACATTCATGTTACATCCATCAGCTACTTGTAAACCTGTTGGTTCATCCTCAGCTCTATCAATCTGGTTCCCAACCCCCTGTCAAATTAGTTCAAACTAATCCCAACAGCTCCAGCAAACCTCCCACCAGGATATTGGCCCTCCTCAGATTCAAGTGCAACCCGTCCCTTTTGTACAGGTCCCACCTGCCCCAGAAGGGGCCCCAATTATCCAGAAACCTGAATCCCTTTCCCTTACTCCAAATCTTCAGCCACACATTTACCCGCCACCTCACTCTATTCCTATCCTCACTCTCATGTGGCAGAGACAGTAATCCCAAGATGACTACCCTTGAGGTCCTGCTTCTCAGCTTTCTTCCTAACTCCCTGTAGTCTGTTTTCAGGACCTCCTCCCTTTTTCTCCCTGTGTCATTGGTTCCAATATGCACAACAACTTCTGGCTGCTCACCCTCCCTTTTCAGGTTAGTGTGGACGCATTCAGAAACATTGCGGACCCTGGCATCTGGGAGGCAAACTACCATCCATAGCTCCTTTTCGCATTCACAGAATTGCCTATCTGTCCGCCTAACTACAGAGTCCCCCTGTTACTGCTGCCATCCTCTTCAGTTTCCTGCCCATCTGAGGCACAGGGCCAGACTTATTGCCAGATGCATGGCCACCGTTGCTCCCCCCAGGTCGGTCGCCCCCCCACCCCCTCCCCAACAGAACTCAAAATGGAGTACTTATTGTTGAGCAGGACAGCTACAAGGATTTTATGATCATGTGTTCCCATTAATGTAGAGCCATTTTCTGTTATCAGCCTTGCTGAGTTCACTGGTGGCTTTGCTTTATTTGTTTAATATAACTTTGATCCTACCTCAATCATCAGCTTTAAGAAAAATATCAAATTGTTAATACAGTAAGTTAGCATTTAAAATTCTATTTTCTGTAAAACTATATTTAGATTTGAGACAATTGAACACATTTCACATCAGTGTCTATTAATACTTGGGGTTTCAGTATAAATTATACCAATTGTATATCTCTCATCCAAAATTATAGGAGATTTGAAAACTCTGTTTTACCTCTCAGTATAACTCTACTTCTACAACCCACACGCTAGTCCCTAGAAGTTATAGAGGGTGACACAAGTGGCAGAAAGTTCACATAAGACTTGAGTGTGCTGATGTTTCTACATAAAACTCCGATAATTCACTAACTGATTATTTGCAGGTTCTGATGGTTCAGCATCTCCCTCACTGGGTAATGTTTCCTGTGCTTCCTTTAAACTTATGGGGCTCCTTTGTCAGCAATCCTGTGTTCCCTTCAAATTCACAGGATCCTATTCCCATCTCTCCTTAAGCTTATTGTGTTCACTGGAAAGTTGATGATACTACTCTGTAACTTTATTTTTAAAATGTGAATTGCAAATGTGTTGGGTGTTGGGAATAACATCCAATAGTTTGGAAAATTGGCCCGCCTGGCATTCTAGAGTTACCGGAGTCCCAGGTGAGACAGATGAATGGAGTTTTATTGTACAGTACGTAACTGTTATAGAAAGAACAGACAGTTAAAGTTGTTACATGGCAGAAAGGAAATTCAAGTCAGATGGTGCAGCTATCCTATACCCTTCAATAAATCTTTCATGTAGGATCACAAAGTTGAATTATGGTATGTCTGCGTAAGAGGCAGAGGGGGAGGGAGGAGAGAGAACGGGGGGGGGGCTTACAAAAGACTTTCAAAAAATTACTGAGAGATATTGAGAAGGACTGACGAGAATGATTGGGTGAAAAATGTCAGTGGGAAAAAGGAAGAACTGAGAATAGGATAAGTAAATGGGATAATTCATTTGGGTTTCCTGAACAATAGCTAAATTTGTTTGAAATTGGGTGTTCATACTAAGAGCAATCTACAGCATGTTATATAAAAAAAGCAGATAATACTTAAATAACACACCTGATTTGGCAACATCAATGGAAAGAGAAAAGAAGTTAATGGTTCAGGTCAGCGATCATTCATCACTGTTGGGAAAGGGAGAGAACAAGCTGATAATAAACTGCACAGATGCAGGAGGGAATGGTTGTGACAAAGACAAAGCTCTGGTAGGGTGGGGCCAGTGTCCTTGTGGTGATAATGCTCTTTAGTTGATAGACTAACAAGAGCTGTTAGAAAGAAACAAAGGGACGTATAAAGCTGTGAAGTGCAAGCTATGACTGTAAAATGAGCTGATGAAGGTCTCGGCCCGAGGGCTGTTCCTAAGGAGACTAAGACTACGTCCACACTACACCAGATAAATCCGTAACTGAAGCTTTAGCAAACATGAGGAAATCTGCAGATGCTGGAAATCCTGTCCTGACGAAGGGTCTTATGCTTCTCCTTATAGATGCTGCCTGGCCTGCTGTGTTCCACCAGCATTTTGTGTGTGTTGCTTTTTCTCTTCGTTTTTACCCTCCGTCCACACTAAAATGACGTTTTTGTCCCCTGAAACCGGAGATTTTCAGAAACGCTCTCCAAGGTGTGTAATTTTGAAAACGCCACTTGGCAGTGTGAACAGGGTAACCAGAGAAATTTAAAAACACTGTCATGACGTGCCGGAACAGATGGTGATGGCAGCACGCCATTTCAGTGTTTTCTTGAACACAACCTAACAATTTCAGAACAGACGGCAATGAGACTGAAGCCAGAAGAGTTAGAAATGTACTCACCGAATACTTTGACCCATAACTTACTGAATAAATAAGTATACTCACTTTGCCCTGTTTTCTGTCCTTGCTTGTATGAAGGTGGTTTACCTATTTATGCAAGTACTTCTCTGACAATAGATGTGTAACAGCCTAATGTAACATTGTATGGAAATACAAGATAATACTGATGCAGACATGTTTTATACATTTAACAAGGGGCTTTATTAATGCAACAGAGTTTGTCAGTTTTTCAATGTTCGTTGTCAGCCGGGTCATACTGTCTGTGAACTCCCTGTCGGTTGCCTCCATACACTCCAGTATTTGTTTTTTTTTTACTTTTACGTCCCCCTGCGCGAGAGCCAACAGCTGTCCATTGGTTTAAGTTTTTCTAGTCTGTAGCTGCACAAACGCGCACTTTCACGACGAGATTCAACACCAAACATGTCATTTGTTTTTGGTAGTGTCCTGCGCGTGCACAGTATGAAGAGATTTGCCAAAATATCCGTTTTAATGTGGGCAGAGATATTTTAAAAAATGCGTAGTGTGGACGCCTATCATTTTTACGCAAAATTGGCGTTTTCAAAATTTTCCGGTCTAGTGTGGACTTAGCCTAAGGAGCCTAAGGCATTGGGCCCAAGGAGCAGTGTAGGAATCTGCAGACAAATGGATCAGAGTGAGTGTGGGAGGGAGAATTGAAACAGCGGCAGGTAGAAGCCCACACTCACCCATGCAGACTGAATTGATTTATTTAGCGATACATCATGAAGTAGGTTCTTCCTGCCTTTCGAGCATCGCTGCGCCAACAACCACTGTCAACTTCGATTAACCCTAACTAACCGTGGGAGAATTTACAATGTCCAATTAACCAACCCGGTACATCTTTAGTCTGTGAGAGGGAATTGGTGCACTTGGGAAAACCTGTGCACTCCATGGGAGGGAACAAACATACAAAGACTTCTTACAGACGGCACTGGAATGCCCTGAGCTGTAACGGTGTTGTGCTAACCGCTATGCTACTGGTGTTCATGTGGTGTTCAGCCAACCCGTGCCTGGTCTCTCCACAACAAACAGCACCATATTATGAGCAGAGCAGGGCTTTGTCTTTCAAAGGTTCCAAGGATGTGTTCAAAGCATCATCCTCAAAGATTCTGCCAATTTCTGGGACCATGACAACTCAAAGTGGAGTCCTGAAGGGAATGAACAGTTCCATTTTTACAAATGTGACCTGGCCTGCTTAGTATTTCTAGCATTTTCTGTTTCTACATTCACAAATACTTTAAGCAAGATGCATTATGCAAATTTAAATATTTCATGCCATCAAAACATGCATCATTTAAAATCAAACAACAGATTACTCAGCTGCTAAATAAAAGTGAAATCATAATAAGTAGTGCCTTTAATATTTTTAGTTAACATACCTTATATGCACATATATTTAAATTTCTTTCATATGACTCTGTAAATAATTTTATACAACTAATTTTATACATTTAGGTTTTGACCTAAATATAATATGCCAAAATAAAAGCTTAGACAGTAAGCTTGACTGATTTCATGAATTACTGATTTTATAATTTAAAAGCAAAAATGCAATGCACTGTTATTTTCCTTATCTTAGTGAGTTTTTGATCATACAATTTATTTGACAGTTTTACACCATTCCTCAGCTCACACTGGCATGGTTTGACTTCTAAAGGACAAAGATTGACTATTTGTTGGTCAGATCTCTTCTGGCGAAGTGCATTCCAAAAAGGAAAATACAGCAAGGAAAGTTTTCCCAGTGGGTGCCATTTCCTCTGAAGCTCTGGAGAAGGCTGCCTTTGATTTGGAGTTGCGGGAACCAGATTCTATGAATATTCCCTTGAAAATATAACATTGAGGAGCACTCTACACACTCTGTCATCTCTGTCATAGCCCTGCTGGGACTGTTTGGAGTTGACTTGCCTGCTTCTTATGAGGTCAACACGTGCTCTCTCAGTATCTTTCTTTCTCGTAACTTTAGATACTGGAAATAGTGCTTTCATTGATGACTTAAATTATTTCGTTTTGCAGCAGTTACTTTCTGTTATGGAACTTTCTTCAAGGAATCCTGTGCAACGTTGGCCTCCCATTAATGTGCCTTGGAGGACAAATTCCAGCTGCTGGTGTTCCCATTCTTTTTGCTGTCCTTGTCCTTCAACCTGCTTCAGGGAGTTAGAAGGTGGTGCACACTCTTTACAATGGCATCATTTAGATTATGTTGTATCCCTTCTTCCTTTCTGTAAAACACCCATTTATACATTAAATCTCATTTGCCTTTTGTTTATTTATATCCTCTTCCAACTTAATCGTTCCCTACAGTCCCAAACCTGGTGTCTTCCATGATCAAATATTTTAAGGGGAATTTTTATGAAAGATAGAGTAGAGAAGCTGGGAGATTAAATGGGGGAGATCCAGAGATTATGTGTATGCTAACTGAAATCTCAATGCTATTTCTGGAACATTTAATATTGCAGGTTCTAAAGGAGCCTGAATTAGCATGTGCTATGGTATTATGCCGAATATAATTGTATTTGAGAAATATTTGTTCAAAATAAAAGATAATCCATAATATTTATCCCTAATATGAAGCAAAGATTTGTGATCTCAATGGCAATTGTGTATAACTGGACCCTGAGAAGTTGTCAATAAAATTGGGTAAAGGCTAATCTCAAACTCATTTGCAAAATATGCAAAACCTAATCAGAGAGGTTATTACTTTTTATTTTAGTGTTTCTTCAAACTTGTGTGAAATTACATCAGTGATTTACCATTTAATCAGCATTAGTTAATATCAACTAATCAGCAGGGAGAAACTTCTTGCATATCTGTAGGCAGAGGTGAAGGACATAGTAGAGAATTGAACAGGGTTCTCTAGAACACAGAGAAATGGAAACACCAGGCCTTACATCAGGTTAAATGAACAAGCAATGTCATGTAAGTGGTGGAAAAGTTGTGATATTTAAGAGACCAAGGAGACTGTAATGAGATCTGGAAAACGTAGACTAAGAGAAGGATAAAGGGGGAAATGAGAGATGGACTACATGGGAGGAAGGGAATAATAGGAACCAGGAGAAATTTTGGATTGAGGAGGAGGAGGGAGTGAAATGCTTTCCTTGTACCCAACAATTGCTTAACTGTTAATCTGAGTCTGGTTTAAAAGTGAATCTTGCTGTGATATTCTGCAGAGGCTGTGCACACTTATATCACAGCAAGAAGTACTCAAAAATTACTAAAATTTTATCAGTTTTTATTTGGATCATCCATTGTTGCAGGAAAGAAATACATTAATTTTGTTATTTCCACTATGCAAACTTTTCACATCCGTTTCTGTTTCTTTTATGTTTCATTTCCCATCTACTGGGAGGGTTTTTTTTTGTGAAAATGTCTCATCTTCTAGTCCCACACTTCCTACCAACTTCTGTAACTTTTTGACTTAGTAACCCAAAAAAATGGAACATTCAGAAAGCGTTTGTTGGAGTTCTGTACAAGAGGTTATTCAAGTTCAGAACTGCAGGGATTTTGAATAAATCCTTAGCATTGATAAGAAAATACTTGAAAATTAGAAAACAATGGGTTTCTGTTTAAAAAGTTGTACTGGGACTTATATAGTTGGACGGCTTCCATGGGATTGATGTGGGAGGGCATTGCTGTTCCTAATTTACATCAATAATTTAGGCCAGAGCTCAATACAAAGTAGTCTGATGACATCATTTGAGAGAAACAGCACAACAATTTCAGAATTAACTGAATAATATATTAAAATGGACTGTATAATAGCTGCCAAGATTTGATAGAAGACAAATTCTAAGTACTTAATGTGGGAAGCATAAAAAACAACATTACATGAATGAAAATGAAATAATTAAGGAAAAAGTTGAAAAGGACAAGATTCTTAACTGAAGATGCTAAAAATGTGTAGAATAAATGTGCCATAAAGTGCAGAATCACCAAGTCAAAACAGTAGATGGAAAGCCAAGCAAGATGATCAAATTGTGGAGAGCTGATCAGAATATATATTCTGTAAAAAAAAAGACCTACTAGAGGAACTCAACATCAGACAGCATCTGCTAAGGAAGTGGACAGTTGACCCAAAATCTTGACTGTACACTTCCCTCTACAGATGCAGCTTACCGTGCTGCCTGCTTGGAGTTGGTTCTGTGGATGTTATTCATCCTGGGTCCTACACTTACCTGATTTACAGTTCTGTGCAAAAGTCTTAGTCATATGTAAATAAAATCTGTAAAGTGAAGATGCTTTCAAAATAATGAAATGAAAAGTTTCTAAATATCAAAAAAAATTACCATGAAGAGCAGTAAACAGTAACAAACTAAATCAGATCAATATTTGGTGCGACCACCCTTTGCCTTTAAAACTGCATCAGTTCTCTTAGGTATATTGTTTTGTAGTTTTATAAGGAATTCACAGGTAGGTTGTTCCAAGCATTTTGGAGAACTTGCCACAGTTCTTCTGCAGACTTTGGCTGTCTCGCTTGTTTCAGGTAATCCCAGGCAGCTTCACTGATGTTGAGATCAGGGCTCGGTGGAGTCCATGCCATCTGAAACTGTATAAAAAAACTATTGTGCCTAAGACTTTTGCACAGTAATGTATATAACTTTTTGACCAAAAACATGGAGCACTCAGAAAGCATTTGTTGGAATTCTGCATGAGGCTTTTCAAGATCTGAACCATAGGGACTTTGAATAAATCTTTGGCCTTGATAGAAGATGTTTGAAAAGCAAACTGCTGTCTGACCGATTAAGTTCCTCCAGCAGATTGCTTTTTTCTTCAGATTTCAACATTTGCATTCTTGCACGTCTCCATTGTATTTTAACTGCTGCATCAAATTGTGAAGGCCAAGAAGAGATCGGCACAAGAACAAAATTAAAGCCCTACTCAAGCCTGACCTGAACTAAGCTAATTCGAATTCACCCCAAGGCTGCTGATCAGTCATCTTACCCACATCCAACTCAGCTGACCAGACTGTTGTCATACTGTAAGTATAACAATCTCAAGCGCAGTATTCACATGCTAGTAACAGTTGAGCAAATAATCCTGGCCTGAATAAGGTGCTGATACAGGGTGGTATGGTGTAGTCTAAGCTGGCCACATCCATATGTATATCCTGCTGGACCTAAACCAAACATAGGTGGTTGTGTCTTATTTGGCTAAGGTCGGGTATCCTGGTCTCCTTGATCGCAGTGGAAGGGCTGCAAAGTTGTAGATGCTCTCCTTGCTGCACAGGGGTAATCAGCACTGGGCGAATTCTCCTTTAAGGTGTCGATCAGTCCAAACTTACTTTCAGAAAGTGCACAAAACTCCTGAAATTGCATGGTCTTAATCTGTGCTAGTGGGGAAAAAAGTTTATTGTTGGTGAATGCAAAAGGGGCATGTGCTTGCATGTAATTCTGCTTGAAAGTCATCCACTAAAGATAGCAATGTAGGGGCTAAAGAATTTCCAGTGCAATGACACCATTATTGGAAGGGTTAAGATGATTATGCTTGAAGACAATTTGTATGGTTCCTCAAAGTTCAGCAAAAAATCTCAGATTAAAAACTAATAGATCGATGAAATTTATTTTTCAAGGTGGTTGTATAATTCAGGTGCTCCTGCAGCGTAATACTCCCTAACTCTGCACAAAATGTGGATTTATGTTCCTGTGCATATGACAGTAATCTCAATTTAAACTTTAAGGGTTCTGCAGAATCACATGCATACCCATGCCCCTGTTGCATTCACCAACAATAATGTTCTTCCCATTAGCACAGATTAAGAACATGTAATTTCAGGAGATTTGTACAACTTCTGAAACAAAGTTTGGACTGATTGATACCACAAAGGAGATTTCACCCATTGCTGATTACCACTGTGCAATAAGGAGAGCACAAGATGTGAAACTGTAGTGATTTGATTAGATCCAGTGAACCCTTAATATGTTTTGCACATCTCATGTAAAAAGATTCAAAGTTAGATCCCCTTGGCTGATCATTTCTGGAACAGCATTAGCTGATGTCACACTACACAAAAAAAGAACAAGAAAATCAATGAAGCTTCTCAATCTTGATTATCATTTAATGGATACCCAAACCTAGCAATGTATGTGCTTCCACATCATTTTGGTTCTTTCATCCTTTCAAACTTTCATTCTAAGTTTTAATTTCTCCTGTTGTTTCCTTTTTTTTCCCCAGTTTTCTTTGTTCAGTACATTTGTGCTTTCTGTCCCATTGATTTCAGATTTAGAGACAACTGAGAGGGAAAAAAAAACAAAAGTAGCATGAAATCATAAGAAAATGGGATAGGAGAGCAGCCCTGCAGGTCTGTAGGCAGAGGTGGAGGAGTTACCGGAGAGAACTGAACTGTGTTCCCCAGAACACAAGGAGGCCGCAGCGATGAGCTTTACAGCCACTTGAGTGAACAGACAGAACCAATGAGTGAGGCAAGTGGTGGGAGAGCCACGCTCTGAGGGAGGGGACCGTAGAGGCTGGTGAAGAGATCCCACAGCTGCAGAGCAAGGGAAGATTAAAGCAAAATGAAAGGTAGACTACGGCAAGAGGGAGAGACTGGTCAAAGGCAGGATGAAGTTTCAGATGAATGAGCGTAAAGCTTTCTTGCACCTCGCCAACTGTTTGACAGTTAATTAGAGTCTGAGTGAGTACTTGTTGTGATATTCTGCAGACGCTGTACATGTTGAGAGCTCGGTAAGAAATTGCTCAAAAATGTTCTAAATTCAGATCAGCTGTTCTTTTGATTTCATCCATTGTCATGGGGAGAGAATATCCAGTATTTGCTTAGTTATTCCCTCTCTGCATATCATTTCACATCCTTTGCTATTTTTTGTAGGTTTTGTCAAAGATTTGGGGGAATAAATTTAGGATGGAAATGAGGAAAAACCGCTTTTCCCAGAGAGTTGTGAATCTGTGGAATCTGCTGCCCAGGGAGGCAGTAAAGGTTACCTTACTTTATATGTTTAACACACAGTTAGATTTTTGCATGGCATGGTTAAGGGCTATGGGGAAAAACGCAGGCAAGTGGAGCTGAGTCCATGGTCAGATCAGCTATGATCTTATTGAACAGTGGAGCAGCCAAGCAGGCTGGATAGCCTACTCTTGCTCCTATTTCTTACTGTATGTTCCTATGTTCCTAAAGTCAAAGTTGAGATTTCTGTCGTATGCAACGAGAATCTTCCTTGCAGTGGTGTTACAGACACATAACATGTAAGCAGTATTCTCAAGAAAACCATAAATTAAACATAAATTATGCAGAATTTTTACAATAAAACACAAACAGAGAAAAGAAGCAAAATCAATTTCAATGTGAAGCAGTCATAGTGTTGCTAAACGTTAGTAATTAGGATATTACTGGTTGGTTCAAGAACCGAAAGGTTGAAGGGAAGAAGCTGTTCTTGAACCTGATAGTGTGAGACTTAAAGGCTTCTGTACCTTCTGCCCAAAGGTAGATGCAAAACGGTGGCATGTCTCAGGTAGTGGGGATCTTTGATGATTGATATTGTCTGTCTTTTGAGACAGTGCCTTTGGTCGATACTAACAATGGTGGGAAGGGATGTGTCCATGATGCATTGGGCAGAGACCACTACTCTCTGTGACTTCTTCCACCTGCGCATTTGAGTTGCCGTACCAGATCATGGTGCAACCAGTCATGACCCTTTCAACAGTACATCTGCAGAAGTACTGTCATCTGCTGTGAGTTGGTTGTGTGGACTTCTCATCCTTCTCTCTTATACTCCTTGTATGGATCAAGGCCATGAGTGCCAAAGGTATTTAATCATATTCTGCCAGACTCCATACCTGAAAAATGCAGGTTCTGTTTTCAGCAAATGTTGCTAGGAGGTGTATAAGATAAAGAACTCTGACAAGTTTGTCACTTTTCCATTCCACATCTTGGGGAGATTGAGGCCAATGAGTTACTGGTTTGCTGAAAACCCATCATTAATCAGGAATTAAACAGTGGCTCTTCTATCCTGTATAAATCATTTGCCAGTTACTATTGGTATGTAAAGTTTTTATTCCAAACTTGTTCGAACCACTTGGAGATTTAATACTATACACAAATAAATTGACGTCCAAACCCAACACTGCTTTTAACAATTCAAATAAGATGATCTTACCTAGAAGATCAAAAGTCAAAGTTACCTGCTTTTTTTTTGCATTTGCTGACATGATAGGTGGTGAAATGGGATCATACCCTAAATGGTTGCATATCATTTAGTCTGAACTTCCTAGAGCTGATTTGCCACTTTGACAAAAAGCTGAGCTATCCCTATCCCACCCCTCTCTTAAAAGATAAAAACAAGCTGCTGATCTGGGAATCTGATGTGGAAACATACAATACTGGAAAATCTCCGCACATTGGGCAGAATCTATGGAAGGAGAAATATTTTACATTTTAGGTCCGGAACCTTTAGATAAAAATGTAAGTTAGTTTTTATTAGGAAAGATGGTGAGCCAGTGATGTGTACAACGAAGGAATGTATGTGTCAGGGTGAATCCAAATTGCTTCACGGGCACGGATATTGGCACATTAAGCATTCTTGTTTATGTAGTGTTGTAAATAGTGATGTAGGGGAACAAACTCTGTAGACTGGACTGTACAAATAGAATGACCTAAACTTCGCTACCATGATGACAAGCAGAAATAGCCAATTCTGATACAGACAGAAAGAGTGAGCTACCTAAAACTAGACCGTTCATCAACAAGCCTTGGAGGTGACAGTGTGACCAGAGAGAATGTGATGGAGCTTGTAATAAGTTTCATTGTGACAGCTAGAAGGCTGTACACAGAAAGATCAGAGTGCAACGGTAGTGGTGAATTAAAGTGACAAGTGACTGGAAATTCAAGGTCACTCTTGTGGAGTTAATGCAAGTGCTCTCCAAAGCAATCTTCCAATCTGTGACCTTCTTATCTAACTCGCCGCTTTCTATTATCTTCAGAGTTATGGGAGAAAGAGTTAATTTCAATGGACAAAAATCAACATCCTGTTGAAAGGTCATTGACCTGAAGTATTAACTCTGCCTCTTCCCACTAAGATACTGCTTGAGCTTTTAAGCAGTTGCAGCTTTTTCTGTTTCTAACTCAATATTCCGTATCAAAGTATTAAAAATGCAAAATCAAAGTGACTCTGAAAGTGCATGGATAACATTAAGATGTGTTGTGCATTGAAAAGCAGTTTTATTTTCTTCCATTCATCAACACAGAATTATGGCTGATGCAGCAGGAATTAATGGAATATTTGCAACATAAATATTATATACCAGCGGCTAGCGGATGCAAAGTTTGCAAGGCAAGGATTCTTGTTTATTGAGGCAAATTCCGCATCCATTGCTGAAGAATTCTAGTGCAATTGGGTTCCATCTGGAGTACAATAATGGAACTGAGTGACAGATACATGAGCATCGTGTAAGCCTGGGACGTGTGATTAGGAGCCGACAGGACTGGCTGAATGTCCTATTTTGTTTTGTTCTTATGCTTTAAACTTTTTCTTTCCCTGCAGACATTGCTGGATTTGCTGAGTATTTCCAACATTTTCTGTTCAATTGATGTTATTGGCCCATTTCCATATCAAGTTGGTAACCCAATTCTTCAAAGAGTTGTACCTAATGTAAAAGCTGTTGGGTTGGAGCCAGCTTTCCAATAAGATCATATTTTTGATGGATTTCTCATTCATCTGCATCCAAACACATAAATTCACCATGTTAAAATATTGCCCTTGTTTCATAAAATTCACAAAATTTAAGTCTCTCATTTCTAAATCTTCCTAATGGAAAAAATGATCAAAGATCCTCCAGAATGAGGGCAATCTTTTGATATTGGTTTCAAAAGCTCACTCTGCTTCTGTGCTTCAGCTTGTTCTCATTTGAAAGATGGGACCTGAATCAAAGGAGTGACTATTAATCAATGGATAAACCATATGCCACATACCGGCATGAATCCTTCCAGAACTCCCTTAATAAGATAGTGAGGCCAATTAATGCCTTAAATTCCAAAAGGCATGCACCATGCACTGTGCATAAGAAGGCAAAATTAGCCTTTATTTGAGGACCATGTTAAAGGTAATCATAAATCCTGCCTTAAATTCCCATCTCCATGCTTGTTTATGCCGCTGATAAGACAGGAGCCGTAAGTGGCTGCTGTAAGCTGCCACTGCTGTGAGCGAGTGAGTGGGCTGTCAAGCGATAGAAGCTGGTTGGAGTTGAAGCAAAGCCTGCGGCTGGTAATTTTCTCTCAGCCGGGGGTTAGAGATGGCAGAAAGTGAAAAAGAAGATGGAGGAAGTGAATGGGAGGTGGTATTGTGTGATTGGAGTTGTATGGAGGAAGCTGAATGGCAGGTTTCTGGAAAACAGAGAAATACATGGTGATTAGCTATTTATTAATGCTTTTTGAGAGGGTGATTTTAGATGCATATCATATTTATACTGAGTTAAGTATTGTATGTAATTAGTTTTGCTACAACAAGTGTATGGGACATTGGAAAAAATGTTGAATTTTCCCATGGGGATGAATAAAGTATCTATCTATCTAGAAGACTGTAGAGGCTTATCATCCAATGATGAAGGCCGTAGACAGGATTTAAATAAAAGAAGGAAGAGTTTAAATTTTTGTTGAGTTTTTTTAATGTGAACCTGTTTCTGATATCAATACAATTAGACTAAGTAATTAAAAAATGCATTAGAAAAATTTCAGAGTGCAAAACCTTTAAGAGATGGGGCATTCTTAGTATTTTGTAAAGATGGTAAGAAATGTGAGAAAGCCTTGGGGTAAAAGCTGTGGAAAGAAGGAAAGTAACACCAAGAAATTATATTGAATGACAGTGGCTTTGGGGAGTAATCTCTGGAGTGCCTCTAAATGTATCCATGGAGCAAGTTCAAAATAATTTGGTTGGTGATAAAGTTTTGGAAGTTAAACATTTAAAATTGTTTTGTGGTGGAGTAAGAACAGATGGCATATCAGTGTTGATGAAATTTGATGGAAAATGTTGCGGATATGATTAATTTAGGTTATACGTATGAGTTATATGGTTGAGTCCATGTGTTGCCCGCTCTGGGATGTTTTTAATGCCAGAAATATGATCATGTAGCAATGTAGCAGCAAGGTAAAAAGAGGTATGGTAGATATGTTGAGAACATGATTATAGCAATCGGGGTGAAGATGTTAGGCTAAATTGTAGCAACTGTGGAGGAGAATATAGCTCTATTTATGCAATGTGTCCTGTATATAAGAAAATTGTGGAAGTGCAGTGTCTTCAGGTGGAAATAGGCATGCCATGTGCAGAGACTCTTCAGAAAGTACAGAAGACATTATGAATGGGATCTATTAACATCTAGAATACTGATAGATTACAGACATTGTGCAAAGTGCACAACTGTATAACGAAGGATTCTCTGATTGTTGATAAAGTTTGGCATTTTCCTGGGAGATGTGGTAAATTGTACAGCATACACTAAAAGTAGGACAGAAAATATTAAAATTATGTTAAAAGTTGCAGAAAAACATTTAGAGATAAAACACCTCGAGAAGTTATTAATGATGCCTTACAAGGAGGAGCAAACAATGTTCAGACTTTAAAGGAGGGTTGTTAATAATTCTTCTAAACTTACAATGAAATGCTAGAAGCCTGGGAGCTGATGGTCAAGAATTTAAGAAACTTAATGAAGATGTACCAAATAAACCTGCTACTAAGGAGCTGGTTGTGGATTACAGGAGGAATGGAGATGGGATAACCCCTGTTGAAATCAATGGATCTGGGGTTGAGAGGGTAAACACTTTTAAGTTCCTCAGCATCCACATCATTGAGGACCTCACGTGGTCTGTACACACCAGCTGTGTGGTGAATAAGGCACAACAGCACCTCTTTTACCTCAGACAGTTGGGGACATTCAATATGGACCCCCAAATCCTAAGAACTTTCTAAAGGGGCACAACTGAGAGCATCCTGACTGGCTGCATCACTGCCTGGAAGGGGAACTGGGCCTCCCTTAATCGCAGGACTTTGCAGAGAGCGGTGCAGACAGCCCAGCACATCTGAAGTTGTGAACTTCCCGTGATTCAGGACATTTACAAGGACAGGTGAGTAAAAAGAGCCGTAGAATCACTGGGGACCCGAGTCAACCCAACCGCAATCTATTCCAGCTGCTACCACAGGACGTGGTACTGCAGCATAAAAACCAGGACCAACAGGCTCCAGGACAGCTTCTTCCACCAGGCCATCAGACTGATTAATTCATGCTGATTTTAGTGTATTCAATATTACATTGACTGTTCTATTTATTATAAATTATTATAAATTATAATTGCACATTTAGATGGATACATAACGTAAAGATTTTTACTCTTCATGTATGTGAAGAATGTAAGAAATAAAGTCAATTCAAAGACATGAAACCTGGTTGAAATGTTGTCTAGGTTTTCAGATACTGGGTTTAATTTTCAATCAGAAAATGGGTAATGGAGGAATGGCTATCTTTATCAAAAATGGGATAGTGCATAGAATTTTGGAGATTCGGGTTGTCTATGAGTCAATTGTAGTTAAAACTTGGGGAAAGAATGGTAAAGTACAGATAATAAGTTTTTATAACCCTTGTGAAATGTTAACACTTGATATATTGGGAAGTGTGGGCGGAAGAAGGAAAAATGGTGTGAGGATTTTAAAGCTCATAGTATTATGTGGGGTGTAGTGACACAAACATGAATGTGACAGTGGTGGAAGACTTTCTGGAATGAGGTGTGCTTGAATGATGGTAGTTGTGCAAGGATAAATCTAATTAACAGCACTATTTCTCCTATAGACTTTACACTGGTATCTGAGGATATAGCAAGTGGGTGTGATTGCGAATGCATAATGATACAACAATGGGGAGTGATCATTTCCCCATTACCTGTACAACGGGAACAGATGTGTATCAGAGGAAAGTTTCTCATATCCCCTGATGGAATATTGGGATGTATTTGATGATTTATGTGAAAGTAGATTTTGTGATCGTTTGGTTTTGGAGAATCTTGAGTTGAGCAATAATATCTGGTGCTCTGTACTCAATTCAATAGCTAAGGAAGCAATTCATAGATTGTTAGGAGACAATAAAAGGAGAACTGTTCTCTGGTAGATGGTTGAATGTAAAATAGCTCTGAAGGAATGGAGTAAAGATTTTAGGAAATGCAGGCAGTGTTACTCCTATTCATCTTTCATACAATATAATATAGCTCAAGCTATAGTTAGAAAATTAATGAGAAGGACAAAGAAAATACATTGGAGAATGTATTGTGATGGCATTGGGAAAGAGATTGTAGGGGAATCAAAACCAAGAAGAGGTGTACGGGAAGTTTACGTTATGATACTGAAAATGGGAAGAGTTGGACAGCTTGATTTATTACTGGTTTTGAATGATAGGGAGAAGGTTGCAGCTACTGACTCTGAAAAAGCAGAATTATGAGTAAAAACATATGTCAGTGTACATAGTTCAGCCAATTTAAGTAAAGAAGAGTGGTCATATAGAGAAGTAGTTGTTGACAAGCGATACCCAGATTGCCGACAAAAAAGAATGTTCCATTTCCTGCTTAGCTATCAAATTTGCATTGTCTGAATTTAAAAGGGCTATTAATGTTGCTGGTCAGACATCACCTGGGAAAAATATTTCAATAGGTTTCGAGAGGTGCAACTAATGTCAGAGAAATGTATACAATGTACATCCTCAAATTCTTTGCAAATATCCATGAAAACAGAGGAGTGCCCCAAAGAATGAATGACAGTTAAATTTGGAACCCCAAAGCCCCCCCCCAGTTCCCCCCTCCCATGCATAAACAGCAGCAAAGCGATGGCCCCCCACCAGAAAAAAAAGCATTGGAATCCCCCCCCGAGCACTCAAGTGTGCAGCAAAGTATCAATAAAGACACAGACTTGCAGTATCCCAAAGACTACTCATTCACCCAGTATTCGACATACCACAGGCTCTCTCTCTTTCTCTCTAATAAGGGAAAAAGAGGTGTCTTTGTTTCACATTATTTATTTATTGTAATATGTTTTCACAGTTATCGGATTCAAAACTTATGCTGGTTTTGAAATTATTTAATACAATGTAGGTTGAAGGGTGACTTCCTGCTTCCTGTAAATTAGGGTTGGTATCCTTATATTGGTAAGGATCAATCAGATTCTTACAGTTATAAATGTATTTTGTTAACGTCATATGTATGGAAGATAATAGAATGAATGTTTATAGCAAGGCTTCCTTACTTTGTGGAAAGTAATGGGAAATTAGCAGTATACCAATTTGGATTTCATAAAGAGAGAATAATCGCGAACTCGGTATTAAGTTTGGAATCTGATATTTGTAAGGCTCAAGTTATTAAAAAGAATCGGTGGTAGCAGTTTTCTTTGATGTAGAGAAAGCTTATGATATGCTACGGACACAAAGATTGCTGTTTAAACTGGAAAAAATGGGAATCAGTGGTAGAATGTTCAAGTGAATTCAAGAATATTTATGTGATAGGAAGATACAAGTTAGGGTGAGAACAATATTCTCTAAGGAATATGAGGTAGAGAATGGAACTCCACAGGAGAGAGTGTGTGGTCCCACTCCTTTTTAATATTATGATTAACGATATTTTCTTAAATGTTGGCTCAGACATTTCCAAATCATTATATACTAATGATGATGCCACGTGGAAGAGAGGCAGGAATATAAATTACGTAGTTAGGAAAATGCAAGTAGCTATTAATGAAAGAGAGGAATGGGGACATTGGTGGGGGTTTAAAGTTTCTGTTGCGAAAGACTCAAGTTATTTGATTTTCTAAAAGGAACACTACTCCACAATTAATCTCAGGTTACATGGGAAATCTCCTAACAAGTGTGTAGGTATATGGATGGACACAAGTTAACATGGAAGGTGCATGTGAATAAAATTCTGGAGAACTGTGAAAAATTCCTAACTGTGCTCGGGTACTTAGTTGGATGAGGTATGTTTCAGTGACCTCTTATGTTTTTATCAGATGCTTTTATCAGATCTGTCTTTGGTTATGGATGTGTTGCTTGTGGGTTAGCCTCACCAGCTGTCTTAAAGCCTCTAGCCAATGTTGAAGGTCAAGCTTTCAGATTATGTTGTGATGCTATGAAATCATCCTCAATCTGGTCATTACTGGCAGAAATGGGTGAAGTACTATTACATCTATGCAGGTTACAGTTACAGTGGCTTATTGATTTAACATAAGAGGACATAGAGTTGGTCATCCAATATTGGCAACATTGGGAACACTGCATTCATAAAATCTTCAGTTTTGGGTGGATGGTAAATCAATCGGCACAAAGTCTTGTGTTATTTAATGTGGATTATGATCCCAGTGTACCCCTTTCTGTCAATTGTCCATGCTTTTTCCCTTTACCTGTGGTTGATTTGGGCTTTCAAGAAAAGAACAAGATGAGGAGTGATTGTTTTTCAGTGGCACAGGAAGTTAAGCAATACATGCGAGGCATGGATTTTTGCATATCAATACAGGTTCAAAGGATCCAGTGACAAGTCATGACAGGTGTTTCTACTTGTGTTCCAAACTTTCAGGTGTCTATTAAGAAAAGATTATCAGATAAAGTATCAGTATTCATGCCTGAGGTGGTTGCTAACATTTTAGCCTTGGAATGTGTTGAAGAAGTATGCCCTGATTATGTACTTCTGTGCATTGATTTATTCTAACATCGATTAAAACAGGCATTTCAAATGATAAACCAGACATTCTTCTTGCGATTGGACAACACCTGTTAGGCTGCAGGGTCTAGGCCTGTGTGTACATTTCATATGGGTTCCTGCCCACACTGGGGCTGAAGGAAATGAAGTGACAGACATTCTTGCCAAGCAATCACTTAAAATTAACAACATAAGTGTAGTAGTGCCTTTACATAAGAGGGAGATGAAAGTCATAATTGAAAAGCTTGTTGAATCACTTTGGCAACAAAGTTGGGATAAGGAAGAGGAATGACGGTATTTATATAAAATTCAGAGGATGATGGGAACTCAACTGGGAAATGGATATGAGAGGAGAGATGAAGTTATACTTACATATTTACATATTGGATATATGAGGTTGAATAATTCCCTGTTTGAGATCATATGCATGATATAGGCATCTGTAGGGAGTGCATTTGTCAAGAAATTATGCAGCATATAGTTCCTATGAGGTGCAAAGGAAACTTCAATGGTTAAATTGAGGTTTTTGGGACCGACACAGTTTAACATGGACACTTTGTTGGGATATCACTGCCATTGTAATGTTTATAAGTTGCCTATTTGATTTTTGAAAAGCATTAGACTTCTTGAAATTATTAGGTTATTTTTGGGGGTGGGTATTTAGAGGATATACTTCCTGCCTCTTTGGTCCACGCTTCAACCACCATGAAACTTTACAAGAAAGTGAGTGAAAGAGAGAGAGAGAGAGAGAGAGAGAGAGAGAGAAGGGGGGATGGGATGGAGCTAGCACAGACTCAATTGGCAGAATTGTGTCTTGCAATGTAAGGAAATATGAAAATGTTGTTGGTTTTGAATCTTAAAGTTGTGTTATTATTGTACTGCTTGTTCAAACTGACCTGGACAGATTGAGAACTTAATGCTTGAATCCACCACCTTCTCAAGAACAGGGAAGGATGAACACTAAATAATAACAGAAAATGTTGGGAAGCCTCCACAGGTCAGACAACATTTGTGGAAAGAGAATTGGTCAATCTTTGGATCTGAGATGTTCTGGTGAAGACCCTCGTTTACTGTTTCTCTTTCCGCAGATACTGCCTGATCTGCTAAGTTTTTTTTCTGTTTTTATTCCAGATTTCCTTCAATTGCAGTGTTTTAAATTCTCTGAATAATGTTCTACAGTAACGTTAACTGCTCACGTCATGAGGATAAGTTAGTAAAGGTGTGAGGAAAACAGCTAGGGTAGTTCTTCACAGAGTGGAAGGACGGGGAAGTGCAGTCTGAAATGAGCACTTATGGTATCTGCAGTTTGTATTTCAGAGGAAAGTGAAGAATGTTAGAGCTGTGAGAATGAGGGCTAGGTAGATATACAATGGTTTCAACCCTGCTGCCAGCCACAACAGCAATCTCCCATTAGTGCCTCACTCCATCTTTCCATGGTGCTTAGGAAAGGACTCAGCCTCTGTCGCCTCTGGTTCTGTGCTGCATTTTCTTGCAAGAGAGAAGGATTTCCAATAGTCCTCACTGTTACAGCTGAATAGCTATCAGCATTTGCAAACTGTGAGATGTGGGTGTGTGGCTTGCAGAAGTGCTAAGTGTGTGAGGGTGTGGTGAAGGTATTAGCCAGCATTTACAGTAAGTTCCAGGCACAATGTACCTCCCTGTACGAGGTGTGGTATAGACTAGCTTTAGCTTGTGTTAGCTGCTCACAATATTATCTCCTGCTGAACAAAGTTGGGTGCTACCTCTATTGCATATTGCAATCAAGAAACATGGATCAATCACATGACCTCATACGTGAAAGTAAGTTGTTATGGGGTCAACATGGTATATGGATAAGAAAGTGGCTGACACAGTCATTTCAAAGAGGTTAAAATACCAATTGTAGACGTACACTGGTAAGAAATTTTATCTCTCGTTCTTTATAACTATATCAAGGAGCTATGGAATTTAGCCTCAAAATACTCAAGATGACATATTTTTGTTAGATATTTACATGTTAATGCTACATTAAGTGTTGTAAATAAAAGGAGTAGGACTAATGACACAATCTACCTCGAGCTAGCTGCCACACCTTGAACTCCGCCCCACTTGGGTCGGTTTCAGAGACACAAAAACTTGATGCTTGTTTTTTTTTCAAATAATATGGTCGTGCTGAGTTAACTGGTGTCAGATACTATTAGCTGGTAGAATGTGACATTTGATGAAGTATTCAGTTAATTTTAATCTTTGAAGTTCATTTGGAACGGCGTAAGATGCGTTTAGGGTTTCATACTGAATGTTGATCTCCTCGGAAGTTCATTCTCATTGGTTCTGAACATATGTCTGGAAAATTGCTTAATTCCCAGTGGACATTTCATGTTTTCTCCACATCTTGTGGAGAAAACATCAGATCATCTTGTGGGAGGCTCAGTGGCACAGCGGTTAGTATAGTCACTACACAGTGGCAGCCATCACTGATCAGGGTTTGATTCCCACCGCTGTCTCTAAGGAGTTTGTACATTTTCCCCGTGACTGCATGGGTTTCATCTGATTCCCTCCTGCATTCCAAAACTGTACGGATTAGGGTTGGTGTGTTGTGGTCATGCTATGGCGACTCTTGGCTGCCCCAGCACAATCTTGGCTGATTCGATGTGATGCGAATAATGCATTTCACTGTATGTTTCGAATGTACAGTACACGTGTCAAATAAATCTAATATTATTTTATAATCCTTCACCGAGGCTTTCAATGCAGCATTTAAACCTATTGTATTCTCATCTCAACATACACAAAATATTGGAGGAATTCTGCATCCATGGAAATGAACTATCAGGCAACGTTTTGGACCGAGACCCTTCTTCTGGACTGGAAAGGTAGGGGAAGAACACCAGAATTTAAAAAAGTGGGGGAGGGGAAGGATAGCTAGAAAGTGATAGGTGAAGACATTTCCAAAGGGATCTGGAGGTCTCAAGATGGCGCTCATGGAGTAAACCGCTTTTAGGCTTTGCTCCAAACCTTTTACGTCTTTTTAACCTACAAACACCCCTTAAAGGATCTTCTTATACTTATTCTAAAGGGGTCTAAACATACAGAATTTTTCTTTTTAACTATTTGAATTATTCTCAACTTGCTGAAATGTCTAGAGCAAAAGAATCGAAACAGACGAAAGAACCGATAACTTTAGAAACAATTGTGAAGCTTATAGAAGACAAATTTGAAGAACTGGAGAGAAAAATAACCGTAAAGCTTTTTCAGTTTGATGAGCGTTTGAAGCTGGTTGAAGAAAAGCTCCAGATACTTACACTGGAATCACAAAAACAACAAGCAAGTATTTTGGCTCTTGAAGAAGCCGCTCGCAAGAAAGATCGTATAATTGAAAAAATACAAGAAGAGCAAACTTCGACTTCTCAACAGATGGATCGTTATAAAGTTAAAATTACTGATTTGGAAAACCGCTCTCGAAGACAAAATCTTCGGTTAATTGGGATTCCGGAAAAATTTGAGAGCGGTGATCTTACCGTTTTCTTCTCTAAATTTCTAATGGATGTCCTGAGTCCAGAGGTACTGGACTCTCTCCCGGTAATCGATCGGGCACACCGTGTCTCCCGTTTTCGGTCTGATTCAAGTTTGAAACCACGACATGTAATTCTCCGGATCCATTACCCTCATACCAAAGAACGTTTGATTCGGGCGGCTCGGAAAAAGGGTATGATCAGCTATCAAGAGTTTAAATTTCGCATTCTGGAAGATCATAGCCCTGAAGTCTTAAGGGCAAGAATGGCTTTTAGATCGGTTATGTCGAAATTTCACCAGAAAGGCTGCAAGCAAGCGCTGTTATTTCCAGCACACTTGAGAGTCACTCTTGAGGACGGAACTTTTCGGCTGTTTAAATCTCCAGCAGATGCTCAAAGTTTCCTGGAACAATGACATTCTATCGGGCTGACTAATGTAATTTAGCCTATAGATTTGGATCTGTTACAGAATGATGTTTGTTTTTTTTTGGGTATGGCTTACATGTATTTCTTATATACGGTTAAAGCTCTTTTTGCTGGGTTTATTTTGACTTTATTATTTTTCCATATTATTAATCTATTAGCGTTGAAAATAACTTATTAGGGTTTTTTTTCTCCTTTTTGCTTTTCTTTTTAAGCTGATATACGCTTTTTTATACTCTTAACATTTAAATATTAAGGTTTTTAAAAAAAAATGTCATTTCTTCTTCCCGACAGACTTTAGTGCTTGGAACGTCATATCTGTTTTGATGTGTTTGAAAGTTTTAAACTTTCATTTAAAATACCAATCCAGTATTAGTCATTTATGGGTTTTATCGTTTTAATTCTTTTTTAACCCTTTTGTTTATATACATTCATAATACTAATTTTATATTTTAACTTTTGTTACACCAACCCTCTCTTATAATGTGGGTTGTTTGTATTTTTTTTAACTTTGTTGTGTCTGAGTTGCCGTCTTGAGACACGGGGGTAATTTTAGTATTAGATTGCTTGCTTGCCTCTTTTTGGCTTTTTTCCTGGGGTTTTGAGGGTGGAGGGAGGAGGATTTTTCTTTTTTCTTTTCTTTTTGCTTGCTTTCTGCTTAGTTTTATTTCATGGGCTTACATGAAACTACAAAAATGGTCGCAGTGCCGTGACTTCCAGTTTCTCCTTGAACTTACTTCCTTCTTCCGGGTTCATGAGTTCACTTTTTTTTTCAAACTTATGTGTTAACTGTAATAAATATTGTCAATATGGATAGGACTATTAACTTTGTTTCTTGGAATACTAATGGTTTAAATCATCCAATCAAACGGAAAAAAACATTCAAAGTATTCCATAGAATGAATGCTAATGTTATTTTTGTACAAGAGACTCATGTAAGGAAGGTGGATAGTCAACGGTTGTTTAGGTTTTGGAAAGGTCAACAATATCACTCGAATTCGCAAGCCAAAGTAAGAGGTGTTTACATTTTTATAGATTCTTCAACCTCCTTTATACACCATGAAACAATTTCAGATCCGCAAGGTAGATTTTTGCTTATTACTGGTCTACTTTTTAATCAAAAAGTTGTTTTAGTTAATGTTTATGCTCCAAATACTGATTGTCCTGAATTTTTTAAATGTTTATTTACATCCTTTCCTAATTTGAATCAATATAGATTGATAATGGGTGGGGATTTTAACTGTTGTTTAACCCCTTTGATGGATAGATCCAAGCCCACCCAAACTCTTCCGAATAAATCGGCTTCTCTCATTAACTCTTTTATGATTGATTCAGCTATTTGTGAAATTTGGCGTTTTTTACACCCTAATGACAAAGAGTTTTCATACTTTTCCCATGTTTACCATAATTACTCAAGAATTGATTACTTTTTCATTGATCACCATTTACTTACAGATGTTATGGATTGTAAATATGACTCTATTACCATATCTGATCATGCACCTTTGAAGTTATCTATTAAGATGACAGATTCATATATTAATACTAAAGGTTGGAGGTTTAATCCTGTTATTGCAGGATTCTGACTTTATCAACTTTATTAAACAGCAAATTGATTTGTTTTTCTCAACAAATTCTACAGCAGAGATCTCTAGTGGAACTTTGTGGGATACTTTTAAGGCATATATTCGTGGACAGATTATTTCATATTCTGCTGGAGTTAGGAAACGAACTAATTCTAAAATATTAACACTAGTTGATAAAATCAAAGCAATTGACAAGATTTATTCAATGACCCCTAGCAAAGAACTTTATAAAGAAAGAGTGGAACTTCAAATGGAGCATAGCTTACTATTATCCTCCTCGATTGAAAGTCAGTTAATTAAATCAAAAGCCCAATTCTATATATATGGAGATAAGTCTGGTGAATTACTAGCTAACCAATTGAAAATTGCTTCGGATAAACGACAGATTACTAGGATTCGTAAACAAGATGGTACTTTGACGATCGATCACAAAGAGATAAATAAAGCCTTTCAAGATTTTTATAATTCCTTATATCAATCAGAATGTACTAAGGACTCTTCTATAATAAATGAATTTTTAAGGAAATTGAATATTCCAAAAGTAACTGTTGAGGATAGTGTATTTTTGGATACACCTATTATGGAGTCTGAAATAGAAAAGGCTATTTTTTCAATGAATTCGGGTAAAGCTTCTGGTCCAGATGGTTTTTCTACAGAATTTTTAAAATCTTTTTCTTCCATACTTTCTCCTTGGCTTTGTAAAATTTTTAAAGATGCATGAAGTATAGGCAAACTACCACAATCTTTTTATGAAGCTTCTATTTCTTTAATTCTTAAAAAAGATAAAGACCCTATTGAATGCGCATCCTATCGGCCTATATCCTTGTTGAATACGGATTTTAAGATTTTTAGTAAAATTTTGGCTATTAGATTAGAAAATATATTACCTTGAATTATTTCTGAAGATCAGACTGGATTTATTAAAAATTGCTATTCATCTTTTAACATTAGAAAATTAATTAATATTATTTATACCTCTTCATCTAAAATACCAGAATGTGTCATTTCTTTAGATGCCGAAAAAGCATTTGATAGAGTCGAATGGCCATATTTATTTAATACAATGGAACATTTAAATTTTAGTTCAAAATTTATATCATGGATTAAATTAATATACCATAAACCCTTAGCTTCGGTTTTTTACCAATAATCAAAGATCCCCTTTTTTTCAGTTATTTCGTGGTACAAGGCAAGGTTGTCCTTTAAGTCCTTTATTATTTGACATTGCTTTAGAACCCTTGGCTATAGCTATTCGTGAATCACCCAATATTTTCAGTATTACCTGTGGGGAGACGACGTATAAGGTATCATTATATGCGGATGACTTGTTATTATATATATCTGACCCTGAAAGATCTATTCCTGCTATTTCTTCTTTACTAAATTGAGCGAGCAACTTTTCTGGTTATAAATTGAATTTTAATAAGAGTGAACTATTTCCATTAAATATGCATGTTCCAATTTATAATCATGTACCATATAGAATTGTTACAGATTATTTTACTTATTTAGGTATTAAAATTACTAAAAAACATAAAGATTTATTTAAAATTAATTTTTTACCTTTAATCGATCAAATTAAGCAACTTGCTAATAGGTGGTCTCCACTATCTTTGTCTTTGGTAGGCAGAGTTAATGCCATTAAGATGATGATACTACCTAAATTTTTATATTTATTTCAAGCATTACCAATTTTTATTCCTAAATCTTTTTTTGATATGGTTGACTCTAAAATATCTTCTTATTTGTGGCAGAACAAAAATCCCAGACTAGGCAAAAAATATTTACAGAAGCCTAAGAAGGAGGGCGGCTTGGCTCTACCAAACTTAAGATTTTACTATTGGGCAGTTAATATACAGTATCTAATATTCTGGACACAAGAATCGACTACAGCTACTTGCCCACAATGGGTAAATTTGGAATGTAAATCTGTGCAAGATTTTTCACTGATCTCAATCTTAGGATCTTCACTTCCTTTTTCGTTATTCAAAATGAATAAACAGATAACTAATCCCATAGTCAAGTATACATTACGAATTTGGTTTCAATTTCGTAAATTTTTTGGCTTGAATAAGTTTATGCTGTCATGTCCTATAATATCTAACTACTTCTTTCGGCCTTCATCTATAGATCAAGCTTTTCTTTTATGGAAAACAAAAGGTATAACATGTTTTCGTGATCTGTTTTTGGATGATAACATTATGTCCTTTGAACAGCTATCTAATAAATATAATTTACCTAAAACCCATTTTTTTAGATATTTGCAAGTCAGAAATTTTCTGTATAATGAATTAAAGTCTTTTTCGAAAGAATGTCCATTGGACATTACAGAAAGAATTTTAGCCCTCAATCCTTGTCAAAAGGGTTTAGTAGCTATCATTTATAATATGATTATGAGTGTACAGCCAGATGTATCAGAAAAAATTAAGAAGGAATGGCAAGAAGAATTGCATTGTCCTATATCTACTGAGCAATGGGAAAAAATTTTATCATTGGTAAATTCGTCCTCTATTTGTGCTAAACATGCCCTAATACAATTTAAGGTTGTACATAGAGCTCACATGTCTAAAGATAAACTTGCTCGATTTTATTCTTATGTTAATTCAACCTGTGACAGATGTCATTCATTGACTCATATGTTTTGGTCTTGTCCTTGTTTACAAAATTATTGGAAAGATATTTTTATTATTATTTCAAGAGTTTTAAATATCAATTTCCAACCGCATCCTTTTACTGCAATTTTTGGTCTACCAATGATAGATAATAAGCGTTTATCCGCTTCATCCCAACGAATGATTGCATTTGTTACATTAATGGCTAGAAGATCTATTTTACTGAATTGGAAAGAAATTAACCCTCCAACTGTATTTCAGTGGTTTTCTCAAACTATTTCTTGTTTGAGTTTAGAAAAAGTTAGAAGCGTGGTTTTTGATTCTTCAGTTAAATTTGAGGAAACTTGGAGACCATTTATTCAACATTTTCATATGAGTTAAATGGTCTGATCCTAAACCTTACTGTTATTATCCTTAATTATTTGGATGGAGGTTCGGAATTATCGGCACTACTGTATGTATTTAACATTATTATGTTGGTTAATTTTTTTTTCTTTAGTTTTTTTTTAAAGTTTTCTTTTAGTTTTTTTGGGTTTTTTTTCTCTTTTTCGATTCTTTTACATTAATACTATGAGTTTGGGAGGCCTTATATATTGATTATTACATATCTGATTGTCTATTTAAACTATTAATTATGTACTCTCAAACATTTTGTATTCATATTTCACTTACGTTTTTCTTAAAATTAATAAAAAGATTTAAAAAGAAAAGGGATCTTACCACCAAACACATCTTTACCTCCACCCCTACTCTCTGCTTTCTGCATGGATTGCTTCCTCTGTAATTTCCTTGTCCATTTGTCCCTCGCCATTAATCTCCTTCCTGTCACTTACCCCTGCAAGCAGCCAAAGAGCTTCACTTGCCCATTCACCTCCTCCCTCACCTCCATTCTGGGACCCAGGCAGTCCATCCAGGAGAGGCATCATTTCACTTGTGAATCCACTAGGGTTGTCCATTGTATCCGGTGCTCATCTATACTGGTGAGACACATCGTAAGTTGGGGGACCGTTTCATCAAGCACCTCCACTCCATCCGCCAAACGCGGAACTTCCCAGTGGCCCAAGATTTTAATTCCCATTCCCATTCCCATTCCCATTCCGACGTGTCAGTCCACAATGAGGCCACCCTCAGGGTGGAGAAGCAGCACCTTATATTTCACCTGGATAGCCTCCAACCTGATGGCATGAACAACATTTTATCCTTCTGGCTTTGTCTTTGAATCCCTGCTTTGGCTTCTCACCTGCCTATCACCTCCCCGTGTTGCCCATCTTCCTTCTGTTTCTCCAATGGTCTACTCTCTTCTCCATTCAGATTTCTTCATCTCTAGCCCTTTACCTTTCCCACTTACCTGGCTTCACCTATCGTTGTTAGTTATCCTTCTTCCGCTTCACCCACCTTCTTATTATGATGTCTTCCCCCTTCAGTCCAGTCCTGAAGAATGATCTCTGCCTGAAACTTCAACTATTTATTCATTTCCATAGAGGCTGCCTGATCTGTTGAGTTCCTCCAGCATTTTGTGTATGTTGCTTTGGATTTCCAGCATCTGCAGAATTTCTTGTGTTCTAATCTCAGTCATTTTTCAGGGTATTACAGATACATTTAGTTCACTTTCAGTCACAATTCTCTGATCTGTAAGTGGCGTGCATCAGCTTTAAATGAATAGCATGGTGAGGAGCATGATGTTGGTGCATCTCTTGAATTACAAACAAAAGCCATGATAGACTGCAGATCACAGTATTTGTCCTATATCTTGGAGCCAATAGATTGGGAGATATCAGCGTCAAATCAGCAGCACTTACACTAAATGAGAGTGGAAGAGAATTATGCACTGGAAGGTTTCTGGAACAAGTGTCCCAGGAAATGACATAATTAAAGTTCAGACACACAACAGAAAAGTAGAAGAAATTGGATGCAGATGAAGTTAAATAGATTCAAAGGAAAATGTCAGCATCATAGAACAAAGCAGTAATTTGGGAAGTAATAAGCAGAAAGGGGAGGGAAGTTAGTGATAAACAGGAGAATGTCGGCAGATACTGGAAATTCAAAGCAGCATACACAAAATGCTAAAGGAAATCAGCATGTCTGGCAGCATCAATGGAAGTGAATAAAACAGTCAATGTTTCAGGCCAGGACCTTTCATTCTTCAGTGAAAAAAGTCATATTAAAGAAATCTGGTGAAGAATTACATTGTGCTTTGTACTTGAGTTCAAAGGCAGTTGTAACAAGTCAGCCATTAAAGAGTTTTGGTTGAATGGAGACCAACGTCAGCAATTAAATACTCTGTGGTACTTGACATACAAAGGACAAGCAAAATGGAAAATGTGAGGATTGGGAGAGGGGTATTTTTAACTGTTCATAAAAGATGACACAAAGGCGGTAAGGTGGAGTGATAAATGATGAAAAAAAAACAGAGTATAACAGTTGTAGGTGGAGTGGAAGTAGTAGCACACCACAACTTATAAAGGTGCACACACATGCAAAATGCTGGAGGAATCAAGCAGGTTGGGCAACATCTATGGAAACAAAACAGTTGACATCTTGTGTTCATTCCAGTATCTGTAGAATCTCTTGAGTTTAGGATTATACGGTGCAAATACTTTCTAAATTCTTCTCAGGAGCAAGAGTGCTGGAAAAAATACTAATCAAGAAATAAGCAGGGCTTATAGCAAAGGCAATAAAATATTTGTGGAACACATTAATATCTTTACACAATTGGGTTTGTGCTGTAGGCGATCTGTCAATGTAGATGACTTTTAAATACCCTTGAAAAGGGATGTTGACCTACTCAGTTCAGGGGCATGTTGGATGTCAGTGAGTGTTGCCTTTTACTGTTTTGCCCATTTCCTGAATGACTGGAAAACCGTAACAGATTCAGCCTGAGATCAGTTGCTGAGAAAATGCTAGAATCTATGAGAAGGACATGGCAACATGGCAGTTCTATGATTTCCTGTCATAAAATTAATCAATTTAGTTTCATGAAAGGAATTGTTTGATGGATCGAAAAGTTTCTTGAGCGATTCTAGGTGGCAGGAGAAACAAGAGCATCAACGAATGAAGTATATTAGGATTCTTTGATAAAGCTACACATACAATGTTTACGGGATTAATGTATTGCAAGTCTAGAGAACTGATTAAAGGGAAGAAAGTAGAGCGGGGACATTTGCATGCTGTCAGCCTGGAATGCTTTTACTCATGGGTAGAGGCCCCTACTTCATTACTAGGAAAAATCAGGACTGTTCGATCAGAAAGAGCAGGAAATTGGGTTAATGAATGGCTAGTATAAAATGTTCCAGAATTGGAAGCTCCATCAGGCACCTGAAGACAGAGGGTCCATGAACAAAATAGTAGTGGGAGAAGCCAGGAGGCTCAGCTACTCGCTGACAGCTGTGACGTGTGTGGGTTCTGCAGTTCTGCCAAGGCCGTCTGCGGGTCAAATGACCAGGCTGTACTCAGAGGCAAGAACAGAAATAAACTCATCAGGGAGTCCATGGCTGTCCAAGGTGTTGCCAACTGTAGCCCTGATAATGAAGCGAATGCCCTCGGCTCGATCTATAGCAACCTATTTAGTCATTAGCTTATTGTTCAGAATCCAAATCAGGTTTAATAGCACTGGCATATGTTGTTTTGCGGCAACAGTACATTGGAATACTGTACATAATAGTAAAAAAAACAAAAAAAACTATAATAAATATAAGTAAATGTATTTTAAAATATATATTTGAAATTAAGTAGTGTAAAAAGAGAATTCTTTTAGTGCAATCTATTGAGTCCCTCAAGCAGATTGAAACTACATTCAAATTACCTCAAAACATTTGCAGAAAAGCTTGCTTGCTTGCGTTATTTATTTATTTATTTATTTGTCTGTCTATAGGTATATTTATCTGTTAATTAATTAATTAATTAATTTGATGAGCTAGAATGCAGAATAGACTCTTCCGGGCCTTCGAGCCACATCACCCAGCATCCTCTAATTTAATCCTGGCCTAATCACAGGATAATTTACAATTATAAAATTGTAAATTTGTCATTTACAATGACATATTAACCTATCAACCAACATGTCTTTGGATTGTGGGAGTACACCAACGCACCCAGAGGAAATCCACACAGTCATGGGGAGAATGTACAGGGAGGAGCAGGAATTGAGTTGCTGGTACTGTAAAGCATTGTGCTAACCTCCATACTATTGTGCCAAAATATTCTAGACTCGCAATGAAAAAAGGTATTTTAGAAATGGCAGAGATAATTGGATAAACTGATCTGGGATTTCGTGGCTCTGGAGGTGGGCGGACTCGAGGCCGGTGTCGCCACAGGAAACTGGTGTGTTGTGGGAGACGGAAGACCATAAGCAGCAAGTTGGCTGCTGGCTGTGTGCCCAGAGACCCGAGTTCTTTGGACACAGAGCTCAGAAAAAGCGACACAACGGACTTTTAACATCGTAAATCAGCGAGTTGATTGTTATGTCTCCCCTCTGGCTGTGAAATGGGAACACCTCTTCTTCCCTTATTAGGGAAAGGGAGAGCCTATGGTGTGTCGAATTACCGGGTTTACAGGTAATCTTTGGGGTACTGCAAGTCTGTGTCTTTATTGATGTTTTTCTGCATGCTTGAGTGCTTGGTGGGGGTGGGGGTGTCATTGCTTTGCTGCTGCTTATGCATGGGATGGGGGAGCTGGGGGGGGGGTACTTTGGGGTTCCAGTATTTAACTGTCATTCATTCTTTGGGGCACTCCTTTGTTTTTCATGGATGTTTGCGAAGAAAATGAATTTCACAATGTATATTGTATGCATTTCTCTGCCATTAAATATTCCTTTGAAACCTTTGAAAAGAAAGGGAGGATAAACTACTTTTGTAGATGGATTATTACATTATTGCATGGTTATTAAAAGGTGTAAGAGAGATAGTGTTGGTTATGTGTGAACATCTGTTAGTAAATATAACAGATACAAACTAATATCTCATGATTCCAGGAATGTAGAATGAGATTTGGATCAAGTACAGAGAACTCTATACTAATTACTTTAAGTTGTTGGTGGGAAATATAATGAAATCCTTCCTCATAAATGTTGTAGAAAAAGATCATTAAGTTGTAAATACTGTTGCACTCAGTACAGATTTTAAATGAGTATGTTACGCTTGTGTAAACTTTGAGTTCTTTGAAGAAGTAACAGATAATGTGAGCGACAAAATATATTTCAATTTTCAATGAAGTACAAGACAATAGACTTGTGTATAAGGAAAGACCCTGTGGAGCTAAAGGACACATGGCCAGCTGACTATGGGAAAGTGTCTGAGTAACCTTAACCAATAAAAAAAATGGGTAAATTAGGGTTATGTGAAATAATAAAATTAAGGATATTTCAAACTGTTCCCTTTTGGCAAAGGAACAACTAACTTATCTTTAAGAGCAATTTGTCCATTTATTACACTGAGGCTTTTGGATATCAGACTAACCTGTCTAACCGGGAGATTCATCATCTGCTGAGAGTGAGATCTGTGACATTCTAGACTGGTGATCTAGAACTGTACAAGAGGTCCAGGTATGACCTATGGAAGCTACTTTAAGAGCGAGAAAACAATTCCGATTGAAGTTGGAGATGGAATTCAATGCACATCAGCTCTCTCAGGGTTTGCAGGTTATTACTTCCTACAAGGCAAAACCTAATGGCTGTGATGCTTCACTTCTACATGCACACTTTTATGCACACTTTGAAAGGGAGAATAAAACTACCTGTGCAAATCCCTGCAGCGTCTGATGACCCTGCGAACTCTCTCTCAGAGGCTGATGTCAGAATATCATTTAAGAGGGTGATTCCTTACAAGGCACCAGGCATTGATGATGTACCTGGTAGGGCACTGAAAATCTGTGCCAAGCAATTGGAGGGAGTATTGAAGATCATCTTCTCTCTCACTGCTGCAGTTGGAGGTTTCCACCTGCTTCAAAAGGACATCAATCATACCAGTGCCCCAAAAGGGCAAGGTGGTTTACCTCAACGAATATCGTCCAGTGGCACACACACCAACTGTAGTGAAGTGTTTTGAGAGGTTAGCCATGGCCAGAATTAGCTCTGTCCAAGCAAGGATCCGGACCCGCTGCAGTTTATCTCTTGCTATAATAGATTACACTTATATATTCTGGTAATTCCAGTAAAATGGTGGCGCATCCGATCGCAGCAGCTACTGTGAAGTCAACCAGAGGTATTATTTTCTTCTATAAATGATTGCAAAGCCCTGCTGGACATTAACAACTGGAAGTACTGCAGGTCTGCCCCATCATTGAGTTGCTCAATGGTAGAGAATCTGAAGCAGATGGACTTAGTGAGGATTGTGCTACTGCCTGCATCAGAGAGGCATTGGAGGAGTCAGTGCTAAATCCAGTGTGCAATCTAACAGCGAGAGATCATCTTAGTCAATTTTTTGTGCTTGCAAGATCCTGTTGGACATTGTTACCATAAGATGCTGCAAGTCCGACTCACTGATCGGTCGGCGGATGGCAGGGGAGCACCGGGCCTCAAGCCGTGGTATTGCCTGTTTACAACTGCCCAGGTGAGAGGGGCCAGTGTGCTCCAGCAGAGGTAGCGTGGCATGGCCTCCAAGCTCAAGTCAGTGCTGCTCCTGCCCAGTGTTCGCTCGGTAGAAATCAAACTTGATTGTGTTTGACTGCAGACTGCTGCAACATTCAGGGTCTTAAACTACATCTTTTTTGCATGACTATTTTACTGATAACTTACGTGTGCTGCGTGTGACTGTTGGTACTGTGTCATGCATCTTGACCCTGGAGTAATGCTGTTTCATTTGCCTGTATTCATAGGTGCTCTTGTATGGTTGAATGACAATTAAACTTGAGTAGGTCTACTGTGGATGCATTCTCACTGGCTCTCCACATGGCCTTGGATTCAAGGTGCAAGATTGCTTTATGTCATTTACAGTACACAACTATAAAGGAGAATGAAATAGTTGTTATTCCAGATCTGATGAAGCACAAAAAAAAACACAACACGATAATAACACAATAATAATAAAAATGCAATAACTATAAATACATAAGGTAGTTTATATACATAGATTGATTGTATTTCCATAAAGTGACATTAGGTACAGGAGTGACCGACAGGAAGTAATAAAGTCGTAGTGGCTGGGGTGCGAAGGGGTGGGTTAGTGGATGGAGGTGTTGATCGGCCTTACTTTTTGGGGAAAGTAACTGTTTTTGAGTCTGGTAGTCCTGGTGTTGATCATTTGTAAGCTCGTCCCTGATGGGAACAGGACAAACAATCCATGAGCAGGGTGGGTGGGATTCTTCATGATGTTACTGGCCCCTTTCGGGCATCTTTCTGTACATATGTCCTTGATGGTGAGTAGGCTGGTGCTGGTGATGCGTTAGGCAGTTTTAACTAACCATTTGTAGCATTTTCATATCCACTGCAGTGTAATTTCCATACCACAGCGTGATGCATCTTGTTAGGATGCAGTACTGCGCATGTATAGAGTGGCATAATTCCCCTTAGTCCAATTAAGTGCTTTTCTAACTTGCTTGTTTCTATCTCTCTCTAATGCTATTTAAAGGAGGTAGAATTATGATCACTATCTCCAAAATGCTCTCCCACTGAGAGATCTGACACCTGACCAGGTTAATTTCCCAATACCAGATCAAGTACAGCCTCTCCTCTTGTAGGCTTATCTACATATTGTGTCAGGAAACCTTCCTGAACACACCTAACAAACTCCACCCCATCTAAACCCCTTGCTCTAGGGAGATGCCAATTGATATTTAGGAAATTAAAATCTCCCATCATGACAACTGTTATTATTACACCTTTCCAGGATCTGTTTCCCTATCTGCTCCTTGATATCCCTGTTACTATTGGGCGGCCTATAGAAAACACCCAGTAAAGGTATTGACCCCTTCCTGTTCCTAACCTCCACTAGCAGAGACTCCGTAGACATTCCCTCCATGGCGTCCACCTTTTCTGCAGCTGTGACACCATCTCTGATCAACAGTGCCACACCCCCACCTCTTTTGCCTCCCTCCCTGTCCTTTCTGAAACATCTAAAACCCAGCAATTGAAGTAACCATTCCTATCCCTGAGCCATCAGGGAAGTCTCTGTAATGGCCACCACATCATATCTCCAAGTACTGATCCACACTCTAAGCTCATTCGCTTTGTTCACAACACTCCTTGCGTTAAAATAGACACATCTCAAACCTTCGGTCTGAGCGCGTCCCTTCTCTATCACCTGCCTATCCTCCCTCTCGCACTGTCTACAAGTTTTCTCTATTTGTGAGCCAACCTCCTCTTCCCCAGTCTCTTCAGTTCGGTTCCCCCCCCCCAACAATTCTAGTTTAAACTCTCCCCAGTAGCCTTAGCAAACCTCCCTGCCAGGATATTGGTCCCCTGGGATTCAAGTGCAACCTGTCTTTTTTGTACAGGTCACACCTGCCCCAAAAGAGGTCCCAATGATCCAGAAATCTGAATCCATGCCCTTGCTCCAATCTCTCAGCCACGCATTTATCCTCCACCACATTCTATTACTATTCTCACTGTCGCATGGCACAGGCAGTAATCCCGAACTGTTAGAATGCCAAACTGAAATCCAGAGACATCATTCTGACATGCATTCTTGTTTTCTAGGTGTATCAGGGCCATGTGCATGACAGATACCATGGCATCTGTTGTAGAGCAGTTCTGTCAGTAAGTATAGTGAGTGACATGGTGTTCGATGAATGCCCAAGTGCAGAGGGAGAGACACACACGATGGTGGAATGAACGGCTCACTGAGTTTTAATAGCAACTGTGTCGAACAAAAGGAAAATAACATCTGCTAGGCCAACAGCGCTACTAACTAAAACACTCAAACTAAAATCTACCATCATCACTTTGGCTCAGGAGCAGTAGCTTAATACTAAGTCAATAGCATTCCATTACAGCGTTAATCTAAATTCTAATACAAACAAGAGAAAATCTGCAAATGCTGGAAATCCAAGCAAAACACACACACACACACACACACACACACACACACACACACACACACACACACACACACACACACACACACACACACACACACACACACACACACACACACACACACACACACACACACACCCCCCCCCCCCCCCCCCCCCCTGGAGGAACTCAGCAGGCCAGGCAGTATCTATGGAAGAGTGTATAGTCGATGTCTAGAGCTAGACAGGACATGATGAAGGGTCTCAGCCCCAAACGTCAACTGTACTCCTTTCCATAGATGCTGCCTGGCCTGTTGAGTTCCTCCAGCATTTGGTGTGTATTGCTTAATCTAAATTCTAATCTTCTTTACTGGAATGTGGACTAAGGAGAATTGCCGTCACTGTGCTTTGGTCAAGACTTGTTAAGACTGAATCAAAAGGAAGGGAATTAAATACAGCCATAAAGAAACCCTAATTGGCTAGAACATACATACGCAAGAGCATGATTGCCGAGCACTTTCAGCTGCCTACCTGTCAGGGCACCCAGACTCTGTCTAGAGTCTGTGGCTATGACAGGGACCAACTCCCGAGGTGGTAGAGACCTGAGCCTGTTGGAATTCCCAGATGAGAGTCTTGTCCAGGATGTCACAAGAAAGTTCCTCTGGGCCATATCCATACCAATGCACGAGGTACTGGATTGGGTCCATGGCATTTTCAAGGGCAAGGGTGAGCAACCAGAAGTCTTAGGACAGGTTGACACCAATGACGTACTGTAGGTAGACAAGGTGAGGGGTCCTGAAGAGAGATCTTAGGGAGCTAGGTAGAAAGCTGAGAAACAGGGCCCACAGGGTAGTAATCTCTGGATTGCTGCCTGTGCCATGTGTCAATGAGGGGAAGATTAGATGATTTGCCAGGTGAATGTGTGGCTGAGGAACTGGTGCAAGGGTTAGGGGGGGGGGTTCAGATTTCAGGATCATTGGAATCTCTTCTGGGGAAGGTATGACCTATACAAAAGGGATGAGTTACACCTGAACCAGAAGGGGTCAAAAATCCTTGTGGGCAGGCTGGCTAGAGTTGTTCGGGAGGGTTTAAACTAATTTGGTGGGGGGGGGGTGTGGAAATGGGAACTGGAGTGATAGTGCTAAAGATGACGTAGCTGGTTTACAAACAGAGACAATGTGTAGTGAGGACAGGCTGTTGATAGGGCAAAACTGCAGTCAACGGGATAAGTTGCAATGTAAAAGGTGAAAAAAATGAAAAAAAGTGAATAAAGGACTGAAGGCGTTATATTTGAATGTGTGCAGTATACGGAATAGGTAGATGAATTTGTAGCATAGTTACAGATTCACATGTAAGATGTAGGCATCACTGAATCATGGCTGAAAGAAGATTATAGCTGGGAGCTTAATGTTCAAGGATACACATTGTATCGAAAGGACAGACAGAGGCAGAGGGGTCAGCATTGCCCTGTTGGTAAAACTGATATCAAATCATTAGAAAGAGGTGACAAGAGCGTCAGAAGGTGTTGAATCATTGTGGATAGAGCTAAGGAACTGCAAGAGTAAAAGGACCCTGATGGGAGTTGTATACAGACCCCCAAACAGTTATAAGGATGTGGTCTACAAATTACAATAGGAGATTTAAAAAAATGCATGCCCATATGGTAATATTACAATACTCATCGGGGATTTCAATATGCAGGTAGATTGGAAAATATCAGGTTGGTGTTAGGGGGACTTTCTAGAATACCTATGAGATGGCTTTTTAGAGCAGTTCATGATTGAGCCCACTAGAGGATCAGCTATTCTGGATTGGGTGTTGTGTAGTAAACTGGAATTGATTAGAGAGCTTAAAGTGAAAAAAGCTTAGTGGCAAGTGATCATAGTATAATCAAATTCAGCCCGAAGTTTGAGAAGGAGAAGCTATAGTCAGATGTATCAGTATTACAGAGGAGTAAAGGGAATTACAGAGGCATGAGAATGGAGTTAGCCAGTATTGATTGGAAATCAATATCAATATTGGAAATCACTGGCAGGGATGATTGATGGTGGAAGAGCAATGGCTGAAATTTCTAGAAGCAATTTGAAAGGCACAGGATACAATATATAGATACCAAAGAGGAAGAAGTATTATAAAGGCAAAATGACACAACAGTGGCTAACAAGAGATGTCGAAGCCAACATAAAAGTCAAAGGGAAGGCATGTAATCGAGCCAAAAATTGGTGGGAAGTTAGAGGATTGGGAACTTTTTAAAAACCAACAGAGGCAACTAAAAAAGTCATTAAGAAGGTAAAGATGGAATCTGAAAGTAAGTTATCCAATAATATTAAAGAGCATATAAAAAGTTTCTTTAGATATAGTACATAAAGTGTTAAAGAGAGGTGAGAGTGGATACCGGACCACTGGAAAATGATGCTGGAGAGTTAATAATGGGGGATAAGCAAATGGCAGACGAACTGAAAAAGTATTTTGCATTAGTCTTCACTATGGAAGACTTGCAGTATGGAGGAAGATCCAGGTGTCAGGGGTTATGAAGTGTGTGAAGGTACCATTTCTGGAGAGAAGTTTCTTGGGTAATTGAAAGGACTGACGATGGATAAGTCACCTGGACCAGATGGTATACACCACAGGGTTCTGAAACAGGTGGCTGAAGAGATTGTGGAGGCATTACTAATGTTCTTTCAAGAATCACTAGATTCTTGAATGGTTCTGGAAGACCGGAAAATTGCAAATGTCACTCCACTCTTCAAGAAGTGAGAGAAGCAGAAGAAAGGAAACTATAGGCCAGTTAGTCGGAACTCAGTGGTTAGCGAAACATTGGAGTCAATTATTAAGGATGAGGTTTCAGGGTACTTGGACGCACATAATAAAATAGGCCGTAGTCAGTATGGTTTCCTCAAAGGAAAATCTTGCCCGACAAATCTGTTGGAATTCTTTGAGGAAATAAAAAGCAGAATAGATGAAGGAGAATCAGTTGACGTTAGGTACTTAGATTTTCAGAAGGTATTTGACAAGGTGACAAATATGAGGCTGCTTAACAAGCTATGATCCCATGGTATTACAGGAAAGATTCTAGCATGGATAATGCAGTGGCTGATTGGCAGGAAAAAAAGAATGGGAATAAAAAGAGCCTTTTCTGGTTGGCTGACTGTGGTTAGTGATGTTCCACAGGGTCTGTGTTGGGAACAAATCTTTTTACATTATATGTCAATGATTTGGATGATGGAATTGATACTTTTGTTGCAAAGTTTGCAGACCATATAAAGATAGGTGGAGGGGAAGGTAGTTTTGTGGAATTAGAGATGCTACAGAAGAATTTAGATTAGGAGAATGGGCACAAAGTAGCAGATGGAATACAGTGTTGGGATGTGTATGGTCATGCACTTTGGTAGAAGAAATGAAAAGAGTTGGCTACTTTCTAAATGGAGAGCAAATACAAAAAATTGAGGCAGAAGGGGACTAGGGAGTCCTTGTGCAGAACTTATAGGTTGAGTCTGTGGTGAGGAAGGCAAATACAATGTTAGCATTCATTTCAAGAGGCCTAGAATATAACAGCAAGGATGTAATGTTTAAGTTTTATAAAGCACTGGTGAGGCCACACTTGGAGTGTTGTGAGCACTTTTGGGTCCCTTATCTTAAAAAGAATGTGCTGAAACTGGAGAGGGTTCAAAGAAGTTCATGAAAATGATTCCAGGATTGAATGGCTTGTCATATGAAGAGTGTTTAATGGCTCTGGCCTGTATTCACTAGAATTCAGAAGAATTCAGGGTGACCTAATTGAAACCTTTCGAATGGTGAAAAGCCTTGATAGAGTGGATGTGAAGACTATCTTTCCTATGGTGGGAGAGTCAAAGACCAGAGGACACAGCCTCAGAATTGAGGGGTCTCCTTTTAGAATGTAGATGAGGAGGAATTTTTTTAGCCAGAGAGTGGTGAATCTGTGGAATTCTTTGCCACGGGCAACTGCAGAGGCCAATCCTTTATGTGTATTTAAGGCAGAGGTTGATAGGTTCTTGAGTGGTCAGGGCATGAAGGGATGTGGGGAGAAGGCAGGAGATTGGTGCTGAGAGGAAAATTGGATCAGCCATGACGAAATGGCAGAGCAGACTCAATGGGCCAAATGGCCTAATTCTGTTCATATTTCTTTGGGTCTTATGGTCACTGGGGCAGTGATGAAATGTTGTTATAGCTCTGAGAATGGTTGGTCGGCTACACTTGTTCATTAGAATCCTGCAAAATTCTTCCTGGTGAGTGCATTTATGGGAGCCTTGATGGAATTGAAGTTTCTGATGAAGCGATGATAACAGTTTGCAAACTCCATGAAACACCTCACCTCTCTGACCGTAAGTGGTTTGACTGCCTGAAATATGCATGGATCCATTTGAACACTGGAAGAGGTGAGGATATAGCTGAAGGATGACACCTGCTCTTTGTGGAACTCACACTTCTTTGGCCTGGCATGAAGCTTCTTCTCGAGGAGCCATCTGAAAACCCTCTGGACATGCTGACGTGTTCCTGGTGAGACCAGGAGTAGATAAAAATCTTGTCCAAATACACAAAAAGAAGCTGATTCAACATGTCCTGGAGCACATCATTAACCACAGCCTGAAAAAGAGCAAGGATGCTGGCCATATCAAATGGCATGATAATTCCTAGTGGAGGTGTTGAATGCTTCTCAGATGTGAACCAGGTTGTAAGCATTGCACAGATCTATCTTGGAGAATATGGTTGCTCCCTGGAGATGTTCAATGCAGAGGCAAGCAGGGGGAGAGGGTAGCAGCTCTTCAGCATGATGTTGTTGAGGGCCCAATAATCAATGCAGGGACAGAGCTTGCCTGCCTTCTTGATGTATTCTTCCTTGGCCATCCATTTTAGGATCGGAGAGGGGAAAGGGCTGGCCCTGGGGAGGACTAGTACCGGCTAAGAGGTTAATGGCATAGTCGTATGGCCAATGTGGAGACAGAGAGGTGGCCTTCTTCTTATGAAGACCTCAGGAAGGTCAGCACATTGAGCTGAAATGTCAGACAAATCCACACTAGCAGTTGAGGATTGACTGACGAAGTCTGGAGCTGGACCCACTCAGGTAGAAGGCATGTTTCTAAATTCCCATTCTTGGAGTGCCTTTTGGGACCAAAGGATCCATGGGTTGTGTCAAGATAGCCAGAGAAGGCCAAGCACCAAGGCATTTCAGGTGAATCAACAGAACAGAAGGGGAACTGCTCATTATGGTTGCCTTCTAGCACAAGTTGGAGGGGTACGGTGGAAAGGTGGATCCTGATGGTTCCCAGAGGATTACCATCCAAAGCCTTGACAGCAATATTCTCTCTCATTTGTTGACTGGGAACTCCTCATCTTTGAGCCAGAGATATCCATGCCCCGGAGTCAATAAATGCCAGAAGCTCATAGATCTGGGACCTCCATGACAGGGAAGCTGGGAGTATTACTCAGTTTGCCGAAGATGGTTGTAGAGAGAATTGACACAACAGGGTTTCCCTTCTTGCTGACTGGTATCCTCTTTAACTGGGTGCTTGGGACACGATGCCCTGTAGTGCCCTTGATAGCTATAATTGAGGTAGGAACCTATTCTCTTGCACCTGTAACACACTGTATGGTTTCACTGCTAATGTAATGGCCTCTCTGTAATGTGTAACTGCTAATGTAATGGTTTCTTTGTAGCAGAAATGTTTGGGTTATGAATAGAGATAATGGAGCTTTGGAATGTGGTGGCTATCCAATGAGAGAAACATTGTTCTTTCTTGTGAGTCCAGAAGAGAGATTTTCGTGGTCTTTTGTCGGGGAGAGAGGAAGAAGGAAGACATGTGGAGAGAGTTAGTACACCACCGGATAGAGTGGTCCTGGAGCGAGGATCCGAAGTTCAGCGATGCTTGGAGGAGGCCGATGGTTGATGAATGGCCGTATCAGTGAGCTCCAATGTGCACTTTTGACTTTTTCCTTAAACTTCGCCCTTTTTCTTTTTATTTTCTTTATTAACCCTATATTCAGGTTTATAAAGTTCAATCATTTAACTGCATATGGTGTACTGCCTGATATTTTGTGGTGTGGATTTGTAACCGGGTAACTCATCACGTGGCATCCACACAAACAAGATTTCTCAGTTTGGCGGGACCAGAATTTGTTTTCCTCTAGATGAACACATGCTGGCCGAGCCTGAGGGTTACACACTGATCTCACTCCTCCTGAGGTACAGTAGGTAGAAGTCTCCCATCTGCGTGGTCTTCTCCATGAACAGTGTACTGTGTGACGAGAGTGAGGGTGAAGACAGTTGGTGATCTGAAGAGTAGGAGGCTCAGGGATTCTCTCTGTGCAACTCAGCTGCCCAGATGTCTATTCAAAGAGCCAGATCTATCATATCATCTAGGCTGTAGGTTCACCATGCTCTGTGATCTGATCTCAGACCCCTGCCCAGCCCATGCTGGAAAGCAATAATGAGGGATTCCCTCATTCCACCCTGTCTCCATCACAAAAGTGCAGAAATTTACTCACTGTCATTTTCCCTTGGTGCTTGTCCAGGAGTTGAAAGGCAAGCTTCTGACCTCATAATGGAAGTTTAAACACTCTTGAATTGCTGGAAAGACTGGGCTCTGGGGGAACCTTTATCTCGTAGAGCATTGAGCAGACTTAGTCATGGTCTGTCTAATAGGTTCACCATGGAAGCCAGTTTACATGCATCATCACCAAACCAACCTGTCTGGGCTTGGAAAGTCAGCTCTCACTGGGTAATAAAGTTCCTGCAGCTGTCAACGTCACCAGATGGAGTAATGCTCTGTTCAGATCTGGAATGCTGCCAAGGATATCGGGGCTTTAGTGGCTGAGGCTGATGAGACTGCTACAGAGGAGCATGTTGGAGGTGCTGATGCTGGAAGTGGCCGGGCAGAAGGCTGCTGAATAGCAGCTGTGAGAGCAGTATTGGTTTCCACCTGATTCTGGCTGTCTGTGTGAGCGGCTGAACAGCAGCACTGAAAGCGGCAGTGCCTACCACCTGATTCTGACATCTTTGGTGAGTTGCTGAACCCTCACGGTGAGTGCTGATACCTGTTTTTCCTGCTTGGACTGGGCTTGCTGCTCTGAGAGTAATTGTCATGCTCTACGAGCCACTTCTGCCAACCCAGCCTCCACTGACTTTAACTTCTTTCCTACCTGACCAATGAATTTCAGGACCATGGTCAGCAACATTCCCTCTAATTTTTTTACAGCTTCGCGGACCAACCATCTGAGCAGGAAATTGTTACATGGCCAGAAAACTGCCTGGCACTTTAGACGTTTAATTTTGTAATATGCATGCTATAAATATTTAGAATGAAAATTTATTCATTGAAGGGGATAATGAAGTACAGTACAACAAAGAAAATCTTTCATGATTCATAAACTTTTTTTCATCTGTTTATTAAAAATCCATTGTCTATAAACACTGTCCAATCTTGCATCCAGATGTAACATCTTAATCCTCATTAGATCATCCAAATGTTCCTCTTCTAGTCTGTTTCTGGATTTACATTTGATTGAATTTATATGAGTGAATCCACGTTTGCAATCAGCAATAGAAGTGTGATATGTTCCAGTGATGTCAACAACAATTGGCAGTTCTTCAACTTCTTCATTTCTAAGCATGTAGTTCAACATCAGTGAACGCCTTAATTGAACCAGCTTAACTTTCTCAGAAATGACAAATTTTAAATTGCAGTATTGTGCGATATTTTTGAGGGAACAGTTTTGTTGTGGATCATAATGGTAGCTGGGTATTGTTTGTCAGTCATAAAACTTTCACTCTTCCAACTTCAAAATTGGTTGCACTTGTAATAGCACAGGATCAAAAGCTTGCCGTTCAGTGTAACAGTGTTGTAACTTGAAATGCTGACAACCTAAATATGTTGAAGCTCGAAAATGTTTCGAAGTAAAGGTTGTGATACATTTATTATTTAGAAAATTTGTGGATTGTACTCATTAACACAAAATTAATTGCAGAGTATTTCACAATTACATCATCATAATTTCAACGTTATATTAGCATTCTATAAAAGAAAATTCCAGCTGTGCCTCAAGAAAGGCGATGTGCATGGGAACTTTTCAGTTACTGTGTGGCAGTACACCTGTGCAGTTTAGAAGGAACAGTGATAGTTAGCTGTTCTCTCTCCACTGGGTGCTTTTTGATGTTCGAGCCTTGCTGACAGTGTTTGGTGATGGCTGAAGTGCAGAGGGAGAGACACAGGCTGAAGTGCAGAGGGAGAGACACAGGATGAAAATGAACAGTTCACGGAGTTCTAATAAGAACTGTGTAGAACAAAAGGAAAATACAAGTGCCAGGTCAACAGGGCTGCTAATTAAAACTCTCAAACTAGAAGCTATCACTATCACTGTAGCTCAGAAGCACTAACTTAATACTAAATTAATATCAAAGACTAGAACATCTCTAGATGCTGGAAATCCAAAGCAACACATACAGAATGCTGAAGGAACTCAGCAAGCCAGGCAGCGTTTATGGAAAAGAGTAAACAGTCGACACTTTGGGCCAAGACCCTTCATCAGGACTCAGGTCGACTGTTTACTCTTTTCCATAGATGCTGCCTGGCCTGCTGAGTTCCTCCAGCATTTTGTCTGTGTTACTAATTTAATAATCGCTCCATTACAATGTCAATCTAAGTTGTAATCTTATTTTCCAGAATGTGCATTAAGGTAAGCTGTGCTTCAGTCAAGACTCAACAAGACTGAAACAAAAATACGATAAAGAAACTTGAGTTGGCTGGAATGTGCATACTCACAATGTGATTGTTTGCATGAAGAATCATAGAAATGGAAACATATTTACTATTTCTGGTAGCTCGTTCTGAATATACACCACAGTTTGCATGAAGAACCTTTCTGTGCCTGTCCCTTTCAGCTGCCCATCTGTGAGGGTGCTCAGACTGACAGGCGAATGGAGTTTTTGATCTCAGAATCAGAATCAGGTTTATTATCACTGGCATATGTCATGAAAATTGTTAACTGTATGGCAGCAGTACAATGAACTACATGATAAATGAATATAGAGGGAAAAAGCTGAATGACATTAAGTATACATATGTCTATTAAAAAGTTAAACTAAGTAGTGCAAGAAAACAGAAATAAAGAAGTAGTGAGGTAGTGTTCATGGGTTCAATGTCCATTCAGAAATCGGATGGCAGAGGGGAAGAAGCTCTTCCTGAATCACTGAGTGTGGGCCTTCAGGCTTCTATACCCCCTGCCCAATGGTAACAATGAGTAGAGGGCATATCCTCGGTAGTGGGCATCCTTAATGATGGACACTGCCTTCCTAAGGCACCACTTCTTGAAGATGTCTTGGATACTATGGAGACCATGATGGAGCTGACTGATTTTATAAGTTTGAAATATTGAGTAATATTAGAATATTGCAACTTATTTCGATCCTGTTCTGTATCCCCATACCAGATGGTGATGCAGCCAGTCAGAATGTTCTCCATGGTACATTAGTAGAAGTTTTCCTGTGTTTTTGTTGACAAACTATATCTTCTGAAACTCTAATGAAATGTAGCTGCTGTTTTGCCTTCTTTGTAGTTCCATCAATGTGTTGCAACCAGGTTAGGTTGTCAGGGATACTGACACCCAGGAACTTTGAATTTCTCAGCCTCTTCACTTGTGATCCCTCTAGCAGGATTAGTTTGTGTTCCATCATTTTACCCTTTCTGAAGTCCACAATCAGCTCTTTGATTTTGGTGACATTGAGTGCAAGGTTGTTGCTGCGACACCAGTCAACTAACTGGTATATCTCAGTCCTGTATGCTCTTTATCACAATCTGAAATTCTGCCAACAATGGTTATATCATTAGCAAGTCAATGTGCCATTACTAGCCGTTCAAAGCACTTCATAATGATTGCCATCAGTGCTAAAGGGCAGTAGGCATTTCGTTCTGAAGGTATAGAGTTCTTTGGTACGGCGATGACGGAGGCTGATTTGAAGCATGTGCTGAAGCATATCACCGACTGGATGAGTGAAGTGTTGAAGGTGTTTGTGAAGACAACAGTGTGTTGGTGTGCACACTCCCTGAGTGTTACAAGTTTGTAACACCAAAACATAAAAACTAATTGAAAGGAAAACAAGGGAGCTGAGAATATGAACCTAACTTTGTTTTTTTAGTTTAAGCAAGGTGTGTACATATTACATGGAGCACCATGACGCATGCAATTCACATTCTCTTACGTACAGCCCACAATGCATTATGTAAACAACAAAGAATGCTTAATCTTTCCAATATTACTCAAATATTAAATATATAACTTCATCTCAATATAGAATTCATCTCTACTTATATACATCTACTACAAATATAGTACACCATATAATACAACTACCATATAGACATCCACAGCATAGTAAATTTTAAATTGTGCCATTCAGGCCTGAAGATTTAATCACAGTGGAGGATATAGTACACTTGTGGGATAACATCTTTCCTGACAAGTGGGGTGGTGGGGGGACACACTGCATGGCAGGGGAGGGTTATGACTGTGAACTGATCTCAGGTTCTGGTGCCTCCTCTATGGAAGTTGTAGGATTCAACCTGTATGTTGATCACACTTTTAGCATTGTGCTCTGAGCCCATGATCTACCATTTTTTTTTATCACTGTCTTGAGATTTTGGACATGTTCTATGTCATCCTAACAATGATGTCATCCAGGTAACACAGAGTGCCTGGACAGCCTTGCATCTCCTGGTCCATTGTTTCCTGCCAGAGTGTAAGTGCAGATGCTACTCGAAAAACAAGCCCATTATAACAATAAAGTCCTTTGCGAGTTTTATGGTGAGAAACACTTTGGACTCTCCTTCCACCTCCCTCTGTACGTAGGCCTCAGCCAAGTTCACTTTGCTGAAATGTTTTCCTCCAGAAATGTTTGCAAAGGTATCCTTTATTCTGAGCAGAGGGTATTGATCCACTTTCGGTACTGAGTTGATGGTGACCTTCAATCCACCACAGATCCTGACAGATCATTTGTTTTAACTACTTGAACCACTGGTATTGCTTATGGGCTCCACTCAGCCTTGGGAAGAATTCCTACACCTCCATGCCATCTAGCTCACTAGCTACTTTATCACAGATGGTACAAGGAACGGGATGGAATTTGTAAAACTTGCTTGTGGCATTTTCATTTAACACTACTTTACCTTTGATATGTTTGTGTTTTCCAGTGCCACTTTTGAACGCTGCTGTGGTATCATCCAGTAGCTTTCTCAGTTTACTTTCAGTTGACTCTATTGTAGGGGATGTGGCATGCAAATGGTGAATGGATCTCCAATCAAGTGGTAGTTAACTCAGCCATTCACGTCCCCACAGTGCTGGCCCTCCTATTTTTACCACATACATGGCTTGTTGGTTGTTGTATTTCACTGTTACACATGTCATTGCCACAGGAGTTATCTTATTTCCAGTATAAGTGTTTAATTGGATATATTCAGGCTTCAGTTCAGTATCTTTGAAATGCCGCTCAAACTCGTTTTGTGGAATAATTGAAACATCTGAGCCGGTGTCCAACTCCATTTTGATTAATTTGACGTTCACTCTCTGGTGTAGGCCATGTTGCTTGTCTAATATTAGATTTCACATTATAAATCTCAAGGCTACCCATTCCGGTGTCACTCTCATCAACGGCATGCTGATTAGTGCTCTTTTTGAAACTGAATCAGATTCAGTGTCAGAATCAGGTTTAATATCACTGACATATGTTGTGAAATAAGTTGCCTTTGTAGCAGCAATACATTGCAACACCTAATAATAGAGAAAAACCATGAATTACTGTAATATATGTATAAAATACTTAAATAAGTAGTGCAAAAATAAAAATAAAGAAGTGACGTAGTGTTCACAGGTTCAATGTCCATTCAAAAATCTGATAGCAGAGGGGAAGAATATGTTCCTGAATCATTGAGTGTGTGCCTTCAGTCTCCTGTACCTCCTTCCTGATGGTAGCAATGAGAACAGGGCATGTCCTGGGCGATGTACTTAATGATGGATGCTGCCATTTTGAGGCATCACTGCTTGAAGATGTCTTGGATACAACGGAGGATAGTGCCCATGATGGAGCAGACTGAGTTGACAACTGACTGCAGCTTATTTTGATCCTGTGCAGTGACATCCCTTCCCATACCGGTGGTGATGCAGCCAGTCAGAATGCTCTCCATGGGTACACCTGTAGAAATTTGTAAGTGTCTTTGGTGACATACCAAATCTCCTCAAACTCCTAATGAAACATAGCTGCTGTTATGCCTTCTTTATAGCTGCATTGATATGCTGGGCCCAGAACAGATCCTCAGGGATGCTGATATTCAGCATTTGAAATTGCTCACTCTTTCCACTTCTGGTCCCTCTGTGAGGACTGGTAAGTGTTTGTTTGTCTTACCATTTCTGAAATTCACAATCAGTTCTTTGGTCTTATTGACGCTGAGTGCAAGGTTGTTCTGTGAAACCACTCAACAAGCTGATATACTCACTCTTCTACGCCCTCTAATCACCATCTGAAATTTGGCCGATAATAGTTGTGGCATCAGCAAATTTGTAGATGGCATTTGAGCTGTCATGGGTTTAGAGAGAGTAGGGCAATGGGCAAAACACACATCCCTGAGGTGTGCTAGTTCTAATTGTCAGCAAGGTGAAGATGTTATTTTCAATCCGCACAGATTGTAGTCTTTCAGTTTGGAAGTCAAGGATCCAGTTGCAGAAGGAGTGCAGAGGCCCAGATTTTGGAGTTTTTAGATCAGTATTGCAATTTGACTTTTTAGTCTACTCTCTTCCCTGTGCAGTCCATTTATTTTAGTTTGCCCAACATGCTCTTTATATGTATCCTATTTCTGCAAGTTTTGCCTTTAAATCTGCATTGGTGTAGTGTATGTGAGCCCCTGCCACATCAGTAGTGCTATTTGTTCGACCAGGCTGGTTTCTGTTTAGACATTGCAATTTTGTTCACACTCACTTTAATTCCTGATCGCAACTCAATTCTGTCTCTCGCTGCTATCTCCGTTAGTACAATTTCCACTTCTCTTTTAAATGTAAGTTGTGCTTCAGTTAAGAGTCGTTTTTGAATGTTTTCTTGTGAGGTTCCACAAACTGAACTATCTCTCAATGCACCATTAAGCCCTCATCTGAACAGACAATGCTCAGATAATCTCTTCACTTCAGCCATGTACGTTTTAATGGACACCCCTTCCTTTTCATTTCACTTATGAAACCTAAAGCATTCCACAGTCAACAATGGTTTTGGTTCTAAATGTTCCTACATAACTTTCATGATATCAGTAAAGCTCATTTCGACTGGATTGGTTGGATCAATCAAACTCCAAAGCAAACTGCTTTTCCATCCAATACACTTAGAAAAACTGGTGCTTGTTTCTCATCGGCTATTCCATTTGCTTTAAAGTATCGCTCAATCATGCATATTGCTCAGTATACATATGCCAATTACCTGATCAAGCAAATCAATCTTTCTGAAGTAACCAGCCATTTATGCTCATTTTTATGATTATTATCACCCAGTACTCATTGTTTATGAACCAGTGAATTTCATTCCAGAGCACCACTGTTATGTTTGTAACTCCAAATCGTAAGATCTAATTGAAATGAAAGTAAGGGAGCCGAGAATCTGAGTCAGACTTTGTTTTTTTCCTTTAAGCAAGCTGTGCACGTATCATGGGGTAGGTAGCATCATGACATATGCAATTCACGTACACTTATATATAACCCACAACGCATTACGCAAACAACAACGTTTGCTTAATGAAACAATATATTTACGATATTACTCAAATATTACTGATATGTTAAACGCACAATACTGAGTACTCGGCCTGGGTGTTGCCTGCCCTGGCCTCCTTATGGGGATAACTCTCTGCAGAGCCCTTCTCAAGTCTGCTGCTTTTATCGACAGTGGTTGGTGTTGTGTTGCATGTCTCAAAGCATTCAATACCATCAACATCCACAATATTAATCAACAAGCGCCAAAGCCGGGCCTCTGCCACTGGATTTTAAGCTTCTCATTGGGATACCACAGTCAATGTGGAATGGAAATAACTTCTCCTCCTCACTGACAATCAGCACTAGCGTACCTCAAGGATGCGTTTTTTGCTCACTATTGTACTCTCTCTATGCCATGACTGTGTGGTTAGGCATAGCTCAAACGCCATCAATAAATTTGCTGAATCCAGAACTATTGTTGGCAGAATTTCACATGGTGACAATGAGGCGTATGGGAATGAGATAGGTCAGCTGGCCGAGTGGTGTCACTACAACAACCTTGCACTCAAAGTCAATAAGACTAAGAAATTGATTGTGGACACAGGAAGGGGAAGACAAGGGAACACACAGCAGTCCTCATCGAGAGATCAGCAGTGGGAAGGGTGTCAATATCTCTGAAGATCTATCCTGGGCCCAACATTTTGATCTAATTATGGAAACGGCATGGCAGTGGCTATATTTCAATAGGAGTTTGAGGGGACTTGGTATTTCACTAAAAGACTCCTGCAAATTTCTACAGATGTAAGGAGAGATTGTATAGCATTCTAACTGGTTGCATCACTCACAGTCAGGTACGGAGAGGCCACTGCACAGGATCAGAAAAAAACTGCAGAAAGTTGCAAATTCAGCCACCCCCATCGTAGGCACAAGTCTCCCCAGCATCAAGGACATCTTCAAAAAGTGATGTCGCAAAAAGCTGCATTCGTCACTAAGCACGCCCATCACAAAAAACATGCCCTCTTCTCATTGCTACCATCAAGGAGGAGGTACACGGAGGACTGAGGACTCACTCAGCCTTTAAGGAACAGCTTCTTCCCCATTGCCAGCAGACTTTTTTTTACTCTCTTTTTGCACTGTTTATTTAATTTAATTTTTAAAAATATATTTCTTATTGCAATTTATATTTTAAAAAAATATTATGTATCACAATATACTGATGCTGCAAAGCAACATATTTCACTACATATGCCGTGATATTAAATCTGATTCTGATCAACCAGGAAGCCTGGAAAGTACAAAGCCTCTTTTTAGATGCTATCTGCATAGAATTTGATTTTGTCCCATGTATGTTACACTATTGATGGCTTTTGGGTAAAATTGCACCATTTAGATAAGGCATAAAGTGTCACCCAGCCTAAACATTATGATATCACTAGCTGTGCTCATTTCCACCCAAAACAACATAAACTGCAGCTCACATCTATAAACTGTGATCATCATACAATTAGGAGCTTATTGTGCTAGTTTGTTGCTTTAAAATAATATCCTGCTGCCAAAGGAATTCTTAACAAAGCAGCTTCTGAACTAACTTTCAGGATGCTCAGACACCGTCCAAAGCCAAAAGCATTTGCTTAAATTAACAGGGACTGTCTCCTCCTGAGGTGTTCATTCCATAGCATCCTTAATAGTGACTCCACTGGCACCACACTCCAAACAACGTTCTTCATGGAAGTTACAGGGTTAGAGTGGAACAAACTACAGCTCTTGTCAAGCTGGTATTTTATTGTCCATATTAGTCTGGGGCTGTACTGTACACACAGACTGCAATGAACACTTCATTGTCGTTTACTGCATATTGTAGACTGCTTGGTGCCAGAGAAAGATCAGAAAGGGAACCCAAAACCAGAGGGCTATGAGGCAGAGCGGGAAGCGGTAGGAGGCAGTGGGCAGGAAGAAGAATCTAATTTATTGACTTTAAAGACAGCAAATACTGCAGATTGGGTGCACCAGAGACTAAAGGGAGGCAAAACAGTCTTATTCCTTGAATACCACTTGTGGCTTAAGAAGCAAGAGCACCTGCCTCAGTTCAAAAAGGGTAATCCTTCCTTACTGATTTCCTTACCATTCTTAAAGCTATTTCCACCCGCCATGATCAGATCTTCCTGAATCTGGTCTTCAAAGTAGCCAAATCTTCTCTGTGCAACCAAGCGTCACTTCCGCACCTGCCCATTAGAGCTCCTCATCAACTGCAGTTAATCCTTTGCAAGATCTAGGGTGCCCCTCGTACCTAGTGCACTCTCCCTCTCTGCTCCAGGTTTATGGTAATGTATTCCTGGCCCAGAATCGGCCAAGTTAATTGGTGTTGTTGGCTTTGAGGTAGGAAGCCAAATAGAAAATAAATTGCACTCAAGAATCAAAATTCCACTTCATGTGATTCCTGAACAAAACCACTCCCCACCCACAAACCACCCCCTGCCCCCAGTAAAATACTGATAAATTAAAGGCTTTTCCTCAGATTGATGAAAGGTAGAATGTTGTTTTTCACAACAATCTACCCTTCACCATTATTTACATCAAAGATTAGTTTGGAAACTCAGTTTAAAAATTTGCACTGCATGCTAAATTAAGTTTTAGATAATATCAGAATCAGGTTTATTATCACTGACACACATCATGAAATTTGTTGTTTTGCAGCAGCAGTACAACGTAATGCATAATGGGAGGTGGGGGTCTTTAATGATTAAATTCCGAGTGATGGAATTCATAGCCATAAGATACAAGAAGCCACTACTAAAGCTGTGGAATGAATGTGCATTTGGTAAAGTTTTCAATGCAGATAAATACAAAATGACACATTTTGGTAGTAGAACCCACAAAACCCTTTGCAAGTACCTACGTTTGTGATAGAATGAGGGATTAGTAGAGTTGCAAATTAGTAGAGATACAGTAGAGCTGCAAATTAATAAGGACTTGTTATTTATTGTCAAATCATAGAAAATTGCTCATGGAAAGAGGTTATGTGGCCAAGCTAGCAAACAATGGATATTAGATCAATCCCACTTCCCAGCTCTGGGTCTGCAACCCTGCAAGGTTTGGCTCTTTAGATGTTTGTCTAGATACTTGTTCACTGCTCTTCATAAACAGTGAGTTCCAGAAATACCCAAACACTTAGCAGATCAGGCAGCTTGTGAAGAAAGTAATATATTTAGTTTTAAGTTAACTTCTCACTGAATAAAGAAAAGTTATGAATCAAATTTGAATTTCAAGCCCCCCCCCCCGCACATTGTGGTGATGGTATAGTTTTAAAATACAATTGCTTTTAAGAACTAAAATCTGTCTGCCACTTACAAGACTGATCAGTAACTTACAGAAGATGAAAATCTACTTCCACTAATAGCAGCTGAAGCCAACTGCAAATAAGAGCACCAGTGAGCCACCAGAGATTCTGCAGATGCTGGAAATCCCGAGCAACACACACTAAATGCTGGAACGTTTGTGCATAACAGCTGTTCCTCAATGTTTCACCCCAAAATGCATCAAGCAAACTGAGCTCTAAATTGTGCCGCTCAGAGGCAAAGTATGCCTGTAGCCACCTGTACAGTGGTGAACAGCTGCCTTATACAGCAGTTAAGAGCACGTGTTAAATCTGTGTTAAACTTGCCCATCCCTTGCAGAGTTTATCATCATCATTATGTGCTGTATTGCATGACATGGGCAATTACGGTCTTAACCATGACTGTTCTTGGGAAATGTTTTTACAGAAGCAGTTTGCCATTGACTTCTTCTGGGCAGTGTCTTTACCAGACGGGTGACCCCAGCCATTATCAATACTCTTCAGGGATTGCCTGATGTGAGTGGTTGCATAACCGGGACTTGTGATACGCACTCATACAAACATCCACCACCTGCTCCCATGATCACAGAGGCTATGTGGGTGCTACGCCTTGCCCAAGGGTGACCTGCAGGCTAGCAGAGTGAAGGAGCGCTGATGTATCTCCGCCCCACCACACTGATTACAGATAGAAGTTATCTCCGATTTTATTTTTTATCATCGTCAACATCCTGTCTATATCAGAATCAAGCTTAGGGGAGATGTCAGAGGTAGATTTTGAACACAGTAAGTGTGGATGCCTGGAACACATTGCCGGGAGTGGTGGTAAAGGCTGATACAACAGGTACATTTTATGGATGTATGAAAATGGATGGTTAGCAGGAAAGAGTTAGATTGTTCATGGGGTAGGTTTTTATAGGTCAGTACAACATCATGGGAGAAGGGCATATAGTGTGCTGTACCATTCTATGTCTGAAGTTCTTTGCTAGAGAACAAGAACCTGTCACCGAGGGGAGAACTAGTGAGAACTATTTGGAAGAATGGCCCCTTGTAAGGAATTTGCTCCTGTGTACAATCTGAAGAAGCAAACCTCTTTGCAAAGAATAGACGACTATTAGCTGCCTGAAGCTTAAAAAAAAGCTGTCACCAGCTGTAGAGATGAATCATGCTAGCTTGAGGACTACTTGGACATAATACGCAGCAAAACATCACACACACACAAACCTGATGCACCGCTCAATGGGGTTATTTCTGATCTAACCTAGCCTCAACTCCTTCCACTACTTATCTTTGTCAGTTTCTTAGTAGACTGAAAAAAGCAATTTTAAAAAGCTTTGGCGAGGCCCTATTGAACAAAATATAGTGCTTAGTTTTTAGAGACTGTTCAAAGGCCAGTAATTGCCTGCAGTTGTTGGAACTCCCCAGTGAATAATTTGATGTGGGGCTGTGCCCAGTATTTTAGGTGGGGCCCTATTCCAAATAACAGGATGTTTCTTTTAAGCTTGCACAAAAAAACTGCAAAAACTGAAATAGATATAATGTTGTTTGAAACTACTTGATATATTGAGTTGGTTTGCCTAATTTTGAGTGAAATAAGCAAAGAGATACAAAGTCACAGAGAGCTATTTCTTTGCATTTAAAATTCCCTTCGCGGTCCACCCACAGAACGACAAATAACTGCTTTGAACAGGGGTTCCCCAACCTTTTTAATGCCATGGAATCCTAGCAGTAGCTGAGGGGTCCTTGGAACCCAGGTTGGGAACTCCCTACCATTGAAGGATAATTTCTAAGACATAAATTTAATAGAATACAGATGAAAGACTATATCAAATGTTTTTCTTTGAAACGTAGACTAAAAATGAGAAATTTTATCCCTCAAGAAAGACTTTGGGGAATAAATGAACGGAAGATGCCAGGCACTATTACAGTAAGTCTATTGATGACAAAATAATAGAAACACATTGGGGAAGTTGATGCACAATCCAGCTTCAACCCCAGCTCTCACAGTTCCTTGAAACAAACTTCTACAATAAATTATTTTGGTGGAAGCATACATCTTCATCTAGAAACTGTAGTGAAAACATTAAAATATAGCAAAAAAATCAGTAGCTAAATTCTATAAGTTTTTGTAATGTGCATTAAACTTTTTGGGTGGTAGGGTGGAGATATGTCTCTACCAAAGGAGGTGTATGATGCTCCTTCCCTCCTCTATCCTGCAGGTCACCCTTGGGCAAGGTGTAGCACCTGCTTAGTCCCCCGACCAAGGTCATGTGAAGCTATGGGAGCAGGTGGTGGATTGTAGTACATGTAGCTGGTGCATATCACAGGTCCTGGTTATGTGACCACTGACGCCAGGCAGATAATCTCTGAAGAGTATTGAAAATAGCTGGGATCACCAGTCTTGTAAAGACACTGCCCAGAAGAAGGCAATGGCAAGCCACTTCTTTAGAAAAAATTGCCAAGTTCATGACTGTGCATGTCATACGACACAGCACGTAATGATGATGTCATATGCCACGGCACATAATTATGATGATGGTGATTCAACTTTGATTTTATTCTTTCATTTTGTATTGCAAAAAGATGTTGGTGGGGAAAGGTATGAAAAATGGAGCTTTGATAATCCAAGTCTAAGGAGAGGAAAAATTAACAATGTTCCTATGCTTGATTCCCACTCAATTACTTGAGGTAAGAAGTAGGGATACGGATATGTGAATTAGATTAATTGAAATGGTTGGAATGTCAAGTCAAGTCACTTTTATTGTCATTTCCACCATAACTGCTGGTACAGTACATAGTAAAAATTATATAACGTTTTTCAGGACCATGGTATTACATGACACAGTACAAAAACTAGACTAAACTACGTAAAAAAAAACAACACAGAGAAAGCTACACTAGACTACAGACCTACCCAGGACTGCAAAAAGTGCACAAAAACAGTGCAGGCATTACAATAAATAATAAACAGGACAATAAGGCAGTAAGGTGTCAGTCCAGGCTTCGGGTATTGAGGAGTCTGATAGCATAGGGGAAGAAACTGTTACATAGTCTGGCCGTGAGAGCCGGAATGCTTTTGAGCCTTTTCCCAGACGGCAGGAGGGAGAAGAGATTGTATGAGGGTCCTTCATAATGCTGTTTCCTTTGCGGATGCAGCATGTAGTGTAAAAGTCCGTGATGGCGGGAAGAGAGACCCCGATGATCTTCTCAGCTGACCTCACTATCCACTGCAGGGTCTTGCGATCCGAGATGGAGCAATTTCCAAACCAGGCAGTGATGCAACTGCTCAGGATGCTCTCAATACAACCCCTGTAGAATGTGATGAGGATGGGGGGGGTGGGAGATGGACTTTCCTCAGCCTTCGCAGAAAGTAGAGATGCTGCTGGGCTTTCTTTGCTATGGAGCTGGTGTTGAGGGACCAGGTGAGATTCTCCGTCAGGTGAACACCAAGAAATTTGGTGCTCTTTACGATCTCTACTGAGGAGCCATCGATGTTCAGCGGGGAGTGGTCGCTCCGTGCCCTCCTGAAGTCAACAACCATCTCTTTTGTCTTGTTCACATTAAGAGACAAGTTGTTGGCTCTGCACCAGTCTGTTAGCCACTACACCTCCTCTCTGTAAGCTGACTCATTGTTCTTGCTGATGAGACCCACCACGGTCGTGTCATTGGCAAACTTGATGATATGGTTCGAGCTGTGTGTTGCAGTACAGTCGTGGGTCAGCAGAGTGAACAGCAGTGGACTGAGCACGCAGCCCTGGGGAGCCCCTGTGCTCAATGTGATGATGTTGGAGATGCTGCTCCTGATCCGGACTGACTGAGGTCTCCCAGTTAGGAGTCTGGGATCCAGTTGCAGAGGGAGGTGTTCAGGCCCAGTAGGCTCAGCTTTCCAGTCAGTTTCTGAAGGATGATTGTATTGAATGCTGAACTGAAGTCTATGAACAGCATCTGAATGTATGTGTCTTTTTTGTCCAGGTGGGTTAGGTCCAGGTGGAGGGTGGTGGCAATGGCGTTGTCTGTTGAGCGGTTGGGACGGTACGCAAACTGCAGGGGGTCCAGTGAGGGGGGCAGCAGGGTCTTGATATGCCTCAAGACGAGCCTCTCCAAACACTTCATGATGATGGATGTGAGTGCAACGGGACGGTAGTCATTTAGGCAGGACACTGAAGACTTCTTCGGCACAGGGACATTAACTACATGCTAACTACACGTACACTGCAATGTTGACTACACTAAACCTTGGCTTATCTACTGGTTTACTATCTGTGATCTGCATCATCATGAGGTGAGCCTGTATTGTTAGAAGTGCTGATAAAAAGAACGTGATCCACCAGAACCCTCCCCGTGGACCACCAATCGCCATTGAAAGTCAAAAGACTAAGAACCCTCTCCTGTGGCTTCCAGTGAATACTGTTTACCATAGGCCAGGTAGTGAAATATCAGCGCTCAGTGTGTGGCTGGATCCACGCACTGGCTTGCCAACAGGAACACTGAGGATCAGGAACTGGGCCAAAGCCAAGGCCAGAGTGAGAATTAAATTGGTGGCGAGAGCCCATGTCAGCATCAGGAAGACCAAAGATCAGGAATATGGTTTGGTTTGCAGCTCTATGTTTGTGGAGCTGCAACATGCAGGCTGAGATGTACTGTACAAAATGAAATTTATATAGAGGTTACTATATCAATGGAGGTAGTTTCTACCCTATCTTTTTGCAGCCTCAGGAGTTGTTGTCAACAGCTTTAGTGGTATCTATATTTTTATGTATTACTTGTGGAAGGTCCATGCCTCTATCCTTCATGAACAACAATGGCGTGGAAATATACAAAAGTGTAAAATATCACCTTGTCCTTGCTAGTGATGAAGTCTATTAGAACGTGCATGATCCCCTTACAAAGAAGCAATAGGAAGAAAGGGGAGAACATAAGGTATTAAAAGCTGGAGAATAAATGACTTTTGTTATTGCAGTCTCACACATCACATAGTATAATGGCACTAGGCAGTGACATTTAAAGCAACAATTTAGCCATTTGCTTTTTCACCAGTTTTTCCCCCTTTTCTTTTCTCCTGAAACTAGCGGTTAGCGTAATGTTATTAGAGCGCTAGTGACCCTGGTTCAATTCCCGCCATTGTCTGTAAGGAATTTGTGCATTCTCCCTGTGACTGCACAGGTTTCCTTTCTGTGCTCTGGTTTCCTCCCACATCCCAAAGACTTACGGGTTAGTAGGTTAGTACAGTTAGTAGGTTAATTGGTCACAGGGCTATAAAGGGACTAGTGTTGGCGCGTGGCCAAATGGTTAAGACATTCGTCTAGTTATCTGAAGGTCGCTAGTTCGAGCCTTGGCTGAGGCTAAGTGTGTGTCCTTGAGCAAGGCACTTAACCTCACATTGCTCTGCGATGACACTGGTGCTAAGCTGTATGGGTCCTAATGCCCTTTCCTTGGACAACATTGGCGGCGTGGAGAGGGGAGACGTGCAACTGCCGGTCTTCCATTAAAAAAAACCTTGCCCAAGCTTGCACCCTGGAAACTTTCCAAGGTGCAAATCCATGGTCTATCGAGACTAACGGAGGCCTACATAAAGGGACAGTGCAGGCATGTGGGCTGTTACTGTCCTGTAAGGCAAAAAGAACTGGGGGGATTTTTTTCCAAGTAACTTAATCAGGGAGCTAGGGATGCATCACAACAAAACTTCTGCTGACATCTAAATATGCATTTTCTAGATGGGATCAATTGATATGATACCTAACTTCTTCCTTTATTACAGTGATATACTGTACATCGGGTTTAAATTGAAAATTGGCTTGGTATGAACTCATTTTGTTATCTCATGAGGCAAGCATCTTTTATTTATTGTTATTATAATTCCATTTCATCAGCTTGGTTTGCATTCAATTGGAGTTGCTTGTCCTGGGCAGGAACCTGCAGTGCTGTCAAAAATCCTGCAGGATATTGAAAAATAATGCTCTCTAATGGAACCTTACAGTTGTTCCACCCAGTGTATTAAAATCATTAAAATCATCTTGCACCAGACCATTTATCTTCCAAAATTCAATAGTTTACACTGTTTGGAAAATGGTAACCACACAATGAGATGCTCTGCCTCAGAATGTCCCTGTGTGAGAGCAGAGTGTGGGAGGAATAAGCAATTTTTTCTTTGGAAAAATGAGTTGCTATTATCAGTTGGGACCAAAACCTCTGCCTGTGGGCCATCAACTTAATAACAACAAGAGTTTTCGTGCTCACAGATTTGTAATTTTCCACATTGAAAAACAAATGCTTGAAATTAATTCGTCAAAACAAAACAATTGAAGCCACCTCTCTTCTGCTTGATACGAGTTACATGCATTTCATTGCTGAGCTCTGAACATTTCTAATTAGAAAGTCCTAAACAAACACTGGGGGCAAGAAATGTAATTCTGGCTGATACGTAAATAGGGAAACCCTTCAATTCTGCTAAAAAGATTGAGTAATTGCATGATGCAGAGTAGTAGATTCGGACCAGTAAGGAGCTAGGTTTGATTATTTACTTGTGCAGGATTGACTTGACTCCCCTGAGAAAAATGTGGTGCACTTTAATCAACATATCAGTCTTGCTCCCACTGACACCTCCCAGTCCCCAGACAGCTAACAGGATTCAGCTGCCAGTTGTTCCAGACTCACTACCTGCAGCTTATTTAAACCCAGTTCTCAACCACAGTCTTTGTTCACTCATTGAACCAGTGGGGCTTTATCAGTTGCTCCTAGCTTTCAATTGCCTTGAATAAAGTTTACTTTGTTTCCTGATGTCTTTGGTATATGTTCTCTCTTGTTTTGTGACCCATTGTGGCTTTTTACCTTGTGATCTATTATTAAAGTTATCATTTACTGCTAAATTGTTTCCACTGCTCTGCTTTTGGGTCACGCCTCGTCTATGTTTTCTGACAGGATGAGTGAACCATCAGTGGAGATAGCAGAGTATGTTCATCTAAAAGAAGTTGTCCAACACAAGCACACATTCCAGAAGGAACAGGAAAACATTGACCACCTGTCCACCCCTCTCAGCTAACACTCTGCCTCCTGCACCAGTCAACTCCTCCCTGTCAGCCCCAGATTCCTGTGCCGGAAGGCTTTGACTGACCTCCAACCCAACACTGCACCTCCCAACACTGTATTCTATGGATTGGGGCAAGATTGTCTTCCTTATCTCTCTTGGCTGGGTGAGCTCTGACCTGGGTCACAGCTAAATGGGACAATAAAGTCACCACATACAATAAATAGGAGGAATTCACTGCTGAGATGCATCAGGTTTCTGACAGTCTGGGAAGGGAAGGGAGATAGTGGATCCAATACTTCGCCTGTGCTCTGTGCAGGATTTTACAGTGCAATTCAGGTCCCTCATGGGAGAGAGCGGCTGGAATGTGGAAACATTGCCGGTCCATTACCATCACAGTCTCTCGGTGAGTTTGAAAGATGAACTGTCTACCCAGGCAATGCCCACTGACCTCAAGAGCATCATCATTCTGGGTCTCTGTATTGTCAAATGTCCTATGGAACAACCCTCCAGATCATCAGTGAGTTGCCCAGAATCATTTCAACTCCAACGTCTCCAGAATCTATGCAGTTAAGGAGAAGTTCCCTTCACACCCCCTTGAGGGTGACTGTTGGTGGAGAAGCAATTAATCAGACCACCAACACAACAAGTGCCCACTGTGTCTGTGAAACAATGCCTCCAGGTAGAGACAAGGGGCTTTCTATCTGACAAGCTCTCCCCGGCCCACCTCAGTCTCTCTGACCTCCTCCACACTGTCAGCTTTACATGTACAGTACAGTCTGGTGGGTTCCTGTGCAACAGACACCTTTCTGGATCAGACTTTGTGTGAGCAACTTGGATTCCCTTCTGAGCCTGTCTCTTACCCCTTCAATAATATAGTCATTGAGAGATATCCCTTGGGGTCTGGGATAGTCAGAATGCACATACGGCCTGTACATATGAGCATCAAAGAGCACCGCAAGTCCATTCGATTCCTCCTGATCAACTGCTCTCATCCTGTGTTACTCCTTGCTCTCCATGCACAGCCCTCTCTTCACCTGGTCATTAGGTGCACTGCTGAGCTGGGGACCAGCTGCCTGCAACCTCCATTGACTTCACCTTACAAATCCTTGGAGGTGGCAGAAAACCTCAACCTCGCCAAACTCCCAGAGGAATAGCACGACTTAGTCATCACCTTCAGTAAAAAGGAAGCCAGCGCCCTGCCACCTCATGATTGACCTCCTCCCGGGCACCACCCCACCCCAAGGCTGTCTGTTCCCTCTCTTCTTCTGAGACACAAGCCATCAATGACTATATCATCAAAGTACCACACTGTGGCTTCATTTGCCCATCCCTGTCCCCAGGCTGCGCAGGATTATTCTTTGTCAAAAAGCAAGATTGGGGTCTTCGTGTCTGCATTGACTACCGTGGGCTCAATAAACTAAGACCACAGACCATAAGACCTAAGAGATGATATAGGCCATTTGGTCCATTGAGTCTGCTCCATCATTTCATCATGGCTGATCTATTTTCCCCCTCAATCCCATACTCCTGCCTTCTACCCATAACCTTTCTTGCCCCTGAACGATCAAGAAGCTATCAATCTCCACCTTAAATAAACCCAATGACCCGGCCTCCACAGCCACCTGTGGCAATAAATTTCACAGATTCGTCACCCTCTGGCTGAAGAAATTCCTCCTCATCTCTGTTCCAAATGAACCTCCCTTATATTCTGAGGTTGTGTCCTCTAGTCCTAGACTCCCCCCACCAAAGGAAACATCCTGTCTGCATACACTCTATCTAGGCCTTTGAACATTCAATAGATTTCAATGAGATCATCCCCTCAGTCTTCTAAATTCCAGTGAGTACAGGCCCAGAGCCATCAAACATTCCTCATATGATAACACTTCCATTCCCAAAATTATTCCCATGAACCTCCTCTGAACCCTCTCCAATGTCAGCGTATCCCTTCTCAGATAAGGGGTCTAAAACTGCTCACAATATTCCAAGTGAGGCCTCAGTAGTGCATAATGAAGCCTCAGCATTGCATCCTTGCTTGTGTATTCTAGTCCTCTCGAAATGAAAGCTAACATTGCATTTGCCTTCCTCACCTCCGACTCAACCTGCAAGGTAACTTTTAGTTAACCCTGCACAAGGACTCCTGAGGTCCTCTACACCTCAGGCTTTTGAATTTTCTCCCCATTTAGAAAATAGTCTATGCTTTTATTCCTTCTACCATACACTTCCTGACGCTATATTCCAACTGCTACTTCTTTGCCCATTCTCCCAATCTGTCTATGTGCTTCTGCATCCTCTCTGCTTCCTAAACATTACCTGCCCTCCACCTAACTTCGTATTGTCCACAAACTTGGCCACAATTCCATTGATTCGGTCATCCAAATAATTGACATAAAACGTAAAAAGAAGTGGTCCCAATCCCGATTGCTGCAGAAAATTACTAGTCACCAGCAGCTAATCAGAAAAGGCTCCCATTAATCCCACTCTTTGCCTCCTGCCAGTCAGCCAATGCTCTGCATGCTAGTATCTTTCCTGTAATACCATTGGCTCTTATCTTGCTAAGCAGCCTCATGAATGGCACCTTGTCAAAGGCCTTCTGAAAATCCAAGTACGAGGGGTGATTGATTAGTTTGTGGCCTAAGGTAGATGGAATCACTTTTAGAAAACCTAGCAACATTTATGTTTCAACATAGTCCCCTCCTACATTTACACACACAGTCCAGCGGTCGTGGAGCATATGGATCTTGGACCTCCAGAAAGTGTCCACAGCAGGGGTGATTGATAAGTTCGTGGCCTAAGGTAGAAGGAGATGAGTTATACAGCTCTCGTTACATGCACATGTAGTTCAACTCTGAGTGATTATGCAGAAAGTTTGGTTAATAACTCATCTCCTTCTACCTTAGGCCATGAACTTATCAATCACCCCGATGAGTTATTAATTTCAAACTTTCTGCATAATCACTCAAAGAGTTGAACTACATGTGCATGTAACGAGAGCTGTATAACTCATCTCCTTCTACCCTAGGCCACAAACTTATCAATCACCCCTGCTGTGGACACTTTCTGGAGGTCCAAGATCCATATGCTCCACGACCGCTGGACTGTGTGTGTAAATGTAGGAGGGGACTATGTTGAAAAATAAATGTGCTAGGTTTTCTAAAATTGACTCCTTCTACCTTAGGCCATGAACTAATCAATCACCTCTCGTACACAACATCCACTGGTTCTCTGTTGTCTATCTTGTTGTTTCTTCAAAGATTCAACGGATTTATCAGGCAAGATTTTCCCTGCAGGAAACCATGCTGACTACGGCCTATTTTATCATGTGCCTTCAAGCACCCCAAAATCACTTCCTTAACAATCGACTCCAACATCTTCCCACCCTCTGAGTTCAGGCTAATTGGCCTTTAATTTCCTTTCTGCCTCTCTCCCTTCTTGAAGACTGGAGTGACATTTCCGATTTTCCAGTCCTCTGGAACCATGCCAGAATCTATTGATTCTTGAAAGATCATTACTAATGCCTCCACAATCTTTTCAGATACCTCTTACAGAACCCTGGTGTGTAGTCCATCTAGTGCAGGTGACTTATTTACCTTCAGACCTTTCATCTTCCAAAGCATCTTCTCCTAGTAATAGCAACTGCACTCACTTCTGCTCCCTGACATTCTCAAACTTCCAGCACGCTACTAGTGTCTTACTCAGTGTTCCCCATTACTACCTCTCTAGCATCATTTTCCAGCAGTCGAAGGTAGGAGTTCAACTCTCTTTTACTTCCGTTTAAGATGGCGCTACCAAAAGTGTGCGACTGCTCTCTGGTAGTTAAAAAGTTAAGAAATCCGACTAAAAACATCACTAAAAATACCTTTTCTGAGGAAAATTGTGTTAAGTTATCCCCGTAAACCGTGAAGGAGCAAGTGATGGTGAGGTGAGTTTGGGGGGTGAGCTGAGATGGTGTGTTGCAGAATTGTTGCAGATGGGGTTCTGATGCCTGTACAATTGGCCTGGGTGCAAGGTTGGAGTGCTCTGGGTGTCAAGAGGAGAAGTCAAGGCCTGAAGAGAGGAGATTCAATGCCCAGACACCTGGCCTGGGTGCAAGGTTGGATTGCTCTAGGCACCAAGCTGATTTGGAGAGCTTGAGACTGGCTTTGGCAAAATCTGGGCCCAGAGCGAGTTGCTGGGCTTATGTGGTGTAGGCCTTGAGCTTTTTGCTGCAACCAGGTTCTAGTGCAAGGTACGATGTGTTGTTTAGTCAATTTAAATGCTGGCTCAGATTGGAGACCAAAGCCAATTTCGCTCACTCTGCTTGATGTTCACTCTTCTCTCCAGGGCACTGGAGCCTTTCACTTTTCCATTGTTTGGTCAATTTAAATGCCAGTCCAGGTTGACTGAAAAGATGATGTCAGGATCCGGGCAGAGAGCCGATTTTGCTTGTTCTCCGTGATGGTGACCCATCTCTCCATGACATTGAGACTTTGAAGACTACCCCGACAGCTATACTCCATGCCCACTAATATAATGAATTGGTAGGAAGGCTTTGGGCCAACCCTGGGCTGCTCTAGGTTTCAGATCTGAGGACTCAGTTTTGGTTCAGAGTGTTATTTGCTTCAATAGTTTACATGATTTGTGTTTTTTTAATTTCTCTTGCACATTGAGTGCTGTTTTTTTTAAATTTTTATATTTTTTGTTTAATTGGGTTAATTTGGGTTTCTTGCTTTGTAGCTACCTGTGAGCAAGCAAATTTCAAGCTTGTATAATTTAATACATTCTTTGAGAATAAATGTACTTTGAATCTTTTAACCTTTATATATCTTAAAATCTTCTGGTATCATTTTTGATATTATTGGCTAGCTAACTTGCGTATTTTCACCTTTTCCCTCCTTATGGCTTGTTTTACTTGCTTTCTTTTGGTTTTTAAAAGCTTCCCAATTCTCTAACTTCCCACTAATTTCCCTGGTTCCTGGGTATCAATACTCCTGAGGATCCAACTTGGACCCAACCTATCAATGCAGCTACAAAGAAGGCACAAGAGCGGTTATATTTCACCAGGAGTTTGAGATTTGATATATCATCAAAGAGGCTCACAAATTTCTACAGATGTATCATGAAGAGCATTCTGACTGGTTGCATCACGATCTGCTATGGGGGGGTGGTGGGGGGCTACAGCACGGGATCAAAGAAAGATGCAGAGAGTTGTAAACTTAGTCAGCTCAATCATGGGCACTAGCCTCCTTAGTATCCATGACATCTTCAAGAACTGATGCATCAAAAAGGCTGTGTCCATTGTTAAGGATACCCATCACCCAGGTCATGCCTTGTTCTCATTGCTACGATCAGGAAGGAGGTACAGAAGCCTGGAGACACACACTCAATGATTCAGGAACAGCCTCTTCCCCTCTGCCATCTGATTTCTGAATGGACACTGAACCCATTAACCCTACTTCACTACTTTTTAATTTCTATTTTTGCACTATTTATTTACTTTAACTATTTAATATATATACTTAACGTAATGCTGTTTTTTCTCTGTTATATGTTTGCTGCTGTGAATTTCACAACATACGCCAGTGATACTAAACCTGATTCTGATTCTGATACCCTCTCATTTGCTTTTATCAGGGCTTTGACTTCCCTTGTCAGCCGCAGTTGCATCATCCTGCCTTTCGAGCACTACTTCTTTTGGGATGCCTTCCAAATTGTTCCCAGAAACTGCAGCTGTTGCTGTTCTGCCGTCATCCCTGCTAGTGTCCCTTTCAAATTAATTTTGGTTAGCTCCCCTCTCATGCCTCTTTACTGCACTGTAATAGTGAAACATCTGATTTTAGTTTCTCCCTCTCAAATTGCAGTATTAATTCTATCATATTATCATGACGGGCTTCTAAGAGTTCCTTTATCTTAAGCTTTGTAATCGAATCCGGTTCACAACCACCAATCCAGAATAGTGGATCCCCTAGTGGCTTCAACCACAAGCTGCTCTAAAAAACCGTCTCGTAAGCATTCTACAAATTCTCTCTCGGGGTACAGCACCAACCTAGTTTTCCCAATCTACCTGCATATTGAAATCCCCCATGATTATTGCAATTTTGCACTTTTGACATGCGTTTTCTATCTCCTGTTGTAATTTGTATCCCACATTCTGGCTACTGTTTGGAGTCCTGTATATAACTTCCGTCAGGGTCTTTTTACCTTTGCAATTTCTTAGTTCTATCCACGAGGATTCTACAAGTTCTGATCCTATGTCACCTCTTTCTAAGGATTTGATTTCATTTTTCACCAACAGAATAACAGCACTACATTGCCAATCTAACTGTCCTGTTTATACTAGGTGTATTCCTGGTTGTTAAGTTCCCAATTATAATCTTTTTTCAGCCATAATGTCATACCTACCAATTTCTACCTGTGCTACAAGTTCATCTACCTTATTCCGTATACTACCTATATTCTAATATAACACAATCAGTTGTGCATTCATCACCCTTTTCATTTTTCTCAACATTACACTGCAACTCATCCAACTGCCTCTGCTTGTACACCAACTGCCCCATCCTCTGCCCTATCACTCTGATTCTGATTCCCCCTGCCAAATTAGTCTAAGCACTCACCAACAGTTCTAGCAAACCTGCCCGCTACAATATTGGTCCTCTTTTGGTTCAGGTGTAACCTACACCTTTTGTACAGGTCATACCTTCCCTGGAAGAGATCCCAATGATCCAGACATCTGAAACTCTGCCCCCTGCACCAGTTCATCAGCCACACATTTATCTGCGAAGTCATTCTGTTCTTACCCTCACTGGCACAATGCACAGGCAGCAATCCAGAGAGGACTACCCTGGAGGTCCTGCTTTTCAGCTTTCTACCCAACTCCCTATATTCTCTTCAGGCCCTCCTCCCTTTTCCTACCTATGTCATTGGTGCCAATATGTGCCCAAATCTTCTGTCTTCCCACCCACCCTGTTTAGAATGCAGTGGACCTGAATTGAGACGCCCCTGACCCTGGCACCTGGGAGGCAACATACCATCCGTGTGTCTCTATTGTGTCCATAGAATCTTGTGCCTACTTCTCTAACTATGGAATCCCTTTTCACTACTGCTGTCCTCTTCCCTTCTGAGCCACAGCACCAGAGTAAGTGCCAGAGACCTGGCCACCGTGGCTCCCCCATGGTAAGCCGTCCCCCTTAACAGTAACCAAAATGGTATACTTATTATAGGGGGCGTACAACCACAGGGATGCTCTGTACTGGCTGCCATTTCCTCTCACTCTCCTGACAGTCACCTAGATACCTACCTCCTGAAACTTAGGGGTGACTACCTCCCTGTAGGTGCTACCACCTCTCCAGCTTCCCGTTTGAGCTGAAGGTGATCAAGCTGCAGCTCCAGTTTCTTACGAGTTTCTCCAAGGAGCTGCGGCCGGGTAAGACTTGTTATCTTCTCCCCCTGTCGCTGTGCATATTCAAAACTCTCAATGAGGCCCAGACCTTCACCAAACTGGATTTACGAGTGTGTACTGCCTGATTTGCATTTGCCAGGTGTAAGGGTGTGCGCAACGCCCACTGGTCATTATGAATACTTGGTAATGCTTTTCAGACTTTCTGACAGCCCAGCTGTTTTCCAAGCTTTCATTATTGATCTCCTCTGAGACATGCTATTCAGGAATGTGTTTGTCTACCTTGATGACATCTTCATCTTCTCCAAGACCCCCAAGAGCATGTCTGTCACATCCATTCAGTCCTTCAGTGTCTCCTCAAAACCAATTGTTCTGCAGGTTGGTAAAACGGCAGCTCCACACCCTAATCATTTCCTTCCTGGTTACATCCTTTCACCTCAAGGCATAACCATGGACCATAGAAAGTGTGCACTGTTGTTCAATGGCTCCAACTGCACAATCTCAAAGAGCTACAGCACTTTTTGTTCCTCTCCAATTAATACTGCAGTTTCATCAGAAACTACAGTGAAATCATGGCTTCTCTCACCTCCCTCACAAAGTTACCCACCTCACGGATAACCTGGTTTGCTGCTGCACACCATGCTTCTGTGGAGCTTCATCACTGCTCCCGCTCTCTGCCATCTGAACCCCTCCTGACATTTTGTGGTAGAGGTGGATGCCTCTGATGTCAGTGCCACAGCCATCCTGTCCCAGTGAGAACTGGATGGAGAGACATAACCTTTTGACTTGTTCTCACAGAGGTTCAATCCTACACAGCTTCATATGGAGTAGGAGACAGGGAACAACTCACCAATAAATGGGCCTTGGAGGAATGGAGACATTGGCTGATGGGAAACTCCGAGCCCTTCCTGATCTGGACTGATCACCAGAATCTCATATCCATACAACAGACCAGCCAGCTCAGCCTACGTCAGGTTCATCAGGCCTGAATTCAATTTCACTATCTCCTACCGACTGATTCTAAGAACACAAAGGCAGGTGCCCTGTAATGACAGTTCAACCCAGTTGAAACAAAGACCTACCATTCCATCCTCTCAAATCCTCACTCTGACCATCTGGGACTTTGAGAGCCAGAGCTGCTGAGCCCCTCCAGCACGAGCCTACTCTGCTTGACACTCCTGATAACTGTATGTACATGCTGGCCATCATGCTCTCCAGTAGATTTGCTCCTCACCCCATTCCAGCCATTCAGGTACACAGCAGCTTCTGGATTTTCCATGGCCCATAGTTATCAATTCATCACTGCCTGCCCTCAGCACCCCGGGTCCAAATCCTGCAACCAGTGGGCCTCTGGGCTCCTGCGGCCCCCACCAGTCCCTCGACGCCTCTGGTTCCACCGCCGTGGATTTATTCATTGGTTTGCCACCTTCCAGATCAGTGGTGAGAGCCGATTTTGCTTATTCTCCACGATCTTCACTCCTCCCTCCAGAGCACCAAAGAGCACGTCGACAGCGTTTCTCCCTATAGATGCTGCCTGGCCTGCTGTGTTCCACCAGCATTTTGTGTGTGTTGTTGTTTGAATTTCCAGCATCTGCAGATTTCCTCGTGTAAAGTCTTTTGGTGTTCCGTTGTTTGGTCAATTTTAAACACCAGCTCAGAAAGACTGAAAAGACAGGCTATGAGGATCTGGGGCAAGGGCAGTTCTTAATCACATTCCTTGTTCACTCACCAAACCAGCTGGCCTCACCAGTTGTTCCTAGTGTCCCTCTCCCTGGCTAAAGTTGACCTTGTTGCCTTTTGTGTTTAGTTTCTGTTCTCTCTTGTGGCATGCTATTTTGCGGTCTATTATTAAAGTTATTGTTTACTGCCAAATTATCGCTGCTGCTCTGCTTTTGGGTCGAGTTTCCATTACATTTCCTGACACATCTTAAGTATTTTTGCATGTTCGAAGTTAGATAACATGCTCCTTTTGCTAATAGAAAGCATTAATTTACATCATTGCATCGTCATCATCGTTACATGCCGTGTCAGTTCATTACAAATCTGGTGTTAAACGAATTAAATCGGAGAATCATAAACAAGGAGATACAGCTACAAAATTAGGGGCCAGTCATTTAAAAACTAAGATATTTAGAAATTTCTTCTCTTAGAGGAAATTAAATCTCTGGATGGAATTTTCTGCCTCAAAGAGTGGGGACTAGATCATCAATACTTGACTGATTGATGAATTGAGTGTTGTGGAGAACTGACACTTAAGTTGAGATGAGATAGCATAGAATAGCCATGAATATTTTGAAAGTCTGGGAAGACTTGTCTGGTCTGATGGCTATTTTCTCATGTTTGTGTACCTGTTCAATCATTTACTGCATGAAATGTTCACTGTACACACCAATCACCCAAGGAGAGTGAGAATAAGAACTCACTTGGACAAATCTGGATATTTGGTTAGATAAGACATGGTGGGATATAATTGCTGTACAATATGAAGGTCACAGATATGTCAACATTCTAAATTTTTTAAAAAATCTGAGATCCTTCTGGAGCTTCAGAATAATGTTAGATGATTTTCAAGACAGGTGATTTCATCCAGAACCTTCCATAAGAATTCTGTGATGTGAAGATCAAACCAATTGTTTTGATTGAACAGACAAGGTTGGCAAACTGAGATTTCTGGTTAGCCTCAAAGCACTTTACTGCTTAATAGCAATTGAATTCAGCTGAAATGGAATCAACACATGAAGTACCCTTACATCTTCAAATAATTTAAAATGTGTAATCAGGAGATCAAGAGGTGAATGATCCTCTTGGCTTGGAGGTAATTGATTGAAAAACCAGACCAGAAGAGGCATGGATACTCATAAGATTGTGATGGATATTTCCTGGAGTAAGATGACATTTAGTGCAACCCAGCCCAGTCTGGAAAAGATCACTTAGTGAGTGAAGAGTGAAGATTGCTAAATTACAGTCTGTTAAGGCAATCTTGTGAATAAGCATCCTCCACCATGTTTATAACCTTCCTCAACTTATCTCAATTATTCTTTCAAAATTGAGGTGCTATGGAAGCAGACTTCTGCAAAGGAGTTTCCGTTCCACACAAAGAGTTATGTTCTTAACACAAAACCACTCTGGCAGCTCATATCCCCCGTCATAATGACCTCAAACAGGAAGAGGAAGGAAAAGTATATTTGCATCTACATTATGTCCTTCAAGTCCTCAGGGTGTTCCAAAGTCCTTTACAGTCAATTAGGTCTGTAAGATACGTATTTTCAGTGAGTTTTAATGAAGTCCATTGCTGATTATACTGAATAATAGATGTAAACACATGGGGCTGAAACGAGCTTTGGCATCTACTGTACCCTGTGCCATAATATGTAATAAATATGAATAATATGTAATGATATTTACATTTCTATATTGCTTGCCTCATCTTAAAATAAAAACAAAAACTGATGTTGCACAATTAGAAATTTAATGAGTGATCTTTGAAGTGATATTGATGTTAACTTTGTTGAACCAGCAGAATAATCAGGTAATGTTGGATGCCCATCCATATTTGAACTCAGAGGAGCGTGGGTAAGATCACGTGAGCAAGAGTGGTGCAAAAAGCAGGTCATGCAGGAACCCCACTGCCATTGTAACAGGGATCCTTCTGCAATATTGTATTCCTTCAGAGCAGCAAAATGCTCTGTTTATAGAAGGCAAAAAACACGTAGACTGTGTAACCAAGGTTAAACAGAGTACAAAAAAGTCTAAATAGTCAAGCATTCAAAGCAGCAGTGGTGTGGAAATAAGGAGCAAAATCATAACAAGGAGAGCAGTAGTCCAGCGAGAGGCACACAAATCAACAAAAAGACAAGGCAGGATGAATATAATTGAGATCCTATGTACATAAACAATACTAGACCTCCTGTAGCATCTTTTCTAAAACCACCTGCAACACTTTTGTGATGATTTCACCTCCCACGATAGCCAGGTATATACTGTATGTATTACTGCTAGTTGTTGACTGCCAAGTAATGTTGGGGTTTTTTTCTGCCTTTATCAGGATAGGATTATAAGACCATAAGACATAGTAGCAGGAATAGGCCATTTGGCCCATCAAGTCTGCTCCACCAATCAATCATGGCTGATGCTTTATTGCTTTATTCCCCTCCTCAGACCCACTCCCCGGCCTTCTCCCCATAACCTTTGATGCCATGTCCAATCAAGAACCTATCAAGCTCTGCCTCAAATACACCCAACAACCTGGCTTTCACAGCTGCCTGTGGTAACGAATTCACCACGGTCTGGCTGAACAAATTTCTCTGCTTCTCTGTATTAAATGGATGCCCCTCTATCCTGAGGCTGCACCTGCTCATCCTAGTCTCCCCCACCATGGGAAGCATCCTTTCCATGTCTACTCTGTCTAAGCCTTTCAACATTCAAAAGGTTTCAGTGAGATCCGCCCTCACCCTTCTAAATTCCAGTGAGTACCAACTCAGAGCCAATAAAGGTTACTTTCCATTCCCGGAATCATCTTTGTAAGCCTCCTCTGAACCCTCTCAAATGGCAGCACATCTTTTCTTAGATAAGGAGCTCAAAACTGTTCACAATGCTCAAGGTGAGGCCTCACCAGTGCCCTATAAAGCTTCAGCATCACATCCCTGCTCTTGTATTCTAGACCTCTTGAAATGAAAGCTAACATTGCATTTGCCTTCCTCACCACCGACTCAATCTGCAAGTTAAACGTTTGGGTATTCTGCACAAGGACTTCTAAGTCCCTTTGCATCTCAGATTTTTGGATTTTCTCCCTATTTAGAAAATAGTCTGCACATTTATTTCTACTACTAAAGTGCATGACCATGCATTTTCCAAAATGGTATTTCATTTGTCACCTTCTTGCCCATTCTCCTAATCTGTCCGTCCTTCTGCAGCCTACCTGTTTCCTCAAAATGATCTGCCCCTCCACCAATCTTTGTTTCATCTAAACACTGGGTAACAAAACCATCTATTCCAGCATCTAAATCATTGAAATACAGTATATAAAGGAGTGGTTCCAACACCGGCCCCTGCGGAACACCACTAGTCACTGGCAACCAACCAGAAAAGGATCCTTTTATTCCCACTCCCTGTCTCCTACCAATCAGCCAATGCTCTAACCATGCCAGTATCTTTCTTGTAATACCATGGGCTCTTAACTTGGTAAGCAACCTCACATGTAGGACCATGTCAAAGGCCTTCTAGAAGTCCAAATATCCACTTTATCTATCCTATGTGTAATCTCCTCAAATAATTCCAACAGGGATTGTCAGGCAAGATTTTCCCTTAAAGAATCCATACCAACCTTGTCCTATCTTGTCCTGTGTCACCAAGTACTCCATAACCTCATCTTTAACAATCAACTCCAACGTCTTCCCAACCACTGAGGACAGGCTAACTGGTCTATAATTTCCTTTCTGCTGTCTTCCTCCTTTCTTAAAGAGTTGAGTGACATTTGCAGTTTTTCAGTCCTCTGGCACCATGCCAGTGTCCGATGAATATTGAAAGATCATTTCTAATGCTCCACAGTCTCTACTGCTAACTCTTTCCGAACCCTAGGGTTCAGTTCACCTAGTCTGGGTGACATATGTGCCCATAGGTCTTTCAGCTTTTTGAGCACCTTCACCCTTGTATTTGTAACTGCACCCTCCTCTCTTCCCTCACACCCTTCAACATCTGGCACACTGCTAATGTCTTCCACATTGGAGACTGATGCAAGATACTGATTTATTTCATCTGCTATCTCCTTGTCCCCTATTATTATTTCTCCACCCTCATTTTCTAGCAGTCCTATATCCACTTTTATCTCTCTTTTATTTTTACATACTTGAAAAAGCTTTTACTATTCACTTTGATATTGTTTGCTACCTTGTTTTCATATTCATCTTTCCCTCCTAATAATTCATCTAGTTACTCTCCATAGGTTTTTAAAAGCTTCCCAATCTTCTATCTTCCTGCCAGTTTTTGCTTTGTTGCTTGCCCTCTCTTTTGTTTTTACATTAGCTTTGACTTCCTTGTCAGCCATGGTTGTGCTATTTTGCCATTTGAGTATTTCTTTGTTTTTGGAATACATCTATCCTGCACCTTCCTCATTTTCCCCAGTAATTCATGCCATTGCTGCTCTGCTGTCATCTCTGCCAGCATCTCCTTCCAATTTATTTCCCCAAATCCTCTCTCATACCACTGTAATTTCATTTACTCCACTGAAAAACTGCTACATCAGACTTCGCTTACTCCCTTTCAAATTTCAATCCGAACTCAATCATTAGAAATGAAGTCAGTTACGTTGCCTCCTCTGGGTTCTTTTACCTTAAGCTCCCTAATCACCTCCAGTTCATTGCATAACACCCAATCCAATAGAGCTGATCCCCTTTTAGGCTCAATGACAAACTTCTCTAAAAAGCCATCTCATAGGCATTCAACAAACTCACACTCTTGAGATCCATTACCAACCTGATTTTCCCAATCGACCTGCATGTTGAAATCTCCCAGAACTATCATAACATTGCCCTTTAGACACACATTTTCTATTTCCCACCGTAATCTGTGGTCCACATCACAGCTACTGTTGGGAGGCCTGTATATACCTGCCATCAGGGTCCTTTTACCCTGGGAATTTCTTAACTCTACCCACAAGGATTCAACATCTTCTGATCCAATGTCACACCTTTCTACTGGTTTGATGCCATTCTTTACCAGCAGAGCCATGCCACCTCCTCTGCCTACCTTCCTATCCCTCTGATACAACGTGTAACCATGGGCATTCAATTCCCAACTGCAACTATCCTTCAGCCACAATTCAGTGATGGCCACAACATCATACCTGACAATCTGTAATAGTGCAACAAGATCATCCACCTTATTTGTTAAACTCCGGGCATTGAGATATAACACTTTGAGTACTGTATTTGCTACCCTTTTTGATTCTGCATCCCTAATGCACTGCTTATGTGTTATTTGAGTGATCAGTGATTATATTAACATTCATATTGCTGTCTTGATTATTTTTAATTTCAAAAATTGTTTTCTTTATAATATCATGGCTAGTAGTACTAGTGCTGTTTAAATAGGCTTCCTCATTGTTCATTCCCCTCAATGCTATATAAATTTCACTTCTGTGATTTCCTACTGTAACAGTTTCGCTCCTGTTGGGACACTGCTTGACTGTCACTACCTTCTCTTGAATTCTGTTTACCTCTGCGTTCAGAGTCTACGTGCTTTTGCTTTCTCTAATCAGTGCATCTTGTTGCTCTGAACTAACACAGATGTGATGAATGATTTCCACTACAATGGCAGCAGGTTTTCTGCTAGAACTTCCTCTCTTCCTACTTATATTTTAGAAAAGCTATATCATCACTAACCAACTTGTCCTTCCCCTGATTCCGGTCTAGAATGGGATTAATATTTTGTACCCTCTTGGTTTAATAGTTACTTGTTTGGTATTCCTTTTCACACCAAACTTTGCAGTCACTATCTCTTTATTCATTGTCACATTTGAGTCAGGAGCTTCGTCTTGCTGCAATTAATGGTGAGCTTCTTAGACATGCATTCCCAATGCAGTAGTGAGTCACTTAAAATCTTCGAAAAATTTGTCAACTTTAAAAGCTGCAGTTCTACAACATCTTTGTTCACTAGCTTAGGCTATGTGTTGAACTTTAAACTCTAACAAATGTGACTGAGGAGTTTACACCCTGAAGCTTGAGACATAAAGAGCTCAAACAAAATGGGTCCAGTTCATACAGGGCTATGCACAATGATTTGTACTTTTTTGTATTTGTTTTCTTGAGCTGCACAGTGACGGTGAAGCTACAACTGAATGATTAGTAATTCCAGTGAAGATCAAAGCAGTTGCATTGGCTTTAAAATCTAAGGACACTTTCTTGCTGGAGTTTTATGGAAATTCAACACCTGGAAACTTTTACTTTTCTGCTCCTCCTAGAATATTATGATAGCTTCATTTACTAACTATTGCTTTAAAAACAGATTGTACATTTCAATATTTGAACAATGTATTGAAAACTTATGTATATATTTGAAATAGCTACATGTTGCACATTGACTGTAAAAGAGATATACAGTAGCTTCCAACAGAAAGGCAATGCATTCCCTGCAGTATACACAATTATTTAATTCCATAAGTGTACTTGGGTAAATATGCTTTATTTGAAAGAAATCCATTGATACAGTCATTTCTTAGTCTTTTGCCTCTAGACCATCAGAATCCAATTCTGCAGCATAGAAGCAGACAAAGGGACGAGCGTGCTGAAAGTTTATCAACGTTTGCAATACAGCCTTTACTTCCCCTGTAATTTTTCTATACCCATGATACTTCACAGGATTTGCTTTCCTCCTGACCTGAACTAATGCATTATTTAATCCTACAAAGCGATATAGTTGACAAGCAATGAAAACCTTGCCCTAATGCACAAGGATGTTAAAGATAGTAGTCCTGACCATTAGCATTTTTTTAACTAGTTTGCTTCCAAAATGTTCAAAATAAATTTATATTCAAATTATATATATTATATACAACCTTGAGACTTGTCTCCTTACAGGCAGCCACAAAACAAAGAAACCCAATAGGTACTACTACTATGTCGACTCAGGCCTAGGGGGCCGGCGTCGGGCACGATGACAGACTCTCCACTCCTCCCTCTCCCTCAGTGTGTTCAGTTCATCTACATCTTCTAGGAACGTGTTGACCATAGTCTTGGGAGGGTGCCCAGGGTTCATCCTCCCATGCTTGGGCTCCCATATGATTTCTAGGCTGGCAGGTAGCTCAGGGTGGTGTAGACAGTGCCCTGCTAGTTGCAGTCTTCTCGCCTCGATTTTAGTAGTGACCATCGTTAGGTCGTCATAGAGCTCGATGTTCGTCATGTGCTGTTGCCAACTCACATCAGAGCCATCCGGAACATTCATGTATAGCAACCATCTAGTGACTTTCACATGGTCTTGGTGAGTGTCCACGTCTCGCATCCGTACGTGAGAATGGACTCTATGACTGCTATGACCTCCAGATTCCCTTCATGTCATTCATAGCCCTCCACGCCAGCACCTTCTGTATCTTTATGTCCTTCTCCGAACTCATCATTCTTGACCCGAGGTACTTGAAGTCTAAGACTTTCTTAATGGTATCATTCTTTACGGTCTTGAGAGTACTTTCGTCACAGTTGAATGCCATGTACTCTCTCTTTTTAGCATTTAGGTGAAGTCCAACTTTATTGCACTCAATTTTCACTTTTGTCAGTAGCTGCTGTGCTTCCTCAATCTGGTCAGAGAGCAGGACTATGTCACCTGCAAAATTGAGATCTGTAAGCGTAACTGGTCTGACCCTTTTAGTTTGTCCTGGTTTTATAGTAAAACCAAGCTTGTCATGATCTTTGGTAGCTTGACGTAGAGAGCAATCAAGGACGATTATAAACGTGTAGGGTGACAAAGTGTCTCCTTGCAGCACACCAGCTAGGAGCTTGAATGCTGCCATTTCTCCATCTGGTGATACAACTTTTACTGTGGTCTTGGTATAGCTGGACTCTATTGCTCTCAATAGATGGTCTGGCACTCCGTAAGCTTTCAGGATCTTCAGCATTTTACCTCAGTGAATGGAGTCAAAAGCTTTGTGAAAATCGATGAAAGTAAACACGGCTGTAGGTTGTTCTTCTTGACTTCCTCGATGATTCTACAGAGAGCAAGTATTTGCATTACTGTTGTGAGCTTCTGCCGAAAACCATTCTGATTGAATCTTAGCTCAGGGTCAATGGTGATACGAATCCTGTTCAAGATCATCTGATTGTACAGGTCAAGCTGATACTGTGGTAGTTATCTGTCTTCGTGAGGGATCCAGACTTGGAGACAGGGATAATGTTTGAGAGTGACCACTGTTCTGGTTTGTCGCCTTTCATCAGTGCCGTATTACATATGTCCAGCAAGATGTCGTCCAGGTCGCAGTTCTTCAGGACATCTGGTGGTATTCCATCTGGTCCAGTGCTCCTGCCCTGTTTGAGTGCATATTTGGCCTTCTTCAGTTCCCCAATGGTGGTCATCAATGTTGACTTGCGTTAGTATTGTGGTTATGTCCTCTTCTTCTTCCTCCGTGATCGTTGGAGGGCTTCCCAGCAGGTTCTTGAAGTGGGTAAACCATGTCTGGACATGGTCCTCTGCTGTTTTACCTCTTATTTGACCTGATGGGGACTTCTTCCATCTGCTGATCTCATTGACTAGGCACCATGTTTCTCCAAGCTGCTGGTCTTCATTAGCAGCCTCTACCCCTCTAATCCTCTCAGCTATTTCCTCTTACTTCAGTCGGTCGTAAGTGGCAAAGAGATTCTTCTTTGCTGTCTTGAACTTGTCTCTTAGCTCTTTTGTTTCGCTCCTTCTAAGTTCGGCATGACAAGCATTGACCACACTTCTTGCTGCAACGTCAGGATGTTTTGAGATCCGGCTCTTTTTGATTCACTTCACAATAGTCAGACTCTTTGTTGCATCTGTGTGTGTATCTATGGGCCGTTGATAGCGGTCGGTGGCAGTCTCTTCCTCCTCCCTCTCCAGTGGGCCGAAGCGATTTCTCACTTCCACAGTGTACTGGGCTTGAAGAATAGGTAGTGAAGAGAATGCCTTCCAGTCTATCTTCTCCTTGGGACCTGTGGCTTTGGGTTGCCGCAGGCTCAGTCTCACTTGCTTGACACTACTCTGTGGTCAGAACTGACCGAGCTGAAGGTGCTGTAGGCTTCTGTGTTGATCACACAATTACACCATTTTGTTCTTACGAGGATGTAGTTGAGATGTTTCCTGTTGAGAGAGGCTCTGTTTTCGTATGTCCACAGTTTACCACTCGCTTCTTGAATTGTGTGTTGGCAGCAATGAGACTGTGTTCCTGGATGAAATCAACTAGGTATTGTCCATTTCTGTTGGCAAAGTTGTGGTATGAGTATGGAACATCTTCCAGTCCGACTTGGGCATTAAAATCGCCGAGCACAGGCTGGAAGTTATGTGCAGGTATTGAAGTGACAACTTCATGAAGTTTACTGTAGAAGGTCTCCACCTCCTTCTCCTCGCTGCGGTTGTGCAGGGAGTAACAGATGATGACAGAGGTTGCCGGGTTTCTGTCGAATTCTGCAGTAAGGATTCCGTCACTGACAGAGACTATGCACCTCAGTGCCTTCTTTGCCTTGCGGTTCAACATCAGCCCTCCTCCGCCTTGTGCTGACATCGTCGTCGACTCTCTCCATGCGGACGAGGTGACGAGGTGCATCCCCTCTACCTCTGTGAACCTTATCTCTTCGTCTGGGTGTACATGATGGTGTTCTTGGATCCCCAGGATGGAGATCTGATATCTGCTTGCCTGTGATGCCAGCTCTGTATTAAGGCAAGAGGCGGATGGTGTATGAAAGTTGAGATGATCGTTTTTACTTTACAGCGCAAAAGAGGCGCACTTCGCTTGGCCCCCTTGTTGGACTCAACTCTCCCCGTAGGGTTTGAGGTTGCGTCTTTGTACTACCTGTCTAGGCCAGGGTCTGGGCGCTCTGCAGACTTCCTGAGCACTCCCAGCTCTGGAAGTATAGGGTTTGCTGGGTTGTCTGTCATCATAACGCCTTACAAGGCGCAAAACGAAAGACTGTGTGGCGTGCCACTCCTCACACAGACAGTAGGTGGCCGTTGACTCACAAGGAGTTCATCCGTCCTTCGACAGGTTTTGTTTTTAGTCCTGCTGGGTGCCTGGTTAACTGAAGTGCACCAGGCGGTGTGCCGGCTGAGTTGCAGTAGGCCCAATAGGACTAATTAAAAAAAGACTGTCAGACACCCAACGTGTAGAGAAAAACAAATCGTGCAAACAATAATAGTAAGCAAATAACATTCAGAACTGAAGTTCATGAGAGTGAATCCACAGCCACAAAGCCAGTCGCAGCTGATTCAGGAGACCATTAGATGCAGCCCCAATTCGATAAAATTCCAGTAAAAATATCGTAAAATTCTATTGACCTGACCTGCTTGAAACTTCGATGATGCTGGGTTGGCAGCCTTTCTGGATTATCGAATATTATTTCAACTAATACTGTAACATATTTCAGAATCAGGTTTAAAATTACTGGCGTATGTCATGGAATTTGTTAACTTAGCTGCAGCAGTACAATGCAATACATGATAATATTGAAATAAATAAGTAAATCAATTACATTAAGTATATATGTATATTAAATAGTTAAATAAAAAAACAGTGCAAAACAGAAAATGATAGAAGTGAGGTAGTGTTCATGGGTTCAATATCCACTTAGGAATCAGATGGCAGAGGGGATGAAGCTGTTCCTGAATCGCTGAGTGTGTGCCTTCAGGCTTCTGTACCTCCTTCCTGATGGTAACAATGAGAAGAGGGCATTTCCTGGGTGATGGGGGTCCTTAATAATGGATGCCACTCTTATGTTACTTCTATTTAAACATTCTGTGGGTTAACAATAAAGAATCATATTCTGGAAGAATTAAAGAACTTTTATTTACAGAAATAAACAAACACACCTTAACCCTGCCACATGCTGATACATTCTTGTAAACCCCATGCATGTTCAGTGCTCTCCAATCAGGAACTGGCACATCATTTCATGTGATATCACCATATCACAGAGAAATGGCAGAAGAATTTAATAAGTACTTTAGATCTGTCTTCACTAAGGAAGACACAAACAATGATAATTCATGCTTGACTAATCTATTGGAGTTTTTCGAGGATGTAACCAGGAAGTTAGACAAGGGAGATCCAGTGGATGTAGTGTACCTCGATTTTCAGAAGGCATTTGATAAGGTCCCACATAGGAGATTGGTGGGTAAAATCAAAGCTCATGACATTGGGGGGAAGACATTGACATGGATAGAAAACTGGCAGTTGGCAGAAAGCAAAGGGTAGCGGTGAATGGGTGTTTCTCGGAATGGCAGGTGGTGACTAGTGGGGTGCCACAGGGCTCGGTATTGGGACCACAGCTGTTTACGATTTACGTCAACGATTTAGATGAAGGCATTGAGAATAACATCAGCAAATTTGCTGATGATACTAAGCTGGGTGGCAGTGTGACATGTGATGAGGATGTTAGGAGAATTCAGGGTGACTTGGATAGGCTGGGTGAGTGGGCAGATACTTGGCAGATGACGTTTAATGTGAATAAGTGTGAGGTTATCCCTTTGGGAATAAGAACAGGAAGGCAGATTATTATCTGAACGGTGTAAAGTTAGGTAAGGGAGAAATACAAAGAGATCTAGGAGTCCTTGTTCATCAGTCACTGAAGGTGAATGAGCAAGTGCAGCAGGCAGTGAAGAAGGCTAATGGAATGTTGGCCTTTATTACAAAGGGAATTGAGTACAAGAGCAAGGAAATCCTCTTGCATTTGTACAGAGCCCTAGTGAGACCACACCTGGAGTATTGTGTACAGTTTTGGTCTCCAGGGTTAAGGAAGGACATCCTGGCTGTAGAGGAAGTGCAGCGTAGATTCACGAGGTTAATTGCTGGGATGTCCGGACTGTCTTACGCAGAGAGGTTAGAGAGACTGGGCTTGTACACACTGGAATTAAGGAGATTGAGAGGGGATCTGATTGAAACATATAAGATTATTAAGAGATTGGACAAGATAGAGGCAGGAAATATGTTCCAGATGCTGGGAGAGTCCAGTACCAGAGGGCATGGTTTGAGAATAAGGGGTAGATCATTTAGGACAGAGTTAAGGAAAAACTTCTCCCAGAGAGTTGTGGGGGTCTGGAATGCAATGCCTCGGAAGGCAGTGGAGGCCAATTCTCTGGATGCTTTCAAGAAGGAGCTAGATAGGTATCTTATGGATAGGGGAATCAAGGGATATGGGGACAAGGCAGGAACCGGGTATTAATAGTAGATGATCAGCCATGATCTCAAAATGGCAGTGCAGGCTCGAAGGGCTGAATGGTCTACTTCTGCACCTATTGTCTATTGTCTATTGTCTATCTGCCCTTCCTTAAAAAGTAAAAATAAAGAACAACATTAATCAAGACAAAGACATAATTGAACAAGTCTCTATCAGTCTCTCTGTGGGTTTATGAACACGAGTAGACCTAAGTGGTACACACAGATATTGTGTTTCCTTGTTATTATTTACATATTTTGTCTCATCTGCATCCTTTAACTGAATCTCTGAAGAATCACATCTTCTAGAAAAACAAATAACAACATTAACCAATAAACAAATCTATAGAAAACTCTGAAGTTGGCTCTTCACTACTGTGCCATGACTCTTCTTGTGTTTCTTCTTCTTCTTCTTCTTCGTTTCTGCTTTAAGCTTTTCTTCATGTATCTTAACTAAACTTTTTGGTATACTCTCACATGTCTCCTGGTAAGAATCTGGAATTTCAGGTAAGCAGTTCACACTATCCTCCTCAGCAATCTGCTTCCCTGCTTCTGTTTGGACTCTATCCTTGCTAATTCCTTCCACTTCCATTTACTTTTTTGCATCATCAATTGCCTCCTGTTTGGTTGTCTCAGACACTGCAGCAACTGCTTTTATATTCTCCATGTCAGCATTTTCATAAAGCTCATCTATATAAAATTCCTCACGTTCATCTTCAATCACTGCATTTACTTGTTTCATTTCATTTTCCTTCTTTCTACTTCTCTACCACGTCATTTCCGATTCTGCTTTGTTTTTTTTTTCCCAATTTCTCTTCATAATCAATCGCTGATAAGAACAGTTCAAACTGTTGCTTGAAGCTCCGCGATATTGCCAGTCAGCTGCAGTTTTTGTGGGGATTGTAAACCTTCCGTATCACCGATTACCGTTTGAAGCTTTTGCTTCTTCTTTTTTCAATTATCTTCGATTCTCAATTGTACTGGGATCCAGTGTGCTTGAGGGAGCTTGGGAACCAAGGCCCAGTGTGTTTGAAAATTCTTGGTATCTGTGGCCCCTGTGTGTTTGAGAGAGCAGTGGAATAAGCATCTGATGAGCTAAGTGCTTGCTGAACTATTGGGGTTAGATTTATAACTGGGATTTCTGAACAATCAGATGGCAGAATATTAGAGATTTCCTGAAGTAAGTAGCAAAGAAAACAGTGCTCAGGGGACAAGAAGCAGGGATATATCTGATTTTATGAAGTTGCCATCTGATTAGCTGTTTTAGGAACTTGCTGTTTTGCAGATTAACAGAACGTTAAGTCTTATCATTACAGGCTTTTTCAACAATGAGATAAATATTAATGACTAGCAATCAACCTTTCAGTCACCATAAATTAAATATTACAAGAATGAATCTCATTTCTGGGGCTCCTAATTTTTCAGGGACATTTTAGAAATGTCAGACTTTAAGTGATACTTTTTTTTATTTTTCCTTTCTGCCCGTTTTTTGGTCAATCCAAACAATGTGGAATAATACATTTAGATAGTGGGCTGTGCTGTTTGGAGAGATATGAGTGTTAGTACAGTCCTGAAAATACAAAAATACAAAAAATGCATGAAGAATCGGTATGAGGGTGACCAGACAGACAGACAGACATACTTTATTGATCCCGAGGGAAATTGGGTTTCGTTACAGCCGCACCAACCAAGAATAGTGAAGAAATATAGCAATATAAGACTATAAATAATTAAATAATAATAAATTAATCATGCAAAGTGGAAATAAGTCCAGGACCAGCCTATTGGCTCAGGGTGTCTGACACTCTGAGGGAGGAGTTATAAAGTTTGATGGCCACAGGTAGGAATGACTTCCTATGACACTCAGTCTTACATCTTGGTGGAATGAGTCTCTGGCTGAATGTACTCCTGTGCCTAACCAGTACATTATGGAGTGAATGGGAGTCATTGTCCAAGATGGCATGCAACTTGGACAGCATCCTCTTTTCAGACACCACCGTCAGAGAGTCCAGTTCCACCCCACAACACCACTGGCCTTACGAATGAGTTTGTTGATTCTGTTGGTGTCTGCTACCCTCAGCCTACTGCCCCAGCACACAACAGCAAACATGATAGCACTGGCCACCACAGCCTCGTAGAACATCCTTAGCATCGTCCCGCAGATGTTAAAGGACCTCAGTCTCCTCAGGAAATTGAGACATACATAGAAGCATTCTGGTAATTAAACATCCTTGACTCGCCGTTTGTTGAAAAAACTATGATTCATATTATTCAAAGCAATTGATTATATCTATTGGCAATGGAAGCCAAACTTCAAGTGGTGTTCCCCTCTTAGATTCTGAATGTTTACAGCATTCAGGGTTATAATCATGAAGTCTTAGAGAATGTATGTATGATATTTGAGGCAATGTAAAAGATTATCAACATGAAGCATGTCTCCTACTGACAATAATTCAGAAGTATTATTTGACAATATCAATGCTGCATTTGCTAGTAATGTACAATAAATGATCAGAGACAATTTCAGTCATCAGGAGATAGAGAAGATAAAAAGGAAGGGCAAAAGGTTCAGTAAGTTAAAGATAAATTTACATTAGATAAATAATTTTTGTTGTTGTTTTATGAAATAATGAGGAATTATTTGCTTTAGCGGTTGGTGATTCATCAATGTATGATGGATCACTAATCATTCAAAGTTGCCATGAAGCAGGAGCTAAACCCTAGGACTCGATGTGGATCACAATGTAAGGTCAACCCTTGTCCATTGTATTTGGTACTAGCGATAGATCAACTTTGTGTTGCCTGCACATTCGCTTAATGGGTGTGTGCAGCATAATTAATCATCCTCTTCAGTGCCTGTACCTCAGCTGGGATCAGAAGCTGAAAGGTTAGCACCACTTAAAGTGAGAGCAACATTAAAAGCCTGGAGGAACATGGCAGCTCAGGCAGCATCTACAGTGGGAAATGGGTAGTTAGCATCTCGTGTTGAGGCACTTTATCTGGATGGAGAAAAAAGAGCTGGAAGAAAGGTGTAGAGCCAGAGCTGGCAGTTGATATGTGGAGCCAGGTGTGGGGGATCATTAGCAGAAGGCAGGGGAGGATGGAGGTGAGTGGGTACGAGACCAGAATCTGGAAGGTGATAGGTGGAAGTGACAAAGGACTGAAGATGCTGGAATCTGATAGGAGAGGAAGGTAGAGCATGAAGAAGGAACACAGGTTCGCCATAATGCAGTTATCCATCCTGCTCCAGGGTCAGTTCATATTTCTGACTAATACCAGGGTGTGTGTCAGAAATATAAACCACCCCTTTGCCTCCAGAAAAGCTGCTTGATCTACTGAGTTTTTCCAATTTTTTTTAAACTCCAAATTCCACCATCTTCTGTCTTGTGTGTCTCTATTTGGTTTCCCTGTCTGTGTCTGGTTTCTTCAAGGTAGAAGAGAATACATCAAATGCAGGACACTAGATTAGAAGAGGAACAAGTGATTCACTGCTTCACTTGGCATGATTGTTAGGATCCCTGGATGATGGGAAGGGAAGAGCAGAGACAACAGATGTTTCCTCTTCTGCAGTTGCATGAGAAAGCGGCATGTCACAAGGTGTGGTTGGTGGGGATGGAAGATTGGACAGGGAGTCACAAAGGAAAGCAATTCTAACAGGCAGTATCTACCAGCATTTGGATGGACAAGGTCAGATTATAGGTAGTCAGCATGGCTTTGTGCATGAGAAATCGTGTCTGACAGATCTGTTAGAGCTTTTCAAAGACAAAACCAAAAGGCAGTGGATGTTGTGTTTATGGACATAAGCAAGATCTTTGAGAAGATCACACATGACAGGCTAGTCTGAAAGGTTAGGGATCCAGCTCACTAGATTACTAATTGGTAGGAACCAGAGGATGATGTTGATGGTAGTTTCTTGTACTGAAGGCCTGTGACTAGCAGTGTACCATAGGGACTGGTGCCTGAATATTTGTTGTTCAGTATTTATATAAACAGTTTGGATGAGAATGTATAAAACATGGGTTGTAGAGTTTGTAGATGATTCTAAAATATATGGCATTGTGGACAGTGGAAAAAGTGATCTCAAATTACAGGGGGATCTTGATCAGCTGGGTAAGTGGGATGAGGTCTGGCAAATGGTGTTACAATCGAGATAAGTATGAGATGTTGCATCTTGGGAAGTCAAACCAGGACTTACAGAGTGAATGGAAGCACCCTAGGGAGTGCTGTAGAACAGAGGGACCAAGGATTACAGCACTATAGTTAGCTGAAAGTGGTGTCACAAGTAAACAGGGTGATGAAGAAGGTGATTGGCATGCTGTCCTTCATTAGTCAGGCCATTGTGTATAAGAGCTGACATGTTATGTTGCAGTTGTACAGGACATTAATGAGGCCTCACTGGAGTATGGAATACAATTTTGGTCACACTGTTATAGGAATGATGTCATTAACTTGCCAAGAATGCAAAGAAAATCTATGAGAAGATTCACACACAAAATGCAGGAGGAACTCAGCAGGCCAGACAGCATCTATGAAAGGAGAAAATAGTTGATGTTTTGGGCTGAGACCCTTCATTGGGACTCAGATTTTCTCTTGTCTATGAGAAGATTACTGGGATTTGAGGATCTGAATTATAGTGAATGGCTGGGCAGGCTAGGACTTTGTTCTTTATAATGTGGGAGATTCAGGAGGAAGATTTATTGGGGTGAGTAAAATCATGAGGGGCATAGATAGGATGAATGCGCACAGCCATTTTTCCCATGGAAAGAGAAATAAAAACAAGAGGGCAAAGATTTAAGATGAGAGGAGAAAGATTTATAAAGGACCTGGGGCAATTTCTTCATGTAGATGGTATGTGTGTATATATGGAATGAGCTGTCAGATAAAGCATTTGAGGAAAGTACAATCATGATATTTAAAAGCACGGGTTGAATCGCAGTGGCAAGGTCCAAGCCCTTGAGAGCAAGAACGTTTGGAGGATTTAAGTGCCGAGCCAGATTGAAAAGTTCAGGGTGTTGGGACCGGAGGCATGGGGTGGGCTGGTTCTGCTCTCTGCTATATGATGTTTACTCAGCTCTGCACTGAACTGAGGCTCTGGCCTGCTCCAGCCATAGTGATGTCTGGCTTCATGTCTTTTGGAAAACTTTTGTTCTGAATGCTATTTGCTTACATTTATTGTTCGCATGATTTTTTTCCTCTCAGCATACTGGGTGGTTGATGGTCTTTTTAAATTGGTTCTTTTGGGGTTTCTTTGTTCTGTGACAAAAGAGACAAATCTCAAGGTTGTATAATGTATACATACTTTGATCATAAAATGGATGGGTTGGGCTGAAGGGCCTATATCTGTGTCCAATGACTTTATGACTCTTACTGCCGCCTCAGTTCCAGACACCTCGGTTTAACTCTGAACTAGAGTGCAGTGTGCATGAACTTTGTATGTTATCCCTGTAAACATGAGTTACTTCCAGGTACTCCAGTTCCCACTGACATCTGGAAGAAATGTGGATTGGTGGGCAAATTAGCCACTGTATATTGTGCCTAGTGTGTAGATGGGTGGTAAAACCTGGACAAAGTTGATGAGAATGTGGGGAGGATCAAAAATGGGATGTAGGTTTAGTGTAAATGGATGGTTGAGGGCATAGATTTCTGGTTGTGTTAGTTGGGCTGCATCAAACCAGGTAACATGGGCTAAGTTAGTTGCACCATTGTGACTGAGTTGAAGCTGGTTGACCAGATGGATGTTGTTCACTTATCATATCAAACATCGTCATAGGGATGGGTAATCTATAGTTTCTAGGTACTTCTGATATTAGTGTACTCACAGACAGCCCAGACAACATTAATTTAAGGTGTCTTGGATTTCTGCCCCCAGAAACTTTTAGTATGAATTTATTTGTGTGAAATACTTTGTGACAAAGGTGTTTGAAGATTGAGGTGTTTGTCACTGTAGATATGTCATTCAAAAGAAGTACTTTCAACCCAAAATATTGAAGGAAAATGATGTGTTCCCTACACTGTAACTATTGAAATTGTAGTGAATCACCTACTGTTACCTTTGATTTTAACAGCTTAAAAATGTGATATATCTTTGGGTTTGTGAGGCTCTACCACGGGTGTCTAAACAATGATGGCTGTTTGTTGTGATGAATATAGACTTCTATACAGTGTATTATCATTTTCAGTGTCGCTCCAGTGACAACTGCTAGGTTGTTAAACTGTGCATTAGATCTTCCAGGCTTAGGGTTGCTTAAGATCATCCTCCAAGATAAGCCACAGTTTCCTCCACACCAAGCCAACGGGCTTCCATCAGCATGCTGCAGTCACTCTCTGAAACCATATTGGAGATCCAGGACAGTTGAATGCAGATGAGAGATTAGTTGACTTTATTTGTGCAATATGACATAACTTGAACATTTAATTTGGATGCAAGTGTTTAGTTTGACTTGGGTTTTGTTGTCACATAATCATGCTCGGGTGGTCAGTGAAAGAAGGAAACAGTGACACAGTGGTTAGCACAACGCTTTAAAGTACCAGCGACGCAGGTTCAATTCCTGCCACTGTCTGTAGGAAGTTTGTATGTTCTCCCCGAGGCCATGTGGGTTTCTTCACAAAGTCCAAAGATATACCAGTTGGTAGATTAATCGGTCATTGTAAATTGCCCCATGATTAGGCTAGGGTTAAATTGGGGGATGCTGGGCGGTGCAGCTCAAAGGGCTGGAAGGGCCTTTCAGTGCTGAATCTCATGTTAGTAAAAAGTGAGTTAAGGTTGTGGTCACTGACATTTATTTGATTCATTTGAGAATATCTAGCTGAGAAGGGGGTGCCTAATGTCCCCTTGCTTCTTCTGAACACCCTCTTCCTCCTGTGCCTCAGCCGATTATTTAATAGCTTTGCTCAAATGATTGTCAAGGATATTAATCTGCACCAGGCACGACAAATTTGAGTACTTTATCAACCAATTATGCAATTCTCCAACCTCAATAAACCAATGGCTTACTTGCCTCCCTGTTTGCCAACTGCAAATAATTGTGCAGATTCTCCACGTAATCATTGAATTATCTTTGTCACCCAGTAACGCGTAGTGAACTATGGATAGTATAATGAAGTACAATGGAATGAAAGCGTCATGGTTGCAGCAAGGATACTGGGAATAGTTTATTGTCTAAGATCAAAAGTCTGATGGATACTGAGAGATTGGAAATCTCTTATTGACAGTACATCTGGAGTTTATATGAGTTATATGCAAAAAGATACATGAGCATTCATGACCTGATTTGTTCCTCTAGCATTTTACGTGTGTTGCCCAGACTTTCAGCACCTGCAGAGTCTCTTGTATCTTAAGTTCTTGCAATTGATCTGGGATAATACAAATAACATTGTTTGTTGTAAAAACTCACCCTGATTTACTATTTCAGGTAAGAAAATTTGCTATCTTTACCCAATCTGTATTATAGTTCGCATTAACCGAAGGATTGGTCTATAATATGAGTGTATGCTGATTGCCAACCAGATTTTCTTGTTTTCCCTATATCAAAATGTGTGCTAGATATATATCTGCCAGTGCCTTCAGCTATGCAGTATGCGGCACACATGTGAAATGAATGTTATATTAGCAGTAAAGCAGAACCAGTATTAACCATAGGTTGAGCAAAACAAATTTAGTGGTGATATATTTTTGGTTAAGAGAGTCCTTGGAATGTATAATCTTGCCCAAAATGAAAATAGGTGAAAAGGGAATGTATTAATTGATTACTTACATTCACTATCCAATTACACAATGCTTCAAACATGCAGTGTAAGCTCTTCCAAATGGAAAACTGGTGCTAAATAACATTGGAATGACACTGAGCTGGCAAATGACCAATTCTCCCAACTTATTCAGAACCTTCTGTGCATTTTCTCAACCTGTTAGTATTTTGTTTGCTTATGTTTTCCAGTTTGAAACTGCTCCCAGTTTTGTATCATTTGGACAGGTTTCTTTCTGTATCCAGTTGCAAATCATTTTACAAACAATGGTCTTTGCCACAAGGACTATGTACATTTAATTATCAATTTGAATGCATTTGAACTGCCAATGGATGGAAGGCTGTAGGATTAATAGATATGGGTGCAACAATTGTTGTGGATGTGCTGGATGTTTCTATTCCATATGACCCTCTGACAATTTGATTTTCTCTCTTTTTTCACCTAGTTCCTGCCTTTCTAAATCACTTCAGGAATTTATCTACTGGTCCAGATCTTCTTAACATGGCCTCATCGCTTATCAAAAGCTCAGATTTACATATAATGCACCAACTTTTATTTTGACCAATCTCTCATGCACCCATTATGATTCTCTTTTGTTGAGCCATATCTAACCAGCTGTTTCATAACTTGTTCCTCAGGATGCCTTCTAGTCCAAATGACACTAGTTTGGTGGATTCTATTAGGTTACCTATGAACCAAATCTCAAATTTTGCTATTACTTGATCCTTAACCATTCCTCAGAGAACTGCCTTTTATGAAACAGCTCACTGAAGGAGATTAATGTGAATGAAATGTATATTTCTGAAGATCATTTGGAACACATTTCCTTTAACTTCCTCAGTTGATTAATTACTGCGACATCTATTTCGCACCATTCCAACCGTAGAAATTCAAAAACCATAGTTTGCAAAACAGTTTAGTTCTGTGTAAAAAGAGAAAATAACTTATTTGATGTATTCGATGGATTGAATTCGTATATCAGAGCAGGCCACCTTTTAGACCATTCTACTCAATCTTGCAAATTTAATTATTAAAATAGTTTACATTTTTGACATTCCTTACTTAATGAACTCATCACCTACTTTTTTCTGGCCAGTTTATTTTCCTTTTGTCTGATTTCATATTTATCATCATCTACCATCCACGGTCCTTTTCTTCTTTCATTTTATAAGTTATTTCCTGCCTGCCCATTTTCCTCCATTATTTTTCTTTCTTAATAATAGACATCTGTACTTGGTGGGAAGTATTTCTAAAAACAGTTCATTTTTGTACTTTTTCCTTACATCTCCTTAGCTCAAGCCTAGTCTCTTAAATACCATGCTTCTGAAACTTCCCATTTCAAATTTATTATTTTTCATTATCAGTCATCACTTACACTGTTGCTGGAGGCTTACCATCTCCTATTTATGAGTAGATATTTGGTTTCATTTTAAGCATGTTAGAAGTGATAGCTGAGAAAGTGAACTCTTGGAGAGAAACCTTCTTGGACCTGAGAGGGAAATGACAGAGACACTCAGGAAAATATTTTGCAGTGTCTTTTTTTTTAACCAAATTGAAGTAAAAATAGGACCCAGTATTCTGTGAGCTACATTGAGAATATTGAGTCAAACCATTTCACAGTACACTACTTAAAGAAGACGTGTCATCATGAAAAAAAGTGTGTTAACCAAGAAAGTAATCCAGTTTGGGGGGATATCACAGAGGCACAAAAAACAGTGTTGGTTCTGCTATAACTAAATTGTTAGGGTTTGTGAAAAAAATAAAGCTAGTCAACATAAATGGAAGTCATGCATGATTTGATTGAAATGTTTGTTGTAGAAATCACGAAAGTATGTGGTGGCTGTTTTCAGAAAATTGAGGCATGTGTTCCAAATAAAATATAGACAAATACAAAAAACAGGACAAGCTGCTACAAATCTTAATACCATCCTGCCTGGTGCAACTGAGTTCCTCTGGAACAGTCCATGCTACAAGACTACAGAATAAGAAAATTGAAAAATGGGATAGATGCAGCTGTCATTCATTGCTGAGAAATGTGAAGTCAGACATTTTTTATGAAATATATCTTGATTGGTAAAATACTTCAGTGTGGAGATTTTCAACATCTATTTAAATCACCAAGTGCCTTTTGCAGCAACATGGGTGGGGGTGGGGAGGGGGTAAGAATAGCTGAATTAAGTAGGTACATTTTAAGAAAGATCTGAAAGAGGAAAAGGAAGTTAGTGAGGATGAAACCATTTTAATGGGAACACGCTCATTAAAGGATGGCAGAATAAGCATTTGAAGAATATAAAGCAAAATGTGTGGGAAAAGAGATTAAAATGGATAGTTTCAACATTCCCACGCAATGTTGTGTTTTTAATATAGTGGATTCTCCCGGTGCACATTGATATTACAGTACATTATTAAAATGTAGCACTTTCTTTGGTTGGAGTAGGGTTTCAGCACGTTGTATTTTACCCCACCCTGTATGTGTCAGTCAACGCCTACAGCAGATCTGAAGGATGAAGACAGGTTGCTTACGTTCCATGGTTCACTGCAAATTAAACACAACCAGAAAGGAAAGCAGTGATTTTTTTCCCTTTTTCGGGCAAAATATATTTCAATGTTGGCATTTACTGTCGAAAGGTCCAATGTAACATTGGCGTATAGTTTGGCCGCTTGTGAAGGAGAGGCTCGTGGGATCAGTGGGAATCTGACCCAAAGAGGCGCCGGCGCTGCCGCTTTGAGGCGGTGCCCGAGTGCGTGGTGCTCAAAACAGCGACGGGGCGTTGCCGCAAGGGTGGGGTTAGGGGAAGGCAGCTGGTTTCGATAGACAACCGGGCAAGGTCGGCCTTTTCATTTATATATATATTTAATAATCCAGCCGCCCTGTTTACCTCCCCACGCCCATACACACCCATCTAGTCCCAGGCCATGAGAATATCCTCCCGCCAGGAAGCTCAGTGAAACAGGCAGCGACCGAGGGAGGAGACAGCGAGGAGCGGCCACGGGCAAACAGAGCGACGCTAGCGGTACCATGCACTCGGAGGTGGAGAAAGTAAGTGCGGACCCGAGCCACGGGTTGGGAGGGAAACCCAGCCCCGTTTCCCAGTCTGTCTCCAGTTCCACCGCCTGCTGTCGTCGCCGACAGTCCGCCCTCTCCCGGAGCGGTGGCCGCCCTTCCCAGCTCCTGCACGGTGCAGGGCGAGGGTGGGTCCCCGGGCCGAGGGGCGGCTGCCGCAAGCGCCCGCCTCCGCACTCACAAAGACAGGAACTGGGGCTCCGAGCCAGCCTGGCTGCAGTTAAAGGAGGATTGCACGGGTGCCGAAAATGCCGGGCTAGGTGCTAATGCACCGGGCGTTCACCCTGTCAATAAACGCGGTGCGGCAGAGTGAGGGAATGTATTCAGCAGCACCAAAAACGCCTTTTTCGTACCGACACTCGTTAGAGTATCACTTGTGTTTGTAATGCGGCATTTAACCCTTTTAAATATTCTGTGGAGGGGAGGTCTGGTATATCTGGAATCGCAATTTTCCGCGCTGTATGTTAAAGTAATACCTGAAATTGATTTCTGTGTTTAATTTTCGTATTTTTCCGATGTAATTTTAATAGGAAACAGATTTAAGAGTAAACCTCCATAGTTATGAAAGGGAACCAACTAAAAAAGAATTGCATTGTTCAACGCCTCTCTATGGGACAACGGGCGTGTAAATGGGACTGTCCAGCTGAAAAGAAATGAACAATGCCAGGCTGATCAGCCAGCACTCTATATACGCTAAACCCCATGTACTTTTTCCCTCCCCCCCCCCCCCCCCCACCACCTTATTCTGGTTTATGCCTCCTTTCTTTCAAGTCCTGATGGAGGGTCTCGGGTTCGCAAAGTCAACTGTTCATTGCCAGAGATGCTTCCTGACCCGCTGAGTTCCTCAGCATTTTGTGTGCGTTACTCTAAGAAGATGTATTTGAAAAGTAAATTGCTTTTTTTCCCCAAGTCTGCCAAAGTCCAACTTTAAAAAAAAAACGAATGCCATTTTGACACAGAAGAATGTTATCTTGTGATAAAGTCTTTGTTGACTTTGATAAAGTCCCACATAGGAGATTAGTGGGCAAAATTAGGGCACATGGTATTGGGGGCAGAGTACTGACATGGATTGAAAATTGGCTGGCTGACAGGAAACAAAGAGTGGTGATTAACGGGTCCCTTTCAGAATGGCAGGCTGTGACCAGTGGGGTACTGCAAGGTTTGGTGCTGGGACCGCAGCTGTTTACAATATACATTAATGATTTAGATGAAGGGATTAAAAGTAACATTAGCAAATTTGCTGATGACACAAAGCTGGGTGGCAGTGTGAAATGTCAGGGGGATGCTATGAGAATGCAGGGTGACTTGGACAGGTTGGGTGAGTGGGCAAATGTATGGCAGATGCAGTTTAATGTGGATAAATGTGAGGTTATCCACTTTGGTGGCAAGAATAGGAAGGCAGATTACTATCTAAATGGAGTCAAGTTAGGAAAAGGGGAAGTACAACGAGATCTAGGTGTTCTTGTACATTAGTCAATGAATGCAAGCATGCAGGTACAGCAGGCAGTGAAGAAAGCTAATGGCATGCTGGCTTTTATAACAAGAGGAATTGAGTATAGGAGTAAAGAGGTCCTTCTGCAGCTGTACAGGGCCCTGGTGAGACCACACCTGGAGTATTGTGTGCAGTTTTGGTCTGCAAATTTGAGGAAGGACATTCTTGCTATTGAGTGAGTGCAACGTAGGTTCATAAGGTTAATTCCCGGAATGGCGGGACTGTCATATGTTGAAAGATTGGAGCGACTGGGCTTGTATGCATTGGAATTTAGAAGGATGAGAGGGGATCTGATTGAAACATATAAGATTATTAAGGGATTGGACACACTGGAGGCAGGAAGCATGTTCCCGCTGATGGGTGAGTCCAGTTTAAGTCCAGAGGCCACAGTTTAAGAATAAGGGGTAGGCCATTTAGAACAGAGATGCGGAAAAACTTTTTCACCCAGAGAGTGGTGGATATGTGGAATGCTCTGCCCCAGAAGGCAATGGAGACCAAGTCTCTGGATGCATTCAAGAGAGTTAGATAGAGCTCTTATAGATAGCGGGGTCAAGAGATATGGGGAGAGGGCAGGAACGGGGTACTGATTGTGTATGATCAGCCATGATCACAGTGAATGGTGGTGCTGGCTAGAAGGGCCGAATGGCCTACTCCTGCACCTACTGTCTATTGTCTATTGTGTATGTGATGGATAAGGTCTAGCTTTATCCACTGGTGCAATTTCTTCAGGATATGGTACATGTAACAATATTTGAAGACTCCTATCATAGATGAACAAAAAACTGAAACAGTAACAATTTCTAAATGTAAAATGTAGCAATGCCAATTTCTGACAGAAAAGAACGAAGTAATTTTAATATAATTGATTTATACCTGTTATGCTACATCCACATTCTCTCTTGCCTGAGTGAACATCTTGTAGAACAATCCATCAGTCATCAATATAGCCTATCCTAAAATGACTGTGGCATATATTTTCTGGATATGCAGCTTTAAATACAGTTGCAAAGTTCTACTCAATCTTATTCATACAGTCTTCTGTTGGATTGACTCTCTATTCAAGCATATTGTTAATAACAATGGAATTCCATGGCCATATTTGTATTTCAGAAAACTATTTTAAACATATCTCCTTGTAAGTTTTGAAAAGTTCATTAGGATTGTTGTTTTTAAACATTATTTATGGGTGATGCTTATTCACCCAATAGATCCTGTTTAGGATGTATTTGAGTAGAATTGAGCAGCCTTCTTTGATAATTGGCTTGGCTGAGGTGGGAATATAAAATGATAAAACGAAGAATGAGGCATTCAGCCTTTATGCCCATGAGGCTTTTTAATGGGACCAGCTAGTTAGTGGAGACACAAGAGACTTGGTCCTAGTCCCGTTAGTCCCTGATCTCTGATTCAAGGGGAAATACTTCTTAAATTCCTTTGTGAAATTTGCTATTGAATGTGTTTCTGATATCCTTCTGTTGATGTATTTCAGATTTAAAAACCAAATCTTATTCTCCCATCTTTTACTGCTGATAAAGCCTGTGTGACTGGTGGAGTGGAAGAAGGAAGAGTTAATGGGCATTCAATAGAATAGATTGCAGGAAACTGAGGGTTGACGTAACCAGATGGGCCAAATGCCGTTTGTGTTAGGGTTTGAAAGTACAGTAGTCGTTCTTGGCAGGAGCCAAACATAGTCTGATATCATAGTAACAGGATTGTTAGTGATTCATTTGGAAGTTTTCCTTCCAGATGCTATTCTAATATCAAAAATTAAATTTCATGGTTAAATTGATGGTTGCATATTTTAAAAATTACACTTGTAATAAAATGGATCGTTTGAATTGTGTATATACATCAAAATTAATGCGAAAAACTTGTAGCATGAAAATCGTGATTCGTATTGTTAAACTTGAAAGTGAACTGCTTTATCCACTGGCAATAAACCTTTGAGAATATGACCACTGAGGATCAATATTCAATATCTACTTATAATGAAACAATATTAGTGTTCTCACATGTTCGTGTAAACAAAAATAATTATTTTTGCATGTACCTTATTAATTGCTACATTTAATGGTTACTGACTCTGGAAGGTACAGAAGCAAAATTCATCATGTTAGGCATAGGTGTGGAAAAATAAATTCTTTGGGTTTAAATTATTTTATGGACACTTATCTGATGTATATGTTCTACACTGAGTGGTTTAAATGCAGGATGATCTAAGAGAATTGCTCAAGCCCTCAGCTCAAAACACTCGATGAGGAAGGAGGGTGTCCACATGAAAACCCCACGTCAACCCTGTGCCACTCCCAACATCAACACACAAATATATGACTATTCACTTTTCCAACAGGCCAATACAATATGTATCAGCTGATAGGCAATGGTAGATCCCATCAAAATGAAATATCAGCTGATTTAGCCTATTTGTAAGAACTGCAATACTGTTGGACTTGCAAATAAAGGAAGTGGGAAGAAATATCTGCTTGGGTTGTAGCTCCTTGATTGGATCCTAGTGTATCTGGCTGTGAAATGATTTTATGCAGATGTTGAATTATGATGCTTTGCCCTCAGTGGCCATCTGGAATGAGATTATAGATTGTGTTTACACATAATCATCTTTCTTGGATCTATTGTTAAGTATTATGCAGATCTAGCAGCTCAACGATAGGACTGGAAAACCAAAGTTTGTCCTATGGAAGTGGGTTGTAGGGGATTTATAGTTGTATCCAACACCAAATAGCTGAAGGAGTTAGTGATCCATGGGCAGACTCCATGGCAAATCACCAGAGGCAGTGCAAAGAAGCAGAGAGTGGCTTCAGATCAAGTGAAAAGACCTCTCCTGGGTTCCAAGAGAGTAGGAGGACACAACGGGGGGGGGGGGGGGGGTGGAGAATAACTCTGGGATGCCAGAAGATGTCATTGAGCCCTCTGCAGATGTGCTTACTGATGAAACATAGAGTAGGGAGGATGCCTACTTAACAACCCCTGCGTGTCAACCCTGTGCCACTTCCAGCATCAAAGCTGTCTTGAGCAAGTGCTCACGACCCATTGGCACAAGAGATAATAACATCTTATCCTGTTTTTTTTTTCCCAAACATGCTTTCAAGGAAAACAGAAAGGTAGAAAATTAGACATTCAATTAATTGACACATTGGCAAGTGCATTTTCTTTTGCTGTTTCTATCACAAATTAAAATTGTCAACATTTTGGGTTTTGATGAAGGATCCCAGCCCAAAGAATTGAATGTTCATTCCTTTCCACGGATGTTGCTTAACCTGCTGAATTCCTTCATCATTTTATGTGTTGCTCTGAATTTTCTAAATCTGCATCATCTCTTGTGTTACTGGAGCTTATTTCAGCATCAAAATACTTGTGAATTGTTGCTTCTAAGGTTGTCAAAGATGCCTGTGATATTTTTCTCACTTTTTGCAGACTTTAGGGGTTTTTTTTAAACAAAAATGAATCTGGGTAAATTTACAAAGAAGTCTTGTTAATGAAGCTTGAAGGTGTGGGTGCATTTTGCCTTGACCACCAATTTTGGTGATGACTAATAATATATTGACCCTGGCCCTGTCATCTTGTTGGCTTGTGTCTTCAGCATTGGCTTGTGATTTCACAAACAACACTTCTACTTATTGGAGAATTTTGACTCTATGAAAAGGCAGCTCCATTACTGTCATGTATCGGTGTACTTAAATACAAGGATGGTTTCTGCTATATTAGAGATACAGTATCATTAGAAATGCTTACAGTTTTAACTAGTGGAAACCTTGTATTTCTGCCTCTTAGCTTTTGTGCTTGAACAGTGGCTGAAGTAGCATTGTTGTTATTTCACCCCTCTTGCAGGGTGCTGCACTGATTTTGATACACATGGTGAAGTGAGTGGTGCACCTAGATAAAAACCTTCTGAATAATGGGAGTTCTGTTCTAATATACTGGACCACACTAGTATTTGTTGGTAGAATCTCAGATGGAGATGAGAGGCCATCCAGGAACGAGATATACTAGTTAGTTGAGTGTTGTAGCAACAAATCTTGCACTTAATGTCAGTAAGACCTAAGAGCTGATAGTGGACTTCAGGAAAGGTAAGACAAGGGAACACTAACCAATCATCATAGAGGGACTGGAAGTGGAGAGGGTGAGCAATTCCAAGTTCCTTGTTGTTAAGCTCTCTGGGGATTTAACCTGGTCCCAGCATATCGATGCAGCTGTAAAGAAGGGAAGACGGTGGCTATGTTTCATTAGGAGTTTGAGGAGATTTGGTTTGTCACCTAAAACATTCAAACTTCTGCAGAGATACAATGGAGAGCATTCTGACAGGCTGTATCACTGTCTGGTATGGGGGGAGCTACTGCACAGGATTGAAAGAAGCTCCAGAAGGTTATAAATTTAGTCAGCTCCATCTTGGGTACTAGCCTCCTTAGTATCCAAGACTTCAAGGAGCAGTGTCTCAGAGATGTGGCATCTGTTATTAAAGACCCAGGTCATGTAAGGAAGGAGGTAGAGAAGGCTGAAGGAGCGAGCACACAGCAATTCAAGACCAACTTCTTCCCCTCTGCCATCCAATTCCTAAATGCTCATTGAACCCATGAACACTACCTCACTTTTATTATTTTCTGATTTTGCACTATTTTTAACTTAACTATTTAATAAACGCTTGTACTTTTTTCTATATTATCATGTATTGCATTGCACTGCTGCCACTAAGTTAACAAGTTTCACAATGTTTCCCGGTGATATTAATTCTGATTTTTTTCAGTAAAGCATTGACTTGGGATGCCCATGAGAAGTAAAGGTTGTAGATTGATAGTGCGGTCATTTGAAGTGAGATCAGACTCCATTGCCTTTACAGTCATGCAAATGTTTATAACCATGACTTGTAGATTCCAGTAGGAAACAAGGTGGACGGAGACTGGATTGAAGTTTTCTAGTGTAAATTGAGCTGCTGTAGATTTGTATGTTAATTTTACCTGAGCTCTGAGAGGCAACCAGCAAAACTAAACTAAGGAACACCATTGTGAATCTACCTCATGGGTGGTTAGCCTAAGGGTACCAAAGAGGTATTTCTTGGCTGAATTTATTGAATCCTCCTGAGAAGCATGGATAGATAGGATTGCAACCAGTAAAATTACTTTTGTGAAACTGTACATGGAGATGAGATACAAGATGTTGGTATAAGCAATGGTGTTGGGAGGGCATGTGACTTGTTTCTTTAAATGATTATAACTTCAAAAAGTGATGAATTCTTTAATGCCAGAAAAAAAATAAGTGTATACTGTGGAAGAAAGAATGGTATGGGCTAAGAATGTTAATGAATGCCATTTGCCACCAAACATTGAAATCAAAGGTTGAAAGGTCCAATTTAATGTCAGAGAAATGAATGCAATATACATCCTGAAATGATTTTTCTTTGCAATCATCCACAAAAACAGAAGTGGCCCAAAGAATGAACGACAGATAAACATAAGAGCCCCAAAGTCCCCCCCCCCCCCAGCTCTCCTCCCTCCCGTGCATAAGCGGCAGCGAGCAACCATCCCCCCTCCCTCCACTGACAAAAAAAAGCATGCAACGACACCATCACCAAGCACTCAAGCGTGAGCAAAGCAATAGCAAAGACAGACTTGCAGTTACCCCTAAGACTTTGCATTACACCTGACATTCGACATACTGCAGATTCTCTCTCCCTAATAAGGGAGAAAAAGGTGTCTCCAGTTTCCCAGTGAGCGGGAAGACAACAAACAACTTGCTAGTTTAAGATGTTAGAAGTCTGTTCCGTCACTTTTTTTTTTGAGCTCTGTGCCTGAAGATTGCAAAGGTCCCGTGTCTTCGGGCCCACGGCAGATATCCTAACCCCCCCGATGACAAATGGGTCTCTTGCCGTGACATCGATCCTCGATCTGCCTGCCTGTAGAGCCCCGAGATCTTGGGCTTTCAAATTCGAGCTGGACTCTCAGGCTGAAGACACTCTCCTTGGTGTGCTGAACAACGGCCGGTCCTGAAACCCCGTGAACGGGTCCCATTCCTGAACGAACCAAAGTCAGCGTGTAACTCTAGGTCGGGTTTTCGAAAGAACCCTGAAAGGGAAAAATAGAGACATTAGAGGTGGAAATAAAGCTGTTTTCGACAATGCAAGCAAAGGAGTAGCCATTTAGTGCCATCTTAACTACGGTCTGCCTCTTTCTAGTAATTCTGGTGACGGTTGAGAATACTTGCTGTACTACTCTCATAGGGCTTCTGATTGTTCTGTGCCCTGCAGACCTGTCAACTTGGAATCCATTAATAACTACTTTAGCCTATGGAAAATCTGGACTCTTCCATCCGTTAACCACATGAATCTGCCTCTATCAGAGTGCAGAAGGTCCAGGATGTTCTGGCTGTGTGAGCTTTCTTATTAACCTCTTAATTGGTTGAAACCTATTAAAGACTACTCCAACATTATTTCCTATTTGCTCAAAACTAAATACTTTTGGCCTTAACTATCCTATTGGGTGGCAGGATAGAGATATGCCCCTAACAAAGGAGGTGAAGGCACTCTTTCCCTCTGCTACGTGAAGGTTACCCTTGGACAAGGTGTAACATCTGCTTAGCCCCTTGACCAGGGTCATGTGAAACCATGGGAGCAGTTGGCAGATGATCGTACGAGCAGCTGGTGCATACCACAAGTCCTGGTTATGCGACCACTGATACCAGGCAATCTCTGAAGAGTATTGATAATGGCTGGGATCACCCTTCTTGTAAAGAGATTGCCCAGGAGAAAGCAATGTCAAGCCACTTATGTAGAAAAATTTTCCAAGAAAAATTATGGACATAGACCATGATATCCCAAATTATATGACACATATAACAAAATTATCTTAATGAGACGTGCTTTCTTACCACTGGGGCATCAGGAGTACCCAGCTCCAAGTCCACCATTAAGAAAAATCTGGTCATTAAAATTGGAGTCTTAATGGCTCCCATAAGTCTACAGTAAAAATGTTTGAGTAACTGAACACTAATTAAATTTTAGGCATTATGGCAGATAATATAAATAACATTTATGTACATGCTGCTGAATAGCTTATGGTTGTGCTCGTGTTTGTTAAGTGACGTAGTTCTGGGAAATTTAACTTTTATATCCTAGTCAGTATAAAGACTGGAGGATCTGAACTAAACCTCACAGTTCCACTGAGACAGAACAGACAAAAAGTGTAATAACATTAAAAAAAAAGCTGATCGACTAACGTGACAAAATATAACTTATCCAAAAAAGAGTATCATTAACTTTGGAACAACTGGCACTACCGAGCCCAAGTGATTGGAGGATAGAGTGCAAAAGGTCATATGAGGGTCAGCTGCCTCATATGACATAATTGAGCATTTTGAAGCAATTGTGGGTCTTTTTGTTCCCATTTTTTCCATTACAGTGACCGAGCAGTTACTCAGTTGTCATTTATGGAGGATTTTAAACTCTTCCTCAAAGCAATTACATTCATTTAAAGGGGCAGGAAAAACACTGCTACAGATTCTTGCTTTATCTTCTGATGTGATTCAAGCTTTTTTTTTGTTGCATTTTATTTAATGTTTTTGTGTTATATTTGTGTTAAGTCACAAGCCCCCTGTTTTAAATGGTTGCTGATTCTGGGCGCACTGTAGATTGAAGGAGAGGAGAGTATTGTCTTGCTTCAGCAGATGTCCCACCCACTGACCAGCAGTGCGGTAAAGTATGCCACGTGACTACTGACGAATGCTGACAAGTGCTGTGGGCGGAAGAATAGACTAAGCTCAGAAAACCAGCAATGCAAGAAGTTTCCTTTCACTAAAAAAAATATCCAGGACTATATGAAATAGCAGGTCAGTGGACTCAGCTTGTGTGTATACAAAAAGTGCTGTGATAGCTTTCTGTGTCAAACAAAGCTGTGGAATAGCAATACTTTAACACAATGATATTAAGTAAGGTTTTGCTAGGCCGTTATGGTTAACTATATCAGGAAATGGTGTAGCATTTTATAGGCTGCAACAGTGTGTTGTTGTGTCTCAGCACTCGCATTTTAACTTTGTGTATTACCTTCACTTTTATTTTCTATCCTTGTTTTGTTCAGTTTTTTCCTACCCTTTCCCTCCTAAATTCCTTTCTGTGTCCTGTATCCTCAGACTGTCATTATTGATTTTTGTTTCAAGTGCTGGTGTGGCCATGGCCTGAATCACATTTGTGTTTGACTGTGAAAGGCTCACTTATGCAGAAGAGGCAAAAGGCACCTGCCCTTCTGACACAGTCACACTGTTGGGCCTGGTTAAATTTCTACCATGTCACCTCTGAATTTTTGATGTAGAATGTTGTTTGTTTCCATTTACGCTTTGGAGCTGAATGGAGTAGATTTTGGATGTGATGCATTACTTTGAGGATACCTACATAATTTGTGGCTGGGAGAAACTGCTTTTGCTTGGATCGCCATTTTAACTGGTAATCTATAAATTGGATAGCAATAAGGTCAGATACTAAACCATAATTTTCTGGATGGGTCTCATTGCGCATAAAACCCACAAGGTAATAGAGGACATGCAGTTGTGGATGTAAACACCAGTTGCACAGGTTTAGTTGAGCTCTTAAAGGAGAAGTGGTAATTTTGATGCTGCAACACTTCCTTAAAAATATATATACCGTAGATTCCGGATTATAAGCCGCTACTTTTTTCCCACATTTTGAACAGCTTTGAACTCTGCGGCCTTTAATCCAGAGCGGCTAATACATGGTTTTTTTTCATGCCGCCTCGTAAACATTTTGCCTCGTAACAGTAGACCAATAAAATTGATGAGTAGTTCACAGAGGTCCAATGAAATTGTACGATAAATCAAGCGCACTTTCACAATTAAATTATTGTAAATCAGTCATTTGTACTCACCCTCATCAACATGGAAAATACTCGAAGAAAAGCAAGACCCGAGCGCGTCAGACCCGAGCGCATCAGACCCGATTAGACCCGATTAGACCCGATCGCGTTACGCAAGGGCGTCAGACCCGAGCGCATCAGACCCGATTAGACCCGATCGCGTTACGCAAGCGCGTCAGACCCGAGCGCGTCAGACCCGATTAGACCCGATCGCGTTACGCAAGTGCGTCAGACCCGAGCGCGTCAGACCCGAGCGCATCAGACCCGATTAGACCCGATCGCGTTACGCAAGCGCGTCAGACCCGAGCGCATCAGACCCGATTGCGTTACGCAAGCGCGTCAGACCCGAGCGCATCAGACCCGATTAGACCCGATCGCGTTACGCAAGCGCGTCAGACCCGAGCGCGTCAGACCCGATTAGACCCGATCGCGTTACGCGAGCGCGTCAGACCCGAGCGAAAACGCTGCTTTTAAGTTAAAGGCGATCAATAACTTTTCCTGGTAGGCTGCAGTATATATATTTTTACCAGTCGCTAGGAGATATTGGAATGTTGTTCGTGCTGTTCAGTAAAAAAGTATATGCAACGTAATTTGTGTTACCGATACGTATGTATATTTAAAAGTAGCAGTGCGGCCTAAAATCCGGTGCGGCCTTTACAATTAAAAAATTGATTTTATTTCTAAAATTAGAGCCAGCGGCTTTTAATCAGGTGCGCTCTGTAGTCCGGAATCTACGGTACCCCACTTTTGAATTTGCTGGCATACCCATTAGAAAATGTCCTTACACAAAGTTTATTTGCATCAAATTTAGATTGCTTTCAACTATTTTCAGAGCTACCAGAGACAAAGCCAGGGTCCCACTTGCATCTCACGATGTCCTAAAGTGCTTTGCACAATAATTTGTGTAATTGGTGTGAATGTATCACCTCAGATGATTTGCAAACAGCTAGACTAGGCAAACAACAGTGGGGGAGGATGAAGTATACTGTAGTTGATTTCTTCGTGGGGGTGGTTGATTAAATATTGACCAGGACATCAAGATTATTCTTACTTGAATAAACCTTCACAAACAAGAGAAAATCTGTAGATGCTGGAAACAAGCAACACTCACAAAACACTGCAGGCCAGGCAGCATCTATGGGGGATAAAAGTACAGTTGACGTCACTTTTTACGAAATGCCGACTGTACTTTTTTTCTATAGATGCTGCCTGGTCTGAGTTTCTCCAGCATTTTGTGTGCATTTCTTGAATATAAACCGTGGTATTTTGGGCTTGGTTCAATACATCTTTCCAAGGATTGGAAGGAGAATCTCTTAAGAATGAAGCACTTAATTTAAGACTGTGTTTGCAGTACTGCCTGAAATCCAAGACTTTTGAGCAAACTGATATTTTCTGTAGAGAAGTGAACTAGCATATACTTCAACCTAACTTGCTGAAAACCTCATTGCAAGGAGAACACTTGAGTAGTCATTAAAGATGTCATTGCCCTGAACTTTTTAATGCCACTGGCTCGCTACAGTGCCTTTTTCACATGGTCAACTCCCATCTATCAGATCCTTCAGTCCTTTACCTCATTCCCTTCTCCATCCACCCTAAGTCATCTATCACCTGCCAGCTTGTACTCCTTCCCCTCTCACCCCCACCTTATTATCACTCTTTCCCATTTCTTTCCAGAGCTGATGAAGAGGACCAGCCCAAAATGTCAACTGTTACCTCTCCATAGGTGCTGTCTGACTTGAGTTTCTCTAGCATTTTATGTGTTCTGAATTTCCAGCATCTGCAGAATCTCGTTTATCCCTGCTATACGTGTTAATATTAATTTTTAATAAGTGATTTTGTTATCTTTTACTGTTTGGGACTTCCTTCCCAGTTCTACGTGTGGTTAAGACATAAAGGCTTTAAATGACCCAACAAGAAATTCATCTGGAAAAGCATGCCTTATATAAACAGTTGGACGAACACTTGGCAATCCTCTAAGGTAGCTGTGGATGGTGAAATAGATCATGGGATTAAATATGTTTTGTGTGCGTGTATATTCATTTAATTCTTTTCACAAGATCAAGCACTTCCACTATTTACCAAACACCTATTTTTTTTATTATCATGACTACTCCCTTAGTGATAGAAAAGCTACAAATTAAAGGCACTTTATAAACTATGATGACTGTTGTAAATACTTCAAAAAGTAATGGTGCACAAGCTTAGGGAGGAGATTTTTGGAACGGTGCCCAAAGTCTAGTGGAAACAGGCTAAAAATAAATAGAGAAATATAGGGTGCAGAGAGTCTTAATGGCCTGAATTGTGAAGCATACATCCAGCATTTAAATACTTGTGTGTCATCTCTAAAGGACGGAGGAAATGATGGTCTAAGTGGCCTGTTTCCAAGTGGTATGGCCTAAAGGTACAATAGACCGACCAGTGTAGAGTACACTAGACAGTTTTGTAGAATTTGTAGCAGTGAATGTGGGCAAATACAAGGAGAGAATTTGAAGATTGAGATGATGGAAAACAGCAAATGTAGCTCAATAATAGATGAATGATACTTCATGGGGGGAAAAGTATACCAACAACAGTGGACTTTGGTCAGCTGATGTAGAAAGTTACTGGTGAATTTGCATGGGTGAAGTACCAAAGAAGACCTGAAAGGGGTCATGACCTGTGATGGTGAAGGTAGCACTTTTGTGAAAAGAATTGTTAAGCCATCAATGATAATTTTTTTCACTTCATATTCCCCAATCCAACCTGGTTCCTTGGAGTCAGATGCTCTTTGGCCCAATGGTCCGTGCTGACCACAGCATACTCCCTGATAATCCCAGTGGCCTGTGTTTGGCCTATAGCCTTCCAAGTCCTTCTCCATGTATCTTAAATGCCTCTTAAATGTTTCAATTGTTCCTGCCTCAACTACTTCCTCTGGCAGCTCATTCCAGGAACTGACTACCTTCTGTGTTAAAGAAGTTACCTCTTTGGTCTCACTTAAATCTCTTCCCTCTTAACTGTGCTCTCTCATTTTGGATTCCCCGACCCTGGGGAAAAGACCTAGTCTGTACCTTCATGATTTCATAATCTACTATGAGATCATCCATAATTTTCCAAGGAATAAAGACCCAGCATAGCCAACATCTCTTTATAACTGGCCATCTAGTCCAGGCAAAAGCTTTGTAAAGGAACATGTAGAGAATGTTGGAGGAGCTCAGCAGGTCAGGCAGCATCCATGGAAAGGAATAAGCAGTCAACATATTAGGCCAAGACCCTGGAAAGGAATGGGGAAGAAGCCAGAATAAGAAGTTGGCCGGGGTGGGGGGAATGGAAGAAATACAAGCTAGCAGATGATGTGTGAAGCCAGGTGAGGAAGAAGGTGGGTGGTGGAGGGGATGAAGTTTAAAAGCAGCAAGGTGAAAGGTAGAAAAGGTTAAGCACTGAAGAAGGAGGTCTGTTAGAGTGGACCATGGGAGAAAGAAAAGGAGGGGCATCAGTAGGAGGTGATAGGCAGATAAAGAGAAGAGGTAAGGGAGAGCCAGTGTGGAGAACAGAAGAAGAGGGAGAAATTACCAGGTTAGAAATATCAGTGCTCATGCCATTAGGTTGGACACTACCCAGGCAGAATTGAGATGTTGCTCCTCCAACTTGAGTGGCTTCATTGTGGCAGAAGAGAAGTCTATGGGCCCACATGTTGGGATGGAGATGGTCAACCACTGGGAAAACCTGCTTGTTGAGGACTGAGTGAAGTGCGGTCCCCCAATTTACATTGTGCCTCACCAATGTAGAGGAGGCTTCTTCGAGAGCACCAGATACAGTAGGTGTCTCAAACTTGCAGGTGAAGTTTTGTCTTACCAGGAAGGACTGTTTGGAGCCCTGAACGGAGATGAGAGAGGAGGTGAGTAGGCAGTTGTAGCACTTCTCCCACTTGCAGGGATAAATAATAGGAGGAAATGTAGTGTGGAATGATGAAAGGAGAAGGGACTCTTTATAAATCTCTTCTGTATTCTCTTCAGATTGACAGTGACTTTCCTCAAAGTGACCAAAACTGCACACAATACTTTATGCACTCTGGTAAAAGCTCCTTTCATGGTTCATCTTGTTTCTCTCTGTACTTCCAGTAAGAACTTCAATCTTTTGACTTCTGTTTGTTAAAGTATTGTTGCTGATTTTCCTAATCATACCCTTGTCTCCATCTGTGGACGCTTTGGTCCTCATTAAAACCATTATTCTGTCTGAGCTTAGAAGTAGCTCATGTACAACTTGGAGCCCTTGGCTCAAATAAATTCGATTTGAATGAATATGGTTGACATTGCTTGAGACATTCACCAGAAATGCTGGGCTCAGATCTCCTATCAAAATTGGTTATCATTTACTATCATCTTGAGCTACACGTAAACTTGCTTTTTTCTCTTTGTGTGTTAAATCTGTTATCTATCCTCAATTTAAAAAAAAGGAAACTCATTTCTTTGTCACTGAAATAGAATGCATTCAAGCAGATACTTTGCCATTCCCCTTTTCTTGCCCTGGCCCATGATGCCAAAAAGGCATTTCCTACCTTGGTCATAGTCCTTAAATTTATCTTGTTCCTTTTCTACCTCCATGTCCTCTGCAAACCGCCCCCACCTGTGAAATTGTTTCTTAGTCCTTCTCTGTTAACTGTGAAATACTGTTTCATCAACTTCCCTTCCAGGCCCCTGATGTAGGCACTTATTTTTTCTGTTCCGATGTCTGTTGCTATCTAGGTATAACATTTTACTTTTTGTTTAAAAAGAAGATTAAAGCTTAAATTTAAAAGGCTTCTCCAACCTCCCTTTCCTCAAGCTAGTGCATGTGTGGTACCTCTTACTCTTACGCATGTTACTCAGATATAATTTTATGAAGAACCTCAATCAGATCCCATCCCTGCTCTAGTACTAAAACATTTCATAATTTCATCTGGACCTATGTCACTGTGCAAGTGGGTGCATCACGTCTGGTTCAACATATCTGGAATGTACACATGGTGGCCATTTTGGTAGGTGCCGGAGGTAGCTGCTGTTGTAGCCCATCCACCTCAATATTTCATGTGTTGTGCATTCAGAAATGCTCTTCTGCACATTACTGTTGTAACATGAGTTGTATGAGTTGCTGTCGCCTTCTTAAACCAGTCTGACCGTTCTATTCTGACCTCTCTCATTAACAAGTTGTTCTAAACTAATTGTTAATCCTCTTATTAGACATACTCTGAGAATATGAATCATCTTTTCCTACCTTCTATGCAAGACTTAACATTTCATGATTGGTACATAAAGGGCATTAGGTGCTTTGAAGATCTTTTCATAGATAATCGTTTTGCAACTTTTCAACAACTGTCTGTAAAGTTTAATCTACCTAATACCCATTTCTTTAGATACCTTCAAATTAGACATTTCATTAACCCTTTATTGTCTAATTTTCCTGAGATGCCCAAGAAAAACGTTGTGGACCTGTTTCTTTGTATTAATCCATTGGGCAAAGGCTTAATATCTTTTATTCGTGATAAATTAGTGACCTTGAGGTGAGCCCTCTTTGATAAAATTAGAACTGCTTGGGAGCATGATCTAAATATTTCTTTATCTGATGCAGTTTGGGATTCAATTCTTAAGTCAGTTAATTCAACTTCTTTATATGCTCGCCACTGTCTTTTACAGTTTAAGGTTGTACATAGGGCTCATATGTCTAAAACTAAATTGTCGCGGTTTTATCCTGACATTAGTCCTGTTAATGACAAGTGTAAAGGTGGTGAGGCTTCTCTTATCCATATGTACTGGGCTTGTCCTAGTCTAGAGAAATTTTGGAGAGAAGTTTTTTTTACCTTTATCCCATATTCTTAATTGCCACTTACAACCTAACCCTCTGATTGCCCTTTTTGGTACCTTGGGTGAGGCAGACATGCATTTGAGTCCGACTAAACGCCGAACATTATCTTTTGCCTCTATTTTGGCTAGATGCCTAGTTCTCCTTAGGTGGAGAGATGTTGCCCCACCCACTCATGCTCAATGGCTTAATGATGTTACGTTCTGTTTAGATATTGAAAAAATTCATTACTCACTTCTTAATTTGGATATAAAATTTCAATAGGTGTGGGGACCTTTTCTTGAATATTTTCATAACTCTTTAGATTAAGCTTATTCTTTTTAATCCCTTACTTTCAGCTTTTTTCCCCCTCTAAGTTTTATGGTTTCTTTTTGATAGAAATTACATTATAGTTTTTGTAGTAGGCATTATTATTTTATTTATGTTTACAGTTTGGGGGTGGGGGTTGAATGATTTTTTTTTACATATTGTAATGGTTGGCCTGGAGTTTCTTAGTGGGAGGGAGGGAAGGATACTATATATGATTTTATTCTGGGTGCTGTTTCCTTATTGTTATGAATTATACAATTGATATGTTTATTTTGCACTGTATTAATTCTCATTTTGCTGTTTTTTTTCTTTGTAGTTGGTTTGTAGAAATGCATAAAAAAGCAATAAAAAAACAAGTTGTTTTTGCCCATAGAAATAGCGCTTACTGAGTTTTTGTGTTGTTTATCGCATAATTCTCTGTAAGCTCTAGAGCAGCTTTTCTCAATCTTTTTGCTCTGGAAGAATCCTTGAGGTAATTTTCAGGTCTCAGGAAACACCTGTATAAATAAATAAATAGATAAATAGATAAATAGATAAATAGATAGATAGATAAATAGATAAATAGATAAATAGATAAATAAAAAATTATATATGCAGCTCACGGTATGCAGCGTGATCAGTCAGTTGTAGATATAATAATCCAAAAATAATTGTCAATGCTCTTTTGAATAGATAATTTTTAGCAAATCTTTCTGGGGGTGGGGGGAACAGGTAGTTAGGCTTAGCTTACCTTTCATAAATTTTAAAATCTCATCAGGCAAACATAATAAATTTCTGTTAAATAACTGGCTAAAGCCAAAATGGGATTATCTTCTTCTAAAGATGGACTTGATAGATTTAATATAAATAAAAGTTGTAAATTGACAACATGAAAATTTATTGACAATGTTGAATAGTAAATTTACTAAAAACAGTAAGCCAAAGCAATATGAAGGAAAATATAGCCTAAGACATAATTCTATACAAGACTTCAGAAAAAACGTTTTCGTACTAAGTGACAGGATCAGGCTCAAGTGTAGGCCTAGCATGTGAAATCTGTGCTTGTTTTTTGTTGCACGAATACACTCAATTCTGGGTTGGACTTGAGATAAGCACACAAGGATTTCATCGTCAACAGAAGTGAGACAATTTCTTACTTGTTAAACAAGAAAAAGCTTGATCACACACACAAATTGAAAACTGCAGCAAAATGTTCATTGCTTTCCTATGAATGGCAGGATACTCTTCTTTCAGATACCCAGAACTTGTCCAGGGGCAGGTTGGTAAATCTCATCTTGAGTGCACGATCAGAGTGCAGCTCACAAAGCTCTTCTCCGCTCAAAGTCAAGTTCTCAGGTTGAGCAGAAGATTCAGAGAAAGGGTCCCTCACCCTGTCATGCACTCTCTCCCAGTTTTTCTAGGTGGTTTTCAATCAGACTTGAGACTTTCTGATACTCTTCCTCACTCTCAAGCCCAAGCAGCAGTGGAAACATTTCAAAACGCGAACACGAGAATATCTGAAAATGCTGGAAATCCCAGCAACACACACAAAATGCTGGTGGAACGCAGCAGGCCAGGTAGCATCTATAGGAAGAAGTACAGTGGACGTTTCAGGTCAAGACCCTCCGTCAGGACTGACGGAAAAAGGAGATAGTAAGAGATTTGAAAGGGGGAGAGGGAGACCCAAAATGATAGGAGAAGACAGGAGGGGGAGGGATGAAGCTGAGAGCTGGGGAGTTCCGCCAGAGGAAGCAGGATCTTGCAATGGCCACACGTTTTAATTCCACGTCCCATTCCCATTCCAATATGTCTATCCACAGCCTCCACTACTATCGAGATGAAGCCACACTCAGGTTGGAGGAAGAACACCTTATATTCCATCTGGGTAGCCTCCAACCTGATGGCATGAACATTGATTTCTTTAACTTCCGTTAATGCCCCTCCTCCCCTTCTAACCCCATCCCTAATTTTTAATTTTTAAAAATTATATTTTTTCTCTCTTTCCCTCTCACAATATCTCCTTGCCTGTTCTCTGTCTTCCTCTGGTGCTGTCCTCCCCCTTTCTTTCCTCCAAGGCCTTCTGTCCTATGATACTCCCCCCTTCTCCAGCTTTGTATCCCTTTTGTTAATCAACTTCCCAGCTCTTAGCTTCATCCCTCCCCCTCCTGTCTTCTCCTATCATTTTGGATCTCCCCCTCCCACTTTCAAATCGCTTTTTTCTGTTAGTCCTATCGAAGGGTCTCGACCGGAAACGTCGACTGTACTTCTTCCTGTAGGTGCTGCCTGGCCTGCTGTGTTCCACCAGCATTTTGTGTGTGTTGCAAACATTTCAAGATTTCCCTTTGCAACATGATTTTTCCAAAGATTAAGTTTCCTTTTAAATACAGAAATCTTGTCTCTTGAAGTCAAAATATTTTCTCCAGGGCCTTGCAGAGACTTGTTCAACTGGATCATATGATGGAAAATGTCTAAGTAGGCTAGTTTCTGTAGCCATTCTTCACCTTCAAAGCACTTGGCAAAATCTGGCCTACTATTTTCTTGAAGGTACTTCTGCAATTCACCTTTCAGCTCAAACACCCTACTGAGAACTCTTCCTCTGCTAAGCCACCAGTATGTAGCAGGGGATTGGTGTGGTCTGCGTTTGTTTTGAGATTCCGTTGGCCGTTGAAAATAATCAGTATTTTAAAATGTAATTTGGCAGTGATTTGTAGTTAAGGGTCTTTCCAATTTTGCCGGAGCCATTGCTGCACTTGTGAGTTGCTTGCCACGGACTAGGCCCAATGGAAAAGGACAACTTGGATCCCCAGTCCATTAAGACCCATAGTTTTTATTGTAAAGGTGGAGTTTTTTTCTGTTTGTTGTTGCACTAGTGCAGTAAAATGACTCAGAAGATTGTAATTCTTCGCCATTAACCTCAGAATTGTCCGTATGCTTAGGCCTAGAATCCTGCTCACCACCTCTTAAAAAATATCCACATTGGACCGTCAGACATGTAAAACATTTTTACACGGGGAGAGGGTGATGTCACAGCCCAAATTGGGCGAGTCCATTCAGTGCACGGAAAACACACTTTATGCTTCTCATCAGACTAGTGTCGCGTTGTGAAAAGCTCAGAAACAATGTTTACTCTTTTTTAAATCATGATCTCTCACGGGGCCCTAGGTTGAGAAACCCTGCTCTAGAGACTGTGGAAATACCAGGAGACCAGCATTTTAAGATGTGCAAACCACTCTGTTTGGCACCAACAATCATTTCATGCTCATATTTACTTGGATCACATTTCTTCCCCATTCTGATATTTGGTCTGAACAACTGAACCCATTGACCATGTCTGCATGCTTTTGTGCATTAAGTTGTTGACATGATTAACTGATTAGATATTTGCATTAATAAGCAGTGGACCAGGCGCACTTGATAAAGTGGCCAGTGAGTGTATAGCTGTGATTTTTCGTTTTCTTTTTTGTTGTATAAATCGAGCTGCTACCCAGCCACTCCAGTGACCTGGTTCAATCCTGACTCTATTTGTATTTAATTTGCATATTTTGCTAATGATTGAATGGGTTTCTTTAAGTGCTCTGGTTTTCTCCCACATTCCAAACATATGTGGATTGGCTGTAAATTGTTCCTGTTGTGAAGATGTGTTAGAATTGCGGGAAGGGGTTGGGTTGATAGGGATATGGGTAGAAAAACACAAAGTACACTGCAGATGCTGTGGTCAAAGCAACACGTACAACACGCTGGAGGAACTCAGCAGGTCAGGCAGCATCTGTGGAAATGAACAGTCCTGACGAAGGGTCTCTGCCCGAAACATTGACTGCTCGTTTCCACGGATGCTGCCCGACCTGCTGAGTTCATCCAGCGTGTTGTATGTGTTGGGTAGAAAAAAGTGGGATTAGTGTAAATGTGTTCTTGAGGTTTGGTCTGGGTATTAGGTTGAAGGATCTGTTTCTATTACTTTATAACTCCACTCAGCTTTATGGGAGTAATTTTGCAAACTGTCCAGAAGTGGTTCAGGAACAGTATTTCTGCTCAACTTTTTGAGCAATTGGGGTCAGGCTATAAATGCTTTGCTATCAGTACTCGTACCCCTGGATTAAACAGGCAAATTGATTATCTCCTGTTTGAGCAGCACACACAAAATGAAGGATCCTGATGAAGGGTCTCGGCCGAAAAAGTCGGCGGTTTATTCCCCTCCATTGATGTGGCCTGTCTTGCTGAGTTCCTTCAGCATGTTGTGAATGTTGTTCATCATTTCTAGCATCTGCAGAATTTCTTGTGTTTAATTCCTCTTTTGAGTTTTGGTCTTAAATGGGTGAGGTTTTGTGATGGCCTCGTCCATTTGCTGTTCGCTGCTGGGCATACCTGTCAAAACCCGTTGTATGGAGGCGAGGCCGTGTATGGGTAGCAGAGATGGCACTGAAGTCACCTAGATAAGAACCTTTTTATACATTTGAGCGAAAGGTTTCCAATTCAGCTGACAAATTAAAAGAAATAGACTGCGATGGCTGTGAAGATGGCCAATTTTACGTGATGAAGTACTGAAATTCATTGTATGGCTCTAGATAGTTGCAGATATGGTCTTCCATATTACAATATTTTAAGTATAATTTGAAGTGTGTTAAGTCAACTGTGTCTTGATTAATTCTTAAATTCAGATCTTGGGACTTTGCAACCCAGGAAGGATGTGTGTAGGGCCCCTGGCTAGCAGGTTCCTGTTCTTGCATGGCCACCAGTGCTAGCCGTTCCTCAACTGTGTGCTTGGAATTCACTTAGTACTTTATTTTTGATCTGAAGATATATTCATGTCAGGAAATGCAGGTGAAACGTTGATAGATTGCTAGATGAAGATACTACCTCTTCAAATATGACCTGTCTGACATTCTTTTGTAACTTCTGTTCATTGTTCTTTTGAGTGCTGCCAGAAGCCTCGATTCGATGTACAGTTATTATCAGAGTATGTATGCATTGTACAACCCTGAGATTTGTCTTCCCCACTGACAGCCACGGGGTGAAAAAAACAGATCAATGGAACCTGCTCACGAGAAAACATCAAACCCCACCCAAAAAAGTGAAAGTGCAGAATATAAAACACAATCAAAAAGCATATTTCAGTTCTTTATCTGCAGGCCACCCTGATTCAAACATTGCCCAAAAATAGGAACAAAATAATAGTGACCGGAAAGTAGTATACAAATTAGACTCCAATGTACAAACTACATTGATTAAACCTAGCCTGTGTGGAGGGAGAGGGTGTGATGTATTCAAACGCAAAGACCTGTCCCTCAGGAACAGAAAGTGAGCAGAAAGTGGGCGAGGGGTGAGAGAGAGACCTCCACACTCTGACACCATCCTCCAGCAACAATGAGCGAGAGGCTGGTAGATGGCACTGAATGCTCAGTCGACTCACATCCGCCTCGATGATTTCAATCATCCTCTGTGTTATGATCCGCGAGTAAACTAGTGCGTCATTGTGTACTGGATATTGTCTTTGTAGGAGTGACTGTATGGTACTGAATGGTAGGAAGTGTGTAGAAATTTTTTATTTGATTTCTGTTTGATTTCAGCTACTTTCTTGAGGATGTATAATTGTTCACTTCTGGTAACTTCTGTTATACTCTGAACTGTTCTGTGTGGAAACAGGGTAGTAACTTGTTTATAGAGCACTTTTCATATAAACAGCATAGCTCCAAGTGCTTTACCATGGGATAGTGCAAATGTAAATTTAAAATATTAGTTAAAAGCAAGGTTAAATAAATGGGCTTTGAGCTGGTGTTTAAAAATGCCATTTGAGTCTGTATCCCTTATATTTTTAGGTATTTAGTTGCACAGTTTTGGGGGCATGGTTTTTGTTTTTTTTTTAAAAAAAACTGACCTGCCACTTTTCTTTTGAGGGACAATGTTTAAATTTAAGAGTTCGAGCAGATTCAGAAAATAAAAACGATTCTGTGATGTACTCCAGTCTCAGAGCATTGAGAACTTCAAAAACAAGTCAGAGAAATTGGAAATAAATTAAAAAATATACAGGAAGGCAGTTCATAGTATTTGGGACTAAAGTGATAAGGTCCCCTCATCCTGCTTTTAGTTAAATTTGAATTGACTTTATTTCTTACATTCTTCACATACACAAGTAAAAATCTTTATGTTGCATTTCTCTAAATGTGCCATGTACAGTCATAGTAATTTATAATAAATAGAGCAGTTAATGTAACATAAAAATACACTCAAATTAGTGTGAGTTAGTCAGTCTGATGGCCTGGTGGAAGAAGCTGTCCTGGAGCCTGTTGGTCCTGGCTTTTATGCTGTGGTACCGTTTCCCGGATGGAAGCAGCCAGAATAGATTGTGGTTGGGGTGACTTGGATCCCCAATGATCCTTCGGGCCCTTTTCTCACACCTGTATTTGTCAATGTCCTGGATTATGGGAAGTTCACAACTACAGATGCACTGGGCTGTCTGCACTTAGTCCTGCGATTAAGGGAAGTACAGTTCCCATACCAGGCAGTGATGCAGCCAGTCAGGATGCTCTCAGTTGTGCCCCTGTAGAAAGTTCTTGGGATTTGGGAGGCCCACACAGAAGTGTAAGAGCGGTACTCTGAATGAGATGGTGATGTTACAGGCATCAGATGGTGATTAGTCAAGTACCTCTTTTAGAATTATTCATCTGAAAAAAAGCAACTTAATCAAAATAATTATTTCTGTATCATTGTTGGGGAAAATATAACTCTTATTACTTTGTCATGATTTTATCATCCCTACATCCTGGCATCGAGTAGATTCATGAGTTGAAAATTTTCAAGGCAGATCTGCATTTTGATGGATTAGTGCAATAACCAAAATGGTGCTTGTTGATCTACTTCTGTGCCATTCTAGGACAGTTTTCCTTGTACAACAGAATTTATAGGCAGGTGTCATTCAAGTGCTCTCCCAGCATATATAGCTAGCTTTTGTTACGTTATTTTCAGACTCTCCTTCAAAGATTCATAACTGTGTTTCCGGTGGTAAGTTACAGTTACATTGTTATGTATGTTAAGCACTGTATTAAATGTTTTATGCACAAGCACAGTTGGTGTGGGAAGAAACTGAAACCAGGCACCTTTGGCTGATCACTGAAATTTCAGGCATTCTCACCATAACGGGTGTTCTGGTGTGAGAATCTCAACCACATCTCTCATGTTGTCTGATCCCATTGACATTCATGATGGTTTCAACTGTTCCCCCATGCATGTTTCAAATTTTCCTTGCACTTTCCTGGCATTTCTGCTGTATGCATTAAATGACAAATTGGATAGACGTCTGTGGTTGTCCGAAAGTGAAATCTGTTCGCCACAAGTTGTTTGAAAATTGATATGGGGCATTTCAGCATTCAGCAATTTACCTGAAGGCTATACCTTAATTTGATTCACATACATCATTGTACTTTCATCTATTCTGTTGAATACCATATTTTTTCAAATCCCAGTAGGCAAGGACGAATTCAGATTATCATCCCTGCCTGTTGGGATTCAAAAAAATGAAATTATGATATTCAACAAAATAGATGACACCAATCAGAAGACTTATGTATGTATTTTTTCTTTTGTTCAGATGGCAGGCACAAGTGTAAGGTTACTGACAGCTGCTTCACCCTCTGGTCATTTTTGAGTTAGTGCTCTATGCTAAACAAAATTTCCATGTTCTCTCCCTGCTTCAAGGATCACCAGTAACTCTGTTTGCATTGTGCCTGTATTTTCATATGAACTTGTTCATCACTTGTTTAAATTGGACAGTGGGGTTCAATTCATGCAACTGGAGTTCTGTAACATTAATTTCAATGAATGGCAGTTTTTAAAGTATGTGATTGTATTCACATTCTTACAATTTGCAGAGACTTGCTTACCTGAAAGCATATTCAGTGAAAAGTTGGAGGAAAATATCTGTTCCTTAAGCATCATGCAAAGTCATTCTTGAAGAAGCAATCTTTATTAGATAACAGAACAAGAATAGAATTCTCCTTCCAACCCTTCCCCACCCTCATTTCTGCACTCAACAGATTGTTCAGTGCAAGTTTTGTCACTTTCAAAGAAAAAGATTCCACCACTGGACACTTTGTCCTCTACGCTCTTTCAGCATTTTACAGGGACGGTTTCCTGCATGACTCCACATTTCCATTTCCACCAACTGCAACATCAACCCTTTTGCTTATTTCCCTTCCCATTATCCAAGGCTCTAAACAACAGTTTCCGGAGAAAGGGGCATTCACTTGTGTTTCTGATCTAGCGTATAGCATTCAACATTCAACCATATGCGTGTTGCTCTCAATTTCCATCTCTTTTGTGTACAGCATTCAGTGTTGACAATATGGTCTCCTCTACGTTGGTGAAACCAAATGGAAATCAAGTGATTACTTCGTAAAACATCTGTGTTCAGGCCATAGAATGGACCCTGAACTTCCTGTTACCTGCCACTCTTAATTTCCCCATCCCTCTCACTTTGACCTATTGGTCACTACATCCTTGAGGAAAGTCAGCTCATAGCCATCTGGACTCAATATTGAATTCTACAGTTTGAGGTGATGATTTCTCGGTCTGTATAAAGTCATACTCAGTTCATTTTACGCTCTCAGAGTAGAAGACCTATTACATTTTTTGTGACATTCTTACACTCTGGCTCTGATTCATTCACTGACCAGATTACCTCTGATATGATTTCACCCTATCAGAGATGTCCCCATCACACACTCTCCCTGCAGTTTAACAAATTGCTTTTGTCTCCTTTATAGTTCTAACAAAGTATCTGCAATCTGGAACTTTGACTCTGTGACTTTATTTTCTCTTCCCACAGATGCAGCCTGATAGACTCTTTCCAGCGCTTCTTGTCTCTTTTAGATTTCCAGCATTTTGTTTTTGATTGTCATGGGCAATAAATGCTGGCCTGGCTAAGTGCCACCATCGAGATCCAAGAAGTAAAACCTAGAAATGATTATTGCCATGTTAAATGTATTTGTGTGGCAGCTGCCTCTCTGGGAAGAGAGTGATCCTCTTTTAATCCTGCTTTAGAGAGCAGATTTTCGTATCAGCTCTGAGTTTGGCTTGTACGTGGCCCTAAAGCTGAGAAGCAGTCTAACAACACACTCAACCCTTTTATTGTATTACAAAGTTTTCTCAAGATAAACCAATGTTTTTTCTTTCATGCATTAGGCAAAATATTTGTATATTACATAGAACACTGATCAGTACAACACAGGGACAGCCTCTTATCTCATAAACCTTTATCATATTTCCCCCCAGCATCCAGAGAAAACAAAGCAACTTTATCTAACCTCCTGTTATAGCACGTGCCCTCTAAACCAGGCAGCATCCTGGTAAACCTCTTCTGCACCCTCTCCAAAGCCTAACGAGAAATTTTTTAAATAAAGCTGTAACATAACTTCCTGACCTTTGAACTCAATGCCTTGGCTAAGGCAAGGTGAGTATGCCATGTGCCTTCTTAACCATCCCACCATCCTGTGTAGCTACTTTCAGAGAGCTATGAACTTGGACTCCAAATCCCTCTAACACTATTAGGGATCTTGCCCTTAACAGTGTCCTGTCTCTTTACACTTGACCTCCCAAGGTGCAACACTTCACATTTGAAACAGAATCAGGTTTAATATTACTGGAGTATGTTGTGAAATTCGTTGTTTTGTGGGAGTAGTGCATTGCAATACATAATTACTATAAATTACAGTGTGTGTGTGTATGTGTATGTATATATATGTGTATAGTATATATAAACGTGTGTATATAAACATATATGTCAAGGCTTTGGAGAGAGTGCAGAAGAGGTTTACCAAGATGCTGCCTGGATTAGAAGGCACATGACTTGGCCTGCACAAAACTATGCTGGCTTTCCCTAATTAGACCATGGTTTTCCAAATTCTCATAAATCCTCTCCCTAAGAATTCTCTCCAGTAACTTCCCTACTACTGATGTGAGACTCACTGGTCTAGTTTCCAGGATTATCCCTTATTCCTTTCTTGAAAATTGGAACAATAGCTAAGCTTGCATCTCTCCTGTAGGCTTATCCACCTTCATGCTCTTTAAGAGACCCAACATTATCTCTTCCTTTACTTCAAAATGCACCATCTTATTAATACTCTTGACACTGCTCTTCCTGTTTTCCACATTCTTCTGGGTAAATGTAAAATACTCATTAATGACCTCAGCCACATCCTTTGTATCCAAGCAAATGTTCCCCATTTATCCTTGAGTGGTCCTCCCTTCTTAGCTACCCCCTTGCTCCTGATAGCCCTTAAAGAAAATTAAGGTGTATATGGGAAATACCTTGGGATTCTTTAATCCTATTGCCAAGGACTTCCCATAGCTCCTCTTGGCTTTCCTAATTCCCTTCTTGAGTTCTTTTCTAGCTTCTTTATAATCTTCCAGGCTTTCTTTGATTCTAGTTTCCTAAGTTTTACATACTTCTCCTTTTTCTTGACTGAATTTACTGCCTCTCTCGACATCCAAGTTTCTCTAACCTTGGCTTCCTTCTGATGTCCTGAACTCTGTGCAGTTGGTCTTTAAACACCCTCCACGTGGACACCCAAGCAGAATGCTTCCCAATTAACTCTCCCTAGTACCTGTCTAATGCTCTCATAATTCACCCTGCTTCAATCTTACACACTCCCACAAGGTCCATGCTTAGCCTTATCTATAACTAACTTAAAACTTGAGGAATTGTGGTCACTGTTGCCTAACTGCTCAGCAACTAAGGTCCCATACAGTCCCTTTTTGGACTGTCTACCTATTGAGTTAAGACCTCCTGGCTGCACCTAGTTCTGTCTCCTCCCCCCCCCCCCCCCCCACCCCAAAACCATTTGCACTAAGAAGGTCCCTGTTTATATTGGGGAAATTGAAGTTCCCCATGACAACAATTTTATTGAGTGTTTTTTAAACACCTTTCCTTAATCTGCCTACATACCTGTTCCTCAGTATCCTGGTGACTATTGGGAGGTCAGTAGTAAAATCCTATCAGAATGATTGTACCATTGCTGCTTTTGAGTTCTACCTCTATAGATTCAGTGGTGAGCCCTCCATTATGTCCCCTTTGAGTGTATTATTGTTCCTGAATAATAGTGCAACTTATGCACTCACGTATACACTCTTTTAGCTTCCTGTCTATCTTTTCTAAAACATTAAAACCCTGGGACTTCACACATACATTAAAACGCACAGTGAAATGCATTGTTTGTATTAACAACCGACGCAACCTAAGAGTGTGCTAGGGTTGTCTACGTGACACCATGCATCCCAATGCCAATGTAACATGCCCATAGTGTTCAGCAGAACACCATGTACACATGCCCGCATGCACACACCTGTCTCCGGTCACTGGCCCTGAATCACAGGCTTTGGGCTTCTCATTCTGGACATGCTGACCCAAGGGCCTCAGCGACACGGACTCTTCCGGACTCTCCAGCTTCAGTCTTCAGCGGTCGGTTTCGATCCAAGGCCTTGTCGATTGTGGGGCTTTGATTCTAGGCTTCGAACTTGAGACTCGTATGTACCTTCAACCCTGGGACTTGCTGCCCTCATTCCTCCTGTGACAAGCAGACCTGTGGGAGCTCGCTGATTTGGTTGGGGGTGGGAGAGGTGTCATCAGACCGTTGACCTTTGTTATTGACCCTGTGCATCACTGGTCTACATCCCAGCACCTGCCAGCTTGACAATGGTCCACAGGGATCACTGGCTGTCTACCAAAGAGGCTTAAAACCTGGATTCTAGCACCTGCATTTACCGTCCCTTAAATTGAGCTCCCCTCGTACCTGCCCCTGGCCCTGCCCCCCCCCCCCCCCCCCCAAGCTCCTTGTGCTGCTCCCAACACAATCCCTCTGAAACTTTTCTTAAAAAAAAAAGTGACCTGGATCTTGATGGGCATTGAAGCTCAGTGCAACCTTGATCCGCAGATGGGTGCAGTCTCTGCAATTGGGGGGAAAAAATTGTCCAGTTCCCCGTTCTTCTTAGTGGCCAAGATTCTATGTGGAAATTCTTCTATTTTAATATTAGCTGAGAATATCTTGATTTATTTTGTGAGTGCTTTATGCTAAGCTGAAGTACTCGAATACAGACTTGGTGCACGTACATGAATGTTTGTCATCTGAGAGCGGGATATTGGCTAGTGTCAAGTATAATATGGAACTGTATCCAGGACAGTCTGTGCCTCAGCGTACATTCTGCAGGAAATAACTTGGTTATTGATACCTCTGCCATAAGATGCTCGAGGAATGTGGCATTTCTGGAGTAAGGAATGTTGATGTAAAGAAGGTCAGATGCTACAATCGGTATTGAAGATCCATATGCATTTAGGAACCCATGACATAAGACTTCAAACCTTTTTATCTTTACAAAGCAATGTGACTGACAACAAGCAGTGTTTTTATCCAATGTGTCTTTTTGTGCAACTTGATGAATTTCTTTTGAAGTGCTTGAGGTTGGGGTGAATTAATACTGTACGTATAGCAGTCAGCTTAGAGTATTGATTCCATGGGAGTTCAAAAGTCATTCAAAATCAAGACTGTCATATGAATTGGATGGAAGCTTGCATCCTGCTGTGACACTTGATGCTGGGAACCTGACTTTGGTGAGTTCCCCTTGAAAGTCTATACTTGTGTTGCTTCTCCTTCTGGGGCCGTTAACTGAACAACTTCCAACTCAGTTCTTACTAGACTTCTGTGATTTCCTTTGTCCACCTTGCACTGGTGAAACTTTTGATGGAAAAACCTTCAGTGTACTAAGCTTGTTGGCATTGTTGAAAGTGTTACCCGATTTCCCATTTATGCATAGTTGCAGTATTTTTTTCTGGCCTACACGAACTGATTGCAAAATGTACATTTCCAAGTGCTGACTAATTTTATGGTAGTCAACGTTGGGCCTTTCCTGTAGAATCTTCCTTGTGTGCATACAAGATTAAGGCAGATACACATAACTTATTCCCCTTTTATGGTTAAGACTGCATGATATTAATTGTGGGTAAATTTGTGCAATATAACATTTGCTCCAATAGCTAAGTTTTTCCTTGACAAATAACTTTAGCTTAGCTTTAACTTGAATTCACACAATTCCTACCGAAATTTGACTCCACACAGATCAGATACTCTCCTACAGCCAGCGGAGTCTCCACCAACTGTGTTACTCAGCCACTCCTCAGCATCACAGATATTCCCCTTTCATTTTTGCTTGTCTAAACTTGTATTTGTTTTCCTAGTATAAAATTAAGAACAATTTGCATAAAGTACTGTTTATTTCCACAGATGACAAGTGTTTGACGAGTGTTTCTAGAGCTTTCTCCCTTTGTTTTTCTGTTTTCCAGATGGCACTGGCAGTTTGCTCTGCCACCAGAGCTAATTGATTTAACGGACAAGTTAAATCTTTTGCACCCAATAATTCCAAAGTGCAAGGACAGGAATTCTACCTGGTCAAATGAAACTTAGTTTTGAATGACGAAAGAATCCTACTTCGCACAACTTGTCTTTGAGAGAAGAAAGCTATCTAGAATTTCCCATGCCCTTTTTCCACTATATTAGATACTAAACCTTTTACTGGCGATTATAATTTAACAATTCTTATTTTATTAACTTCAATTTACTTTTAGCTGTTCCTTATCCTTGCTTGGAGGAAAGACTGTCGGTGAATTTTCCAATTGGAATTAAATAACTTGTAATTATGTGGCAAGTTCACATTTCTTTCACAACTTCTCAAAATACTTTGCAGCCAGTGGCTGTCCATTTCTGCGGATTATGCTCTCAAATGTTAACACCATGCTATATAGACAATCTCTTCAAATCCACTTGTAGAGTAATAAATATCAGCCAGAGGAGCATGGAAACTGTTCTTAGAAAATATACAGGATGTAGGCCAAATGCAGGCAATGTCGTCAGATCAGGAAGGCACCTTGTTCAGCTTGGAGTACTTGAGTTGAATGGCCTGTTTGCACATTGTACTTCCATGCTATGACTCTGTGTACGATCTTTTACTCCACTGAGAGGAAACTTGGCCTTGTTTACTCTTCCATCAGGTGGAAGTCACCAGCAGCCCAGTACCACTCACTCGGTGTTGTGATGCAGTTTCTGATCCTTGGGGCATGATAACAGTGGTGAAAAACAATACTTCAAATGAAATGAGCGAAAATTGGGAAAGGATGGGAGAAAAAGCAATAGATAATTTGAAATTGCCATTAATTTGTTATATTTTAAAATTTATTTACAGTTTTCCACAAATTCAACATCCATTCTTGAGTTGTACCGCTCACATGGAGAAAGTCTGGAGAAAAAGAGTGAGGTAACAAATCTTTTGACTAATATTGAAATAGAACTACAATTTATAAGTGGTGCATGGATATTTTTGTATTTTAATTGAACAAATGATAAGTTGATATAAAGGAAAAAATGGGCAAAGTTTCTACTTCTGAGTTTCTTTTTGCTGTTCTGATATCCTATTACTTTCAAACACCACTACAGCCTTCATTTTATTCTACACTTTTATTTGAGTAACAAATTCTGACAGACTTGCTGTTGTAACATCATATCTAACTTGTCTTTACTTTTAAATAGAATGATTTATTATGTCATTTGACTTCCATGCATACTATTGTCTTCATACATGTAACATTTCATTCCAGTCTCGGGTCCCACATGCATTTGCAGTTACTTCATTCTTCATTCTTATGAGCTTAGGCACCAGATGTTAATGCAGTGTGGTGAAATTTAAGCCCTAGACTTGTGTACAAAGAAAATACTTCCCAAAAGGAGTTGTTGATTTTCGTCAAAACATTACATGTAGCTAAGTTCATTTCATGGCTTAGATTTTATTTTACATGGAAAATGGTTTGGACTTAGAGGCATCTTTGTGGGGTTTATTTTTAAAGAATGTGTCACTATAACTCATCACTTCTGTTGAAGTGAGCATGTTTTGGATTGTTTCTGGTAAATTCAACACTTACTGCCTGCTCCTCTTTGCCTTTTGCATTTTTGGGGCTTTGGAAGATAGTTACAAGTTGGCTATATTGCATTGTGTTCATATTGCCTAAGGTCCAGTATTTGTGAGAATACTCGTTTTAATTCTGTCATGAATTTTAACGAATTTTTATGATCTCATGGATTCAGACTCCCATTGCTAATGCCAGGCTATAGAATAATTGACTGCATAATGTGTTCAACTTCTTAGGAAGTGTTCAGACATAGCCTGTTAAGTTATAGGTACCACACATAAAGAATTAACTACACCGGCTTTTCATTGGCATTACTGTTACTATGATCCTGCCATTGGCATCCTGAGTGAGCTTCCCATTGATCCAGGAACTGAACTGGACTAGCTGCAGAAACCTTGGGCTACAAGAACTGATCTTGCAGTGATTGACTAGTTTTCTCATTTTCTTTCTTTTTGGCCTCAAGTTGTTTTGCTGTCAGAGGAACAGTAGGCAGGAGTTAAATTCAAAGCAGTCCTCTTGTCTAGAGATGCACTTAATGCCAAGTACCCTGCTCGATTGACACCCCAACCACCATGCTATACAATAACCCTCTTTCTGACCCTCCTGCACTGGCACCCTATGGCTATAGTGTGTATACTATTTGCAAAATGTATCTCAATCACTTGACACCACCCCTACCAACTTGCTAGATGAGAGGACTAGATGCATGGAGACACAAGTGCTTGCAATTTCCCCTCAGATTGCACATTATCTATTACTGTGTCTTCACACTGACTGGATCTAACTAATGGAAATTCTTACTGTACAGTACTATGGAGAAATTTTAAATGGACTGCATTTTTTCAAGGGAATGATTCACAGGATAAATGTGGTTGGGTAGTAACTGCCGGCTTTTTTATGGTGTCGCCCTCTTGGTATCTTGGTGAAATTTCCTCTCTCAATCGGTTACTGGCTCAGCAATGTATTCATGTTGCTACCATTCTCATTATGCATTTTTTGTTAAGTTCCTTCAGTATCTCATCCATTTCTCCATCTTCTACAATGAATTTGTTGACCTTAATGGACATTGAGCCCAATGTCCTCATCCTAAATCAGCATACTCATTCTGCAATGGAAGAGGGGCCATCAGACTTTTATTTGTCCCTGATACCACTCTCGCCAGGCACTGTGTGCTCAGTGAGAAGGTTGTTGCTGGCCACTTGTACTGAATTATTGATCTCAACTGGTACAGCAGTACACTTGTAAGCATGTTGCACTTTCAATCAGTTTTGAAAGGAGTAATTTCTCATCTGGCAAATGTGCCAGCAAGTTCAACTATGCTGGAGCCAAGATACAATACTGACCGTGTTTTGGGTCATTTACATAACATTTGGATGCTTACTTTTGTAAACATGCCTTGAGACCCCCACGTTTCCTGCAGCAAGGACACATGAGGTGATGCCATTCTTACACAAAGATAGGAACTTGAACTTGTTTTCTTTATCATCCTTAAATTAGAGTGTGACACCCAATTTTGATCTGGCACAAAGCCAAAGTGGTCATATTCTGCCAACTCTATGCTATTTTAGTTTGATCTTTCAAGAGCTCTAGAACTTAATGGCTATTCATTCCTTGCCAAATTCCCATAGGCTTCTGATTGCCATGAAATCACAAGTATTGCTATTTAAGTACTTGAAGGATTTTAGAAATTGAATGCAGCAACAATGTGATTAGTTACCAGTCGATCGGCACTGAGATATTTTCCACTAGTAGCCCATGGGCCAGATCTGCTCAGGTTGCTAATTTTGATCTGTTCTTGAAAATGCAAGTGTCTGAATGAGTCCATGAGCTCTGTTGCTCTGATCTATTGAGATTCTGGGAAAAAAATAACCAGAAAGAAGTAAAAGCAGACCAGTAGAACTTAAAGGCGTCCAAGAGACATGACAGAGCCGGCTTGGGACTAGGTCAGAAGCATTGTTTAGCATCATAAATTTTGGGCTATTTAAAATAATATCCTTATTTTTATTGTGAGTTCATGTATATTCATCCCTTTTATAATTTGGATGGTTTTGAGGATTTTTGTTTACCTTTCTTCTGTATCTGTAAGTTGGGAGTAATGAGCTTAAAAGAAAAGCTCAAATGACAAATACTTGCAGTGAAACATTGAGGGAGTATTGACAAGCAGTTATTCAGTAAGACACTGCAATCCAGTCTGATAATGGCCCTTCGCTGATGGACAACATCATTTCTGCATTGAAATTGAGTGGCAGCCGTTTTGTGTTAACTTTATTCCTTCCTTAATCCAGTAAACGGCTGCTTTCAATAGAATGTCCTTCTTTCTCACGTCCATTAAATAGATATTATTTGGTATTCTTTCGAGATGCATTTTATGACTTAAGGTTTTTCAGTACCTAGGAATAACATGTTGATCTGTTTCCTTTTATAATCATTGAATATTTTGAGGATTGTCTTTATTCTTTCATTTCCTGTGGATGCATTCAGACTTTCCTGAGCTTCACAGCCTTTGCCTTCCACACAAAGGTAATTACAGATTTTGAGTGATTTAAAAAAAATCTTTAAAAAAAAAATTAATTCTGTAGAAAGGTTTTCTAAATTTATTGGAATTTTTATGCATTTCAGTTGCTTGGTTGCTAAAAGCCTTTTAGCATGGTCAAAAATGGTGGCAGTTATGTTTTGGCCAGAAACTAAGTCTCAAATCATTATGTAATTTGGAATAATTTTGACAATCATATCAATAGTCTGTTGCTACCTTGTAATGGAGACAATACTGAAGGCAAGAACTTCCTCTGTGGTACATGGCGTTCACTAAAGCAAGCATGCATAAATGGGCCTGCCACATGAGGTCCTGTTTTCTCTGTCCACCAAGTTTCAGTCCCTCTGACTAGGACCCCATGGTGAATATTTCTTGCCTAGAGTTGCAACTGCAATCTGATAATTCTGCAGAAGTATTATAGCTTCATTGTGCAGAATTGCTGCAATTGTGGAGACTTGCAGTAAAACAAATAGAACTTGTTCTACATGTACTGAATGGGTACATTGGTACTGAATTGGGAATTGGTACTGCAGTTATTCAGCATTGTTAAAGGGCAGTGTTTGTCTGTACAAGTCACTTGTACAGTTGATCTCAAATGTTAGCTCAGGTGTGCATTCTTTTACATGTTGCACTTACAGTATGATTTTTTCTTATTGATAAACAGCAACCTACATTTTAATCTTGGCACTTTTAAAAACCTCAGAAACTGCCATTTCCAGCATTTTGCAAAACCTATATATGATACCATTTCAGAAATTGGTAACGGGCCTGGAAATTTTGGTGGTGCAAGGCATGTGGAGAACCATACCACTTGTTCCGATGTTTAAGTACCCAAGTTATTGTGTACATTAGATCAGCCTTCACACAAGCAAATTTGCATGAATGATCTTCCATCTATAAGCTGTTGTCATTGTGGAGGGTGATGCTTATGAAAAAAGTGAGTTCAATATTTGACTTCAAAAAGCAAGGAGAAGATCAGAATGGGACTGGGATTGACCAATGACTTGGAGGCAAAAAATTGCAGGTGATGCAAGTGTGAAATAAAATCACAAAGCCAAACATTTGTGAAGAGGGAAATAGTCAATGTTTTGTGCTAGGAAGATCAGAGCCAATTAATCAAATTACACCAACAGTTGTATAAATTTGAGGATACTCAGTGGAGGAATTTTGCCGCTATATTGCACTGGACTTAATGTATGGACTCCATCGGAAACTCATGGACATGAAGAGATTTTAGTTTCTTTTTCATTTCTGAAGATTCAGCGACATTGGTTCATTGTGTCATCTTGGAAAAGAAATGTTTTGCATTGATCAACTACTCATCCATTAACAACCAATAAAGTGATTATTAAATTGAACCATTATTGTAATGTAGGAAACAAGAGAGACCCATGTGCTAACCAGTAACTAAACACGAGTAAGATGATGACCAGAAACCTTTGTTAGTGGGTGTGTGGTCTGTTCCTCTGCTGTCCTTTGGATTGGATTGTAGAACCTCAGAGGACACATGAATTCGTTACTTAATGTCTTATCTGAAAGATAATGCCTCTGATTGTGTAGTACCAGAAAGATGCCAGCCTTGATTCTTTTGAGTGGCATATGAGTGAATAACGTTTTGCCTTAAAGCGACGTGTAAGCCAAAAATTGACTTCGAAGAATCAACAAAGGTGAATACTGAGAGATGATTCAATCATGGGATGATAGAGGAGCAAAAACAAAGATGTTTGCTAGATTTCTCATAGTTTCTAATGGGCATCGTTGGAAAGCAGACAGACCTGAAAGTCCATTCCCTACAAAATCCTTGCCGTTCTGCCCAAAAGGTGTCAATGTTCTGGTGGATCCACAACCAGAGAAGAAATCTTGAGATGTGCCTCATGGCAATAGCTGTGCAATGTAAAATGCTGGAGCATTCTGGTCATTCATAAAGCTTTATCAGTGAACTTTATATTCATTTCTAATATCTGTTTTATGATTATTATTAATACCTTGCCTAGTTTTAGCCTCTGATGGATTGCATAGTTTCTTCCTATCTCAGCAAACAGGAAATTAAGTTTTTTAATTAAAATTACATTCTTGGCAGCCAGTATTGCTAGAGCCAATACATTACAACCACTTCAAGTGCCCTTGAAAGGGTGTTTTCAAAATTTTGCGTGGTGTTCCTAAGTAATCTGACTAAGGTATTGCAAAATCTTATTCATAATCTGTGCATCCTTTCAGACTTTTACACCATTGTTTTTCTTTGCATTTAGGGAATATATCTAGTGAGAAAGCATTGTACCTTTCCAATCGTCTCAAGATCTCTGCTTGCACTTTTCTGTCAATTTCGTTACTTTCATTAGTAGCTACAGTATTCATATTCAGTTTAATTTACCAGGTTGCATGACCTAAGATCACAAGTTATAAGCCCCTATTGAGTCTGCTCCACCATTCTATCTTGGCTGATTTATCCCTCTTGACCCCATTCTCCTGTCTTCTCCTTGTAATCTTTGACATCCATGCAAATCAAGAGCATGTCAATCTCTGCTTTAAGTATTCCTGATAACATGGCTTCCACAGATTCACCACCCTCTAGCCAAAAAATTCCCCCCGTGTTCTAAAGGACATCCTTCTATTCTGAAGCTGTGTATGGGACATTGGAAAAAAAGTTGAATTTCCCCATGGGGATGAATAAAGTATCTATCTATCTATTTATCTATCTATCTGGTCCTTGACTCTCCTACTATTTGAAGCATCCACTCTGTCTAGGCCTTTCAATATTGGACAGAATTCAATAAGATTCTCCCCTCCCCCCATTCTTCTGAACACTAATGATACAGGGCCAAAGTCATCAGATGCTCCTTGTATGCTATCCTTTCATTCCTGGACTCATTCTCGGGAACCTTCTGTGGGCCCACTCTAATACCAGCACATCCTTTGTTTGATAAAAGGCCTAACATTGCTCACAATACTTGAGTGTGGTCCGACCAGTGCCTCATAAAGCCTCAGTATTACTTGCTTTTATACTTCAGTCCTCTTAAAATGAATGCTAAAATTGTATTCACCTTCCTTACCACTGTCTCAACCTGCAAGTTAACCTTTATGGAATCCTGCATGAGGACTCCCTTTGCACTTCCAATTTTTGAATTTGCTCCCCATTTAGAAAATAGTTGACACCTTTATTCCTTCTACAAATGTGTGTGACCATGCACTTCCCTACACTGTATTCCATCATCCAGTTCATTTCCTATTGTCCTATCTGTCCAAGTCCTTCTGTAGACTGCCTGCTTCCTCAACCCTGTCTGCCCCTCTTCCTATCTTTGTATCATTTGTAAACTTGGCCAAAAAGCCATTAATTCCATCATCCAAACCATTGATATACACAGAATGTGAAAAGAAGCAGTCCCAATCCTGACCAGTGTGGGATACCGTTAGTTACTCTGGCAGCCAACCAGAAAAGGCCCCCTGTATTCCGACTCTTTGCCTCCTGCCAGTCAGCAGCTTTCTATCATTGCTAGTATTTTCCCTAACAATTTGCATTAAATTTTGTTAACAACCTCCTATTCCTAATACTCACCTAAATTTAGTGCAAGTTGGAATTGTAAAAACTCATTTCATGTGGGGTTTCTTTATATGCTTTCAGTTTATCTGGATTCTTATCCAGCCCCAGGTTCTATTACTAGATTTCCATAATTTTAAATTTTATTACAAGTCTTTCATGTGGTTCCAAATCAAAGACCCTGGGAAAGTTCTGATAATTTACGTAGGGAATGACTGGAGTCAAACTTTACTCAATTCACATTGACTGTTTTTTATTAGAGATGTATGAAGATTACTCCACCCTGCATTTCAATTGGCTTGACTTTACATCTCATAGTTAATTAGTTCAGATTGTGCCCCAGTTTAGTTATGGCACGCCATTGGCTTGATTTTAGTAGTGTGGATCATTTCCAGGACCCAATAACACTGACATCTAGTTCCCCATATCTGCCTTCCAGTTCCCTAATAATGACTTGCTGCCCAAAGGATTTGTTACTCCGCAAAAAAAACTGACTTTTCTCATCATGATTTCTTGATTATTAGTTATTAACATAAAATTTGTTAAGGAGAACTGGCAGTGTATAATATCTTTCCCTATCTTCGGATTTTGTCTTCACCACATAGCCGGCTGAGAGCTGTGGCTGAATCTAGCATGGCAACAGCATATTTACAATCCCAGAATGATGTTTTCTAGGGATTCTTGCATGATATTATGCAGAGCTGGAGTTTGGCAACGTTCCAGTATTTGGTGTGGATGATATCCCATAGATGATGTCATTCTGGAAACATGAGTTTGTATGGATTGCAGGTCCTTTTTGTTTTTCTGCATCTCCCTCCACCCTTCCAATCCCAGCCAAGTCTCCTTACACATCCCTAACCGAATGACATGACCTGCCCTTTGGAAACATTGTCCGTATTCCGGTTAAAATGGGATGACCTCATTGTTACTGTTTACTACCACAGTGCCTCAGCTGAGCATTCTGACCCTACAGCTTCCTTTGCTTTCCAATGCTACTTGATATAAGGCAGTTATAGGGTGTACTTTTGGCTTGTCACATACTTCATTAGCGAGTATTTAAAATAAAACATACAGAAAGAGAGAACCATATTCCCAGTATTTTCATTCTCCTTTTCCCTCTCCCCTCCTTTCTCTGACTGCTTAACCAGTTAAGTAAATTTAAAATAGTCTCTCTTAGCTACCTGTGCCTTGCCCAAGTACCCATGTGAGCCAAGGTATTGAACTCGCTGTCTGGTCTGTCACAAGAGGGGAAGATCACTATGTCGAGAATAACCTCGCTGTTACCTTCATTGCACAGCAATGGATTCTTTGGATATCGATTTTTATTCTAATTTATTTGGTAATATTGAGCTCAGATGTGTTGTTTCACTCATGCTATGATTAAGATCAGTTAACCTGGCCAAGGTCCAACTGGCAATCTTTCTCTTTCCTGCTGTTTGAAATGTGTCAATTTATCAAGCTGGGTAAAGTTGGTTAAGTTTTCTCAAGTTACCTCTTTACACATATCAAAGAAAGCATGTGACTTGCATAAAATTACATTTTGTTGGAACATAAGAGGCTATCTGGCCAGTTGTGTCTCAAAGCAGTCCTCTCCTTCTCTCCCCCCCCCCCCCCCCCAGTTGATGTTTTGTAACCCATTTTCTCTGTCTCATCTATTTGCGCTCTCCTGATTCTCTACTGTTCTCTACTGTCAACGTAACTTCCAGCAACCAGTTGATTACTATCCAGCACTTTTGGGGTGTGGGAGGAAACAGGAAAACCTGGAGGAAATTCACAACAGGTAGCACCAGAAGTCATGATTGAACCCGGATGGCTGGAGATGAAGAGACCCCATCACTATCTGCTGCTCCACTGGCTGTACATACACTGCTTGAGGGAACTTGCAGATCAAATTCTGCTAATACAGTTCTGTTCACTTTTTGATGAATCAACTTGATTTTTAAAAAAATAACTTGAGGTAAATTCTGCTGCAGTGTGTAACTGCAGAAACATTGAGATTGACACACGTGAGGTTCAAACAGCTGTTGACAGCACAAAATGTCGTTCTGCACATTACCAGTGTGTCCGGAACTTTCCCTGTTGTCAGGCCAGCAACTGCTGGGGCCTGCTGCTGCCTTGTCATGAATGTGCTGAAAAGTTCCTGCTACTCAGAGCTGGCTTTGGAAATGGCTGAACTGACTCTTCTGCTTTGGCTGGAACCTGCCAACCAAAAGCATCAGGCACAGTGAATGATCTCTACTCCCAGGTGTGGCCTTATTTCTTTGTTTTGCAGGATTCCTTTTTTTTAAAAAGGTAGTGTAGCGATGTGCTACACACAGCGCTGAAATAACGACACACAGTCGGTTAGTCGTTTCGAGACTAGTTTATTCAAATCGCAGCACTGGCATTTTAATCCCTAGCGCCCGCTCTCTCCAGGCGGAAATGACATCAGAGGTGCATTACCAAAGTCTCCCCCCGCGCGCTGGCTATTTGTGAGCCGGTTCGCCTGCGCAGAAAGTGGGTTGCCACATAACCCCCCCCCAGAACCGGCAATACACCCCCCAATGTCCACAGTCTGGATCAGCCTCTGTTTGGGAGGTCTGCCTCTGCATCGTGGTGCCTGAACCTCGACTGGCTGCGCCAAGTCTACATGGGCTGGTTTGAGTCGGTCCACCGTGAAAACCTCCTCTCCCCCCCCCCCCAATGTCCAGAACGTACGTAGACCCGTTGTTGTTGATCACCTGAACGGCCCCTCGTACGGCTGCTGTAGCAGTGCCCGGTGTCCGCCCCTTCGTACAAACACAAACTTACAGTTCTGCAGGTCTTTGGGTACATGGGTCGGGGTTCATCCGTGCTGTGAAGTTGGTACGGGGGCCAGGTTGCCGAGCCTTTCACGTAGCCTGTCCAGGACTGCTGCGGGTTCTTCCTCTTGCCCCCTTGGGGCTGGTATGAACTCTCACGGGACGGCCAGGGGCGTGCCGTACACCAACTCGGCCGACGAGGCGTACAGATCCTCTTTGGGCGCTGTACGAATTCCAAGCAGGACCCAGGGAAGCTTATCCACCCAGTTAGGTCCTCTCAGGTGGGCCATGAGAGCCAACTTCAAGTGACGGTGGAAGCGTTCCACCAGTCTGTTCGACTGTGGGTGCTAGGCAGTTGTGTGGTGCAGCTGCATTCCCAACAGGCTGGCCACAGCTGACCACAGGCTGGAGGTGAACTGGGCGCCTCTGTCGGAGGTAATGTGGGCCGGTACCCCAAAGCGTGCTACCCAGGTTGCAATCAGTGCTCGGGTGCAGGAATCGGCAGATGTGTCAGTGAGCGGGACGGCCTCTGGCCACCTCGTGAACCGGTCTACAATAGTTAGGAGGTACCGCGCTCCCCGGGACACTGGTAGGGGGCCCACGATATCCACATGAATGTGGTCGAACCTCCGGTGGATGGGTTCAAGCTGCTGCGACAGGGCTTTAGTGTGCCGCTGCACCTTGGCTGTTCGGCACTGTGCGCACGTTCTGGCCCATTCACTGACCTGCTTGTGAAGTCCGTGCCTCAGGAACTTGCTGAAGACCAGCCGAACAGTTGTCCTGATAGATGGGTGCGCCAAACCGTGTATGGAGTCGAAAACTCGCCACCTTCAGGCTGCCGGGACGATGGGGCGAGGTTGGCCGGTAACCACGTTGCACGGGAAGGTCCTCTCACCTGGGCCTACGAGAAAGTCCTGCAGCTGCAAACCCGAGATTGCGGTCCTGTAGCTGGGCATCTCGTCGTCTGCCTGCTGCGCCTCCGCCAGTGCTGCATAGTTCACCCCCAGGGACAGGGCCTGGACAGCTGGTCTGGAGAGTGCGTCCGCCACGACGTTGTCCTTTCCCGAGACATGCTGGATGTCCATCGTGTACTCGGAGATGTAGGACAGATGTCGCTGCTGGTCTCCAACTCCCGGCTACTTTGGGCACCATGTGCAGGGGGGAGGCCCATGGGCTGTCGGACCTCTGTACGATCCCCAATTCCTCCATCCTCTTGAACTCCTCCTTTGCCAGGCGGAGCTTTTCTGGGGGGAGCCTTCATGCACGGGCGTGGAGGGGTGGTCCCTGGGTTGGAATGTGGTGCTGTACCTCGTATCTGGGCATGGCTGCCGTGAACTGTGGTTCCAGAATTGATGGAAAGTCTGCCAGGATTCTGGTGAATTCGTCGTCCGACAGCGTGATGGAGTCCAGGTGTGGGGCCGGCAACTTGGCTTCACCCAGGGAGAACGTCTGGAAAGTCTCGGCATGTACCAGTCTTTTCCCTTGCAAGTCGACCAGCAGGCTGCGAGCTCGCAAGAAGTCCACCCCCAGGAGTGGTTGGGCCACCACGGCCAGTGTGAAGTCCCACGTGAACCGGCTGGCGCCGAACTGCAGCTGCACTGTGCGGGTGCCGTAGGTCCATATCGTGCTGCTGTTTGTGGCCCTCAGGGTGGGTCCTGGCTTCCTGTTGCGGGTGTCGTACCCCGTCGGGGGCAAGACGCTGATCTCCACTCCGGTGTCGACCAAGAAGCGGTGTCCCGACTGTTTGTCCCAGACGTACAAGAGGCTGTCCTGGTGGCCAGCCACCATAGTCATTAGCGGCAGCTGGCCCTGGCCCTGGCCCTTGCAAGGCGGGCAACAACGGCGGGCTTTTGTGCCCCACCGCTGGTGGTAGAAACACCACTGTTCACTAGCCTCCTCACTCCTGCCTCTGTGTTGTGTGTGCCCCCCTACTGGGCCTGGTCTGGTCTGTTGGGCGCGTGACCTGGTAATCTGACTGACGGACGCCACGCTCTCTCTCTTGGCTTTCCACAGCATGTCTGCCCGGGCCACCACCTTCCATGGGTCGCTGAAATCTGCGACGGCCAGCAGCAGATGTATGTCCTCGGGCAGTTGCTCTAGGAACGCTTGCTTGAACATGAGGCAGGGCTTGTGTCCGTCAGCCAGGGACAGCATCTCGTTCATCAATGCTGACGGCAGTCTGTCTCCCAAACCGTCCAGGTGAAGCAGGGGGGCACCCCACTCACGCCGTGAGAGGCCAAAGGTCCCAATGAGCAGCGCTTTGAATGCTTCATATTTGCCTTCTTCCGGGGGCGACTGTATGAAATCCGCAACCTGGGCGGCCGTCTCCTGGTCAAGGGTGCTCACCACTTGGTAGTAACACGTGGAATCAGAGGATATCTGCCGAATCTGGAACTGGGCTTCTGCTTGGCTAAACCACACGCGTGGTCGCAGCGTCCAGAAAGTTGGCAGTTTTAGCGAAACTGCGTGAACAGATGAAGAGTCGGTCATCTTTGGTCCAAATCCCGTTTGGACCGTCGGGGTCACCAATGTAGCGATGTGCTACACACAGCGCTGAAATAACGACACGCAGTTGGTAAGTCGTTTCAAGACTAGTTTATTCAATCTTCACGGCACTGGCATTTAAATCCCTAGTGCCCGCCCTCTCCGGGCGGAAATGACATCAGAAGTGCACACCAAAGTCTCGCGCTGGCTATTTGTGAGCCAGTTCGCCTGCGCAGAAAGTGGGTCGCCACAGTAGCATTGAACTCCATCTCCTATTTTTATTTTACAAAGTGGTCATAGACATAGAAGCATCTAATTTGCCCTCACACACTCAGAACAAAGTGTTCACAAAAACTAAATGACACTTGTCTATCTGGACTTTCCACCTTCCCTGCTCTAATCTAGTCATCTATCCTCTGCCTAAATGGCAGTTAGATTTCTTGTACTTGCTAGTCTGCCTGACCGAGCTTTACTGTGGTATGGGTTGGGCAGACAAAATACATTTCCCACACCAGGAAACAGTTTATTGTGAAACAATGAAAGATGCAAGATCTTTCGAAAGATTGCAACCTTTTTTTTTGGCCCCTAGAGTTGTGGTGGAAAAGCTGGGCACTACATTTGCTTAATTGGGCCACATTGGGTCCAGTATATTTTGGCCCAATTAAGCAGCTGCCCCAATTAGCCGATGTTTCATGGAAATAGTTTAAAAAATATATACATAAAGACATACTACGGTTTAACTCAGTAACAAATTATGTATTTAAATAAAATACAGAACAAATTAGAACACTACACATAGTACAGGTAGTTGTCTGTCATATCCGACGATGACCCGGAAACCCGTGTGGGAGAGTTTTTAAAGTGGGAAAGCCCTTGCACTGGGACAGATCCACTCTCTCAACCTCAACTTTGGGTCCACTGGTATGAGTAGACATCACAACTGGGGTGTTTCCTGGTTGCAGTGGATGACCACAATGACTTCTGTGCCTAGCCATGCCCTTTGTTCTCCATGTAGCATTGTAGAAACTTCTTCCTAGCTGCTGGATCTGACCATGGATCTCATCCGCCCAGTCTGCCGGAGCTGACTTTGCATGCTAGAACAGGCATGTCCCTATTTTGCCCACTTGTTATTGTGGCCGTTGTCACATGCAAGCAGCTTCTTAAAGCCACAGGTGAGAGCTGAGTGTCCGATTTGGGGCGGGGTGGGGGGGGGGGCGGCAAGGGTAACATTCAAGATGATCTCCATTACCTTTAAACATGAGATGAAAGAAGCTGCTGAGTTTGGAAATGTGAAATGATAATGGAATGCTGGAAATTCTTAGCAGGTTGGGCAGTATCTGTAAAGAGGGAAGAAGGGTTAACCTTTTGGCTTGATGACCTTTCATCTGACCATTATCTTTTGTAATGTGTTGTTTCAGAATTTGGCCTAGCAGTCTATTTAGATTTTGTAGGCAAGAAATTCTAATGCAGCACTGTGTTTCTATACACAACACAAGGTAATTCGTAAGAAGTCCTTGTTATGTTTAACAATCATTTACTTTTCTACCAGTTTTCAACTTTCAAATTTCTGTAGTCGGATGTGGCTCTTCTGTGGGTATGCTATGCATATAGACTACTGATCATATAATACTGTTAGCCAATGTGTGGCACAAACCTTGTCATTTGCATGAAATCCTATTGTACCTTTTGAAACTTTTAAACTAGCATAGGATTTGAACACTAAAGATCTTAACCACAGATCTGGAGCCTTCTCTGGTGTTATTTATCTTGGGTAGTGCATCTTGGGTAGTTTTTTCTCCACCCTAGTCTTTGACTGCAAAGCAAATAGAAGCACTTTCTCTTACACCCAGGTCAACTTGAATGATCTCTCCTGATTGTCTTTCTGGCATACCATCCCCCATCTCCTTTTCTCTATTAAAAAGATCCTCCTACCTTCTGTCCCTTCCTCGTCACCTTTCATAACAATAGGTTATCAAACAGTGAGGCGTTTGTGCAAGTTACTTCATGTATATTCTACATAGTGTTTTAGGGGCTGCAGACAGCAGAGTACCCAGACTTGGTGTTGAAGCAGAACTAGTGTGGAACGTTAACCATTTTTAGTACATGACAATTTCCATACTGCTTTTGCTGAAATAAACTTTTGTATGGGACTTTTGATCTGTTCTTAAAAATAATTTGGAAATGGTGGACCTTTGCCCTCTAAATCCAATCCCTGATCCCAGCATTGACTAATTACTTTATAGTAGCTGAAAGTTTTGTTCCCTTTGTTATCTTATCAGTACTGTTGCTTGGTTTGATTGCTGACCAGCACAACTCTCAACAATTTCACTGCTTGTTACCTCCGTGTCTACTTCTGAGCTTCTACTAACTGTTCTGTGCTGTATTGTAGCAGTTGAGTAACCAATAGAGCTGCAGCCTCTCAGAACCAGTCACCAGAGTTCAATCCTGACCTCCTCTGCTCTCTGTGTGGAGTTGGCACATTCTCACTGTGATTGTAGGGAAATCCACTCTAGTTTTCTCCTACTTCCCAAAGAAATTGTCTCGTACTTCCCCTGGTGTGTGTTGTAGAATTTGTGGTGGGTGGGGAGAATAACATTGAATTACTGTAGTGTAGTTGGGTGTTTTGATTTTTTGGCAGCATGGGAATGGGGGCCTGTTTCCATGGTTACAGGTCCTGGAAATACATCATCTTTGTTGATTTGGATACCCAAACTCCCTACAGGGAATGGGATTTCTCTGTGAGCTGATGTCGACTCAATTGGCTAAAATTACTTGTTTTAATGTCATAGTGAAACACATTGAATTACCTTTAAAATGATGAGATCCACTTTCAAACCTAACTGCCTGGTGTTATTCCTTGTCAGAGCCACATGCTTGTCTGTGTTGCTTAATATTTCCAGCATCTGCATTCTCTCCTGGATCGCCACTTCTGAAGCAGTGTAACATGGGCGTCTCCAGCGAAGGTGTCTCCAACGCTTCTTCATATTCCTATTCCATTTGGGGTCCCTAGTGGGTTCACTCTGGACTTCCTCATCCATATTCAGCACTGTAGTCAGTGGGTTTGTCTCCAGATAAATGCTGATAGTGAGTAACCCAGCACCTCCCCTGAATTCCTTCATGTGAGGCGAGGGAATGGGGAGGAAGGAGAGAGAGTCCATAGGAGATTCACGAGGATGATTCCGGGAATGAAGAGGTTAACTTATGAGGAGCGTTTGACAGCTTTGGGCCTGTACTCATTGGAATTTGGAATGTGAGGGGATCTCATTGAAACCTAACAAATGTTGAGAGGACTAGAATAAGGTGGCTGTGGAGAGGCCTATGGTGGGGGTATCCAAAACTAGAGGGCATAGCCTCAAAACTGAGGGGCAACCTTTCAGAACAGAGGTAAGGAGGTATTTTCTTTAGCCAGAGAATAGTGAATCTGTGGAATGCTCTGCTACAGACTATGGTGGAGGCCAAGTCCGTGGGTATATTTAAGGTGGAAGGTGATAGTTTTTTTTTGTAAGGGCATCAAAGGGTATAGTGAGAAGGCTGGTATATGGGGTTGAGTGGAATCCGGGATCAGCCATGATGAAATGGTGGAGCAGACTCGATAGTCTGAATGGCCTAATTCTGCTCCTATGTTTTATGATCCTAAGTGCTATGAATCCATGCCCAGAAAAAGGAATTCACCTCCCCTCCCCCACCCACCCCAGCTTCTCGCCATAGTGCACTCAAAGTGTTGTTTTGTATGTAGAGTTAATTTCTTATTGAGAAGCACCAAAACAAAATAATGAAATTGTGGCATTCTCACTTTGAGAGCTCTGCTTGCTTTTCTCTCTTAAAATGCAGTTGAATGTCTGTGTTCCCAGATGGCTCAGCTGGCAACTGCCACGTCATAAATACATTCCCTCTTGGTAAGTGGGCCAGGCGTGTTTGAGCTTTCTCTCAATGGTCCTGTCCCCGTCCTACCCTACCTTGAGCACCAACCTTGCTTATGTTGTGAGCAGCTTCAAGCCATTGAGATTCATATGTGTGTGCTTCATCTGTGGCCAGTGCTTCAGGCAATTGCATTTTCATTTGAATTTAAAATAACTCTGTTAAAGTCTAAGAATGATGACCAGCAGGAACCCTTTAAATCGTGTCTGATTTTTGACTTTGTGATTTATTTATTTCTGTTTTGAGTCGGGGGAAAACAAAAGTTGCAGTTTTGGACCTTTTCATTCAGTTTGTCATTTAAATTTGCAAGAAACTCCAAACACATTTAAACCAGAATCAGGTTTATTATCACTATCTTAAATAACATGAAATTTGTTTTATGACAAAGCAAAGGTATAAAATTACTATAAATAGTGTGAAAATAATAATGTAGTATTTCATTGTTTCAAGGATCATTCAGAAATCTGACTGAGGAGAAAAGGCTGTGTTTGAACCATTGAGTGTGGGTCTTCAAGCTCCCATATCTCCATGATGGTAGTAAAGAGAAGAGGGCACGTCCTAGATGGTGAGGGTCTTTTGTGATGTGTCTGTCTTAAGGCATCGCCTCCGGAAGATGTCCTGTGATGGGGAGGGTTGTGCACGTGATGGAGCTGGATGAGTCTATAACCCATTGCAGTCTCCTGTGTGTTGGAACCTCCATTCCAGGCTGTGATGCTCTCCTCCATACATCTTTAGAAATTTGGAATTGTCTCTGATAATATACCAAATCTCAAGCTACCTATGAAGTAGAACTTTGCGTTATTTGTGATTGCATCAGTGTGTTTGGCCCAGGACAGACTCTGGCGATCTCGATGTCCAGGAACTTGAAACTACTCACCCTGACACTGCTGACCCCTCTGACGACTCTTGTATGTTCTCTCAACTTCTCCTTTCTGACAACCACAATCAACTCCTTGGTCTTGAAGACATTCAGTGCTTGTAGGTTGCTGTGTCGTCACTCCATCAGCTGATCAGTCTCACTTCTGTACACATTTTCAATCAGCTGATCAGTCTCACTTCTGTACAGCTCCTCATTGCGATCTGAAATTTCGCCATTAACAATAGCATCATCTGAAAATTTATGAATGGCTGTGCTTAGCCACACCGTGAGGGTAGAGAGTAGGCTAAGCATGCATCCTTGAGGTGCGCCTGTGTTGATTGTTAATGAGGAGGAGGTGTTATCAGTGATCCATACTGACTTTAGTTTCCCGATGAGGAAGTAGAGGATTCAGTTGCTGAAGGAGGTATATTTGTGAAGCTGTCACATGTGGTATACAGCAGGAGAGTGACACCAGTGTTTGGATGAGTCATGGAAGGAATTCAGTTCACTTAGCTGGTGGATATAACTTCTGACATAGATGCTAGCATTTCAAAAGTGATGATGTTGGTGCAATTTGTGGATGAATGGTAAAAAAAAAAAATCAACTTTCCTCTCATCCAATGCCTGATGTAAACCACTGGCAGTGGAATTTTCTTTTTGGTTGAACTTTTGTAATCCTTGCAGCGATGGTTAACATGAAGATACCTGGGGAAGGTAGATAATAAACAAGTCAAATGAAGAAAGCCATAGTGAAAATGGCTGCTCGGAGAGAGAGCAAAGCATCGGCCATTATTTACCACCGATATTAGGTAAGGATTTAGGACTAAGAGACTGGGTTGGAATTTAAATTTGGCTGATTTTGAAGGAGAAGGTATTGTGGGGGTAAACCCATAGTCGAGACCTCAAAAAAAGCTGAGCAGTGGTGGCATTTCTCCAGTCCTCCAGATCCGTTGGTTGGATTGGCAAACCAGTGCCTCTGCCCTCTCCTGGGCCAGTCTCCCCAGCAGTGAGGTTCTGATAATACTTCAATTGGGCTACATAGTCTGCATGCCTGATATTTGACTCCCAAAGTGACTGCTCCAAGCTCTGTCACAGCATCTGATTCTCAGGAGTTCTAAAATTCTCCTGGGTGGGAGAGGGGGTTGAATATAACTTATGGGCACCCATGGAAAGCCTTTGAGTTTCATAGAAGATACAGAGGACCTAGTGTTTCAATGACAGAAACACAGAGGATATACACAAATGGTGGAAGGAATGCACAGTATTCCAAGGTACTCACCAATTTGCTCATCCAGGCAAGCCCGTCCTTGGATCCTGTGTATAATACTTCAGAAAGCTTAGAACTGTGGCAGAAGCGTAGAAAGGACTCCAATATATCGTATACCACTTGTACTCGCACATTATATAGGTTGCAATCGCAGAGAATGGGATGTAGAACAGGAGGATGGAGGTAAAACTTTGCAAGGGGATGAGCCAGCAAGGTGCAGTTGAAACTGTGCAGGAGGGTTATTAGGGGAAAATGTGCTTAACTTATCTTTGTATGTTTATACCGATCCGCCTCAATTAAAATGTCAACAAGACTGATGCACTGTGCCACTTAGTCACATAACTGTGATGTGTTGTGGCAGGCGTCAGCAGCTGCTTCCAGATGTGGCCTAGATTCGAAAATACTATTTGTTGATTGAAATTTTATGTAAATCCAATGTTCAAAAATCTTATCTCAGCACCAACTGTTTGAATATTTGTATTCAAGCATCTGATGTGGATTTTGCCATGGAGGGATCTGATATGTTGCTCTTGATAGAATTTGAAATTGACCTGTGTGGTCACCTATAGTGATACTCCAGTAATAACAGACACGATTAAATTTTGTTCTTTATGATTTGCAGAAAATGGTGATTTTTTTTCAATAAAATGAAAGAGGAAAAGATATTGATTTCAACCTAGATATCAGGTTTGAAAGTACTTGATATATATTTAGATCAAAGTATGAATGGGCCTTACAAGCCTTCAGGCAAACTAAGTGTATAACAGAATCATTCTTTAGTACCCAAAGTGACTGTGTTGAGAATCCTCTTAAAATTCTGTATGCTGTAATTTGTGTCTGTGTCTGTCTCCTGCATATGTAGGAAAGTGGAGCTGACACCATGGTTTTACTAAGTGGTCTGACAGGCTTAAGGGGCCCCATGGCCTAGTCCTGTTTCTGTTATTTCAGTTGATGTACACCTGTCTACATGTCTGTGGTTGCAATTTCCGCAGGGAGATTGTGATTGCAAAATGTGCACGTGTGTACTGCATAGTGATCTAGATCCCTGGATGATGGTACTTTTTGTACCCTGCCCCCATAGGCCCTCTGGCTAATTACTGTGCCTGAAACGTTGCTGCAGCTGATATTGACTAAAGGCAGGGAAAAGCCGGACTGTGAGACATGCTGATTTGGATGGTTCACGAGACAGTCATCCATTCAGAAGAGCTATTTTTATTATAGCCATCGAAAGCAGAGTAAAGCTGTGTTATTTTGTAAGAGTAAAGTTGCCCCAGAGAGAGAATTGTCCTCCCCTTCAGCCTATGTTGCTTGAAATGAACATGAATCCATTTTGTTAATTAGCTTCTAACAATGTGATTTCTGGATATTCAAGGATTTAGGTTAAATAAAAGAAAATAGTAATAGTGGCTTTACAAAAGCTGAATTCAGGGTTAGAGCTGCAGCATAATACCTTGGTTTAATTTGTTATTTCTGAACACAAAGGCAATCTAAAGCTGAAGGTGGTAGTTGCAGAATATGTATTTGTGCTGCTGTTTCCTCTCCTCCCCGGCACTCCTATTACACCACACCCTGATCCATCACAAAATGCCGCAGTCATACTGACGACCTTTGCATTCCTGACATTTGGGAGTGGTTAATATTGGTTTATGTACTTTAATTGGGCAAAAGCCACTCCCTGTCTCATGGAGCTTGTACTGGACACGTAGTCTACTTTGCATCCGTTAGAGTCATGGCTTTCTTCCCAGTTTGGTTTGCAGGCATTTTTGTTTTCTTCTGAAATTCCTTACCTTATTTTAAACAAGATGGGGAAAAATGGCCAGTAATTTTTTGTTAATATTCTACCAAATGTTTTTTTAAAAATAAAATCTAGAAAACAAAAGTAAAGAATGTGATCTATGATATTTTTATTTGATTATTCATCTGATTTTTTTGATTAATCGAGGATTGTGAGGAAGATGGGGTGATCGGGTGCACAGAACGCTTAAAACCATCAGGGAAAATGTGAAACGTGACCTTTGTTTTGGAGCACGTACACACATTGAGCCAGTAACATTTCACCATCCCTCAAAGCCAGCTGATTTGATGTCCTATACATTTTCCCCTGACTTACATTTACAAGAAAACTTGTATTGTTACTGTCCCTATTAACTTCAGGATGGGATTACGTCCTCTGAGGTCCGGGTAGTGACCTTAGTGATCTTAGGTAGTCTGCCTAATGGCTGATACCGGAACAGGGACACTTCAGCACCTGGGCCAAAAAAACAGAACGTAGTGTAGTGCTCTTCTTCTGGGAAAGTTAAGGGGGTGAAACTGCTGAAGAAACTCATTAAAATCTCTGATAAGATTTGATGGGTGGTATAAATAAAACAATGTCCCTTGCAAGGAGTCTAATTTTAAGGCCTATTTAAAAAAAAAATGCCCTAAGTAAAAGAGAAATTTTGTGGGAAGTTTTTTAACCTGTGTTGAGGCTACAGAACTGATGACAATAAGTGATACTGATGCATTTATAGAGAAGCTAGATAAAGAGCAAAGAAATAGAAATATATCTATGGGGTTAGATGAGTGAGGACGTCCTGAAGAGTGAGCATAGAGAGCTTGGTAGGAAGTTAAAAAGCAGGACCTCGAGGGTGGTAATCTCAGGATTGCTACGTGCCACGTGCCAGTGAGGGTAAGAATAGGATGCTCTGGCAGATGAACACGTGGCTGAGGAACTGCTGTAGGGGGCAGGGTTTCAAATTTCAGGATCATTGGGACCTCTTCTGGGGTAGGTGGGACCTGTACAAGAGAGACTGGTTACACCTGAACTACAGGGGTACAAATATCCTTGCAGGGGGGTTTGTTAGTGATATTGGGGAGGGTTTAAACTATATTTGCAGGGGGATGGGAACCAGAGTGCCAGAGTAGATAGTGGAGTGGGGGTGAAAATAAATGATGTTAAAAGTTCATGCAGAGTCACAAGTAGAAGGGTTATGTGTAGTGGTAATAATCTTCTGAAGTATGTCTATTTCAATGTGAGGAGTATTGTGGGGAAGGCTGACGAGCTGAGGGCGTGGATTGACACATGGAATTACGACATTATAGCCATTAGTGAAACTTGGCTATGAGAGGGGCAGGACTGGCAGCTTAAAGTTCCAGAGTTCCGATGTTTCAGATGTGACAGAGGCAGACGGATGAAGGGTGGGGGGGGGGGGGGGTGGCATTGCTAGTCGGGAAAATGCTACAGCTGTGCTCAGGCAGGACAGATTAGAGGGCTTGTCTACTGAGGCCATATGGGTGGAACTGAGAAACAGAAAAGGTATGACCACATTAATGGGGTTGTATTATAGACCACCCAATAGTCAGCGAGAATTGGAGGAACAAATCTGCAGAGAGATAGCAGACAACTGCAGGAAAAAAAGTTGTGATAATAGGGGATTTTAATTTTCCACATATTAATTGGGACTTCCATACTGTTAAAGTTCTAGATGGGTTAGAGTTTCTAAAATGAGTTCAGGAAAGTTTTCTAAATCAATATATAGAGGTACCAACTAGAAAGGATGCAATATTAGATCTCCTATTAGGAAACGAGTTAGGAGAGGTGACGGAAGTGTGTGTAGGGGAACACTTTGGTTCCAGTGATCATAACACCATTAGTTACAACTTGATCATGGATAAAGATAGATCTGGACCTCGGGTTGAGGTTCTAAACTGGAAAAAGGCCAAATTTGAAGAAATGAAGAAGGATCTAAAAAGCGTGGATTGGGACAGGTTGTTCTCTGGCAAGGATGTGATTGGTAAGTGGGAGGCCTTCAAGGGAGAAATTTTGAGAGTGCAGAGTTTGTATGTTCCTGTTAGGATTAAAGACAAAGTGAATAAGAATAAGGAACCTTGGTTTTCAAGGGATATTGGAACTCTGCTGAAGAAGAAGAGAGAGATGTATGACATGTATAGGAAACGGAGCAAATAAGGTGCTTGAGTATAAAAAGTGCAAAAAAAAATTAAGAAGGAAATCAGGAGGGCTAAAAGAAGACATGAAGTAGCTTTGGCAGTCAAGGTGAAGGATAATCCAAAGATCTTCTACAGGTATATTAAGAGCGAAAGGATAGTAAGGGATAAAATTGGTCCTCCGAAAGATCAGAGTGGCTTGCTTTGTATGAACCAAAAGAAGTGGGGCAGATCTTAAATGGGTTTTTTGCTTCTGTATTTACTAAGGAAACTGAGATGGACTCAGTGGGAATAAGGCAAACAAGTAGTGAGGTCATAGAACCTATACAGATTGAAGAGGAGGAGGCGCTTGCTGTCTTGAGGCAATTCAGAGTAGGTAAATCCCCAGGACCTGACAGGGTATTCCCCCGGACGTAGAATGAGACTAGTGTTGAAATTGTAGGGGTTCTGGCAGATGCATTTAAAACGTTGGTATCTACGGGGAAGGTGTCGGAGGATTGGAGGATTGTTCATGTTGTTCCTAGCTCAAAATGGCTCAAAAGGTAATCCGGAAAATTATAGGCCGGTAAGTTTGACATCGGGAGTAGTTAAACTATTGGAAGGAGTACTAAGAGATAGGATCTACAAGTATTTGGATAGACAGGGACTTATTAGGGAGTGTCAACATGGCTTTGTGCATGCTAGGTCATGTTTAACCAATCTGTTAGTTTTTCGAGGAAGTTACCAGGAAAGTGGATGAAGGGAAGGCAGTGGATGTTGTCTACATGGACTTTATAAGGCCTTTGACAAGGTCCCTCATGGAAGGTTAGTTAGGAAGATTCAGTCGCTAGGTATACATGGTGAGGTAGTAAATTGGATTAGACATTGGCTCAATGGGAGAAGTCAGAGAGCGGTAGTGGAGGATTGCTTCTCTGAGTGGAGGACTGTGACTGGTGGTGAGCTGCAGGGATCAGTACTGGGTCCATTGTTATTTGTCATCTATATCAATTATCTGGATGATAATGTGGTAAATTGGATCAGCAAATTTGCTGATGATACAAAGATTGGAGGTGTGGTGGACAGTGAGGAAGGTTTTCAAAGCTTGCAGAGGGATTTGGACCAGCTGGAGAAATGGGCTGAAAAATGGCAGATGGAGTTTAATACAGACAAGTGTGAGGTATTGCACTTTGGAAGGACAAACCAAGTTAGAACATACAAGGTAAATGGTAGGGCACTGAGGAGTGCAGTAGAACAGAGGGATCTGGGAGTACAGATACAAAGTTCCCTAAAAGTGGCGTCACAGGTAGATAGGGTCGTAAAGAGAGCTTTTGGTAAATTGGCCTTTATAAATCAAAGTATTGAGTATAAGAGTTGGAATGTTATGGTGAAGTTGTATAAGGCATTGGTGAGGCTGAATTTGGAGTATTGTGTGCAGTTTTGGTCACCAAGTTACAGGTAGTCCCCGAGTTATGAACGTCCGATTTACGGACAACTCGTACTTATGAACCGAGGAAGGAGAACACCGTCCGCCATTTGAAGTCGGATCGCGAAACCATTCGCCATTTTAAGTCGTTGCCGTTGACACTGTGTTGAGTGTGTAACTTTGTATTTGGCTTAAATTTTTCTTAGCAAGATTCACCCTGACCCTGCTCCCCCCACCCCCCGTTCTGGTCGGCTGGTGACGCAGTGAGATCAGCGCCGGGCTCGAGAATGGACGTTCCCGAGTTTGATCCAGTGACAGACCACTCCTGTGCCGGGTTGATGTTGATCCAGTGACTCCCGTACCATCTGTGCCGGGTTGATGTCGAGCTCGCAACTCGACCTTGTAAAAAAAAAAAACACTGCCACCTCCAGTTTAAATTCCCACGAGAAATTTTGTGGAGGATCAAATACCCAAACCCAGCACAACCCCCACTTGTCCCATTTAACCTGTCTTAGTGCGGTGGTCCTTAGGACCCAGTGGAGCTGGGCAGCCGGCAGAGGTTGGGACCTCTTTTCTGTTGTTCAGTGTTTCTTTTCTGTTGACGGGAAGTGATTGCGATTGAAAATAAAGTGGAAATAATAAAGTGTTTGGAAAGAGTTGAAACGCTATCAGTTATAGGAAAAGCGTTAGGCTACAGTTGGTCAACGATCGGAACAATTTTAAAGGAGAATGGATAAAGTGAGAATAATGGAGCATGTGAAAGGCCCTGCCCTGATGAAAGCTACAATTATTACTAAGCAACACAATGGTTTAATTATTGGAATACATACATTTCTTAAGTGTTTTATATGCATAGAAAGGTAAAATATATACTATATACTACGAGAAACATTTGACTAACTGATGCTAAATAATACCGGATGTACTTGTTCCGACTTATGTACAAATCTAACTTAAAGAGGGATTCAGGAACGGAACTTGTTCATAACCTGAGGACTGCCTGTACAGGAAAGATATCAATAAGGTTGAAAGAGTGCAGAGAAGGTTTACAAGGACGTTGCCGGGACTTGAGAAACTGAGTTACAGAGAAAGGTTGAATAGGTTAGGACTTTATTCCCTGGTGTGTAGAAGAAAGAGGGGTGATTTGATAGAGGTGTGTAAATTTATGATGGGTATAGATAGAGAGAATGCAAGCAGGCTTTTTCCACTGAGTCTAGGGGAGAATAAAAATAGAGGACATGGGTGAAGGGGGAAAAGTTTAAAGGGAATATTGGGGGGGGGGGTCTTCTTCACACACAGTGGTGGGAGTGTGGAATGAGCTGCCTGATGAAGTGGTAAATGTAGGCTCACTTTTAATATTTAAGAAAAACTTGGACAGGTACATGGATGAGAGGTGTATGGAGGGATATGGTCCAGGTGCAGGTCAGTGGGACTAGGCAGAAAAATGGTCAGCACAGCCAAGAAGGGGCAAAAGGCCTGTTTCTGTGCTGTAATGTTCTGTGGTTCTATGAGGGTGTGAGGACCTTCTTTTTGGCAATTATATGCAAGCCTAGTGACAGAGTGGGCAGCTTGGAGGAAACTTGTTAGTATTTCTGCATGATTGCTTCATGGGGACAGAAATATTAGTAAACTTCAAGATGTTTAATGTCACTTCCAGTGCTCAAGTGTAAAGGAAAACAAAAATAATTGTTACTGTGGATCTGATGCAGCACAAAAACAGTGATAAAGAACAAAACAATTAGAAGATCATAATAAATATAAGTACTTTAATTATATGTATAAAGTGACATAAGGTACAGTAGTGTCTGTACATATGGTGACTGACAGGAAAGGAAGTATGGTTGGTGGAGATGGTGGAAAGTGGGTTAGTGGGCGGAGGTGTTGCTCAGCCTCACTGCTTGGGGAAAGTAACTGTTTTTGAGTCTGGTGCTGCTGGCGTGGATGCTACGTAGCCTCTTCCCTGATGGGAGTGGAGATGAGCAGTCCATGAGCATGGTGGGTGGGATCCTTCATGATATTACTGGCCTTCTCTGGCACCATTCTGTATATACATCTTTGGCAGGTAAGCAAGTGACGGTGATGGGTGGGGCAGTGTTGACTACCTGTTGTAGAGTTGTCCTGTCTGCTGTAGTTCAGTTTCTGTATCAAGCAGCAATACAGTGTGTTAGGATTCTCTCCTGAACTTCCCATGAGTCAGGACATTTATAAGGACAGGTGTGTGAAAAGGGCCCGTAGGATCCTTGGGGACCCAAGTCATCCCAACCACAATCTATTCCAGCTGCTACCATCCAGGAAACAGTACCACAGCATAAAAGCCAGGACCAACAGGCTCAGGGACAGCTTCTTCCACCAGGTCATCAGACTGATGAACTCACGCTGACTTGAGTCTATATTACATTGACTGTTCTATTTATTATAAATTACTATGATTGCACATGGCACATTTAGCTGGAGATGTAACAAAGGTTTTTACTCCTCGTGTATGTGAAGGATGTAAGAAATAGTCAATTCAATTCAATTCTTTTTTCACATCCACAGAAGGACGTGAGTATAGATGTGCATAGTCCAGCTCTCTTCAGCTTCCTCAGTAAGTAGAGGTGTTGGTAGTCTTTCCTGATTGTATAGGATAAGTTCTGGGACCATGGGAGTTGTGCAAGATGTGCACTTCCAGGAGTTTGAACCTAATTGTTGATTCCTCAGCTGTGCCACTGATGTAATGAGGGGTGTGAGTGGTGCCAGTTCTCTGGAAGTTGATAACCATCTCTTCTGTCTTGTTGACATTGAGGAAGAGGCTATTTGCCTGGCACCAGGCCCTGAGCTCTTCCACCACCTCTCTGTAGGCCTTCTCATTGTTGTTGGTGATGAGCCCCACCACTGTCATGTCATTGGTAAACTTGACACTATGATTACTCAGACATTTGGCCATGCAGTCATACGTGAGCACAGTGTACTGCAGTGGGCTCAACACACAGCCTCGTGGGTGGAGGCATGCACCTGTATAGAGGATGGTGAGGAGGGAGGAGCAGTTGTACGTCCTAACTGTCCAAAGTCTGTTGGTTAGGAAGTCCAATGCCAGTTGCACAGCGGTGTATTCAGACAGAAGAGTAGAAGTTTTTCACCAAGTTCTGTGGGACAGTAGTGTTGAATGCCAAACTGAAATCCAGAGAAAGCATTCTGACATAAGTGTCCTTATTTTAAGGTGTGTCAGAGCCAGGTGCATGACAGATGCTATGGTATCTGTTGTGGAGCTGTTCTGTCAGAAAGCATATTCCAATGTGGTAGGAATAGAGTTTTTGATATATGCCATTATCAGCCATTCAAAGCACTTCATGATTGGCATCAGTGCCACTGGGCAGTAGTCATTTAGTTTTGAATGTGCTAAGTTGTTTGCTACAGGGATGATGGCGGATTTGAAGCATGAGGGGAAAGCAGCCTGGATGTGTGAAACATTGAAGCTATCTGTGAAGACATATATAACAATCACAGCATGGAAACAGGCCATTCCGGCCCTCCTAGTCCGTGCCGAAATTTGTGAGCTGGTGGGCACACTCCCCGAGTACTCAGCCTGTGATGTTGTCTGGCCTGGCAGCCTTATGGGGCTGACTCTGAAGAGTCCTTTTTGTGTCTGCTGCTGCTACAGACAGCAGCTCACCTAGTAGGGGGTGTTACTTTCGTGGCCGGCATTGTGTTGCATGCGATGAAGCATGCTGAAAAGTTGTTCAGAGTGTCGGGGAGGGAGGTTCACTGGTACAGTCAGTGCTGTTTTTCCTTGTGTATTCAGTAATTCCCTTGATGCCCAGCCACGTACAGCAGGAATTGTTATCAGACAGGTGTTCCTGAATTTTCTTGTGCGTAAGCAGTCTTTGCCTTTTTGATGCCGAAAATTAGGTTTCTTCTGGCTGCTCTGAGAGCTATTCTGTCTCGAGACTTGAAGGCAGTATTCAGGCTTTTATCTCTGTGTTCAGCCAGAGCTTCTAGTCAGTCCATGAGTCGCCATTCTTGAGGTACCAACATTGTCTACACACCTACAGATATAGCTGGTGACGGTGACATATGAGGCATATTCCTCAATGTCTTGTCTTCACAGTTTATGGTGGCATCCTTCAATATCTGCTAGCTAGACGGTTTAAAACAGTATTGAAGACGAGAGATTGTCTCATTAGGCCATACAATGATGGTCATCTTGACTTGTTTCTCCAGTAAAAAGCTGGAGCTAGCTTGAGTCTCATTTCTTTCTCCCCCTCACCCCCATTTTCTCTTGGTCTATAGTTAAATAATCTGCTGGCACCCTCTGTCTCAACTTGCACATGAAGAATGATTGGTGCCATGCTTGTGCGTGCAGATTGATGTGAGTCAGTCTTCAAAAGTGGAACGACTCCCTCAAATCAAGGACGGGGTGGAAAACCAGAGGAGAAATTCTCAAATGCCCATTTCATACTTCAGTTGAGAATTGGTAGAGAGAAATTAGACCCTTGAGGTACCCTTTTGACAAATAAAACCTTCCTGATTCAACATAACTATAACTTTAATTGGATATCCAGTGGCTCTGGTGGAAAATCCCAAATATTGGAATTTGATATGGACTTCTTGTGGACTTCTTGTACCAGTCATTAAAAGGACTAATGCAAGGTTTTTTTTAAAAGAAAAGAAGGCCTTGGCAGGCTGCTTAGAGGTAAAATTCTATGTTTTTACAATTATTTTTGAGGTATGGGAGGATAAACCTTGTTGCACATAAATCTTGGATCATTGCCAGTCTATTTTCATCCCACGCATTGTAAAATACTGACTTGACATTGGGTAGTTGCTGCAGTCACTTATAGCTGTGGCAGCTTGCTAAGTGAATTTAATTTGGTTTAGGCTGCTCAACCCTGATTTAGAGTGCTTTTTGTCTTTAATACACCCGTTCTGGCACTGATTGGAAAATCTTCCATACTTGGGGATGTTGCGTTTTGCTGACTGCAGAGCCCCCTGGGTTTTGGTCTCCAGCCGACTTTCAACATTGCTTGCAGTGCGTTTGAACGTGTGTGAGGAAGGTTGACTGATACTTGGTCACATTCTTACTGAAGTTGGTGAATTCAATGGGCATTTGGAATTGTGGAATCTGAGTCTTAATGGTTAACCACGACATGTCTTTAACCTTGAAGACAAATCTTTTCAAGTCAAGTCAAACTTTGTAATCTCTTGCTCATTATCAACGGTTGGATTGCCAGCATGACAGCAATTCAGACCACGTGATGTTGGCCAGAAAGCTCTACTGTCCATTAACCTTCACAGATGCTGCCTAATCAACTGAGTTGCTGCAGGAGTTTGTTCCTTCAAATTCCAGTATCTGCAGTTGATTGCATCTCCATGGCTGTTGTTTATATTTATACATTGTTTTCTACTATAATCAGTTATCTCTTGTGCCACAATGAAGCCACCCTCGGTGGAGGAGCAATACCTTCTGGGTAGCCCCCCAACCTGATGGCATAATATCAGTTTCTCCTTCAGGTAAGCTAACTTCCTCCCTCCCCCTCCATTCCCCATTTAACTTTTACCCCTTTTCACCTGCTTTTACTTCCCTTGGGTCCCATCCTCCTTCCCTTTCTCCTATGGCCCATTCTCCTTCTTATCAAACCCTTGTACTTTCCCACCCACATGGCTTCACTCATCACCTTACAGCTATCCTCCTTCCCTTCCCCTCCCCCACCTTATTCTGGCATCTATCCCCTTCCTTTAGACCAAAGTAGAGAAAGAGAGCTTATTGAGAAACTTTAGTATGCATTGGGAGCTCATAGAAGCTGTGTTTATGTGCAGGCAAGACTGCACCCCACTCACTAACCACACACCTTGTCCATCCCGTCAATTGATGCTCCCTGTTGGCCCCATCAGTTAAGGCAATGTAATTATTATTAATACTCTCCTGTCGTTTTCCAGGAGCTTCTGCCTGCTTGTAAAGAAGCAAGGTTCCCAGTAACTGTCGACACTTTTTAGGTACACTTGCTCATAGATGCAAGTATCTAATTAGCCAATCATGTGGCAGCAACTCAATGCACTAAAGCATACAGACATGGTCAAGAGGTCCAGTTGTTCAAACTAAACATCAGTGCGTGGAAGAAATGTGATCTAAGTGACTTTGACTGTAGAATTATTGTTAGACCCAGATTGCTGATCTCTTGGGATTTTCACGCACAATAGTCTCAAGAGTTTATAGAGAATTGTTCAAGAAATAAACAACATCCAGTGAACGCCTTGTTATTGAGAGAGGTTAGAGGACAATGGCCAGACTGGTTAAAGCTGACAGGAAGGCAACAGAAACTCAAATAACCACATGTTACAACAGTGTTGTGCAAAAGAACATTTCTGAATGCACAACATGTCAAATCTTGAAGTCAATGGGTTACAGCGGGACAAGACCACGAACGTATTTTCAAAGTATACAGAACATCCTTGAATCATTAACTTTGACCTTTTGTAATATCTTGCCACATTGAAGCTTGGTGAAGAGTGCCCCTTTGCTAATACTGGTCTTCAACATACAATCTACTAGGCCTGCCCCATGGAACCAAATGGATGCAAGTGGAACTCCGATGCAGGGGTTGTCTGGGAGGTCATGCCAAACATGCTGCAGAGGGTTGTAAATTTAGTTGGCTCCATCTTGGGTACTAGCCTACAAAGTACCCAGGACATCTTCAAGGAGTGGTGTCTCAGAAAGGCAGCGTCCATTATTAAGGACCTCCAGCACCCAGGGCATGCCCTTTTCTCACTGTTGTCATCAGGTAGGAGATACAGAAGCCTGAAGGCACCCACTCAGCGATTCAGGAACAGCTTCTTCCCCTCTGCCATCTGATTCCTAAATGGACATTGAACCCGTGAACACTACCTCACTTTTTAAATATATATTATTTCTGTTTTTTGCATGATGTTTAATCTATTCAATGTGTTTACTGTAATTGATTTACTTATTTATTATTATTTTTTTCCTCCTCTAGATTGTATATTGTATTGAACTGCTGCTGCTAAGCTAACAAATTTCTTGACACATGCCGGTGATGATAAACCTGATTCTGTTGATTCGTTTCCTGCCATTGAGTTGGAGGATTTGGTTCAGTGTTGTGTGACTTTTCACCAAAGCTTTGGGTACCTGCTGCACAGAAAAGCAAAGATAACTGCCGCCCAGGACACCATAAATATTCTGCAGCTCATCCTAATGCACTGATTGCACAATGAATTCCATCATCAGCATCTCCCCTCACTGAGAGCACAGTACACAGAGAGTGACCTGCACTTATTAGGGTCTCATTAGACATTTATTGTTGATGGTTAGGAGGATAGAGCAGGGCTGGGAACCTGGGGCTTGTGAATATTTAATGGGCCAGATTGGTATGAAAGTGAACCTTACTTAGGTGTTAACTGTTAAAAGAACGGTGACAAAATTTGAACAGTTTCCCATTTTGTCTTGTATATTAGCTGTGCTCCAGCAAATCCTTGGAGAAGGGTAGCAGCGTCATATAATGAATTTTAAGAAACATGCTGCAGCAGTGGCATGGCATTTCTTGCCCAATCTGTATAATGATTAGATCTGTAGGTTAGAATCATGCCCTTTGACGGTAGACATATAATGGAGACAAATTTTTGAAAGTGGCCAGATTCAAGAAGGATACTCCTAAATACCCCACAATTGGTGCAGCTCTCTGAAATTCCCTTGAAATTATTTCAAAGTGAAGATCACGACCATGGTGCCTCTTGATGATGGAATCTACAGTTATAATTTCGGAAGCAGCTTTCTGGGACCTGGAAGAAAGTGGATGAAGAGGACTGTAGTCATGATCTTTCTTGTGGCAGGCCTCCTCTGCTTTTGCCTGTCCAGTTCAGGTTTGTTGCCCTTTAAACAAGCATTCCTTCTGACCAGAATTTCTGAAAGGGACCACCTATGATTCCATGTGGCAGGTATAAATGACCGTCACATTCTCAGATAGTTTTCAAAACTGCAAGGACATACCAAAGGAGGAAGGACATGAAATTTACCCTTTCAAAGCCTCAATGTAGCTTCTCACAAGGACAGCTTCTCTATCTCTTATTGAGCTGCCCAGAATGGAAGTGCTTTACTTGTGATGCATTTGTTTATCCATTTATCATATATTCCCATTCTTGCTTCATCCACAAATTAAACTTGCATGTTATAATTCATTCATTCAATCTTGAATCACATTGTTGAAAGTCGTACACCAAGACCACTAGAAATGCATACAGTTGCCGCAGTCAGCCTTACTACTTGTTGTCATGTCGTGGTAATTTTTACATTCAGAATTTTCACTTCAAAGCCTTGAGCAAACCTTGCCTGGTGAAAATATAACCTCCCACAACTGTCTCACCTCAGATTTACATCCACCATATCATTAGGTATTCACACTTGATGAGAAATTTATTCCCTTGTTAGTAGCACTAAGCTGTTTAATGGGGTCAGTGTTGGTTTTGTTTCAAAAAATTGTTTCATTGATTTCCTTCCTACTGGATGGAAGCAGGGAATAATGTACAGACATTACTATTGTATCTAACTGGCATTGAAAGAATTCCTTGCTTTCAATAATCTTCATCTTCAGACTGCAATTTTTTTTGCTTGTTTAAAAAAAAATTCCAACAGTTTAACCCAAGTAGCTGATCGGAAAACAACAAACGTCCTAATTGTCCATCACCAGTGAACAACAACAAAAAAAGAGATAACTGGCAATAAACAGGAGAGAACTTGCGGATGTTGGGAATCCAAAGCAAAAACACAAAGCGCTGGAGGAACTCAGCAGGTCAGGCAGCATCTGTGGAAATGAATTTTGATAATCATCATTTTGGGTGTCTGAATAGTGTGGCCTCAGTACTGGGGATATTGGTCTTGGAGAAGACAGGAATTTTGATTTATTTATCCTTTCAGTGATTTTGATGGAGAAAACATTTACGGTATCTTTCCAGTGCTTTGAGACGCCTGCTGTAAGTAGTCCAGAACTCAAGCACATCATGGGGCAAAATGCTGCCCAGTAGGATGAGTTTGGTGCTTAATGCTTGTCGTTGACTAGAATTTAGCTGTTAGTGAATTCAAGTTTGCTAAACTGCTTTGCAAAATTGTTTAATAGTACCATGTTCAATTTAGTCATTTGAGTTTAATGATTGAATAATTAAGGGATTGCTATTTAAGGATATTTTCAGAATAAGTTAGTTATTGCCACTTAAATCCTTAAATCCTCTGTTGCATCAGGTCTCCTATTTTCTTCCCCTCTCCTTCCCTTTCATTTTTAAGCACCAAATATAATTTTGAATGCGACATTTCACTTTACCTTTGACTAATGGCATGAAAGAATACCAATTGAAGGTGACTGACTCTGCACAAATTAGGAATTGAATCTGAAGTTGTCTTGCTAGATGTTGTTCAGGATCTGCACCAATAGACTCCTTTAAACTTCCAGTTGCCTAATGTTTTTAATTTTGATTATAAATGACTTGGTGCCAAGTCTTTTTGATGCATCTTGGACTTTTAGCAGCCAAACTATCCAATTGTTATATTTGCAAACTTTTATTCTTTAAGTGGGTTTCTTTGGGTGAAAGATAGTGTTTATCTGGTAACAAGTTTTGAAACAGATTTATCTGGTATATGGTGGAGAAGTTGTTTCCAATTGGAAACAAGTCAAAATGCATAGTGAGTCCATGTTGGGGAAAAAAAATCACACCTGAGCTATGATACATTTGTAGAATTTTATTGGTTACATCTGAACTCAGTGTCTTGTTAATAAATGAATGCCATTGGGTTATACTTTCTCTGTTCATTGTTTTAGATCCCTAAGACAGGAATACCCTGAGTTAACTGATATTATATAGATTTTATATTCTTACATATTGTGGCTGTTTTTACTTTATCTAAATCTACTGGAGCTTGTTTATTATGTCAGAAAGATGCTTGCTTTGTTGATTCATTTTGCTGGCCTCATTTTGGTTTGTGATAGCCCTCCCTCTTTCCTCTAAATCAATGATTTGGTTGACAATCTAGGGGCCGAGGTGTACAATTTGGGTTTAGTCACTGCAATGTTAGCGGTTGTGGTTTTCAGATAATGTCTTTGGTATTTTTAGTGGACAGGATGCATGGTATTAGTTTGATGGACACGATAGGTATCACATTGTCTTGAAGGAATATGTATTTCCTCAGATGTTCACTGTAAACTGAATGTCTGATTATGGGTGTGTATGGAAGCTTGCACTGCTAAAAGCTGCATCAGTGCTTAGAGCCAATGTTTTTCTGTAGGGAAGTGCTTTTGAATGTCTTCACTCTGTGAAGTAATAAGTTGAAAGAACTACTTCAGATGGGCTAAAATCATATGCTATATATGCCATAACTAATTGTAGGTGTCTTGAGGGTATAACTTGATACTATACATTTAGTGAAAATAAAAGCAATTGTGACTTCAGTATGATATCTTGGTTAATTTAGGATTTTCCCAGCATACTACCAGGAAAACTGCTTTGTGGTATTGTTTGAAGGGCACGGTAACATTGTTTTTGGACGAGTAATCTAGAAATTTGGCCTAAAGATCTGGGGACACAAGTTCAAAATCCACAAAGCCAACTGAAGAATTTCAATTTAATTAATGAAATAAAATACTAAATTAGAATAAAAAAATTCATGATGACCACCAAGCTAATAGACTGTTACAAAAGCCCATCAGTTTTCAATAATGTCTTTTAGGAAAGGAAATCTATTGCCTTGAACATGTTCTATATGTACCTGCCTATGAAATGGTCTAGCAAACCAGTCGGTTCCAATTAAGGAGTTGATCAATAAATGTTGGCCTGTGGGAGAACCAGTATCCATTAAATTCATTCATATTTTTTTTTAAAAAGAAGTGAATATTCTGGATCTGTGCATCAATTGCATCCAAATTATCCTAAATTAAGAACTCAGAATGCGCCTGGAAAACAGAGGCAGTCTGTGGATGATGTACCTCCAGGTGCACAGTGTTCTACCAGGAAAAAACCCATGCTTCACAAAACTCAATCCAGACAGTTGAACAGTTTTGTAGGTGAGCAGATGGTGTTTGCCGCCTTGCGGAATTAATGCTCTTGCATTTTGGAATCATAACTTGGTGCAATAATGGTAACTGAAAAAGTCTGGGTGATCGCCCAAGGGAAAATAAAATCATTCAATGAATATGTCAAACTTGTTTTTGGTATAGCTGCCACTATAATTCCACACCATTTGTCAGTGCACAGTACCCTGTGACATTGGTGCTTAGCAGGACATTTACTGTAATATTTATAGAATGTGTGAAATGTGCTTCAATAGTGTGATGTCATTATCAGCGCACTGGTTTTGCATTTACGGTGTGCACACTCAACTATTAGTATATAGGTTGTTAAACTTTTTGTCTGCCCAGAATAAACAACTTAAATTTTTCTTTTGGTGTATTCTGCTGTGCTGTCATCTTGCATATCCTTGCATTCGGGTTAAAAAAAAATTGTCCCAGACTTGAAAGTGGAAAAAGAAATGTTGAAAAACAATAGACTTGATTTCAGTCATGGACCTTCTTGTCAACAAGTAGTGATGGAAGTACTCATCTAAAAGGTGAATGTTCCTCAATAAGCACCAACTGACCTGAGTATTTTTTGTTTTTGATATTCGCCTCTACCTTGTGTGTGGAAATTAGAATTTACAAAAGCAGCACTCACAATGTGTAGTTTTAGAGTCATAGTTGTGCAGCATGGAAAGAGGCTCTTTTGATCCAATTTATGTTGACCATGATATCTATCTTAACTAGTCCCATTTACCTGTATTGACTCAATAGGAATATATGGGCTCACCTGGGATGATAATAATTTCATTTTGACGTAATGAAATGTCGAAAGCGCATCGAGGTTTAAAAAGACTGGTGAAGATGGTGAGGGTGCTGGTGAAATTTCCCCAAGGGCTTTCTGGTTCACTGACTTTGAGAGCTGCAAAACCCTCAGATAAACCATGCACTTCAACAGTGTTTCTGCAGCTTTAGAGAGATAAATAGACACTCCCCAGATAACTGGAACTCTGCTGTTGAATGTTCCTCCCAGCTTAAGTAAACACAGAGTGAAGGTTGCTCACTCCCACTTTACATGACATGATGACTGCTTTAGACATGTACAGAGTTTACATACTAATCTCTGGCTGAAGTTGGAAGGAATTTTTGAAACTGGTGCAATTGTGAATTGGTATTTTATTCAGTAGCATACCTAACATTAATCTGAGAGAAATCCATGTGCAGTAAGCCACAATTGTTGCCGTAAATAGAAATACACTGTAGTGAGCCACAGGTGCTGCAGAAGTTTCACTCTGCAGCCGTTCCAGAGTGCAACTGGAAGCTGCATGAGCATACTTCACTGCTTCTGTGCAACAGCCTTGCTAAGGAAGTGACCTCTCCAGCGTACATTGACAACTTATCTGCGCTGGGCCAATGCAGCGAATGCACAGAGCAGCTGAAATCAGTGCCTCCTCTGCCCAGCGTTCGTAACGTAAACAGCAAAGGAGTTGCCTCAACTGTCGGTCCAGTGAAGAACACCAGTCAAACATTTAAAAAAACTGCAGACGCTGGAAATCCGAAGTAAAACATCACGTTATCTGAACGTGCTCAAGTTTTGAAGGAAGGTTTTTGTCCCAAAACTGCTTCTCTCTCCACAGGTGCTGTCTGAGCTGCTCAGTGTTTTCAGTATTTTGTTTTTAATTCCCATTATCAAACAAGTTTCTTTATTTTCCCCATTTTTCCTCGGGTCACTAACTTCTGGAGTTTAGTTCCATTATCTCTACCTGCACTCTTGATACCTAAAGCCAGTTTTGTTTCACATCAGTCTCCACTGTAATTATCATTGGACAGTTCAGCAATGGAAGGTGTCATGAGGGTGAATCTTTTCATTTTTAAAACTACAAGTCAGATCTGAATCAGGATTTGCGAGGAAAATGGTTCTGAATAATCTTTATCTCCTCCTCCCTCAAGACCCTCATGCCTCAAGGGTAGGAAAAGTGTTCTGCCTTGAATTTGTTTTTATAGTGAAGAATCTACTTGAAGTGGCTCAGTAATGTAGTGGTTAGCACAATGCTTTACAGTACAGGCAACCTGGGTTCAATTCCCACTGCTGTCTCTGAGGAGTTTGTATGTTCTCCCAGTAACCGCATGGGTTTCCTCCCGGTGCTCTGGTTTCTTCCCACAGTCCCAAGACGTAGCAGTTGGTGGGTTAGTTGGGCATTGTAAATTGTCCTGTGATGAAGCTTGGATTAAATCAGATGATTGCTTGGTTGCATGGCTTGAAGAGCAGAAAAGGCGTTTTCCACACTGTATCTCCATAAATCAAATAAATATTCAAAGGATCTTAAACTACCTCTGAGCAGAAGGATGAAACAGTGTGGGTTTCTCAACCGTTATGTTTGATGTGTCCTGTTAAGATTCTAGTAACAGAGACCTAGCAGATGACAAACATGCAGAGCACATAGTGGCTCTCGCAACATTGAGGATGTATCTGAACGAGCACGTGAACTAGCAAGGCATATTGGGCTACAGGCAAAAATGCTAGGGTATGTAATTACCAGAGATGGTTATGTGATGGTTTGCATCAAGATGGTTGTCAGAAGGGTCTGTGTCTGCATCTGATTTGTATAGTGTGTGCATTGCATCTTGTAATTAGTCTCTGTTCTGAGTGTGCACAAAACCAGAATGATGTACACAAAATGGTAGGAAATGGATGTGAGAAGAAACCCCGCATCACATCCAAATTTAATCCTTCATTAATACCTTTATGTTTGGGTGGAGGCTTAGTTGTGATTGCTAGTTGTTTAAATAACTAGCGAGAACTGAGTAATTCTGGTCTATATGATAACCAACTCTGCAGTAGTCTTAAAAGTTCAAGCATTTCAGTAGTTATCAGTCAACTTACTAAACTTGGCAACAAGTCTAGAAAAATAGTTTGCAGTATGTGTTAGATAAAAAGTGGGAGTTACTACGTTGGACAGGAAGTTACAAGGTGGTTGGTCTTTTACACAGATTATGTGCGTTGCAGAAATGAACTGGTTGTGTATCACACCAACAGAGTATGGGTTGATTCCAGACCTCGTATTTCAGCTTTGTGTAAAGGTCACCACAGGGGACCACTGAGGATGTTGTTGTTCCCCACAGTTGTCAGCCTACCTGACCAGAGGAAAATTCTTGCATGCTAAGGTTTGAATACACAACCTGAACTAAAAAGTAATAGTGTCTCAGATCTGAAATATTAACTGTTTCTTTTTCTGCAATTGCTTCCTGACTTGCTGTATTTCCAGCAACAAAATCTTCCCAACAGCTGGATTGCCCCACACTATTTATTTATTGGGGTACAGTGCAGAACAGTTCCTTCGAGCTGCATCACCTAGAAATCCTCCAATATAATCCTAGCCTAATCATGTTACAATTTACAATTAACCTACCAACTGGTACATCTTTGGACTAGGAAGAAACCTGAGCACCTTGTTAGCTTGAAGGTATATTTGTCTTGCGCTGTTGCTTGCATTATATTTTTACCTCAGATGGATAATTTGAGAAGAAGTTACTTTTATAGTTGGATTTTCACGATTATGCTTTAGGTCCTTACTCAATGTGGCATTGAAGAATCAAATAAAGATTTGCCATTACTTAATGAGTTTTCTTGCCAACAGCTTTGTCTGAGACTGTATTGTGGAGGGAAAATCTCCAGCAGTAAAGCACAGAATTAAATTTCAGAAACTGCATTGGGATTTCCTCCTGAAATTTGTCTTCTACTACCATCAATGTATATGCAGTTATGTATATGATTCAACATTGTAAATTGCCAGGAAGATGTGCTTGGTCTTCCTTGCTCTGTGTCATATGCATTTTACAAATGACAAGGTAACACATGTATTCAAATACTGTCAGCTACTTCATTTCAGAATATAGAACGTAGAAGGCCTAGAGCACCTTACAGGCCCTTTGGCCCACAATCGAAATTAGCTAGGGTTACCCATAGCCCTCTAGTTTTCTAAGCTCCACATACCTATCCAGGAGTCTCTTAAAAGACCCTATCGTATCCGCCTCCACCACCGTTGCCGGCAGCCCATTCCACGCACTCATCACTCTGCGTAAAAACTTACCCCTGACATCTCCTCTGTACCTACTTCCAAGCACCTTAAAACTATGCCCTCTCATGCTAGCCATTTCAGCACTGGGGAAAAGCCTCTGACTATCCACAGATCAAAGCCTCTCATCATCTTGTACACCTCTATCAGGTCACCTCTTGTCCTCTGTTGCTCCAAGGAGAAAAGGCTGAGTTCACTCAACCTATTCTCATAAGGCATGCTCCCCAATCCAGGCAACATACCTGTAAATCTCCTCTGCACCCTTTCTATGGTTTCCTCATCCTTCCTGTAGTGAGTTGACCAGAACTGAGCACAGTACTCCAAGTGGGGTCTGACCAGGGCCCTATATAGCTGCAACATTGTCTCTTGGCCCCTAAACTCAGTCTCACAGTCAATGAAGGCCAGTGCACCGTATGCCTTTTTAACCAGAGTCAACCTGCGTAGCAGCTTTTGTAGTATTTTTTTAAAAGACATTAAGAGCAGTGCACATAAGTGCTAGAGGAACTCTGGTCAGGCATCATCGATGGAAATGAATAAGCAGTTGATATTTAGGGCTGAGACCCTTCAGGACTGGAAGGGAAGGGGGAAGAAGCCATTGATACTGCTCTCACCTGCTTCGCCTCCATTTCTTGAATATTTGCCTTCACCCATCTTCCAGCTGCTTGAGCAGGGATATAGTTCCTCTTGTCCTTGCCTGTGAGTGTCCCCGTCCAGCACATGATTCTCCAGTCTGTCATCTTCAGTGGGACCCTTTCACCAAACACAACCTTGCCTCCAGCCCACTCTCCACTTTCTGCAGGGATCTCTCCCTCTGATGTAGATTGGGGGACCACTTTGAGCACCTTCATTCTGTCTGCAAAAAGCAGATTTCCCAGTTTAATTCCAGCCCTCATTCCTGTTCCTATTCTGACCTGTTGGGCCTCACTCAGGTTGGAGCAAGATCTTGTATTCCTTATGGGTAGCCTCCAACCTGAACATTGATTTCTCTAACCTGCTTTCCCCCCCCACCCCCTTCCCTCTAGTTTCAGTTCCCCACTCTGTCCTCCCACCTCTTCTCTTCACCTGCCTGTTGCCTTCCTCTGCTGCCCCTCCTTCCCGTTCTCATTGTACCACTCTCTTCTGTCAGATTCCTCCTTCTCCAGCCTTTAACTTATATGTTTATCACCTCCCAGCTACTTTATCCCCCCACCTCTCTTCACCAATCACCTTCTAGCTTGTACTTCTTCCCCCTCCCCACCTGACTTCACCAAACACCTTCTAGCTTGTACTTGCTCCCCTCCCCCACCTCACCTCACCAATCACCTTCTAGCTTGTACTTCTTCCCCCTCCCCCACCTCACCTCACCAATCACCTTCTAGCTTGTACTTCCTCCCCCTCCCCCACCTCACTTCACCAATCACCTTCTAGCTTGTACTTCTTCCCCCTCCCCCACCTCACTTCACCAATCACCTTCTAGCTTGTACTTCTTCCCCCTCCCCCACCTGACTTCACCAATCACCTTCTAGCTTGTACTTCTTCCCCCTCCCCACCTCACCTCACCAATCACCTTCTAGCTTGTACTTCTTCCCCCTCCCCCACCTGACTTCACCAATCACCTTCTAGCTTGTACTTCCTCCCCTCCCCCACCTCACCTCACCAATCACCTTCTAGCTTGTACTTCCTCCCCTCCCCCACCTCACCTCACCAATCACCTTCTAGCTTGTACTTCCCCCTTCCCCACCTGACTTCACCAATCACCTTCTAGCTTGTACTTCCCCCTTCCCCACCTTCTGGCTTCCTCTCTCTTTCCACACCTGATGAAAGGTCTCAACTTGCAATGTTGACTGTTTATTCATTTCCGTAGATGCTTCCTGATCTGAGTCCCTACAGCATTTTGTGTTTTGCTCAGGATTTCTAGCATCTGCAGAATCTCTTATGTTCATACTAAGAAATCTACTGTGAAAGAGACATTTATTTATGATAAATGAACAGAGTATAGGTGTTAAGTCACTTGAGTTTGGACCCATCTGTTTTACCGGCTATGGGTGTCAACCAAAGTGATGACAATGTTTTCCAAGTATCTTGCTGACAGATTTAGAAAACTGGAATGTACACATCCTTTTCTGGAAAAGGGGTGGGGCAGGAGGGTGGGAGTTGAAGCTATGCCATGTATTCATCCCTTATTGCTTGTGAATAAGACTTCTTGAGGGAATGAGGCCTCTCTTTATTTCCACTCTGTTGGAGCACCAGCGTTCTGTTTGCTCAGGGCAGGGAGGCAGCTCTTCTCAGCAATCTGCGTAACAGCTGGACCTCTTCTGCCCTGGAGTAGTAAATTAACTGCCTGCACTCCACCCTAAAGGAGGGTGGAGCCTGTAAGCCTTCAGCAGTCGACACCTTGGATTGGGAGCTGTTCCTTTTAAAAAAAAATCAGTATGGGTTGTGTGTCAGTGTGTGTGCCGTGATTTTAACAAGTAAAGGTATTCTTCTCATTTTGTTTTCCATTTTAACTTGCTAGTTTCATCTTTTGTCTGGGTGGAAGAAGCGGTTTGTGAGTTCGGGGAATAAAACTGTTCCGATGGTCTGCTTCTCACCCCTCCCCCATTCTCTCTCTCTCTCTCTCTCTGCAGAGCTCTGTAGGCACTGGCGATGTGGAGTACAGCAGTATGCTAATGCTTGAAGGAATGCCAGCTATAAGAATCAAAACAGAGCCGGCGGAACCTGGGCAAGGGGTAAGTCCAACTCTCTAGACACTTCACTAATCACTTGCAGACCTCAGGAATGACAGGAACAAACCACCATGGTCTGAGGATGGCAAGACTGTATTCCTATCCATGGTATAAAGCTATTTTTGTATTTGAAAGGTTCTCTAATGTCACCTTTTGTTTTACTTGCCTTTTAGACAGTTTCTTTATTCAATATTAAGACATAGATTTAGTATTTTATTATTGACAGAAGTATCAACCTTTAAAGTAAATCATTCTTGTCTGTTTCAGATTTTCCTTTTCTATATTGTTTCAAATATATATCTTACCCCCCCCCCCCCATGTAATCCCTTTTTTCACTTGCAAATGTGGTGAGGTGAGGGGCGGGGTTAGGGTGGGGGTGGTGAGAGAGGAAGTAGTCTTAAGGACAACCTTCCATGTCAGACTTGCATAGGAAACTGAAAGATTAACTCCTTTCATTCCAATCACAGAGGTCTCTAAATCTGTATAAAAATATAGGCTTAATGATTTTAATAGTCTGAGACTAGAAATTCAATGCAGATTTTTTTAACTTAACACTTTTTTTAAAAATAGAAGATACTTGAAAAGAATGATTTATTTTAATGTGCTTAAAACAGAAGCAGACATATTTTTAAACCTTATGTTTTCCCTGAAGATGCAAGCCACAGCCCTGAACCCCTCCCTGTTTTTTTCCCTAGTAGAATTACCACGTCACCAGTAATATGGAACAGAAAAGAAATCAAGCAGGTTTATAAATTTCAAGTGAATGTAATTTAGATAGTGCTAATATACGGAAATTTCAGATTTATCGTGTGTTTGGTAAGGTTTTTTTAAATGTTCAAAAATGTATAACTGTTTAGTTTTGAAATCTGAGAATTAATTTATAACTTGATAAATCTGAATTTGAATAAAACAACTTAATTCCTGGTAGGATTCATGGGGATTGTATCAATGAGATTGTTGCTGGGAAATAATACTCGAGTCCTGAATTTTGAGTGCTGTCCAGAGACCATATTTGGAAATGTGCGTATATGGAGTATTGAACCTTCAAGTATTTCATTCATGTGATGCTTTCAGATGACATAATCACCGATATGCTTTGCGGAGTTTTTGTTTTCCTTTGGTAAAAGTTCAGGCAAACCATACAATGATTTTCATCTGCATTTTGCCTTTGTGGTAGATGTCCTTTAGATTCCATGTAAAAGAACAAAGAGGACTGTCAGGTGATGTGCTGCTAGCTGGATGGTTGTAATCTCATGTCTGCAAACTCGTGTCTGCCTCATTCTAAACTTGAAGAGGATTTGATTACAAAGTCATAGGAAATTCTGGTTCATATCAGCCTATGACAAGCTTTCCAAAATGGGTCAATATGCAGGATTTGATTCGGCAATTGTACCTCTCTGAGGCTTTACAGTTATTGACATTGGGTGTGAGTGGCTTCATAAGATTGCAGGACTTTCATCTTGCCTTCAGGTTTTGAAGGTTGAAGGGAATGTTCCTCTGGTCCATGTGCAATGGAATCGATGTTTGTATTGATCATAGTTGAGGAAAGCTCTGATATGTGAAGGTCAGATATGTGCTAGGATACATATCCAATTTATGAAGTTGAATATTCTGGTGACATGTAATGTAGATCAAGTACTAGAGTGTAAGTGCTAGTGAGGAAGAACTGGTGTTCAGCTGCAGAGGGTACAAATGATATATCTGTGGTTTGGTTGATTGAAAGATGGGGGCTTAAGGCTTGAACCTGATGAGTGGTCTCTTGGGTCGAGCAACAAAAGAGAGCCTAACCTGTGCAATCATGTTCCAATGTCATGTTGGATTGGGTAGTTTACTCTTTAATACATGCACAAATAATCTGACTTGCTTTCAAGTTCATATTTACTGTTCTAAACCTTGCTGTTCCTAAAATATTGAAGTGTTTTGTCTATATTTATTCTTGCATTGTGCCCTTGTAGATCTCTATCATGTCAGCCTGTCATGGATTGCTTTTAATGCTGCCGCCTGTAAAGTGGCTTGCTGTGTTACAGATGAAATGTAAAATTCTGCCTGTATTTGTTTGAAATTCTCAAAGATTTGTGTTAATCATAGTATTGCTTTCATAACATACCTTCTGATTAAAATCTGTGACCCTGCCTTTGCAACACCATTTAGTGCATTTCATATCAAAGGCAATTCTGTTTCATGAGTAAAATTTTGATACTCATCCACTGTAGGTTGATAAATGAGCAGATCTGACAGCACATCTGGGATCAAGAGAGGTAATACAGTAGAATGTGTTCAAATGATTGCCAGTGAAGAGGATTTTTTTTAAAAAGTGGGGATAAATTCTTAAGGAACTCCATAATTAATGGCGCAGGAGCGCAAAAGACATTGCAGCAATAGAAGGCAAAGTGGTTATGGCTACTAATCTCACAGCTCCAGTTCAGCCCTGTCCTCTGGTGTAACTGTGTGGGGTCTGTACATTTCTCCAGTGCTCTCGTTTTCCTCTCGTATCCCAAAAGTATGACGATTGGAAGGTTAATTTGCAACTGTTAATTATCCCAAGAGTAGTTAGGAGAATTGGAATGTGTGAGAGAATCGCTCACAGAGGAAGTGAGCAACAGTTTTGCTTCGGAAGCTAGCATTGGCTTAATGGGCTGTCATTAGGAGTTATTCCAGGAAAAATTAGAACTTGGTGAAGTCAGTTCCATTCAACCAAGAAGTGGAAAAGAGATATTAGTGAGGGGTGGTACGCCAAGCCATATCAAAGGCTGTAGGGATGGTATAGTGAAGTCACAAACATAGAGAATTTCAGCTGTGGTGGTTTTCCTCCCAACGTGATCCATTTCCATGATGTGGCAATATCATAAATCTATTCAGAGGATGAAACATTAGGTTGCAAAAAGGTTAGGTGTGAATTGGGAGCCGACAGTACATTCAAGAACTGAGATCAATAAAGCTGAGGGGACGGGACAACTTGCAATGTCAGATGAGTTGAGTATTATTCTGAGGAATACTGATGGTGGAGTTCAAAGGGGATGTGGAACCTGTGCTGGAGGATGGTGGTGGACATAGTATAGGAAGGGCAGTCAAGTCAAGTCGCTTTATATTGTCATTTCAACCATAACTGCTGGTACAGTACACAGTAAAAATGAAACAATGTTCTTCCAGGACCATGGTGCTACCTGAAACAACACAAAAATACATTAGACTTCAGACCTACACAGAACTACATAAAGTGCACAAAACAGTGCAAGACAGTACAATAATTAATAAACAAGACAATAGGCACAGTAGAGGGCAGATTATAATATATAGTCAACAGGAATGAGTGCTGTTGGGCCTCTGAGACTGAGTTAGTGAAAAGAGTGAAGAAGACTGAGAGAATGCCAAGGAACAGGGCAGATATTGGGACTGGAACGCAAGTTGATCTGAAGAAAGTATAGCTTGCTGATCAAGGCAATCTTGCAGACACTAGAATTAAGAGTGAAATCTATTTATTCATTCTCATTGGATGGAGCAAGGAGAAAGAGAGATGGCTGCCAGTGGAGCAAAGAAGTCTGCATTATCATGTAGATAGGTGATCCTTAAGTGATTGAGCATGACTCAGTGAAGCTACAAGTGAGGATAGATGGCATGTAGTCGTCAAGTGAATGGGATATGTATAGTGAGGGATGTATGTAAGTGATCAAAGGTGGATTCATTTGGGGACATTAGGACTGACAAGGCTTTCTGAGTTGCATGATAGTTGGGAATAAAGGCAGGAATGAGAATAATTGAAGTTAGGTGGGTTGATGTTTGGAATAACGAAGGAAGGGGGGGGTGACCCACTGGAGAAGCTCAGAGTGGGAAGCAGATGATGAGTGTAGGAGAATGAGGGGTGACCTCATTACATGATTACAAAATCATGAGGGGTATGGATAAGGTGGAATGGTAACAGTCCCTGCCAGGGTTAGACTCCAAAACTAGAGAGCACAAATAGAAGATTAAAAGAGACCTGAGGAGAGGCAATTCCTTTACACAAAGGGCTGTGAATACCTGGAATGAGCTGCCAGAGAAGTGATCAGGGCAGGCACATTTTTCAAAATTTGGGAGGCATTTGGATGGATATGCAGAAGGGAGGGGTTGGAGGGTTATGGGATAAACTTGGGCAACTGGGGCTAGCAGGGAGAACACTGGACTATTTGGGCTGAAAGGCCTGTATCCATTCTGCATTACTCGATGTCTTTTAACAGCAATTGAGAGGGGTGACCATGGGGAAGTGCTCAAAGATGAAGGTATTTGATCAAAATGAGGTTTGGCATTTGGTAATCAATGTCTGCCTACACCACCTGGCTGAGTTGTGTAAAGCAAGTTACAGTTGCCCAACTCAACTGCGAGTGCTTTGAGGGAAAAGATATAAACCAAGACCATAATGTCATCCACATTGTATTCTTCAGAGGGGAAAGCAATTTTGTTTGTGAGATGAAGGGCATTCAAGCGCAATATGTTTGAAGGAACTTTGTTGTTCAGAATCTGGGGTGCAAAATATCTTGGAGAAAAAAGTGGAAGCATGACTGGATGACAACATAAGAGAAGAGCCCAAAAGGGGTACTGAGGGGGAAGTTTTGGCTTGGGTCTGAAGAAACAGCCAAAGTGAATGTTACAATTTAAGATTCCTGATTGTTTCTTCCTCATTCTTTCTTTCTGTAGTGGAAGAATCTGGTGACGAACATGCACAAACCAATAACCAAGTTTATAGAAAGATGTACACTCTTTCAGTATTTCTAGAGTACTCATTTTATTGTCGAGCTCTAATAAAACATAATCACACTTATAATTGTGCACGTGAGGCTGTGTTCATTAATTTCTGAATAATCTAACGTACTGTTGTTGTTCCTCATGAGTCAGCAGATTCTTTACCAGATTAGCCACATCCTAACATTGCTCAACAGATTCTTCATTGTTTTATCTGACTACTTTGATTCATAAACCGGCTACCTCTTAAATGTAGAGCTTTAAATGGAATAATATGCTTACTTTTTGCTGGAATATAGTCTTACTGCTTGCATATTGTTACTATTAAGCCATGGGATGGCTTTGATTTTTTTTTCCCCCCAACAATTTTATTTGAGCCATTGTACATATAAAATGACTTGGGGCTTAAAACAAAGCAAAATGTCACCTGTCCACGTTAGTGTTTGCTTTTGATGAAATCATATAGTCTTCCTTGGTTATTTGTCATGGAAGGAAAACTATATAGGTCTTGCTTATGACTTGAGAAGCATTCTGGTCTGTTCCTGATCTTTCAGATTGTAAGCGCAATTGGAATCTGACTGAGAAATTGCAAGCTGTGAACCAACACGCCACTGGTATTGAGTAATGTTGGTTCAGAGTTTGCAGGTTTTCTTTCTTCAGTGCACAGGATCGAAAGAGGCTGCAGAGGGTTGTAGATTCGGCCTGCTCCACCACAGGCATAAGCCTCCCCACCATCAAAGACATCTTCAATAGGTGACAGCCATTATTATGGATCCTCACCATCCAGATTCGTGCTGCCTTCTCATTATTACTATCAGGGAGGCACAGTCAACGTTTTAGGAACTGTTTCTTCCCTTCCGCCATCAGATTTCTAAATGGTCTATGAACTCATGAACACCACTTCACTATTTTTATTTTGCACTTTTTTCTTGTAACTTGTAACAAATATTTTAATGCTGCCACAAAACAACAAATTTCACACGTGTCAGTGATAAACTTGCTTCTGATTCTCACTGTCCAAGAAACGATAGTAAATTTGGATTATATGTGACACGCGTAGTGATATAATTGTGGCTCCTTTTATGAAGGTGCTTGCAATTGAATTAATGTGAAGCAGCCAGTTTGACTTTGATTTCTGTGTTATGGTCGTTGTTTCCTGGAGGAGGATGGCCAGAATCTGTGCAGTCAGCAAAGAGATGGTGATTTGAAATAGGAAATTCTGGAATGGAGATGAATAGAGGGTACCGGTGGGGATATTGATGGGAATTGTAACATTTCATAGGAAGTAAGTTGATGGCTGTACCATTTGTGTTGGGTGAGTTTTTTAAAAAATTAAGTGGGGAGGGGGAAGGTAGGGAGAAACATGTAGATAGTGGTTAATTATTTTACCCAGATGGCATTTATCAAGTGTATGATCAGATCTAGAGCCACTTTCTGTTACTTCGCCATGAGAGAAAGGGCTCCTGGAGACATTTGGCCATAGCAACAACCAGCATGGGTGACATCTGCTTGATATGATTAGAAGTATAATGCTGTTGACTGAATGTTGTAGATGTGATAGATCTTTGGAATAAACAGACTCGTATTATTGGAAGGGATTTCTGGGTATTCATCTGAAAGTATGACTGTGGCTCCATCCGTTTTCCCATGAATTCCATTCTTTTCAATATCAGAGCATGCTGTTAAACAGCAGCGTAGCTGAGACGTACTTCTAGTGACTGGTCGCCAGTAAAATAACCCTGCCACTGTGGACAATGTGGTGGTATTCTGAAAAGTGGATTCGCTATGAAGTTTAATACCATTGAGAGATTTGGGCCAATGGCACTTGTTGGATTTATCCACTGAACCGTAAAGTTCTGTCTTTGTTATCTACCAGGTAACTGTCAGAGCGCCTGTGTGCTTCAGGTTTGCACCGGGTTGCATTTCTGTTTATTTCTGGAGACACGACGAGTGGTATGGATAAGGTGGACGGCTGTAGTCTCTTACCCAGCGTTGGGAACTCTGAAACTGGCGGGCACAGGTACAAGGTAAAAGGGGAGAGAGTAGTGAATGCCTTTAATTAGCTGCCGCTTCGAGTGGGTACAGTTGCAAGATTTAAGAGGCATTTAGTTAAGTGCATGGAGGGGAGGGGCTTGGAGGGTAAAAGGCAACTGGGACTAACAGGGAGCATGCTGTAGTCAGTGTGGACCACGTGGAGCAAAGGGCTTGTTTCCATGCTGTATTACTCTGACTTTAAAAATGAGAATGCCACCGGTATTCAGTGTTAGTCTGGAATGAGGGCTTGGTAGTTCAGCGTGCCTTGTATCAGTGATTAGCTATTTCAGACGAGGCACCGCGATTTTATTTTTGCATCAGCGCACATCAAATAATTTCATTGTGTCCCCATGCAGACTGATGTTCTGTCTCACTTCTGTGGCACAACCTGGTCCTAGGCAGCATATTTTCCTGTGTGCTGACAGCAGCATGCGAAAGGCAAGTAGTATTATCACTGAGGTCTGCATTGTTAGGCCCATAATTGCAGCAATCGTTAAATGCCATGTAACAGCCATTTGATGGAACACTCTAGTTTCTAGGCCTACATTTCTTTAGTTTTTCCCATCTGAGGTCTCACAAGCCATGACACAGGACAGAAGTAGGACGTGTGGTCCATTGAGCCTCTGGCAGTTGGAGAAGGACCAGTCCTATTAACTTTATTGCTTGGCTCTTATAACTCAGCAATAGTTGTGTCATCTTATTAAAATTATCCATTTTCCTCTCTAATCTTCTCTCTTCCTAGAGTAAGCCACGCAAACATTCAATCTATAATTTCCATGGTTTTATTATTTTCTATTGTCTTTAGTTCTAGTTATTAAATCTTGACCTTTGGACCCTATTACAACTTGTTGTGAGAATGTGTTTGATAAGATGCTAGCTGTTGTCAACTTGTTTCAAGATCATCTCTTCTTTTGAAATGCCTCTCTCAAGTATTTGATGTGGCCTAATCAGAGTTCTTTTGATTAATGGTGTGTGGAAATCAGTACTGTAAAATGGTAAATATCTCTGTTCTCGTTGATACACAGATGTTTTTCTATCGTTTTCTCCTTAATGGTAGTATAAAATAACCCCAGACTCTGGAGCTAGGTGAAATCTGAAACCAATATAGTTAGTTACCACTGCACAGAAAAGCCCTACACTTTCAGCTGCTCATTGGCAGTGGTGTCTGGACGTGTACATGACGAATGGTCAGTTGCAGAGTGCTGACATCAGTCCAACTTCAACTCCCCAATAATTGAGGCATTCAGGAGAGGAGAGGGGAAAAGACCATTGTAACTGCAGAATGTTTCAGTTGGATTATACAGTCTGAATTAAAAGACTTCAACATTTATATAAACTAGCTTTGTTCTATTGAAAATCAAAAAATGGCAGTTGTTTTGTTCTGTGTTGAATAAGATCAATTTTTTCATGCAACTGTATTCAGTTCTTTTTGTCTGTAATGACTTGAATCGTGTTGCTACCTTGTCTGTCATAAATTCCTGAGTTGCCTATGTAAATTTCTCATCTTGGCTTACTATTCTACCAGTGTTGTGGTGCCTCACATTTGTTTTCCCCATTGTTGACCTGATGTAGAAGAAATTCCAAAGCTTTGAAATCAATGTGGTAGTATGCAAGTTCACAATTCAATAATATTGCTGCCTTATCACTTAGTCAGCCTCAAATATTGTTACTTATTAAGAAACCTTCATTTAGCATTCTGGTTCTGGATATATGAGCTTGATTTTTATTTCATTGTATTGTGAGGGAGGAAGAACCACACAACTTCTGAATGGAGAAAATGTTCCTCTAACTAGTTCAGATTTCCCCCTCTTCTGTACAAGAATGGCAGCTAGTTTAGTCTAGAAAACTTATCATAAAATACCAATGGATAAGTTCAATTAGTTGTTGCCAGTTTATATAAAATTTTCTTCCATGGAAGTAATGAACTACTTGGTGTGCTTGGATTGTAACAAATTCCTGCAATGCTGTGTTTCAGTTGTACTTTTTAAACTTACTTTGCTGTTGCAGAGGTTAATTAGCAGCAGGGTGGTGTATTCTCTGAATTTTCTGCTGTTACTCGGAATTCGCCAGATCTGCAAACACAGGAAAGATGGAGGTTCTGGATTATTTCTTTGGACCTTACTACCGAGTTTCAAAGAATAACCACCTTCTCCTACTTTTATGTTGAAATTTCCCTCTTGTACCCCATACTTTTCCAGGTGGTTTTGTTGTATATGTAATCTACTGACAAATGGTGAGGACTGAGTGCTTTCCTGGCACTGCATTGCATTTAGAGTGTGTGGAAAGGAGCTTGAAAACTTGGAATGTTTTGTTTGTGTTTAATTGTCATAGAAAAAGAAGCAATTTCTGTAATAAAGCTATCAATTGTAGCTGTAGTGTGTATCTCATTATCATGGTGTTCCTTCAAATATAAATATGCAAATATTTGGTAAGTTTCTGAGATCTGGTTTTAAGTTGTGTAAAACTATAAATATAATAAAAAGGGCTTGGTTTTAAATGTTTGGCACTAAGATTGTTTGATATCAAGCTTGCATATTGGAAGTAGGCTTTTTTTTATTCAAGATTGCATTTATGAAATCAGGTTATTTTGTTTAACTGTCGTATCAAAATTGGAACATAGAGTTCTACAGCAGAGTGCAAGCACTTGAATTCTCTGGGATAAGTTAGTTTAATTGTACAATATGGTGCACCACTTGGGGCTTGAGATTGAATATGAAGTTTGGGGTGCATCGATCTGAATGTGTATATGTGATTTGCAAGATCATTTACGTTGCTGGTTTTGTTGCCATTATAGCATTTGGGACTTGTAATTATAATAGTGGCTTTTCCATGAACAATGCAAAAGCTGTCTAAAAATGGTTTCAGATCATCAAAGCATTTGCAACTACTATGCAGCTAGACAAGTAATAAAGATTTCCCAATGGTGATATGTGCAAGATTCCAAAAAGACACCCGTTTTCAAAGAATGCAGCTAGAAAAAGGCTTCTGGTACCATTTGCAGGATTACAATTTGCTTTTGCGCTGTAATTTTGGACTATTCTCTTAGGACTAGTTATTCTGAAATAAATTAGTTGTGAGCCTCAAATTTGTCAGTCTCCTTTGATAGCACTGTTGTTTATATCTGGACCAGGAGGATTAATCTTGTCAGTGGTTCGGGAATGGGTGGGGTGATGCAACTTTGTGAATGCAAGCTAATGTTCAGTGAAGTGGTGTGGGTGGGATGACTAGGCTGCAGATAAGATGATCAGAGTTAAGTGGGACTAACTTCCTGAAGAATTGCTATCAGATTGCTCAATTTAGCTGTTGACTCCAGAGTCAATTTGAAAAGCAATAAGCTTTAGCTAGTTCATAGGTTGAAGGGTACCAGTTACTTGGTTCATGTTTGTGGTCTTCAGTGAGAGGACCACTGGGACTTTGCAAGTAGATTTAAATATTTTGCTATAATTCAAGTAATCACAAAATGGCTACTGCATACAAGAAAATCATTTGATTCTGTGCTGCCCCTGTATAAGAACAATGCAGTTTATGCATTTCCTCAGCTGTCTCCCATAGCACTGTAATATGTTTTCAAATACTGCTCCAGCTCTCTTGAATACTGAAATGGTTTTTGCCTCCCACTTTTGGCACTATATTCCATGACACAAGTTAGAAGTCCTACTTCTAACAGGAGTGTGAGAGCTCTGTGTATCAAAGATTGTTTTGCTAGTCCCTTCCCCCAGTCCTTTTGTGCTTTGAATAAGTCTTATCAGTGTTTTTCCATTGTTCTCTATCTCAAGATCTATAGTTCCTCCAGCCTAACTATATAACCAAAGCACCATTGGAGACATTTTGATACAGCATTTCTGCACCCTCTCCAAAATCCAAGCTAGTGTTTTTTTTCAGAATACTTTCAAAATAATGGTTTGGCCACAATTAAAGGTTCACCATAGCTTCCTAGAGTTTGCTTGGCTTCAATGTAAGCAACTAGAGCAGCATTAGTCTTCCATCTTTGCCTTACCAACAGCTGAGAGATAACTGATCAGTCTTTTCCCCCAGTACAGCCAACTCTGGAATGATCCAGTTTGTAGATCGATTTGTGCCGTTCTGTAATGGAACTTTGTAGAGTATCTTTGTAGAGTTCTATTGGGTTTGAATAATTTAAAATGATTTAAAATTATGATATGGGACTTGCATCAGTATCTTCCAAACATGTAAGCGTCTATAACTGTCTATAAGGGTACAGTTACCTGAAAAAACTATAACTTCAGCACCTTTCTGAGTTGCACCCTATTCTGTCTTGTAAATATTTTTCTTGTGATTGAGTCAAATCTTGGACTACCCAAACCCTTAGCCCTGACCACCACCTGCTCAGGGCATGAGAACAAATGATTATGATCTGATCTGTCCGTGTGTATGACTGAGTTCAGATGATACGTTGTTGTCTGCATATTTGGCTTTGTGAAGATAATTGTAATAGCAAGATGATGAGAACAATTTTCGTAACTAGTTGCAAGGAAAACTACATTGTAAGTCAAACTAAGATATTGGGTTAAAATCTCTGGGCATTCAGATACTGCAGATGTTGGAAATCTGGAGGAATTCAGCAGGTCAGGCAAAATCTATGGAGGGAAATTAATAATTGACATTTTGGGCCAAGAGCTCCTATCAGGACTGGAATAGAAGAGGTCAGAATAAAAGGTTGGGGGGAGGGTAGGTGCAAGTACTGGTGGGTAGGTGAATTCAGGTGAGAAAATAAGTGAGTGGGGGAATGGTGTGAGAAGCTGGTGATTTGTGGAAGAGATGAAGGACAAGAGACCATGGAATAAAGAGATGGAGGTGAATCAGAAGGAGGAAGATTCGGGTCATCGGTGGGGAGGAGAAAGAGAAGGCGTGAAGACGCTACACGGTTAAGGGGAAACAATGGGATAGGTGTGGAAAGAGGGGAGTGGTTACAGGAAGTTAGAGAAATTAATGTTGGTGCTAACAGGTTGGAGACTACCATGACAGAGTGTGCAATGTCATTTCTCTAACCTATATCTGGACTCAATTTGGCAGTAGAGGTGGCCACGGATAGACAAGTCCGTGTGGGAATGTGAAGCAGAGTTAAGATGGCTGGCCACCGGAAACAAAGGTGCGTCTTAAGGATGTTACTTTGATATTATTAACAATGTTGATTTGTATTCTACTTTTCTAATTTCTTAAAGTGAACAAAAAGTGCCAGGGTATGAATGGAATGACATCCAAAAATCCAGAAAACACACTTTCAGCAGATTCAACCGAGCATTACTTTAATTTGTGTACTTACTGACTGTGTAATTAGCAAAGTTAATCTTTAAAAATTTAATATTTGCACTGTGATTCATGCCAATTTCTCCAAAAATGATGACAGAATTGTGTTCTGTTGCCTCTGTTGAGCAAAAGAGTGAAATGGTGTGCTCTGGAGATATCCAGAACTTTGGAATTTCACTTGGGCTCTGGGCCTGAAATCTTACTCCTATGCAGGAGCACTTGTTAAAAAACATTTTCTTTAGGCTACTGCTTCTGATCTCCTTGACTGGCCCAGTCTGTGTTTTGGTAACACAATTGGGGAGTTGTTCAATGCTTTGTAATAGTAATTGAGTTGTTGCAGAAACTATATTATCTGGAATAATGTACATTTAATGGAAAAGCTGTTAGATTATGGCTGTAAATATATAAATGATGGTTATAGCACCTATTTTAGGTACGAGTCTTTGATGATTTGAGTTTGCTCGTGTCATTATGCCATTTGGTGTAGTTGAGGTAAGATGAATCTTGAATCAACACCTAATAGACAAGCAGCATGTGGTATAATTTTCATCACTTTTTTCTAGAAATGGTTATGTATTGGAAGTGATATTTCTGTGAGACAATTTATATCAGGGCTTTATATTAGGGATATGAAAGCAGTAAAAGGTCAAATTACAAATGGTGCCAATACTGAATTGCATATGCTGATGACACTGCCTTTTCAGCTGGCGTTTGACTACTGCAGAAGACACTGCTGTTTTGGGGAGGTGCCCATCCACTTGGTGGGTAAAAATTTCTTCCCTATGTTAAGTCTTTGTATACAGAATTCAGGTGCCAATTTTGATACAAAATGGAGTTTGACAGTCAAGCAAATTTGCATCGTGAGTTGTTAAAGACTTTGGAATGCATGTGTAGTATCTATTACAATGTAGTTAGAGATGGGCTGAGCACCTAAACTGGAGGAAGTTCCAGATGGCCTTGGAAAAGTCAGTTCTGCCACTGACTGCTCTATCTTTGCATAAGCTGACAGGAAACAGCGAGGGTACTTGTAGGTTGGCAGTGCTGGGATCACCAAGGCAATGATCTGAGGGGAAACAGGATGCCACATTCACCAGAACTACGGGTGATATGGGGCATTGCTCTTCCCTGTTCCTTGCTGCAAGCTTCCTCATCTTCATCCCATTTCATGAAGTAGAAGTTGTGTGTGACTATTTTCCCACTTCCCAACTGCCGGCCATTTTACTTTGATCTTTCATTACATGCAGATCCCATCTATGATGCTATTAGCTAATGCACATTCACTGCTAGTCTCTGAGCTGGTGTTTATTTTATTGATTGGTTGACTTTATTTTCTCTCTTGCTCTTCGGGCTAGATCACAATTATTTTAAGATCACAAAGGCATAGAAGGTTGTGTGCCACTTTCTGGAAAGAGGGAGCCTGCTGTTTGGAACGAATGTGTGCTGGGCTGGATGGATGAGGAGGGCCAGTGCTTGTGTAATGGGAGGGGTAGGGGAGCTTTGGGATTTTGATGTTTCTATCATTCATTCTATGAGATGGATGTCTGTGTAGATTAAGAATTTCAGGTTGTAGACTGTTTAGATTCTTTGATATTAAATTGAACCATTTGATTGACAATGTAGATTTTTGGGTGGGTGAAAGGAGGAATTTCTGTGGCCCTAACAGCAGGAAGCATGTGATGCAACAGAAAATGAATTTCAAAAGAAATTAGTCAGAAAACCTGAAAATTTCCAATTATTGGCAAAGAGTCTTAGAGCAGCTCTTTGTTAATTTTTGGACAAATTGAGGTCAAACTTTGACTCACTGGCTGATTTATTTTTGATTTGCCAACAGATTGGTGTCTAAGGCACTCCCAATTGCTTCTTCATAACTTAATACTGGTAACATTCTTGTTGTGAATCTTTATTGCAAGCTAAAGTGATGCAGACTCTTCATCTTTGTTTTGTGCCTGTGTTACTTTGGAACTCTATTGATCAGATTTGCTCAATTTTATTTTGCCCAACACAAATAGATAAATAAGTTTCAAAATTTAAAAATGTCATAAATGACAGTAGAGCTACTAGGACTTGATGTTTCAATCCCTATGGTAAGTCGGCACTCTCGATGTTGGCAGTGGGCTTGGAGTGGTGACAGGTGGGTAGGTACCTCATTGGGGTCATCAGGTGGGCACTCTCCTTCTCTGACGTTTTCTTGATAAGCCCACAACGTCTCCAGAGGGCTCAACGGTGCTACCTGACATCACAGATATACCCCCCTCAGTTCCATACCCTTCTGTCTTCATCTTGCAGCCCAGTTGTAATCTTTCCTTTTAATCCAAATCCAATTGCTGCTTTCTTCTGCTGCATTTGACAAGGACTTGGATTGCTTGTTGGAGTGAATAACCCCTCACCCCCATTTTAAATAGACTGGTTGTAGATGTAGCCATAAACCCCCTATATCCCATTCTACAGGGAAAATCTTGGTCTTCCAGCCGTTCTGGGCAACTTCAGTTGCCAGTTCAGAGTACTTGGTCTTTTTCCTCTCATAGGCTTCTTCAACACCATCTTCCCATGGTACTGTCAATTCCACAACATATGCCAGCTTTGCTGTTGTGGACCACAGAACCATGTCTGGCTGGAGTGTTGTAGCCGCAATATCTGGGGGAAACGAGCTTTTTTCCAAATCCGCGTCCATTTTCCAGTCCCGAACAACCTGCAAAATGCTTACCTCTTTTGATGTTGTATGGTGCTCTGGAGGTTGGCCTGCTGGTACAAATCGTGTAATGTGAATGTTTCTTGCCGATGATTGTGGGAGAACATTTGTGGTGATTTGCCTCTTTTCCAAGATTGATGCCAGCTGTGTGAGAACTTGGTTATGCCACCAAGTATACCGCCCCTGGATGAGGCTCGTGGTGCATCCTGTTAAAATGTGCCTTAGTGATCCAGGTGCTTGACACAGAGAGCAAGTGGGGTCTTCTCCCCACCACTGGTTCAGGTTCTGGGGTGTGGGTAGGAGATCATAAGTGGCTCTGATGACAAAACTTAGCCGAGATCCCTCCATCTCCCAGGTGTCACGCCAGCTGAGTTTCCTCTTTTCCAGGTTCTCCCAATTACGGTAGTCCATTGGTCCTGCTTGGCCATTGAGATGGACTTGGCATGTCGATCTGCCTCCTCCTGTCTTCTCACCTCCTCCACCACGATCCGTCTCGTCTGCACTGATGCTGCCTTGTACCATTGAGGAGCCTTTGGGATGAGCCTGAGCCCAGCTCTCTGAAGTTGGACGGCCAACCACATCCCTGAGCAAAGAGCAGACTTGGCACTCTGAATGGCTTCAGATGGGGTCCACTTCCTCCCCATTGCCACACGGGGATTCGCTGTTCGAAGAACAGCATCTTCAGATTCATTGAAGGTCATGACCAAACTTGCTTTGGTGCATTTGCATTCTTCCATAAGACTTAGAATTGGTAATTATAATTTGCCTTTCCCGTACAGTCCAACAGGACTTAAGCATCGTAGAAATCCAAGCCACTGTTTCACTTGTGTGCTGATCACTCTTTCGAGCTTTTCCACCTTGTTGATGGGGATTCTTTCTTTATCAATCTTTTTATTGATTTAAAAAGAGCATATATATAAAAATAACAAGAGGAGAATTATCTCAAATATATATATCAATAACAATATATAAAGAAGGTAAAATTAAACATTATCGAAATCATGCATAGTATTGATCTGATATAGAATGTATAATAAGGAGAAAGATAATTAATTTTCCTCTTATCAATTCATGAAGAGTAAAAAGACTTTTTGAAGTTTTTATGTGGGGGGGAAAAAACCCACTATTCTGTATAAATGAAAATAAAGGACTGGGCAGTCCATCCTGAGAGTAAAACCAAGAAAAGAAAGACTTTCTGATCAAATCCAAAACTTCTGAAAAATAACTGGAAGAGAGTCATTACAAAAATCAATAAATCAAATCATATGAAAATATTGAATAAAAGGTCACCAGATTTCTTCAAATTCAAAAGATGTATCAAATGTCTGACTTATTTTCTCTAAACTTAAACAGGACATGATGGAGGAAAGCCAATAAAAGGCAGTAGGTGGATTAGGATCCTTCCAATGGCTCTCCTAGCCAGTAAAGTTGAAAAGGCTATCATCCACTGAGCAGAAACAGGAATATATCCTGCTTCCGATGGAATAATCCCAAAAATTACTGTAAGTAAATTTGGTTGTAAGTGCAGATCCAAGACTTTTGATAAAGTTTTAAAGACATCTTTCCAAAAATTGTCCACCTTTATGCAAGACCAAAACATGAGTTAAAGTGGCCACCTCAATATTACATCTGTCGCAAATAGGATTGATTTTGGGAAATATACGGGCTAATTTACCTTTTGACATATGTGTCCGATGCACTACCTTGAACTGTATCAAGGAATGATGGGCACAAATAGATGAAGTATTTACCAAATGAAAAATTTTACTCCATTGATTATCTGAAAGTAACTCTTGAAATTCCAATTCCCAAGCACCTTTAATTTTATCGTTAGATATCATTCGTGAATTCAATAACCATTTATAAATTGTAGCTATCAATCCTTTTTGAGGTGGTTTAACCTGAAAAAGGGTATCTATCATATTAGGTGGATAAGCAGAGGGGTAATTTGGAAGCAAAGTATGTTAAAAGTTCCTAATTTGTAAATATCAAAAAAAAGTGTGCATTAGATAAATCATATTTATCCGCTGAGTGAAAGACATTAAACAATCCCCTATAAACAAATCTGAAAAAGTTATAAAAACACAAAATGCTGGCAGGACTCAGCAGGCCAGACAGCATCTATGGGAGGAGGTAGTGACGACGTTTCGAGCTGAAACCCTTCATCAGGAGTGAAGTAACATGGGATGGTTGAGGGGGGATAAGAAGTGGGGGGAGGGATGAAGTAGAGAGCTGGGAAGTGATAGGCTGGAGGGAAATGGGCTAGGGGGAAGGTGGAGAATTATGGGAAATAAAAGAGAAAGAAAGGTAGGGCTGGGGGGAGATTATAGTGAGGGGGGAAAAAAGAGAGAGAAAGAGAACCAGACTAAAATTACAGATAGGGATGGGGTGGGGGGGGCAGGGGTATCAACGGAGGTCAGTGAGTTGGATGTTCATGCCGGCAGGTAGGAGGCTACCTAGGTGGGAGACAAGGTATTGCTCCATCGACCTGCGTGTGGCCTCATCTTGACGGTAGAGGAGGTCATGGACAGACATGTCGGAGTGGGAGTGGTCTGTGGAATTGAAGTGTGTGGCCACAGGGAGATCCCGCCACTGCTGGAGGACTGAGCGCCGCTGTTCGGCGAAACGGTCTCCCAGTCTGTGGCGGGTCTCCCCAATGTATAAATGGCCACATCGGGAGCACCGGATACAGTATATCACCCCAGTTGATTCGCAGGTGAAGTGGTGCCTCACCTGAAAGGACTGTCTGGGGCCTGGGATGGTGGTGAGGGAAGAAGTGTGGGGGCAGGTGTAGCACTTCTTCTGTTTGGGATGAGTGCCTGGAGAGAGGTCAGTGGGGAGAGATGGGGGGGATGAATGAACAAGGGAGTTGCATAGGGAGCGATCCCTGCGGAAAGCCGAGAGTGGGGGGGGAGGGGAAAATGTGGCTGGGGGTGGGATCACGTAGGAGGTGGCAGAAGTTACGGAGGATTATACGTTGGATCTGTAGGCTGGTAGGGTGATAGGTGAGGACCAGGGGGACTCTATCCCTGGTGGGCTGGTGGGGGGATGGGGTGAGGGCAGAGGTGCGTGAAATACGGGAGACGCGATGGAGGGCAGAGTTGATAGTGGATGAAGGGAAGCCCCTTCTTTTAAAAAAAGGAAGACATCTCCTTTGTCCTAGAATGAAAGGCCTCATCCTGAGAGCAGATGCGGCAGAGGCGGAGGAATTGAGAGAAAGGGATAGCCTATCTCGACTCTGTTTTATCTCCCCTTGTTCAATCCCTTCCCACCTATGTTCGTGATACTTCCCATGCTTTACATCTCTTCAAAGATTTCAAGTTCCCTGGCCCCCACCGCCTCATTTTCACCATGGACGTCCAGTCCCTATATACCTCGATCCCCCACCAGGAAGGTCTCCAAGCTCTCCGTTTCTTCCTGGATTCCAGACCCAGCCAGTCACCCTCTACCACCACTCTTCTCCGCCTCGCAGAATTAGTCCTCACCCTTAACAATTTCTCCTTTGGCTCCTCTCACTTCCGCCAAACTAAAGGTGTAGCCATTGGCACCCGCATGGGTCCTAGTAACGCCTGCCTTTTTGTCGGCCATGTGGAGCAATCTATGTTCCAAGCCTACACCGGTATCTGTCCTCCTCTTTTCTTACGTTATATCGACGACTGCATCGGTGCTGCTTCCTGCACACATGCTGAGCTCGTCGACTTCATTAACTTTGCCTCCAACTTTCACCCCGCCCTCAAATTCACCTGGTCTATTTCCGACCTCCCTCCCCTTTCTAGATCTTTCTGTTTCTATCTCTGGAGACAGCCTGTCCACCGATGTCTACTACAAACCTACTAACTCCCACAGCTACCTAGACTATTCCTCCTCCCACCCTGTCTCCTGCAAAAATGCTATCCCTTTCTCTCAATTCCTCCGCCTCCGCCACATCTGCTCTCAGGATGAGGCCTTTCATTCTAGGACAAAGGAGATGTCTTCCTTTTTTAAAGAAAGGGGCTTCCCTTCGTCCACTATCAACTCTGCCCTCCATCGCGTCTCCCGTATTTCACGCACCTCTGCCCTCACCACCCATCCCCCCGCCAGCCCACCAGGGATAGAGTCCCCCTGGTCCTCACCTATTACCCTACCAGCCTACAGATCCAACGCATAATCCTCTGTAACTTCCGCCACCTCCTACGTGATCCCACCACCAGCCACATCTTCCTCTCCCCCCCACTCTCGGCTTTCCGCAGGGTTCGCTCCCTACGCGACTCCCTTGTCCATTCATCACCCCCATCCCTCTCCACCGACCTCCCTCCGGGCACTCATCCCTGCAAACGGAAGAAATGCTACACCTGCCCCCACACTTCTTCTCTCACCACCATCCCAGGCCCCAGACAGTCCTTTCAGGTGAGGCACCACTTCACCTGCAAGTCAACTGGGGTGATATACTGTATCCGGTGCTCCCGATGTGGCCATTTATACATTGGGGAGACCCGCCGCAGACTGGGAGACCGTTTCGCCGAACACCGGCGCTCGGTCCTCCAGCAGTGGCGGGATCTCCCTGTGGCCACACACTTCAATTCCACAGACCACTCCCACTCTGACATGTCTGTCCATGGCTGCCTCTACTGTCAAGATGAGCAATACCTTATCTCCCGCCTAGGTAGCCTCCTACCTGCTGGCATGAACATCCAACTCACAGACCTCTGTTGATACCCCTGCCCCCCCTTACCCCCATCCCTATCTATTATTTTAGTCTTGTTCTCTTTCTCTTTCCCCCCTCACTGTAATCTCCCCCCAGCCCTACCTTTCTTTCTCTTTTATTTCCCATAATTCTCCACCTTCCCCCTAGGCCATTTCCCTCTAGCCCATCACTTCCCAGCTCTCTACTTCATCCCTCCCCCCACTTCTTATCCCCTCTCCACCATCCCATGTTACTTCACTCCTGATGAAGGGTTTCGGCCTGAAACGTCGTCACTACCTCCTCCCATAGATGCTGTCTGGCTTGCTGAGTTCTGCCAGTATTTTGTGTTTTTATTTATTTTCAGCATCTGCAGATTCACTCGTGTGTCTGAAAAAGTTATTATTCCTTTGGTTTTCCAAATTAAAAAGACCTGATCTAAAATTGATGGTTTAAAAAAAATAGTTAAGATGGATTTTACTAGAAAGAACAAAATTATTTAACTCAAAATCTGTGAAACTGAAACCAAATTCTTAATGTATGTTTAATAATGGGATTGAGGTCTAGTCTACCAATCTTAGAGAGCAGAAAAGGAAGAGCAACTCCCAGTAAAGAGGCCAAAGAATACCCCTTCACCAAGTTTTTCTCCAAATCCACCCATAAAGGACAGTCATGTATGTCTGAATAATGAATCCAAAAGGTAATATATCAAATATTAATTGCCCAGTAGTACAATCTAAGATTTGGCAAAGCCATACCATCGTCCTTTTTTAATTTCTGCAATAAAGGTTTACTTAATCTAGGATTTTTATTATTCCAAATATAGGATGAAATTTTAGAGTCTTCTATCAAAAAACAGTTTAGGAACAAAGGAAGGGACTGCTTGAAATGTAGCCAAGAACTTCGGTAGAGCTATAATTTTAATAGCATTAATTCGACCAATTAATGATAGTGTCATAGGAGACCATTTAGAAAGTCTTTGTTGCGTATGATCTATTAATGGGTGAAAATTATATTTATCCAGGTCCTTAAAATTTTTAGTAATTTTAATACCAAGATAAGCAAAGTGATTTTTAACAATACTAAAAAGTATTTGATTGTATTGATCCAAGTGATTATTAATAGGAAATAACTCACTTTTGTGTAAATTTAATTTATATCCAGAAAAACTACTGAATTCAGAAACACATCCCTGAGCAAAGAGCAGACTTGGCATTCTAAACGGCTTCAGATGGGGTCCACTTCCTCCCCGTTGCCACACGGAGGGCCCCTGTTCGAATAACAGTATCTTCAGATTCATTGAGGGTCATGACCAACCTTGCTTTGGTGCATTTGAATTCTTCCACAAGGCTTGTAATTGGTAATTCTAATTTGCCGTTCCCGTACAGTCCAACTGGATTTAAGCATCGTGGAAGTCCAAGCCACTGTTTCACATGTGTGCTGATCACACTTTCGAGCTTTTCCACCTTCTTGATGGTGATTTCATACACTGTTAAAGGCCACACGAGTCTTGGGAGTATGCCGAACTGGAAGCACCACAGCTTGAGATTTCCTGGCAGCAAGGTCTTGTTGATGCGAGCTATGTACATGGTGGCATCCTTTTTGAGTTGTTTAAACTGCAATGAGTATGCACAGAATGCAACAGTTCCTCATCTCACGCTTATGCAGCTGTAGGCAAGGACAAATCGACTCGTATTCCAGGAAAGCCTGCTGCAATTAAGCATGCCTCCATCTTGCTGGAGTTGTACTATGCAATTGGATCAAGTCACGTGCGTCACCCTTTCTGGGGCATGCCTCAAAGCTGATTTGCCTGTCACCAGCCTAGATGGTGAGTCTTGGCTGAAATGTCAAGCATCCATTTCCATTGATACGTGCTGACTGATCTGCTCAGTTCTTCCAGTGCATAAGCCGGAATCTGGAGCAATGTCTTCTGTGTCTTCACTCTGTCCTGAAGGTCTGGATTAGCACTTCCCTTGGTACCTCTCCCTTTATAAGGTGCTTTCACAACATGCTGCCCTCTAAACCTATGGCCTCAGTAGTGTGAAGGTATTTAATGTTCCCATTTTAGAGTCCTAAACTTAAGTCAGGACAGCAAGGCCTACCAGCTATGGGTGTCTATCAGTATCCTCCCTTTCGGGAGATTATACTGTATCAGCCTGTAGTTTAAAGATGAATTTACTTGGTACCATAGTCTCTTCTGAAAGATTTAGCTGTTAATAGTCGCTATTGCGATTTGTGAGTTCTCCTTTCCAACCAAGGAAATATTTCCAGCTAATGAAACAGATTGAATACCATTATTTATTTTAGATGGAGTACATTTATTTTGAGGAGTAAATTCTAAGGGATTATAACTCTACAAAGGGCTTCCAAACACAATTTTTGCAAACTAGAACAATGTGCCAGTGTGCTGCAGACGAACATGTCGTGTGTCAGGGAAAGCACTTTGGAAGAGATTCTTCTCAGACCGAGGCTGAGAAGTGGATTCTGTTGTGTTCATTTCGTTAACTGCTAATAACCATTACTGCTTTCTGATACTCAGATTGTTCTTTTGTGTGCAAACACACTCATCTTCAATATCTGCTTTTTCCACTGATCCTGGGCAGTGACTTGTCAAAAAGCTGACATTGGCACTAAATGTCCTGGTCCTGGATAGTGAATATCTGTCACACTGGATTCCCATGAACCCCCAGAGTCTAACAGGGTCTTGGAATGCAGCAACACCTCTGCTATCCCTGCATACCCCATTCAGACATAACCTCAGACTTTTGCTTCTTCATCAACCTCTGGGAACAAGTACAAAGGTCAGTGGCATTTCAGGCCTCATTTTCATGACCACTAAAACTCAGTCTTAACATAAGAATTCATTAGTGGGAAGGGACTATATTCTCTCAAGGAGCATGTTGTGGAAGAGCATTAGAAGACTTTTCCAATTGTCAGTTCAGGTAGATTCACTTGACTCTTGATTTCCTAGTTATCATGGCTTGCCATCTTGAGGCTCTGTTCCCCGGAGGATGCATTTGGAGTACAAGGCTGTCTCCCTTAATCGGGTGATCATTCTACAAAAAGCTGCAATGGTGCTAAGTAATATAATTGAAATTGGAGCCAGTCCAGTTTTTTAAAAAAAAGGCCGTTTGGACACCATTCTACAGCAATGAATCCCATCTTGGGCAACACAACCATTTTGAGAATGTGGAAAGTTACTAGAAATTATAGTGATAATTTTAAAAATCCGTGAGGATTTTTACCTGGTGACCTGTGTTATCATCAAAACATTTTATTGCACTTGGATTTTTTTTTGTAATGGCAATTTGTAAATTGGTTTATAATCATTGCCGAGTACAATCAAAACTTTTTGCTTTCTGGGTCATCCAAGTAGATAATTTCATTAGAGCATTGCATTGAGGTTGTACAAAGTGAAACAATGCAGAATAAAATTTTACGGTTACTGACAGTGCAGTGTATGCACACAATAATGTGCAAGGCAGTTAAAAGTTTGATATTTGAGGTCAAGAGTCCATCTTATTATACCAGATGGCCATTCAGTAGTTTTATAACAGTTAGGAAAGAAGCTGTCCTTGAGCCTGATATGTGCTTTGGGGGATTTATAATTTCTGTCCAATGGGAGGACACTGAAAAAAGGGGAATGTCTGGTGGTGTGGGAGGGTCATTGATTATGATGGCTGCTTTACCGAGGCAGTAAATAGTGTTTACGGAGGGTGATGCAGTGGACAGGCATCCACAAGGATTGGGACCTACTTTGCTATGGTATTTATAATCAGATTGCCATTCTTTGTGTTGTACTATATGTAATTTAACCTTTGGAGGAACTTGATTTATTATCACACTGAAGAAGGCAATTGGCTCGTGTTGAATTCCAGCAGAGCGATCCCATTCTCCCTCTTATTGCCCCGTGCTTTAAACTATTCTCTCACATGCTGTTAACCAGCTGTTGATTATTCTAAGGGGTAATTTACAGTAGTCAGTTAACTTGTCAATGCAACTTTGGGATGTGGGAGGACCAGCAGAAATGCGCAGTCATTTCCCAAGGTTTGGATGAAGCTCTAGTCAGCGAGACAGCACTACCTGCTGCACCCTCCATGCTATTCAAGACCAAGAAAGAAGAACACCAGCTAACAAGGTGAAGATGACCAAAATAATTATCGCAAAGAACTACAGAAGAAGTTTGAGGGCGAAGAGCCACTAAATCCAGATTCTCCTCACCAGGAATCTCATACTGGGCTTCCCACTGATAATGTCTTTCTCCATTTGATTTTGGAAATATTCCAATAATTGTACAACATTCACCCCTTCCTGTGCACTTTTTCCAAAACAGGTATTCGATTGATTCCCAATTATTTATTTAGCTTATCAAAGATGCAGTCTCTCTGTCCCTATAGATAACTGGCTCCCAATTCATTTCCTGTTTTCAGTAAGCCCTTGAAATAAGAACTTGGGCAATTAGTTTTTTTTTATTAGGTCCACTTTTAATCATTATTGGATCTTGAAGTATTTTTTAAAAACATAGTTATTTTTACACTGCTATCACTTTCAGCCTAGCATCTACTACATCTTGAATGAATCTTGGAGGATAAATACCGCCTTGCAGCTAGCTCTTCCCATATTTTGTGGATCGTTGTTAAGTAGCCCAATTAAGAAACATCTTGCAGTAAAATCCTAAATATCTTTAAAGTAACATGCGACTCAGTGAGGATAGAAGGGTTTTTAATTGTCTCCTCTTGATTTAATGGAATACTTATAGCAGCTGTAAATGATAATTTTTTCACTTCCTCAGGAATGCTTTTGAGGCTCATGGTTGAATCTGAAATTGTAGCAATCCTCTTATCCTTGGTGTATCGATCTGTACAAGTGTACAGTCGGCCCTTCTTATCCGCGGGGGATTGGTTCCGAGACCCCCCCCCCCCCACGGATACCGAAGAACGCGGATGCTCAAGTCCCTTATTTAACCTGTCTCAGTGTGGTGGTCTTTAGGACCCAGCAGAACCCCGGACTTTATTTAACATGCTCAGTGCCGTGGATATTAGGACCTGGTGGTTGAGCTCTGAATCCATGGTGTTTCTGTTCACATAAATAATCACGATCACGATTGAAAATAAAGTGGAAATAATAAAGCGATTGGAAAGAGGTGAAACGCCATCGGTCATTGGAAAAGCATTAGGCTACAGTCGGTCAACAATCGGAACAATTTTAATGGAGCATGTGAAAGGCACTGCCCCGATGAAAGCTACAATTATTACTAAGCAACACAGTGGTTTAATTATTGAAATACGTATGTTTCTTAAGTGTTTTATATGCATAGAAAGGTAAAATATGTACTATATACTAAGAAAAACATTTGACTAACTGTCGCTAAATAATACCGGATGTACCTGTTCTGACTTCAAATCCGACTTAAAGATAGACTCAGGAATGGAACTCATTCATAACCCGGGGATTGCTTTACTTTTAAGTCATTTCTATATTACTTATAATACCTATTACAATATAAATGCTATGTAAATAGTTGTTATACTGTATTGTTTAGGGAATAATGACAAGAAAAAATAGTTTGTGCATGCTCGAACAACGAGTGCTGGAGAGAGAACTTCCGGGTTTTCCCGATCCACGGTTGGTTGAATCTGTGCATGCGGAATCTGCGGATAAGGAGGGCCAACTGTATGTCGAGTATCGTACATCGATAGCCACACTCAAGCACTGGTGTTTACGTGGTCTCTGTGAAAGATGCATGTCATTGTAACTGTGAAGTGTTGTGCTTTCTCACAGATCCATCTGCCTCTGCCTTTCAGAATCAGGTTTATCATTACTCATGTACACTATGGCCTGGTGTTTGTTCTGCAGCAGTAGTACAGTTCAAGACAAAAATTACTATAAACTACAAAAATAAGTAAATAGTGTGAAAGATGAGATCAGAGCAAGAATGTCCTGTGAATGATGGGCACTTCTCCAACAGTAAGGCATAAAATACAGCTTGTTTTCTGGTGGTGTTTATCTTGCAGCATTATTGATAAATTGAGTTTATCTTTGCATTTCCAAAGGCAACTGAGCCCCTGTCTACAGGCTGTGTGTATGGGATTGGAGTCAGCATTCCTGTATACTTCTGCAGAATTTCTGAGGAAACCCAACCTTCACAGTAAATCATTAAGGAGACTTTGCACTTTATAATGAGGCCATTAGCATGGCTAACGTTAAATCATCGTGCTTTAAGGAGCCTGACAATGGCAGGTGACTGCTGATTGACCTTTGGTTTCACAGGGTAACGCCACGTGATGAAAGCAAACAGCCTCGGACATGCAATGTTAGCTCTTTTTACTGGTGCTGCCAGATCTGCTGAATTCTAGTATTTCTTTTGTTTTAATCTGATTTCCATCATCTGCAGTTCTTTGATTTTTTTTTTACTAACTTCATCTGGCCTCATGACAAGACATCCTGGGGTGTCCTTCCATGTCCACCTCACTGTCCTTTCTGGATAATATTGTGAAGGTGATGGGAAGCATGGGCAGACATCTCAAAAAGTTGGGACTTTACACTTCTGCAACGAGAGGTAGGGTCCAACCTCTTCAGAAATCAGCCTGTTCAATACTAAAATTTCAAGTAAGTTCATCTCCTGTAACTCGACATCTCCCTTTGCTACTGGATCCTTGACTTCTAACAGACCATAATCAGTAATGATAGCAGCAATACCTCTGCCATGATTATACCCAGCAATGGAGACTCGTGGCTACATCCTCAGCTCCCTACTCTTTTCCCTGAATGTTCATAACGGCATGGCCAGATTCTGTTCTTGCTCCATCTACATATTTGCTGATGATGCCACTGTAGTGGGCTATATATCAAATACTGATGAGTTGGAGTACAGGAAGGAAAGTTGAGGGCCGAGTGACACAGTGTCATCTCAGTAATCAATGTCAGCAAAACAAAAGTGTTTATCTTTGACTACAGGAAGGGGGCAGTGCACATGCTGCTGTTTACATCAATGGTTTATCAATATGTCATGTTCGCTTTGACCCTTACCAATTTTAATCGAAACTCCGTAGAAAGCATCTATCCAAATGCATCAAGGCTTAGTATGGTAACTGCTTTGTCCTTGACTGCATGAAACTACAGAGACTTGTAGGCACAACTCAGCACATCACAGAAAGCAGCCTCTCCTCCTAATCGAAGAGCTCACCCACCCTGGGCATTCTCTCTTCTCCCCCTCACGTTGGATAGAAGATAGAAAAATTTGAGAATCTGTACCATCAGGCTTGTATGCTACTATTACAAGATTATTGAATATTTCTTGAGCATTGGGCTCTTGACTTCACAATCTACCTCATTGTGACCTCGCACTTATGGTCGATGAGCTCAGCACTTTCTCTACCATAACACTTTACTCTGCACTCTCATTGTTTTGCCCTGTATCATCTCAATGCACTGTTGTAATGAATTTGATCTCTATGCAAGGCAAGGCAAGTTTTCAGTGTATCTAGGTGCATGTGACAATAATAAACCAATTTACCAGTTTACCAAATTTTTCCAATTTGTTTTGAACTGCAGAAACACACAAATGTATTCTTCTGACTCACTTTAATTAAACAGAGAATAAAAATATGAAGAAATGTGAATAGAATCTACACTTTTGGTTAAATGCTTCACTCTGAGCTGAGGAGATGGATTAACATCAGCTTTATCAAAGCAGAATATTTGGTTGCAAAAGGAACTTGCTAAACTAGCTGAATGAGTTTTGTGTTCCCATGTAGTTTTGGAACACAGTGCATGCGGCCTGGCTGGTGGAAGGTTAGCTGTCTTCCTGGCTCTGATCCGCAGGTGTATTCTCGGAGTGGCCACGATGAGCCCCTGACTGAAGACTTGTAGTCTGGGGAAGCAGATGCAGTTGTGTAGCTGCTAAGAGCCATTGACGACAGGAGAGTAGATGCCATCCTATGAGAGGGGTGAGGGTCCCAGATCCTGCATTGCTGACTGGACTCTTGTATTGGATAGACCACCTTGTGTTGCCACATTCTGAAGCCCTATTAAGGATGGAAAGTAGACCTTGTCTGCTCCCTCAAAGTTGCGCCCACAACCACCTTCTGATTCAGGGTCAGTTTAGGTCAGGAAGGCTTGGAGTATGCTTCAATTGATGCAGAAATGTGTTTCAAAAGCATTGGGGAATCATTGCTAAATTGAAATGTTTACCCAGCTGTGTATCAGCCTCTAAGAGAATGTGGACCCACATTCCTTGGCATGGTGGGCAAGTCTGATGAGCCAGACATTTTTCTAAGCATTTTAGCATAGCCTGTTCAAATCCCTCAAATTCAGTAAAGTGATTCAAACGGACTTTAGTGGAGAGAAGATAATATATCCCCTTCTTTTCTGTCTGCATGCATTCTGCACTGCCCTATGGGAACAGCTGGTGGGGGGGGGGGTGGGGAGAGGCTCTGTGACTGCAGCAGCCACTGCTGGTATCACTCCTGCTCTTCGGAGAACTCTTTGACTGCTGTCTAGGTCAGCGGCCTCTCTAGATTGTCATGCTTCCAGTGCTGAGGTGTTGATGTTCCATTGCATCATCAAGTATGCCTACAAACTGAGCGAGACTGAGTGTACGGCAGTCTGTCTTTTAATGTCAGAAACTTGAGCTCGTGCTCAAGCAGATGACTCAAGTTGGCACTGGACACATCTACAGGAGAAAAGGTTTCATTGAAGGCTGGTATTATCGTGACTGTCCCAAAATTAAGAATGTACCTGATTGTAAACTTAAACCGTACATGCATGATGTAGCTAAAGTACTTACTGAGCCCTATATGACATAGTACAAATATTCTGTAAGTACTGGATCCTTAATGATATTTATATAGGAATAGAATGTTGGATGGTATGTGATGCACCATCAATAACTCTCCGAGACGTGAGGCGAGATATAGGCTTTTATTGGCTGGAAGAAAGAACAAGCAGCAATTGACCACCACACTACATCCTGGAGACTGTGGCTAGGGCTCAGGCTCCAATCGCCTTTATACCGGGGTCAGTGGGAGGAGCCACAGGAGCAGTCTGCGGGGGTGTGTGTCCAGACAGGTATATGTAGTTCACCACAGTATGTTTGAAAAGATTTGTGCTGATATGTCCCAAAATTTTGGTATGGTCTGTTTGAAAGGCCCACTGCATTTTGAAGAAGATGCTGATAACTGGAGATATTGCAGTGTTGTAATACTGTAATGCATAAACATGTGACTCTTTTAGCTCCCTGTTTATTTAAATACACCTCTATTGAAAGTTGCGGAATGCAGCTGCATAATGAACTGATTGAATACCACACTGATGTGTGAAGGCTCCGTTAATAGTGATTGGGAATGCCTCCTCTTGGTTACAGAACAATTTCTGGAGCTAAAAATCACAATTATATTTGGCTGATCTCCACTTTTGCAGCCTCTGCTTCCATTGCCCATACTCTTGCCAAAGACGCCAACCAAGTGTTGGTGCGAAGGTGAGCCACCTCCGGTTTGGGAGTGCTGTCTGCCTGAAGTAATCATCTACGGTGAATAGCAGTTGTGGTGGGGTGATTGACATTGTCTTGTGGGAATGCGATGAGGGGAAAGGAATTGAGAATGATGCTCTGCTCTTGGCAAAACTACCCCCGGCCTTTCAAGCTCAGCGGTGTTATGCCAATCCCACCCAACGGCCAGCTTTCAGCCACAGATGGTTACAGAATGGAAGGTGCCATCTGTTCTGAATGGGCTCTGAGAGTAACATAGGGTAATCACTTACTTGTCCTTGCCTTCTCCCGTAGCCCTGAAAATGTGTTCCTTTTGGCTACTCGCACACCTCCCTTTGGGAAAAAAAACCTACATTTTAAGCTCCTTCTACTTCTAATGTTATTCCACACCTGCTGTGTTTTAGTTGTTTAAAAAGTTTGTTCATGCAGCTCTTGTTTTATTTGCCATCTGCTTTCTTTCTGTATCCCATTTTTCTTAACTCTGATCGAATTGGGGACTGCTCAACCGTTATAAGATCTGACAATTTTCTCTACCTTCCATACAGAAAACTCTAGCCTCTCCAATCTATTTATATTGCTGAAGTCCTTGTCCAAACAATTTTCCTAAAGCCCAACTCTGGTATAATGGTATTTTATTAACATTGATTGTGACCTCCTTGCTGTTGTACTCTCCGGCATAATTTCTATAATACCTTTCAATGTCACGAACGGGAAAATCTGCAGATACTGGAAATCCAAGCAGCACACACAAAACGCTGGAGGAACTCAGCAGGACAGGGAGTATCAATGCAAAAGAGTAAACTGTCAATGTTTCAGGCTAAGACCCTTCATCAGGACTGTCCTGATGGAGAGTCTCGGCCTGAGACATCAAATGTTTACTCTTTTCCATAGATGCTGCTTGGCCTGCTGAGTTCCTCCAACATTTTGTGTTTGTTGGCAGTATTCAATATTTTTTAAAACACTTTTTCAATTTGTCTAGCCTCTTTGTGTGTGTGTGTGTGTGTGTGTCCAATTTGTATGTTTCAACCCTTTTAACTATGTCCCCTGTTGTTTATTTTGCTTCATCATAGTTTAATTTTTTTATGATATTGAAGACTGTCATTTGCCCTAATAACATTCTATATTCTCCATTCTCCCTCTTCTCTTACTTGTGGCTACGAGTCGCCCTTCAAACAGAATCATGAGAGAGGTGATAGGCAGCTAGAAGAGGAGGCAGAGTGAAAGTGGAATGGTGGAAGGGAGAGGGAGGGAATTACCGGAACTTGGAGAATTTGATGTTCATACCAAGGGGCTGGAGACTACCCAGACGGTATATGAGGTGTTGCTCCTCCAACCTGAGTTTGGCCTCATTATGGCAGTAGAGGAGGCTGGTGGGGTGGTAGGTGAGGACAAGTGGAACACGGTCCCTGTTGTGGTGACGGGAGGATGGGGTGAAGGCTGAAGTGCGGGAAAAGGAGGAGATGCTGGTGAAGGCATCATTGATGATGGCAGAAGGGAAACCACGATTCTTAAAGAGGACATTTGAGATGTCCTGGAACGACAGCAGGGACCGTGTCCCCCTTGTCCTCACCTATCACCTCACCAGCCTCCGGATCCAGCATATTATCCTCCGCAACTTCCGCCACCTTCAACAGGACCCCACCACTAAGCACATCTTTCCTCTGTACCCCTCTCTGCTTTTCGCAGGGATCGATCCCTCTGTGACCTCCTGGTCCACACGTCTCTCCCCACAGATCTCCCACCTGGCACTTATCCCTGCAAGTGTAAGTGCTACACCTGTCCCTACACCTCCTCTTTTACCACCATTCAGGGCCCCAAACAGTCCTTCCAGGTGAGGCAACACTTCACTTGTGAGTCTGTTGGGGTCATCTATTGCATCCGGTGTGCCTGGTGTGGCCTCCTCTACATTGGCGAGACCCGACGCAGATTGGGGCACTGCTTTGTCGAGCACCTCTGCTCCGTCTGCCACAACAGACAGGATCTCCCGGTTGCCATCCACCTCAACTCTGCTTCACATTCCCATTCGGATATGTCCATACATGGCCTCCTCCACTGCCATGATCAGGCCAAACTCAGGTGGCAGGAGCAACATCTCATATACCGTCTGGGTCGTCTCCAGCCCCTTGGTACGAACATCGAATTCTCCAACTTTTGGTTCTCCACCCACCGCCTCCCCCCATAGCATTGTATGTGTGGCACCAGGAGCAGTTTTTTGCAAGATTTTGCTTGATATGGAAGCACATCTATTCCACGTTTTGCAGGATTTGAAGTGGCTAATGAGGCCAAAGTGGGAACTACATTCTCCTCCATAGAAAGGGTGGAAGATGATTGATGGTGTCAGGTGGCTGAGTAGTTGGAGGTGGTCTACACTTTTGCGCATGGCCACTGCATGCACTCACTGTTTGGAATTAAGGTTCGCCATCCTGAATGCTCCTTGGTCAGAGGCTCCCAGAGGACCCCAACTTTCCAGAGAACGTTGCTTTACTTGAAAGAGGCTGTGAGAACAACTTTGAATCTTTTCCTTTGTACTTGTCAGTTTTCTCCCAATAACAGAGCTGCAAGCTAAATGTCAGGTGAATGATATGGCCTGTCCATTTAGCTCTGCCTTCTGGTGAGGATGTTGATCTGGGAGAGAACACTGATACTGATATGCCTGTCCTTCCAAAATTGGAGCATTTTACAGAGAAGATTTAATTGATTTCTCTATTGCTTTTAGGTGCCTGTGATAGATGGTCCTGGTCTCAGAAGTCTGTAGGATCACTACTGCCTTTAGGTTTCGTGCCAAATTTGAGATTGATCTTCAAATACTGACCACCTCCTCAACAGACCAGTGACTTTTTGGCTTCAAGATGCAATTTGTCTTTTTTCACCAATAAGAAACTCATTAGATGCGTCCATATTTGTCTCCCTGCGAATCTTTATTGTCACAAGGCTGTGCGGTAGGGGGCAATCTGTTTTCAGATTTTGTAGGAGTTAAGGACCATTCTGCATCTTTCACTTTATTGAAGCATCAGGTGAAGTAGGAAGGTTATTATCATTGAAGATCCTGCTTCATATCTCCTTGTTTCCTTTAAAATCTACCTGCAGGATCTCATTTATAGCTCAGCATGTAATACCATCATTCCCACAATCCTGATTGAGAAGTTGCAGAACCTGGGTCTCTGTACCTTCCTCTGCAGTTGGATCCTTGACTTCCTAACTGGAAGACCACAACCTGTGGATTGGTGATAGCATATCCTCCTTGATGATGATCAACACTGGCGCACCTCGGGTGTGTGCTTAGCCCACTGCTCTACTCTCTGTAAACACATGACTTTGTGGCTAGGAATAGCCCAAATATCATCTATAAATGTGCTGATAATGCAACCATTGTTGGTAGAATCTCAGCTGGTGACGAGAGGGTGTACAGAGTGAGATATGCCAACTAGTGGAGTGGTGTCACAGCAACAACCTGGCACTCAGTGTAAGCTGAAAGAGCTGATTGTGGACTTCAGGAAGGGTAAGATGAAGGAACACTTACCAATCCTCATAGAGGGGTCAGAAGTGGAGAGAGTGAGCAGTTTCAAGTTCCTGGGTGTCTTTATCGTTTTTTTTATTAGTTAATTAAAAAAAGTGTAAAACAAAATAAAAACAAACAAGAGGAGAATTGTCTCAAATCTATATTAATAACAATTCAAATAGAAGGAAAAATACAAATGATCACTATCATACATAGAATTAATCTAAAAGTATATAATAAAAAAGAGATAATTGATTCTCCTCTTATCCATAACAAGAAGGAAAAAGATAAAGAAATTTTTGTAATTGAAATATACATCGAAAAAAAACCCAAAACACAATAAAAAAACAAAAAAAGAGGGAAAAAATGGACAGCTAGCTCATCTTGAGAGTAAAAGCAGGAAAAAGAGAAAAACTTTATGATCAAATCCAAAACTTCCAAAAAGGTAACTGGAAGGGCCAAATGTTCCTGGGTGTTAAGATCTCTGAGGACCTAACCTGGTCCCAACATATTGATGCAGTTATAAAGAAGGCAAGACAGCAGCAGCTATACTTCATTAGGAGCCTCATAAAAACTTCTATAAATGTACCGTGGAGAGCATTCTGACAGGCTGAATGTCAGAATGTGGTGGGGAGGGCTACTGCACAGGACTAAAAGAAGCTGCAGAAGGTTGTAAATCTAGTCAACTCCATCTTGGGTACTAGCCTACAAAGTACCCAAGACATCTTCAGGGAGCGGTGGCTCAGAAAGGCAGCGTCCATTATTAAGGACCTCCAGCGCCCAGGACATGCCCTTTTCTCACTGTTACCATCAGGTAGGAGATGCAGAAGCCTGAAGGCACACACTCAGCAATTCAGGAACTGCTTCTTCCCCTCTGCCATCCATTTCCTAAATGGACATTGAACCCTTGGACACTACCTCACTTCTTTTAATATACAGTATTTCTGTTTTTTTGCATTATTTTAAATCTATTCAATATATATATGCTGTAATTGTTTTACTTATTTATTATAATTTTCTTCTAGATTATGTACTGCATTGAACTGCTGCCGCTAAGTTAAAAATTTCACGTCACGTGCTAGTGATAATAAACCTGATTCTGATCCCGTTTGCCCTAAGTCATTGGGACCCGTATGGGTCTTTCTCCATTGAAATCCTTCACTCTCTGCTGCACTAAGGTGAGAACACACCCTCCTGTTTTCACTTCGTCAGCCAGAAACACCCATTTACTCCCCTGACTATAGAATCGCCTTATTGTATTGTATACTTGATTTTTCTCTGCCTGCTTAGTACATTTGAGCCACACATGTAAAATGCGAATGGAATCAATTGGTCTTGACTCCTTCTCCTTCACAGGGGAAGTCTCTTCTCTCCCCCCCCCCCCCCCAATATGTAGAACTAAATGTGTGCTTGAGTTTTCCTCCCTTTTAGCTAACGAGGGGAAAGTGCCTGTAAATTTACGCCTTGGGTGGGGCAAGTTTAAATTCTGCTGCATTGCAATCTATGGACAAAACGTAGCCAATGTCAGCAACCCTGACGACTATTGGCATTTTGAGTGGGTTGACAGAGTATCTGGGAGTTGTTGGTGCCTGTGTAATTGTATCCTAGTGCGAAAGCCACTTCAGAAGAAAAAGAATGCTTTCTTTTAAAAAAAAAACTGCATAATCTTGGTAAGACCTGGAGAGATTAGAAGTTAAAATGGCGCAAGTGTCTGATTTGATCTCTGCTTCCCTGTTACAGCAAATAGACTAGCTTCTTGCTTTAAAAGGCAGATTAAACTCTGATGCATGTAAATAATTGGAACCAAAAGGAAACTCAATCCAATATACAAAACAAATGGGTGGGGAAGTAAACTGATGGGTGTAGAGGAAAATGTGCTTGAAAGAAATCTAGGTAAGGATTACAAGCCTAGGTCAGAAGCAATAGCAAGGGGTAAATAGATATTCAAATGTGACTTAACCTATGAAAACTTGCTCCATAGTTCAAAAATCTGGAATTGGGAAGCATTAAAAAATAAAGGAGAAGGACTGAGCAAGTGAGTTTAAAAAGGAAAAAGCCAGTTTAGCAAGGACAGTCTGAGCCTGTGACACAGCAGGGTGTGGTTATAAACAAGACACGTGGTAGAGACCTATTTGGAACTGAATTCTTCAGAGTAAATGTGCTTGACAAGACGTTGAACAGAAAGGTTGGAGGAGTCCGATGGGGAAAGCCAGTCTTGAGAAATAAAGCAAGCAGGCATGTTGATTTATTTTTTTAGAGGCACAACATGGGCAACAGTTACTGGCAGATTAAAATTGCAGTGTTAATTTAATGGACACAATTTAACCAACACCTATGGATTGAAATTTTGCTTTGAACAAAATAGTAATGGCAAAAAAATATTACTTGACTTTATGTATAAATTTGTTCTTTTGAAGCTTTCGGTTTTCTCACTGAAGCAATAGTGAAGGCCCAGCTCACAACTGGCTTTAAGGGGAGGATGTGTACATTCTGCCTTTCTTGTTGAATTGCTCTGTTAAGGGAGGGTTGACATCATAACAAGACCTGGTTACTGGATTAAAAGGAACCTACACATACTGGAATTCAAAAAAATAATATGAAAATACATTGACAAAAAGGTCACACCAAAACTTTGTGAAGAAGTGTGTTTCGAAATTTGGGCATAGCCCTTGTCCATAATTGTGTGTGAAGCCCCCTTTTACTGGGCATGTCTGGAAATACAGCCAGTTAGCCCCTTGTTAGTGGTCACCGGATTCTGTGGTGATAAACCCACCTTTCTCTGGCTTCGTACATCTACGGTGTATACGACTTTGGTCCTGCCAAATCCGTGAGTTTGGGATTGTTGCCCACTCGAACCCCAGTTTGTGTGAATGCTGTGTGATTTGCTGCCTCCGCAATAGCCCGTCGGCCTGATGGAACAGATTGCACATTGCATACAATTATAAAGAAGTATATTTGTGAACCAAAGAGTTAGTAAAGAGAAGGGCGGGGGGGGGGGGGAGCTAAAGGGCCCATTATAATTAAACAGTCAAATGAGCACAAGTTGGAGCTTAAATCTTTCAAAAGCCATATTCACTGATCCTCGGTAGACTCCGTGCTTTGGCTCCATCGAATTGCGTTTCCCCGCCAGATGACCGCTTCTCCCCAGTGTCACCTCTCCATCTCCCACCGAACAAAGACCCACTACTGGTGTCAGTCTCAAAGCCACTCCCCTAACCTTCGCTCTGTTTCACTTTCCTGATTGGATAGCCCGCATTCCTAAGCATCCTTTATCTCCAAGAGTAACCCAAACGTTGCTTCACAGAAAGACAGTTACATGAAATACTGTACAACATCAGCAGTAAAACCTTTACCAGGGTGTTACAAGTGTGCTGTGGGGGGGAGGGGAAGCAATGTTTTTGTATTTTAAAAAGTTGCCCCATTGTTTCTGACATTGATAATGAATGTAAGTATATGTATACCACTTCTGTACCTGGCTTTGATGATGTATACCTACTTCTGCTATGCAATATTGATGAGTTGGCAGTGCTGTCTGCAAAACCCGCTCAGACAGGTTAGCAATTGAGTTTCTACGTGCTGTGTCTTTCATTGTCCAGTATGGGAGAAGAAACAAAAGGAAATATGAGCAGATGTCCAAGCTGTGCTCATGCAGTCTTGAGCTCGTGTTGTCTGTCCTTTATAGATGGGATGGATTTTGCAGAATTGGAAAACTTTTTAAAGTACTCCAATAAAACATGTAACTTGCTGCTGCATATATAACGGGAGATTTCAATGGTTACAGCTAAAAGCACACTTTTAAAATTTACACTCCCAGGGGAACAAAACAATGTAAAGGCAGTTTTTTTTAAATGGATGCAGTAACAGGGTTAATGAATTTTTAACAAAGGCAAACTTAATTTTGAAGCTGGGGAGCCTGAGCTCTGTATGTATGAGAGTTCACTGGTGTTTTGGTTTTGGCTTCAGGGTTGGCATCAGATAGAGCATCTCTGTTCCATTGCTGGATTACCGTGCAGCTGGCTGTCTGTGTGGCATTCAGGGAGTGGGAGGAAAGTGGGTAAAGAGAGATGCATTGAATTTAGAGCAGGAAGAAAACATGATAAATTAATGAGAGCTTTTGGTTTATGCATGACAGCATTCAGGCATGAGCCATTTTAGTATTAAGATTGAGAGTGATTCAGAAAGGATTGGGAGCTAACTACCAGGAAATTCCTTGTCAATTTGCACATTATTTACCAAATGTGAGTTCAATTATAACTCATTTTGTTTTTGATCAGCTATGCAATGGATTCACTATTATAGTATGAATTTACAGTTTTGTTAGCCTTTAATAATTTCCAAAATGTCAGGGTCATTCCTCAAGTATATGGTATTTTAGTTTTTAAATGTTTTTTCTCCCTCAAGTCCAGGCTACATCATTTTGCTGAGAGTGGGAATGATGAGCTCAGGTGAGTTTGAATGCTGATTTGTTCAAAGGAAGCTGATTTTGCTCCCAGTGTGAATTGCTGTGGGATGGGCAGAGTGTGGTGAAACCTCCCAGAACAGATGTGTGAAGAAGTAGTTTTGTGCAGTATGGAACTGTTGGGCCCATGAATGGGTATTTACTTCATTTATAAATAAGGTTCATTTTGAATTAGAGCACCCCTCCCTTTCTCCAATTTCCCCTCCCACTGCACTCCTCTCAACCCAAAACAACCGGGATAGTTCAATCAGAACAAAGCATGGCAGAGCTTCTCTACAGTTTTGTTTTTCTTCTCTTTTCCCTTGTGACAAGGTGGAAACTTGGAGCAGTGCCAGATTTTTTTTTGTAACAGTGGAGTAGGGGAATGGATCTTGCTCTCAGAGTGGATTATATTGTACCGTTGTAAAATGTTATGATCTACTCAACTTTCTTAGACCACCTCCAGATCTTGCACATATCAATAATGGCCAAGGGCTACTGATTTTTGCTTTCACTTGGCAAGCAAGTGTGCAAATTGAAGAGTAGGGTGGAACTGTACTGATTTATCTAGTGCCTCCTGTTTTTGCTTCTTTCTCAAAGAATCCATTTGCCATTGTAAAATCTGCAAAGTTTAATGTTGGGCACATCTTCCTCAAAAGAATTGATCAATTTTAATTGTGATACTGATTTCACAGTAGTAAATATGTTAACTTTCCAAGATTATCCCAGAAACTCTCTTTAAAAAAAATTAATAAATTAAGCCCCTGGGCATTAATCCAATTAACTCATGTGAAAAGTGTGTAAATGAAGATGTAGAGAAGAGCATCCATGAGAGAGAGTGATAAAGGCAGCACGGTATATGGTAAAACCATCCAGAAAACATTCAGAAAGCTTTAGACCATAATCTGTTCAGGTACTAAGGAACCAGCACCAGAAAGTCGCACTGTGTTGTTCCTTACAATTGCCAAATTATCAATCTCAGCCTTAAAAACAACAATGGGCTAGTGATTTCTGCTGATTGAGATTTGGTGATTGTATTTAGATAGTGTATTTGTTTTGGACTTTGGGTTTAGGTTAAATGTCATTAGGTTTAAACTTGTCAGTTTTAATCGCCTATTATCAGATTAAATTTAGTCTGTGTTGAGTTAAGAGTTCCTCTGTTACTTCTACGGAAAATCTCCGAAATGCAGAATGTGGGAAAGCTGGTCAGGGTCAGTAAAAGCAAACTGAGGTGTTGGCTTCTGGCATGTTGGTAATCTGGTTATAGGTATTCAGCAAATTCAAGTCAAGTCAGGTCACTTTTTATTGTCATTTCGACCATAACTGCTATGTACCGTACATAGTAAAAATGAAACAACGATTTCTCAGGACCATGGTGTTACATGACACAGTACAAAAACTAGACTGAACTACGTAAAAAAAACTTCGGTGCTTTTTCCCAGACGGCAGGAGGGAGAAGAGTTTGTGTGAGGGGTGCGTGGGGTCCTTCATAATGCTGTTTCCTTTGCAGATGCAGCGTGTAGTGTAAGTGTCTGTAATGGCAGGAAGAGAGACCCCGATGATCTTCTCAGCTGACCTCATTATCCGCTGCGATCCAAGATGGTGCAATTTCTGAACCAGGCAGTGATACATCTGCTCAGGATGCTCTCAATACAACCCCTGTAGAATGTGATGAGGATGGGGGGTGGGAGATGGACTTTCCTCAGCCTTCGCAGGAAGTAGAGACGCTGCTGGGCTTTCTTTGCTATGGAGCTGGTGCTGAGGGACCAGGTGAGATTCTCCCATCAGGTGAGCACCAAGAAATTTGGTGCTCTTAACGATCTCTACCGAGGAGCCGTCGATGTTCAGTGGAGAGTGGTCGGTCCATGCTCTCCTGAAGCCAACAACCATCTCTTTTGTTCACATTCAGGGACAGGTTGTTGGCTCTGCACCAGTCCATTAGCCGCTGCACCTCCTCTCTGTAAGCTGACTCGTTATTCTTGCTAATGAGATCCACCACGGTCGTGTCATCGGCGAACTTGATGTGGTTCGAGCTGTGTGTTGCAGCACAGTTGTGGGTCAGCAGAGTGAACAGCAGTGGACAGAACACAGACTGAGCAAATTCACTACTAAAGTGGGGTTAAGAATAAAGGAAGATCAGACATTTAATAATGAACGTTAAAACATTTTTAGATGCTTTAATGATCTTTATACCACAGATCAATGTTGAAGTGCAGTTACTGTTGTTTTGCAGCCAAATAAGACGGGGCTTGATGGACAGTGGCATTCTAAACACCAAATCAGATAATGGCTCATTAATCTGTTTTGGTGCAAACACCAGAAAATCTGCAGATGCTGGAAATCTGAAGCAACACAAATTCATCAGGATCAGATGAAGGGTCTCGGCTGGAAATGTCAAATGTTTACTCTCTTCCATAGATGTTGCCTGGTCTGCTGAGTTCCTGCAGCATTTTGTATGCTGTGATATGTTTTGTTGGTGGTTGAGGGGTTAAATGGACCAAGGCACTGGGAACGATTGTAGTGCTCTAGGGCATTGATAGCTGGAGAAGAAACAGTCTGAGTGTCTGGGGCCATGGACTTTGGATGGGTGGGGTGGGGAGTCCACCTGGGTTTGGAAGACTATCTGTGTGTGTACGTAAGGGGCAAGTTTTTAGTGTTACGCCTGTGCCCCCTCCTTTTTGAGAATCGCAAGATCGCTATTAATTCAGGTCAGGAGACCCAGGAAATGAGAAAGAGACGTTTGGAATGTCTTGGCCCCTCGGCGATACAAAGCTATGGGAAACGGCCATTGTCTCTTGGAGACGGAATTGTGTATTGAGTACGGTGCTATTTATTTGAAGCCCTCAGGGAATGACCAAAAGTGGGCTGGTTGAGGGGAGGCATCCCTCCACCCTGATTGACATCTGAGACCCTGTGAGTCAGGATAAAAGAGGGTCTGGGGGAACAGCCCCTTCAGACGCACCAGAGGAGAAACGCTGGAAATCCCGTGACAGCGTTTAATAGTGACAGCCGGTGGAAGGTCCACGTGTGTCCTTTCCCGTTGCCCGGGATTGAGGCCTTACCACGGAAGACGGCTTAGCTAAAGAAGAGATCACCACCGACGACATTTCGAAGGATCGACATCATAACAAGGGAAAACGGGCAAGTTCTAAAAACATCGTCTCTCTCTCCAACCAAAAGCTGCAGCTTGAATGAACGAGTGACTTTTATATTTCCATCGGACAATACATTATCCCCTAGACAACGATAGGGCTATTTCTTGTTGATTATTATTATACCCGTGCTTTTAGATTTAGTATTGACGACGTATATTATCTGTGCGTTTGCATTGATATTATTTTTGTGTATTTCTATCAATAAATACTGTTAAAAATAGTACCATCAGACTTCAACGGACCTCTCTATCTTTGCTGGTAAGTGACCCAGTTACGGGGTACGTAACATTAGTTGCTGTTGTTGCTATCTTCTGCTGAAGACTGGGCATGCTTTGTTGGCACTGAAATGTGTGGCAACACACGTCGGCTGTCCCCAGCGCATCCTTAAAGTCATGTCGGTTGCTAATGCAAAGGCACATTTCACTTTGTTTCGATGTAAATGTGATAAGTAAAAGAAGCTGAATTTTGTGATGTTGAATTGCACTGAATAGAAACCAAGATATGACTGATACAGCTTTACATGTATTATAATTTTCCATCGAGTGTTAATAGTCAATAATTGACTAATTGGAGGCTTGAAATTGAAGGATGTGAAATTCTATTGGGCTCATATGGACAACTTCATTTATTGTGTTGAGCATCTAATGACCACTTGGCTCCTTGGGTGGGATTCAAAGATCAAGGCGTCAAGCAGCCCTGAAAGCATTTTGGACACTGTCCTTAACCTTATTTATTGAATTATAGTGTGAAATAGGCCATTCAGGCCCCTGAAGCGGTGCCGCCCAGCAACACCAGATTTAACCCGAGCCTAGTTACAGGACAATTTGCAATGAGTTCAAGAACCGTGAGGTAATGTTACAGCTATACAAGACCTTGGTCAGACCCCACTTAGAGTACTGTGTTCATTTCTGGTCACCTCACTACAGGAAGGATGTGGCTGCTAAAGCGAGTGCATAGGAGATTTACAAAGATGTTGCTTGGATTGGAGGGTGTATCTTATGAGAATAGGTGAGTAAACTTGTCCTTTTCTCCTTGAAGCGAAGGAGGATGAGAAGTGACCTGATAGGAGTGTATAACTTGATGAGGGGCATTGATGGTGTGGGTAGCCAAGGGCTTTTCCCAGGGCTGAAATGGCTAACATGAGGGGGCATAGTTTTAAGATGCTTGGAAATAGGTACCGAGGGGTTGTCAGGGGTAAGTTTTTCATACAGAGAGAGGTGGGTGCATGGAATGCACTGCTGGCGGGGGTGGTGGAAGCGGATACAATAGGGTCTTTTAAGAGCCTCTTGGATAGGTACATGGAACTTAGAAAAATAGAGAGCTATGTGGTAGGAAAATTCGAGGCAGTTTCTAGAGTAGCTTACATGGTCGGTACAACATTGTGGGCTGAAGGGCCTGTAGTGTGCTGTGTGTTAACCGATCAACTGGTACTACTTTGGATTGTGGGAGGAATCTGGAGCACCCAGAGGAAACCCAGGCAGTCACGGGATGAACATACAAACTGCTTACAGCCAGCTGCTGCAGTTTTGCAGGATTAATAGAGCAAATCAGAGCCTGGAGTGGTATTGGAAGTGGAGGAGCAAGTGAGCTCAGTGCATTGAGGTTGTTAGATTGCCTAGCAGGGTTGGGAGAAATCGTGAACAGACCACTCAAGGGCTGTGACCTTGAGGATGGGACTGAGGAACAGTGGTAGTGTGCTACCTAAGGGAGTGCAGGTAATTAAATAAATAGGAATTGCTTGTTAGGTTGGGATCTCTCCTTTCAAACGTGTGGCTGCATAACAAGTAGTGCTGTAACATGAGGTGCCCAGTGACAGGTATCTTAGAGCAATATGACACAAGTTTCCCAAAAGTGTGGGTGAGAAATGATGTAATTCAGTACACGTCTTACTGGGAAAGTGTACTACCTGTGCAAGTGTGGCTCATGACTGGAAATGCCCAATCAAATATCCCGTGGTATTATTAGACCTGCAAATATTAATGATCTGCAACCAGTTTTCTTGCTCATATTTTTATGCTTTAAAATGGAGTAGAACAGTGAATAATAAGTCTCGGTTTGAGGTGTAGGTAGTCAAGGTTGAAGAATTAAAACATAAAGGCGAAAGAAAATTGCTCAGAGGACAGAGTCATTCTGTGTTGGTGACTCAGATGTTTATTAGTTATTTTTGAGAAATGGTTTGACAGCATCTCCGAATGTGCTGGGTCAAAAACTCCTGTAATTCTGCGTGCAGATCATATTGCAAAGGAAATTGTCAGCAATTTCATTTTCTTTTGTTATTCAACCAAATATTTTCATTTATCAGTTGTTCCAGTGCTTGACATTCCTACATCCCAAATTTTTCATACTTTAGGTTATAAATGCTAATAAGTGATTGAATTACACATTCAAGTATATCTTGTACTGACAAATGTACTAAGAAAAAAAATCTTCACCTGGATGCCTAGGCCTTTGGTTAACATTTTTATCTAGAGTTGTCCCTCCAGTTGGATTGTGCAGTCTAGTCAGATGAAGCACATGTAATGTCAAAGGGTTCTCCAGCTTTCAGGAGCTGTATTTCATCTACATACATGTATATGGCCTGTCTGACAGTGCAGATATAGCAGGATAAAAGTCCTATTTGCTCCAGGCCAAAGTTCAAGAGCCTGTGCACAATCTTGACACAATCATTTTATTTACGGAATTATGACTGTTTCTTAATGGTAGCAGAAATTCAGTGGCTTTTGACCCTGATTGCCAGGATGGGTGAGCCGATACCTACCTGCCTAAAGTACTCCCAACCAAATAAATTGCACACACCTTTCAAGCATTGAAATAAAACTTCTGTTCTTGTGGATCAAGGTAATGAATGATCTCTCAGCTTTCCTTACGGCTTTGTGGAGGTTAATGACACACAAAATGCTCGAGGCAGCGGACATGGACACGCGTGGACCACCGCTGCTCCAATGAGGCCACTCAGGTTGGAGGAGCAACACCTCATTCTGTCTGGGTAGCCTCCAACCTGACAGCATGAAATTCGTTTTCTCTAACTTTGCTGAGTTCTCCTCCCTCCCCACTCTTTTTCCACTCTCCATTCTGGCTTCCCTCTTGCCCCTTGTCATCTGCTGATCACCTCCTTTGGTGCCCCTTCTTCTTCCCCTTCTCCCAGGGCCCAATCTCCACTCCTATCAGATTTTTCCTCCTTTAGCCCTTTACCTGTTCCACCTGTCACCTCCCAGTTTCTCACTTCACTCTTCCTTCCCTACCCACCTACCATCCCCATTGTGTGGTTTCACCTACCACTTGTTGTCCTTCCCCTCCCCCTCCTTCTCATTCTTTTTTTTTATCCCCGCTTCCTTTCCAGTCCTGATGAAGGGTCTCAATCCAAAACATCAACTGTTTATTTCTTTCTGTAGATGCTGCCTGAGTTCCTCCAGCATTTTGTATGTGTTGCTTGGATTTCCAGCATCTGCAGATTTTGTTTTGCTTGTGATTGGGCTCCTCCAGTATTTTGTATGTGCTGTTGTAGAAGGAAGAGCTTCAAGTGAATAAACATCGTTGACATTTTCCTTGAAGCTATGCAGCTTTATTATGTGAGGGCTTGAAGAAAGAAGCTGATTATAATCGTGTTGTTATTTGGCTAGGTTTTTTTACCACCCATTCATTCACTTTGCAGCTAAGACCTGTTTTGTGAATGGCATTGTGCAGGTTATGGTGGATGACCTTAAATATGGAGGCTTCTGGTAATAAACATCTCATCCCATTCAAGCGGCTAATGGAGAATTAGGAATTTGATTGATTCCATTCTTTTTGTCTGAAACGGGGGAAGAATACTTCAAACCTATGTCTAATGGGCATAGTGGCTGTAACCACTGTGCAGTGTTGCAGTGTCAGTGTCCTTTCTGTTCATCAGACTGAGATGTGCCAGAGATCAACAACAGGGTGAGCAGTTCTGAAATAGTCCAGAGGTTGGGAAGATGAGAATATTCATGACCTTGACATCCAAAGCATTCCAAGAGCACATGAGAATGTGCTTGAGATCGTTGACCTTAGGAGACAGAAGGCATTAAACGTGGGTGTTGTTTTTTTAAAAAACAGAACTTCAATGGAAATCAAGTTAGTAAAACCTCATGTAAGTAGGTAGGAACTGTTTTTCCTCCAGAAGAGTGAGGTTGAAAGTCTCAGCACAGACTGCTGGTAACATTGTTTAGTTACGTTTTACATCTGGTAGAAATAGTGACAGGATAGAACTATTAACTGATCGAAACATTAAATAGTAACTGAATTTTTTGATGGGTATACACATTTTAAATGAGCATGGTGTTGCTATACCATCTTCAGCTGATTTGTAAAGTGAGATCTAGATTTTTGTCTTAGATGTATAATGGAATTTCTAGGCCTTGGTTTGACTATTGGAAAGTCTCCCTGCAGATGCACAGTTAAATAATCTCATTAAGTGGAGGCCAGTATTGTGTGACAGTGGCTTTTGTCACAGCATGCTCAGTTGCACTGAAGTGAGAAGCCAAATATGGCATTTCCAAAAATCTATCCTCTGTCTTTTAGGTAGTGTGTCTCCAGAAATATATCGAGCAGCTGGGACTGGGTAAGAATGTGGGGATCAATCTCCCAGCATGCATTTCCCTGGCTATATGGATCTTCCTCCGATCAATCAAAACCTGAACGTTTTACAATTGATGAGTAGCTCATGGTTCAGACAGGAATTCTGAATTGTAGTCCATGAAAAAGTGAGCTTTGGGAGATCCATGTGCTGGCTGGCATCTCTGCTGAAGTGGGGAAAAGATGTTGAGATCAGGGGAAAAATAGAACGTCATTGACTTGAGTATTGCTGAAGTCAGCAGGGAGCTGTAAGGATCAGCTGCAACTTCCTAGTGTGATCCAGATCCTTGTCCTCACTTGGGAGAGGCATCCAGGCAGGGGGCATGCATATAGTTCAGATTTCTGCAGTGACCATCATGGTGACTCTTAGTCACTTGTCTATGGGACCTTGTAAACTCTATAAGACTCCTATATAGAATAAGCCCTTTCTTTCTCCCCTTTCAGTGTCTCTGTCAAAGGTCAAGGTAAATTTATTATTACACATGTCCCCACGTATAGCCCTGAGGTTTGTTTTCTTGTGGGCATACTCAATAAATCCAATAACCATAATAGAATCAATATTAGACTTCACTAACTGGGCACATAACCAGTGTGCAAAAGACAACAAACTGAGCAAATGCAAAAAGATAGAAATAATAAATAAGCAATAAATATAGAGAACATGAGATGAGGAGTCCTTGTAAGTGAGTTCATGGGTTGTAGGAACATTTAGGTGATGGGGCAAGTGATTTCCTTTGGTTAAGGAATAATAACTCTTTCTGAACCTGTGGTGTGAATTCTGAGACTCCTGTACCACCTTCCTAATGGCAGCAGCAAGAAGAGAGCATTGCCTGTGTGGCGGGGGGACCCTGATGATGGTTGCTGCTTTCCTGTGACAGCTCTGTGTAGGTGTGTTTGGTGGGGGTAGGGGCTTTACCCATGATGGACTGGCCTGTATCCATTGCATTTTGCAGGATTTTCCGTTCAAGGGCATTGGTGTTTCCACACCAAGCTGTAATGCAGCCAGTCAATATACTCTTCTCCATGCATTTTTAGAAGTTTGTCAAAGTTTTAGGTGTCATGGTGAATCTTTGCAAATCCTGAGGAAGTAGAGGTGCTGCCGTGCTTTCTTTATAATTACACTGTTGGGCCAGGACAGATCCTCTGAAATGAAAACATGGAGAATTTAAAATTGCTGATCCTCACCACCTCTGGCTTCCTCCTGAAGTCAATAACCATCTCTTTAGGCTTGCTGACTTTGAGTAAGAAGTGGTTGTTGTGGCACCACACAGCCAGATTTTCAATCTCCCTCTACGTGCTGATCTGTCACCGCCTTTGATTTGGGTAATGACTGGTGTCTTCAGGTAACTTCAACATGCATTGGAGCTGTACTTAGCCACACAGGCATAAGTGTAAAGTGAGTAGAATCTGTTTCTTCTGATGCTTGTGCTGCATTGCCAAAGCCATTGCAAGTCCAGTGATAATTCTGTTAGCAGCATCTAAATTCTAAGCAGTAGAGGATTGTAGCAGAATTCTTAATGTTGCTCAGTTTCAGAATGAGCAGCTTATCTTCAATATTCTGCAGCAGCAGTAGATGAGAATGTGAGTGGCTCTTTACATTGCCAAGCTATGGAACAGCACTATGAAAAGCCAATTGGTTTGAGTGATAAAAGCAAGATTTGTAGAAAAGCTTTACAGAATTTCTCAAAACAATGACATTTTTTTAAAAAAGTATAATTTTTGAATGATATGTCTGGGTGCACAGGTGCCAGAAATGTATTCTGTGTGAACATGCAGAAGGAATAGGAGTAGGCTATTGTCCTCATGAACCTACTTAAATATTAATGATATAATGGCTGAGCTGAGGTCATATACCTGCTCCTTTTCCACTGTCCTTTGGTTCTCTTTTATAAAGAGAATGTATGCACGATTGAAAAATCCTGACAGTAAGGGACTCATTCCCATCCCTAGTAGAGAGGCAGTTTGTGGGGGGAAAAGTGATTAGGTTTTGCAGAGGTTCAAACAGATTGGTCAAAAGTTATTTTAGAGAAGGCCTGGGAAAAACATGGAAATAATAATTAAATCAAATGTTGCCTGAATGACTGCAGTCAGCAAATCTGAGGTGCATTCTTCAGTGGTTCAGTAAGTTTCCTATACTTCGAAGTATTTGTGCAAGAAGTGATTAGGGCAGGACCAATGGAAAGTCTCTGTACCTGCACACACTTCAATCTTTTTAATGAAGTTCTGAAATCTTTGTAATGGTATAGATGAGGATGAAAGTGTTTAAGCATTTCATTCCTGCACTTTACTCTGGATCATGTTTGGCCTGTGCACGAACCCATCCTGGCCTGTGTTAATTTTTAGTTCCCCATATTTAAAGCTTTCTTTACTGTATTTTGGTCTCTGTAATGTTATCAGATCCTGCTTGCACCTTCATTCAAGCACTCTGTTCCTCTTTTACATTGCCCTTACTTTCCTCATTTTGTTTGGTCATAATTTGACTCGTGCTCAGGAATTCATGCATTCTACCTCTTTGTCACCTTCCACGTGTATATTTAGTATCTCAGTAATTGAATAACATTGTAAATGTATTGTTTGAACATTCTTTGCTTTACATAATTCATTATGGGTTATATGTAAAAGTATGTGAATGGTTTGCGTCATTACGCCACCACATCATATGTGTATGCCTCACTAAAAGTAAAAATGAAGTACACCTGCATCTCCCAGCTCCCATGTTTTTCTTTTGAATAGTTTCTGGATATACAAAACATAACTGTGACGATGAGTATGTTTTAAAACAAACCGAAGATAACTACCTACCTACCTTGTTGAAGCATAAGCATGTTTTCTTCAGAATGGAGAGAGATGTTATTAGAGTTTTTTTTTTAAAAAAAGAAAACTCAGCACAGTTTTTTCTTTGCAAAGGGAGAAAGATGGTTGAGTTTTTTTTTAAAAAAAAGCAGAAAATGGATGGAATTCACAGGTTCATAAACAGTGAGTGTACCAGGTGCTAATAATAAGTAAATAAATAAATAGGCTGAAATGGCTGGCTGTATTGGAAAGATAAACACATTCAATTGCACAACAGATAACTGGGTCATGTATACTGAAGGAATTGAGTAATACTTTGAAGCAAATCAAATAGCCAATGAAAAGGGAGTGCCTGTTTTGCTGTTGATAATAGGTGGAAAAGTATGCCTTTTACTAAAAAGTTTAAACCAGCTGAAATGAGCTTTGCTGATATCATGAATGCAATGCAGGAACATTTAGAAGAGAAACCATTGTTGATTGCCAGATGCTTTAGGCTTCATAAGCAGAATCAAAAGGAAAGGAAGTCCATTTCAGCTTGCGTGGCTGAACTGAAGAAATCGTCCGACCATTCTCAGTTCAGTGAGCTTAACGATGCACTGAGAGATCATTTAGTTTGTAGGATCTTACATATGAAAGCATTCAAAAATGGCTCCTCACTGATGCACAACTGGCATTTAAATGCTCAGTTAAAATTGATGAATCAATGGAAAGAGCAGCAGAGTTGCAGTCAGGAATGAAAGTGAGTGTGAACAAAATTCCGATGAGTGAATGGAAACGACTGGCTAAACAAATTGTGTTACCGTTGTGGCAGGGGTTTGCAAGCACCAGACCACTGCAGATTTAAAAATGAAACTTGCAGAAAATGTAACAAAGTACAAATAGCATGTTTGGCAGACAAAAATAAATAGAGTGCACAGGGAAGAAAAAAAGATGAAGTCTAATTGCAGTTTCAAAAAGAGCACTAATCTGCATGCTGTTGATGAAAAATCTGATAATGTTGAGAATGACACAGGACTGGGTAGCCTTGAGACTTATGTGAAAACCAACCAGAGACCAGCAATACGGCTTACACCAAAAGTGAGCGACAAATTAATTAAAATGGAATTTGTACACTGATTCCTTTAAAATGAGTTTGAACAATACTTGCAATAGAGATAAGAGAACTCTGTGGGAATGACATTCATAACAGTTAAATGTAACAACCAGCAAACTACATTGGGCTTGTATGTGGTATAAACAGAAGGGCCAGCATTGGAGGGATGTTTATGGCTGAGAGAACAACAACTTGATTGGCGATCCATCCACCATTTTCATGTTGCATCCCTGGAATAGAGTCAACTGAAAGTGAAATAATAAAGATACTGGATATGCCACAACGGTGTACAAGGATGGCATTGGGAAAACCTGGTAAGGTAGTGTTACATGGAAATGTCACACCCAAGTTTTACAAAGCCTGGTCCATTTCCTCATAACGATCTGTGGTACGTGAGCTAGATTGCATGGAGACTGAAGGAATTTTTTCCAAGTTTGAGTGGAGCCCATGGGCAACGCCAGTGGTCCCAGTAGCGGGAAGGATGAGTATGTCAGGAACTGTGGTGATATCAAGGTCACGACCAAATCAGTACTCTGCCCAGGATAGAGGATATCCTTGCAAACTTTTCAGAAGAGAAACACTTCAGCGGAGTGGGCTTAGCTGAGGACTACTTACAAATGAAGATGGAAGAAGAGTCCAAAGTGTTTGTCACCATCAACACTTACAAAGGGCTGTATAACTATAATTGGCTTGTTTTGGGGTAACATCTGCACCTGCACTCTGGCGGGGCTGTCCAGGCACTTAGTGTTACTTGAATGACATCATTGTTGCAGCTGAGAATGATGAAGAATGTCTCAAATCTCAAGACAGTGTTAAAAAGATTAGAAGGTTATGGGCTCAGAGCATAACACAAGTGTGAATTCTTTAAACCAAAAATCACTATTAATGCACAAGGACTACAGAAGTGTGCTGAAAAATTCAAGCATGGTGGATGCCCCCCCCCCCCCCCCACCAAACCAAAGGACGTGCCATAGTTACGGTCTTTTTGAGGATGTACAGGTTCCTGCGGAACTGGCTACTGTGCTCCACCCATTGAACTCAATACTACAGATCTAGAATAAATGGCAATAGACAAAATGCTGTGAGGTGGCTTTCCAAAAGACAGGAAATGGTGATGTGAGACACTGCACTCATGATCGTTCAGTGAAGCTTCCTCTTGTGATATAGGTGCAGTCATGCCACGTGCTATGAAAGATGGAAGTGAATGTCTCATAGCATTTGCATCACGTTCCTTCATCACTCGAGAGAAAAATTACATACAGATTGACAGAGGCCTTGATGGTTTGAGGTGTAAAACATTTTGACCGGTACTTGTATGGGAGAGAGTTTACTCTCATTACTAATCATCAACCGCTAGTGTTCATTTTCAATCCACTGAAGGGTCTTCCACTAACAGCAGCAGCACGAATGCAGTGATGGGTTCTGCTTCTTGGAGGACAAAATTACAAGTTTGAACTGAAGAGGACAACTAATCATGGAAATGCTTGTGGAATGTCCTGGTTGCCCTTGGAAAAGATAATACCTGAAAAGTTTACAAAAGAAGACACTCCTTGATGTATTCTCTCTAAATCTCACTTTTATGGCACAAGTGATCCCAAGGGAGACCAGAGAGGACCCCACACTGCCTTGGGTCTACATGGCAACCCGAAATGGCTGAAATGTGTGGAAGAAATTCCAGCTCCCCTGTAACCCCCTGGGTCGCCTCAGGCTCGCTCAGCTCATTCTCGTCTAGGGGGAGCAGCCTTCGGCCCCGCCAAACTGGGTAATCAGCTGGTGTGGATGCTGTGTGATGTCCCCGCCTCGCCAAAAAACAGACAGTACCCCATATGCGATTAAATGATTACAATTTATAAAGATTACTATAACTGATTAATAACCATACAGTATATATGAAGGAAAATAAAATAAAGAAAAGGCGCCAAACTTATCAAAGTCCAAACCACTTCGTGCACAACCGTTGGAGCTCAATTACTGAAGTCTTCTGGCCACCATTCGATCCCCTCCGAACTCCTCGACTCGCAGCTCAGGATCACCCGAAGTGATCAACCAAGCACATCTATCTTCGTCTCCTCTCCTCGGGGTACCTCCTGGCCTTGGACCCCCACCTGGGGTCCGTTCCTCACCCAGTTTACAGCATCGCGTCCTCTCTCTCTCACCCCCCTGCGCCGATCTCCCCAAAAGCCCGCCAACAATAGCTTACAGACTCAGAAGAAAGAACAACATTAATCCCAATTGGTTAACAAAGGAATACAATTCTCGTTATCAGTAAATTTTAATCCAAACAAGCTTCCAGCACTCTCTCGCAACAAAGAAGCATTCCTACTTTTAACAAAACAAAGAAGCCATTTTGATTAACATACGCAGTAACAAAGAAAAAGAAGAAGCCCCCCTTTACACCCCCATTTTCACTAGTGCTGGAATGAACTTGCCCTTGATGGGTGTTGCTTTATGTGGGGATTGAGAGTTGGTGGAACATCCAAGCTGAGTGTTGAAGGAGCTACATGCCGGTCATCTAAGGGTGGTTAAAATGAAAGTATTGGCTTGAAGCTTTGTCTAGTATCCTGGAATAGATCATCAGATCAAGCAGCTTGCTATACACTGTTTAGGATTCCAACACGCCTGGAAGATGCCAAGAGCAATGCCTTGCTATCCGTAGAAATGGCTTGCATTGCCCTTGCAGAGATTAACGTGGATTAATGGGCACAAGTTTCTTAGTAGTGGTGAATGCAGCTAGAAAGTGGCCAAAAGTGTTCCCGATAAACTCCACCATAACTTTGCATACCGTTGAAGTCTGTACTCAAGGACTGGTGTTCCAGATCATACAGTCTGTGACAGTGGACCACAGATTGTTGTGGAACAGGTGTAGCCATTCCAGAAAATGAATGGAACAAGAGATTTTGCATCTGCACCTTGCCACCCAGCTATAAGTGGCTTGGCGGTAAGTTTTACCAACATCTAAAGAACACGCTGTGAGCAACGACAGCGGAACACACTGGATTGACACTGAAACTGGTGCTCGCCAACTTTTCTCCTGGATATGCGATGCAGAACACTCCACAACCAATAACTGACCAGCAGTGCTCTTCCTGAATCATCTCTTGCACTCACAGTTGGATCTACTCAAACTCACTCTGAAGGAGTATGCAGCACAAAGAGCTGAGACAAAATGATGGCTTCTCAAACAAAGAGGTTCAGTGTTTCACTCCTGGACAAACAGTCCTGGCAAGGAACTACAGAGGTGATCAAAAGTGGGTACTTGGAAAAATTAAGGACAGAACTGGGCCACTCTCTTACACAGTGGAGATTGCATACACTGTCACCTGGAGATGTCACTTTGATCATTTGAGGAGAGCAGAGGCAATTGCTGGAGAAGAAAGGTGGCCAGAGCTGTCAGAACCACTTCTACAGTCCCCGAGTCAGTTCTATGGAGGGAGGCCCTGGAACCTGAGGTTGATTCACAGCCTCTAGTCTCTCATGCCAAGCAGATGACCCCCCTGTGCCCCGCCCCCCCCCCCCCAAACCGGTCAGGAAAGATGTTATCCCACAAAAGTAAGAAATCCTCCACAGTGATTAAATCTTTATAACTGAATGGGATAATTTAAAATTAAAATTTACAATGTGGATGTCTGTATCATATTATGTAATACAGGTGTCCTCCCTTTACAAAGGTGGAGCGTTCCTATGAAACCTTTCTTAAGCCAAAATGGCGTAAAGCAAAGAACCATTAATTTATATGGTAAAAAATTTTCGTAAAAGCGAAAATCCTCTTTGTAATGCGAAAACAGGTTACGAATGTAGGTCTTTTGTAAAAGCAAAGTGGTGTGGGTGAACATTGGTAAAGCGGGGGACACCTGTATACCGTGTATAGTTGAGATGCATTCTATAATTGAGTTGGAGTTTATAGCTATGCAGGATAGAGTGTATATTTAATATTTCAGTCATATTTGAGTAATGTAAATATATCATTTGATTAAGCATTCTTTGTTTTACATGCAGTAATTCATTACAGGTGATGCAGTCGGCCCCCCTTTATCCGCTGATTCAACCAGTCGCGGATCGGGAAAACCCGGAAGTTCTCTCTCCAGCACTCATTGTTCGAGCATGCACAAACTATTTTTTCTTGTCATTATTCCCTAAACAATACAGTATAACAACTATTTACATAGCATTTACATTGTATTAGGTACTATAAGTAATCTAGAGATGATTTAAAAGTACAGGCAGTCCCCGGGTTATGAAGGAGTTCCATTCCTGAGTCAGTCTTTAAGTCGGATTTGAAGTCAGAACGGGTACATCTGGTATTATTTACTTACTTTACTTTATTGTCAAAAACAATTGATACTAGAGCAATCATCACAGCGATATTTGATTCTGCGCTTCACGCTCCCTGAAGTATAAATCCAAGTAAATGTAATAAGAATTTAAATTATAAATCATAATTAGAAAATAGAAAAGGGATAGTAAGGTAGTGCAAGTCAGGTCCGGATATTTGGAAGGTAGGGCCCAAATCCAGGTCAGGATCCGTTCAGCAGTCTTATCACAGTTGGAAAGAAGCTGTTCCCAAATCTGGCCGTATGAATCTTCAAGCTCCTGAACCTTCTCCCAGAGGAAAGAGGGACAAAAAGTGTGTTGGCTGGGTGGGTCGTGTCCTTGATTAGCAGCACTGCTCCAACAGCATGTGGTGTAAAGTGAGTCCAAGGATGGAAGATTGTGGTTTTTTTTTAGTGTCAGTTAGTCAAACGTTTTTCTTAGTATATAGTATATATTTTACCTTTTTCTGCGTATAAAACTTAAGAAGCATATGTATTTCAATAATTAAACCACTGCGTTGCTTAGTGATACTTGTAGCTTTCATTGGGGCAGTCCTTTCACATGCTCCATTAAAATTGTTCTGATCGTTGACCGACTGTAGCCTAACGCTTTTCCAATGACCAATGGCATTTCACCTCTTTCTGATCACTTTATTACTTCCACCTTATTTTCAATTGTGATCGTGATTATATTCGTGAACAGAAACACTGCGGATTCAGCGGTGCGCCAGGTCCTAATGTCCACCGCACTGAGACAGGTTAAATAAAGTCCGGGGTTCCGCTGGGTCCTAAAGACCATCGCCCTTAGACAGGTTAAATAAAGGACTTGAGAATCCGCGATTTTTTGTATTCATGGGGGGTCCCGGAATCAATCCCCTGCGGATAAGGAGGGCCCACGGTATATAATAGTACTTGAATGGGAAACATACATCACAATGTTATATGGGCGTACCTCACTAATATAACAGAGAAGTAGATGCATCTCTCAGCCCCCGTGTTTTTCGTTTGATTAGCTTCTTAAAGCACGTAGCCACTTTTGGTCATCCCAGCAATCAATCAATCTCTCTCTCTTTCTCTCATCTTTATTTCCTATTTCTAATATCTTTATTTCCTTGTAGTTCTTTTTCTATGTATATTCAAATTGTTCTGTAGTGTTACCTTAAGGAGCTTAAACTACTGGAGCATAGCGTTTTGCAAAACCATTCTTTCCTTAAGAAATGATTACGCAATATTTTTGGGCTTAATTATTTTGTTGTATCTTCATGTCTTTTTACATTTGATAAACTGATTAAAACACTTCCTTTATCAGCCAAGCCTGGCAACCTGTGCAGTCATCCATGTTGCCATGGTTAAATATTTAGAGCTGTCAGAAAGCCAACTGCAGCTGTGCAGGGAGGAGAGTCTAGCAGCTGGCACAGTTCTAACATATGGCTTAACATATAGAAAAGACGGTTTGTTTTCAATGCTCCTTGTGCCAAGAAAGAACTTCGGTAAGGTGCAATTGCTGCACTAAATGTCAGGCAAGGTATTGATAATAGATGCATCTGACAGTTTCCAAATTCAGTTACAGAGTAAATGGAGGACCATTTGTTTTTATGCCATTGAAGCTTGGGTCTAGCAAGGCTACTCTGCTTCCCTGATCTTTGCATAGTTCTCAACTTGTTCCAATCTTGATTTCCAAGCTAATCAAATTGGCAGAAAGTTGAAACCCTCTGGCAAGAAACAAGTACAATGTGGATCTCAAGTCCTATCTTAATACCTTTTAATCTTTTCATTTCAATGATACCTGCTCATGATTTCAAAGCACTTAGTTACATTATTGCGTTCAACCAATACCAGAATTGCTGACTGCTACCTTTATCTGGCAGACTGTAACAAACTGTACTCTCCATGAGATGGCAGCCCTTGTGAATTGGGGGTTAATTTCTGGTATTACTTGATGTTATTCAGTTACATTGCACTCTCCATTATTCCTTTTTAGTTATTTTCTCTGCCTTCTCTGTTCCCTTGGAAATGTAGACTTCCTGCTGTTCAGAAGGGAGTGAGGTTGAGTCCCAAGGTCAACAGAGCAGGAGTAAGTATTTATGGAGCACCAGTGATACAGTGGAAGATCCTGAGGTGTACAAAAGAGCATTATCAAGCAGCCTTTGAGCAACAAATGAGGAAATAGGACAGGCGGGCTTAAGAATTGCAAAAGGGTTAGTTTTTAAAAGAGTATCTTAACGAAAATGGTAGTGTAGTGAGAGGCTTAAAGTGGATCACGCTACTTCCTGTTGCTTGAAACTCATGGGGACTGGAAATTTCTTTCTGCAGCTTAAAAAATGCATTCTCTTATTGAAATTTTGCAAAACCCCCAAACAAAGCAACGTTGTGCTTATTTCTTTTGCTTTAGGGTACATTTTCAAATTAGACTCCTAATTTTACTGCAGGGTATCATTTTCTTTGATGCCTACTTTGTAATGTAATGTCCCTAGCAAATGATATCAACAGCATCAGTGAGTATCTCTTGTTTAAAGAATGCAGTTGCCTGTGAGGTCCCTGTAACTTCCTGGATGCACTCTCCCATCCTCTACTTAAATTGTAGCATCATTCATTAAATAAGGGTCTTGCTTCCACAGTGTTCTGTTTCTGTAAACTTTCGGCAGGGATTCCATTTGCAAGGCTAGGTACCAAAGATTTGAGAGCTTAACAATAAATCAGTAGGGAATGATTTACTGAAAATGGCACAGGCTGGTGTTACATAGAGAAAGATGACAATGCTGTTTAGCAAACTTCACAAATAATGTTCTTGATTTTCACCGTGATCAAGCCAGCACACACTTATAGTATAGTGCAGCTATTTTAACCCATGGTGTGCAAATCAACATTAAGCTGCTAAGGTGTAATAATGTTAAAAGTGAATACAATGCTTTGAATAATATTCTAAAATGCAAGGAGGAAATGGTGGTGATCTGGTGAGTACAGCATTGTTTTAGGCCACAAGTTTGTTGCCTTGTTATTAGCTATGTTTTTAGGAAGTTGGAACAATTAAGAAAAAGATTGAAAAGCATACATTTGGAGAACAAATTGATGTAACTCAATGCATAATGGCCTAGAAATGTACATGGGGCATACATAAGTGACCGACCTTCATAATGTCCAAGTATGTGTGTTGCATATGAGCCTAGCTACTGGGTAAACATTTGGGTTTGCAAGCACAGGAGGCAGATGCAAAGTGACTGGTAAAGGAACCAAAGTGGAGCGGAGAATTTTTTTTCCCCTTGCAAGTTCCCGAACTGGGCTCCACTGTGGTGCTTGGTTAGCACAATGCAATTAGAGTTTGGGCATTCAATTCTGGCTGTTTTTTTTAAATAAATTTTTTTTATTGAATTTTCAAATGGTTACAGAAGGAAAAAAAAATTGTCAACCCATTTCCCCCCTCCCCTTAACCCCTCCCCCCTAACATATCCCTGTAGAAAGAGAAAAAAGAAAGAAAGAATGCCTGGATATCGGAAAATCCGCACATGCTCCATGGAGTTCATAATAACTTTAGTATATATATTTATTTCTTTCCCCAAATAACCAATAATTTTATCTTCGGAGCACCTGTATATTTAATCCTATCTTTTGTAAATAAGGGCGCCAAATTTTCAGAAATATTTCATATTTATCTCTTATAAGTAATTTTTTCAAGTGGAATGCAGCTAAAAGCTATATCTATTTTCATTTTCTTAATGTATGTTAAAATTCTTTTTCTTTTCACCGGTCCATTAAGCCCATTAACATTGAAACTTAAAAAAATCAGTAAATTAGTCATTATTTTTAACAGGGTTACTCCAATCTATAGTAATACCTAACTTTTCAACTTTCGTAGTACCTTGGGGAATTTTTAAAAAATTCTCCGTGTTGCTATGTGTCTCTTCTCCCCCCCGCCGATTGTCCAGGCAAGGAAGGAAAGATTAAAGAAAAATAGATTATAAAGAAAAAAAAACAAAATACCCCCCTACTAATGTTGTGAATAAAAGAAACACAACATTACCCCCCTCTGTTGTACAGGTCATGGCAATCGCCATGATTACACACGTGAATCCCGTAGCAATCGATCCGAAGTTTCCCCAGCTTCCCCGTAACATAAAAAAAGTATATATAAGTGAAGGAAAAGATAATATCACTACTCTCGATTAATATTTCTCAAATTTTTATCTTTCTCCCTCTGTATCATATAAATAAGAATATATTTAAATATTCTTCTGTCCTTAAACATCTATCAACTCCATTCACTGTCCCTGTCTTCATCTTTAATCTGTTTCACTTTTAAATCTTTGGCTGTGGTTAGCGAATATTTGGGGAGTTCTTGTGCAAATTCTTCCGCATCCCAATAATCAGTAAAAGATCTTCTTTTTCTGTCATCCAAAAAAATTATCAGGGTTGCCGGGTGGCGCAATATAAATTTATAACCCTTTTCCCATAAAACTTTTTTCACTGGGTTAAATTCCTTCTTTCTCTTCAAAAGGTCATAACTTATATCAGGATAGAAAAGAACTGTTTTCTCTTCTATCATCAATAGCCCGTTTCTCTTTCTGGCACGTTGGGCAGTCGCCTTCAGGATCTTTTTATCTTGATATCTTAAGCATTTTATCAAGATTGATCATGGGTTTTGATCAACTTGAGGTCTTGATCTTGAGGCTCTGTGAGCCCTTTCAATTTCAATTAACTGGGTTCCTTCTTCCATTTCCAAAATTTCCGGAATCCATTTTTGAAAAAAATTTATTGGCTCCTCTCCTTCTATACCTTCTTTAAGTCCAACAATCTTAATATTATTTTGTCTGCTAAAATTTTCTAGTACATCCACATTTTCCAACAACCGTTTTCTTTCTGATGTCCAGGCAGAAATATTATCTTCCATTTTATTCACTCTATCAATGGTGTCTCCCGTTGTTTCTTCCAAGTTTTTAATTTTCTTGTCCATTTTGTCCTGACTTTTCATCATTTTATCAACCATAATCTTCATATTTTTAATATCTTTTTATTACTTTTAATGCTTTTAATTCATGCATTATTTGCACCAAAGATTTTTTTATGTCTCCAATATCACCTCCAACCTCTTCGTCTGATTTATCCAGAGAATCTGATTCCACCTCATATTCACTTTCACTTTCGGTTCTGATCATAGCTGGGATCTGTAGTTTGGGTTGCTCATGTTTGCGCATACCCCTTCCTTCACGCACGCGCAATTCCTGTTGCTCTTTTTTTTTTGGAGACGGTTGATGTTGCCGCAATTTCCTGTTCTGTATCACTGGAGGTAAAATGCACTTGAGCCCGAGGCTCTTTGATGGTGGCCGGCCTTGATTCTTTTCCAACTTGTGTTTTCTTCAATGTAGTAGTTTTCTTCTGCCCTGTTTAGGAGACATATCTTAAGACAATCCTGAGTAGTTTATAAGTAATTTTAAAAAAGTATTTACTAACTTTTCTTCACTTAAACATTATTTTACTGTTTTTTTACGGAAGAGCTGGATTTCCACATCTGGATCCTACGTCATCACGTGACGTCCCCCCGCCCTGTTCGTTAAGGAATCTCTGTACACACCCCCCCCCCACCCCCCCAATAGGTCTTCTCCTGGGTCCTCCAGTTTCCTCCCACAATCCAAAGATGTACCGGGTAGGTGAATTTGTCCTAAATTGTCCTGTGATTCGGTTAGGATTAATTAGGTTTGTTGTGGGCTGTTGGGATGGTGAGGCCAAAAGGGCCTACTCTGAGCTGTCTCGCTAAATTTTAAAATTAAATAAAGTACACCTTTGAGTAAAGCAGTTGAAGGGCTATGGACACAGATTTATTAGAAACTTTCAGAAGGGAATTGGACTGATTTAAAGAAATCCATCTGCATTTCATCTAATTGGTCCCATTTCCTAACATGGACCCTATGAAGCAAATGGCTGGTTATAATCTTGTTAGTTCTCCATGAATCCTGCTATAGTTCCATTTCAAATGTTTTGGAACATCAGGCCAACCAATTTGCAATGCCTGACTCCACCTAGATATGCAGGAAAATGTTCTTGAGCGGTATGTAATTTGGCTTCCTGGGTTTGGGCGGCTCCTGAACAAATATGAAGTCACACTTCCTCCCTGTTATTTACAGTGGAGACTTTCCAGGCCACTCCCTCCAATGGTGTTAAAAGGTTGGACTGAGAGAGAGCATTTTGGTTTCCATATTGCTAACAATACTACTAATTTCATGGATGGCAGTTGTCTAAAAACTAATAGAATAAAGGTGTACACGGGGGGGGGGGGGGAGAGAGAGAAAATCATTGAAAGAAATTATTTTTTTATTAAATGACTGTTTTTGAGGTCCATAAATACAATTGCAAAGAAGTTTATTAGATTTGTCATTATTTTGTTTGATTTGGATTTTTAACTTGATCATAGAAATGAAGCTGGTTTAATCTAATTATAATTACTTCAGTTACCTGAGTCGCCACCTGGTTACTGCGCAGTTGATCATTGTTTTTCTACTGCACCTCAGCACAGGACTTGATCATGGAATCTAATGAGAGTGGAAATCAACCCACTATGTAGTGATTTCATCAAGAAGAAATGGCTACAGTCTTGGTTTATTGAATTGATATAAAAAACATTCAATTGTTAAGTATTTTAATTTGTTTGATATATTTAGCCATTTTATGAACTTAACACTAATCTGTTTGACAGTGAGCAAGTTGAAAAAAGAGCTTCAATACTCAAAGCAAATTCTTGGGACAGTGCCCGTATGATGCATTTAGAGAGAAGCTGTATTTCACTGGGCCTTTGGCCTTGTCTGTCATCTGGAAGCCAACTTGCCAAAGGAAGTCTCTGCCTACAAGCCTACTCTGTGGGTAACTGGTCAGGTTGGGTGACTTGCTGGTCAGCAGAATATGCAGGCTTTCGTGGTTCTAGATAAAATACTGTACATTTTTTTAAGTGTACTGAATAAATAGAATTACTTTTCTCTGTTCCTATTGACTTATTTCATTGTTTTACTGAGCGCATCCCTTCACTATTTGTGAATCAGAACTTTAATCTCATCCTGGCCATTTTGTGGGAATATCAGAGTGAAGTTACTGAATGAAGTACATTTCTTGGTCCAAGTCACCTATCATGTTATTTATTGTCTAGAATGTGAAAATTGCTTGAAGTTTAAATTGTGTTTATAATTAATTTAGTTCCCAGAAACACTTTCTTTCAGTTGGGTGGTATTTGCTGTACTTCGTGGCGATAATTTTTTTTTTCATGAGTAGAGTTGCAGACTGTTCCATAAGGCCAGGCTGCAGCTGGCTGACTGTAATCACTGGATATCTACAGAGAGGCCTTTGTGAAGTGCCTGATGCATGGAGCAGGCTGCTGCTGATTGGGAAAGCTGTAATGAGGCCTTCAGTTTTCATAGCAGAAAGTCTCTCTTTGTGTCTGTGTATGCCTTGAATGCTTTGGACTGATTTAATGTCCCTTTATTTGACTTGTCCACTAATATAATTCAGTTTTTAAAAAAAAAACCCCACACCCTCTTTAGTAGCACCTGTGAAAAAGCATGCAGTACAATTTTTTCAGTCCTCCTGCAGGAAGTTCATGGCCTGCTCACGTTACCTTGGCAACCGTTGGCTCGCTGTCAAATAAGAAAATGATCCATGGGATTGGACACCAAATCTGACCTTGAGTACAGGAGGGGCACTGTATGTTTGGAACTAAGTACAGTGTGTATTTGGGGGAGGGATAGTAATCTAGCTTGATGGCATGTGTGCAGAGGCAGTGCGAATAAAGCAGGAAAGTGTGTAGAATTTTACAGGATTTTATTGGCAGAGAGGCAAAGTATGTAGGGGTGTATGGCAAGGTAATATGTAGGAAGGCAAGCACAGAATTTATTGCTTCATTGCACAGTCTCTTTGGTAATACTCTATTTTTATTTGAGGAGAAATGGGAATTTTTTTTTGAAGTGGGACAAAGTGATGTGAGGACCTGTTGCTGGAAACCTGTTTTTTTTTAACTCTGTACCAAGTGTTGTTATCAGGGCATTACAAGTGCAGTGAATGTCCACATTTTCTGTTGGCATTTGCTATTTTTGGTGGTTGTAGCAATGCTGGGTTCTTTTGATAGCTGTCTCCATGTTGAGTGCTCTCTCGCTGTGTATGTTCTTTCCACTCTATTACCCTTATTCAGGGATTTAATAGTGTAGGTACTTGTGATTTGTAATCATGTGTAATTTAATAAAAGTGATCAGCTCTTGCATTTTGCCACGCTTAATCTACACAATTTAAGCCTCTTCTGCATTGAGCTATGTGGTTTTGATTGCATATATTAAATCTGAATGGATATGATTCATTAACCCGGGCAGCTCTCTGATTCCACATCCAAGTGGCTGGTTCTTGAAAGTAAGTTAGGCTAGATGATACTCAATCTAAAACTGCAATGAAAGGGTATCTGTCGGGTAGGTGTATCTTAATATTCATTTCTTGAAGTGATAGGTTAGGAGTGTGGTGCAGTGGAAATGTCTTAAGTTGAATTTTGTTACCCTTGTAGCACTGGGACCTGTTCTGATGCTGTTATTCCTATTCCAGCTGATATCTAGCATCTCACTGGAAACCTTTTATCTTTATCTGTACAACAATATTGAATGCTGTTTGTAATTAACAGCAGACTGAAGGAACTCATCCTCATACAGAAGACATTTCCAGCCAATATCTAAGTTCTTTAGCCAATTATTGCCCACTTGTTTCATTAAGGTTGATGCATGTTGCTTGCAGTCACCATTTCAGTAACCAAATTAAATATAGTTATACCTTTTCTCTTAAGGGAGTAATTTCTGAGTTAATAATCAAGATCCTAGACGGCCTGTATCAGAACAGACCGGTGAAGTTCAATTTTAAGCCAAGGAAAAATGCCTTCCCTGTGTGAGCAAGCCATGAAAGATGATTTTCTGCCCATTGTGGGAAATTTGACCTCACTCTTGCTTTTTTTGTAAAAAGCAAAACATCACTGGCTAGTTTTTTTAATATAGAAAATGCTAGATATACTGAGCAGGATAGATAGACACCCAGGAGAGAAGAGCAGACATGCTTTTGGATATAATTTTGTCTATTAGGTTTAAATGTAGTGTGCAGTAATCCAAAAGAATGTCTTCCAGTTATCATCTCCCAGCTTCTGACACCATTCCCACCCTCTCCACCTTATCTGCCTATCATCTCCTCCCCCACTGTGATCCACCTGTCACCTGCCAGCTCTTGCTCCACTGCTGGATACTAACCATTACCCCTCTCTTTCAGTCCAGCTGTCTTCTGTCTATCTTTCAGTCCAGGTGAAGGGTCTTGACCCAAAACGTCAACTGTCCTTTTGAAGCTCGTGACAAAGCTTTTCAATAGATGTTGCCTACCTTATTGAGATCCCCCTGAGCTGCTCTAGCTGCATTCTGTCTTGTCCTTATCATTTAAGGTGACAAGTTTTCTACATTATCTGAGGTCCTTTTTGAAAAAGTACGTTAAGCTATCTGCCTTCTCGGGTTTCTATAGCACTCTGTGAAATATTGCAAAAAGTTGTGAGCTAGCCAAAACTTTTGTCAGTGTCAGTAACATGATTAAAAATATGAAATTCTTTAAACACTCAACTGACTAGCAGCATCTATGGAATAAAATGTTAATATTTCAGGTGCACAACTATTGCTGCTCTATCTAGCAGTCTATGACTCAAACCCATTAAGAGCCAGTTATCTAAAATTTCCTTTGTTTGAATTTCAGCAAAATGGAGACAGTTAACTGTGGCTCCTGTCAAGCCTGTGTGTCTCAGTCCTTGGTTCCAATACACTTGTTGCCTAATGTTTCAAGACAACGAGCAGAATACAGCAGGAAGTCTTTGTAATGTCAAACAATGTTGGCTAATTATCAGTATTATGCCACACTTGAATATTGTATTGGTTCAGGAGATCAGTATCAAATACCATTTAAGAAGGGCTGTGAAAATTCTTGCTCCTCTGTCCTGAATGTTCCAAGCAACTTCTCTCGAAATGTAGTTTCTTAGAAATTATTTGCACGGTGGTGGTCTTTTCAGTGTTAGATCTTAGATAATGCAACAATGCAGTGAAGTGGTTATTCTGTAATATTAGACGGGCCTATGCTGCCATGATTAGCCACACCCAAGTGACCAGAATACCATGTAGTTTCTGTTATTTTGTAAGATCATTGGTGACCCCCATGTTATGCCTGTTCCGGTATTAGAAATTCACCTTTGCACAATTCACAAATCATTATCCAAAAGTTTGAGAAATGGAATAAAATTTGCTGTCATGGAATTTGTGGGGGTAGAAAATAATTAAAGGACACAATACATTTAGCAATCAAGACTTTTTTTTTTGGCACAAACATTGATGTTTTTTCACGATGTAGAAAATTGCAGATTAATTTCTCACAATGTAACTCCCTCCCCTGCAATACAGATGTTGCTTGTAAACTGAGATATATATTGTAACTATATTACTATGTAGTTGCTCTCACCCCGATACAAAGAGATTACAGTGTATCATGCACATGGCATGAGACTGGAAGATCGATACTGTGGTTCTCAGTTGAGAAGTCGACTTTAACAAATGTGACTGAATCATGGTAAAGAAGTTGTACCTCCTATGAAGATTCAGATACTGAATTTGTGGAAATAAGTAATACTTGGCCTATGGTGATTATATGTGGAGAAATGGCTGATATTTGCACAATTTCAGCACCCAATGGACTATTGATTTTTCTGTAATAACGCGAGGCATCAATGCCATGCAGTTGGCCAACTTGTGCTTCCCTTATAGCCCCAAATTTCTCATATCAAGATTTGTCATACTTAAATGACTTCCAAATCAATAAAGAAGTTATGTAAGTTAAAGCTTGGGGAGATGAACACTTCATCATGTTTTTGCCGCTTATGCAAGGACATTTATGGTGTTCTCAATGTACTTCCTCCTGCAGTTAGTTACATGCCTCCTTTCGTATGGGAGTGGGATTCATCATTTAATTATCTTGAACATAACGGACACTGTAAAAGCACAAGTTCTTCGTCACACTGGTGGTTGATGCTACCTTGCAGGTCCACAGGCAGTGGTGGCATTTGATGTCACATGACCAGAAGCTCTTGTCTTTGTAAACTCTACAGATGTAAATTTTGGTCGTTATCAGTTACTGGGATGAGTGAGTTTTCAATTCGTGCAAACATTATTTGATATTCTTTGGCAAATACAGTCAGTTGTAGGTGAAATAAGTCCTACCACATCAGTAAAGTAACAGCTACAATTGATAATCACTGGCAAAGATCAGCATCAAAACTTCACCCTTGGCATAGCCAAGATGTCCTTTTGAAGAACAGCTGCTTACTTGATAAATTTTGATCTACCAAGTAAATATATTTTGAAGTGTGTTGTTTATGTTCAGGTGATTTCACACTCGACAGTTACAACCTTTAAAGTCATTGTACATTGAGTGAACAACTGGCATTAGATTTTATGCATTACATCTACCAACACAAGTTAATGTCCTTTTGAATGTTGTTTTCTTGTGTAGTTAATAAAAGTTTTAAAAGACCAAGTGAGAATGAAGATATTTAGGCATCTCCAGTTTGTTGAATTACTCTTAACTCTTGTCATCTGTAGTTACATAAATATCTTTTCAAGATGCAACTCTAATTGAAGGTGGTTTATGATGGTGAATTTCTTATATATATAAATAAGATCAGTACAGTGGATTCTGATCAATTGGGACACATCGGAACCAGTATATTTTGCCCCATTGAGTGGCTGCCCCAATTAGCTGAAGTTTTGTGGAAAGACAAACTAATGTTTAACTGAGTAATGAATTGTGTATTTAAATGAAACATAGAACAAAACAGAAAAATATCAATACTACTGCAGTACTTTAAAAACTGTATAAGTTCCTAATTGGTATTGACAGGAATTCATCCAGCACATCTGTGCACTGCTGCATTCATCTGATTGGTTGTAATGAGCAAAATCAGCACATCTACTTAGTGTAGATAATAGATCGTCTTCATACAATACCTTTGATTGTATCCTCCGAATCTTCTTTTTCACATTCAAGATGATTATATTGATACCTTAACATCTTTTCTAATTCCTAACTTGTTGAAGCAGTGAAATCATTTCATTTTCATCCTTGGCCATTTTTTAAAATCTCTAAGTCTGTATGGTTGAAGCTACAGTGAGCAAACAGTTCTGAATTGTTTTACTATTTATTTCTTGCCAATACTCAGTGATAAAAATTACATCTTTTTGAACACAAGCTGACACTATTTTTAAAAACTGTTTGCTCTGAGCAGTGGGTCTAATGGCCACACAAGTGCATGCGCCTGATTCTAGCTCAAAATTGTTCTGCAACTGTCTCCTGTCCTAATTAAAGTGGCACAGTGTCGCAAATAAAGGAAGGGAATCCTGGCCATTTTCTTGATTAGTTTTTGTTCTTGAGAGTTGTCCCAAATAAGTGGCTGCCCCAATTAACCGATGCCCCCTCCCCCATTAACTGGCACCCACTGTGTTAATTTTTGGCAAGTATGTCCTGTTCACTGTATCTGACACTATCATCTTGTCTACTTTTTCATACATTACTTTTAAAGGAAAGTTTAGGGATTTTGCTGTGTTTCTTGCAAACTCGGTGAATTGTTTAAAAATCACATGAACTATTTCCAGTGGTCTGACCTATTTCAGTGTTCACTGTGTCTCACTGACCTGTTACAACTGTTCAGGAGCTCCTTCTTGATTTGTGCATAGCTCATTTCTTCTTTGGATAATGTAACACACGAGGAGGTTCTTGTCCATTCTTCATTACTGTTGCTTCAATTTCTGTCTATGATGCATCACCTTATAAAAGTCAAGTTTAAGATAGTAAGATCTAAGACCTGTATACGTAACTTCAGCACCAATTTTTAAGATGCTCAATAAATCTCTGAACATCTTTTCAATGCCTACATATGAATATTTCAATTCTGAGTTAGAGTAGGTTATTGGACTCAATCTGATGCAGCCTTTTAATATTTAATAGTAATTTCAAGTCTACAATTCCATCTACCCTCATAACCTTCCACCTTGATTCTCATGAATTTTTGAACTGCTGCCTTAATATTCAGAGTCTGCTTCTGTGTCCTTCTGAGGAAGTGTTCCAAAGACTCATAACCCTGAGAGAAGGAAATTCACCACACCTCTTTCTGAAAAGATCAGTCTTCAGTCCTAAACTTTAGATGAAAGAGAAACATACTTGGATGTTAGACCCCTACCACACCAATCCATATTGGCATCTCCAAGCTGGCTTTAACTTCGGCTGTAGTTCAAGGCACATTGCAGTACAGTTAAAAGATTTTTATTCTGCCTCTGAAGTTTCTTTATATTTGGTACTAAGTTTAAAAAGCATCAGTGTTTCTTGTGGTCTTCAGGTGTTTCTTCCACCTTTACGTGTAGACCTGCAGCCAGTTAATCATTCAGCGTGACCTCCCAAAAGTTGTGTGGGAAATTCAATTTGTCAACCGTTCATTTAAGTCTCTGTTGCGAAATTTATTCCTAACATCTAGAGTCATTAGAACTTTAGCATTCTGTACATATTCAGCTTTAGTTATTAGTGGCACTGGATATGGAACTGCACACCCGTGTAAGTAACTGGACGTTATTAAAGAAATAAAATCTACACTGCCATCTAGATCCAAAAATAGGATGAAAAGCACTCAATCTACAAATAAAACTGAATCTCAGAGTGCAAAATATCATCATGTACACATTATTCTAGATGATCCTCTCCTCCTTAAGCTTTTGATTCCTTTCCGTGCCTCAGCTCTACAGCTTGAAGCTGGTGCAGTAAAAGCCATCGCATCCCCAGAAAGCCCCTGGAGCTTACTGGCGTTTTGCTGACTGTACCATCCCAGAAGCTGCAGCCCGCAGTGAGTGGAGAGCTTTTCGTATTTCATCAGGCACAGTGGGTGCTAGACAATGAGAATTGCATGAGCCTATGTGGCAGAGAGATTCTCTTTGTGACGTGCTGTCTGGGATGTGAAAATCCTCAAGTTTTCCTGAAAACTTCACTCCTCAGGATTCTTGTTCAGTCGAGCACATCTACCAGTGAGGAACTAAGGGGCTGTGTGCATAATTCCTTTTTATTCAACAATGGTCCACAGCAAAATGTCACTTCCTTGTTAGTCATATGGACTTTGTGAAGCTCTTTAAGAACTGGTCTTGACTACAAAAGCCTAGACATGATATTTGAGCTAATAATAAATATAACCTAACAAGACACAGATGCAAAGGATACATAAATACTGTAGGTGTGTGCTAACCCTCCTACTTAAGTTATTTATTACTTTAAGGGTATCAGTGGTGAAGGTTTATATTGATTGTGCACCAGACCAATTCAGCTTCCCTATTACAACTGTGCTTCTGGCGGTCCATCAGAAGGGACAGCATTATTTTATTTCAGTTAAATTCATTCATTAAAGAGTTTTGCAGGCACTCACAATGATAGATGCGTCAGAGCTTGCAATTTACTCAGTGATGTAATTGGCATCAAGATAAATCTGAAGAATTATTTTCAATCACTGCTTTGATTATAGAAAGCTCTTGCCATTATGGTGAAGTGTTTATCCATTTAATTGAACAGTATATATAATGGCCACTATTACTGAAAGCATTTGATGGCTGGAATGAATTGCATTTCCAAAGTAGTGTTTTCATAAGTACTATGGCTTATAAGCCTGATACAGATGCTGTGGGCTAGATAATTCCCACTGATGTGGATCCATCACTCATGTTGGTTTCTGTTTATGACCAAGTGACCCATACTGGAGAAGGAGGTGGCTTTAGCTGGGAAGATGTTCCGGGTGGCTTTAGCTGGGAAGTTATTCTGGATGGCTTTAGCTGGGAATGTTGTTCCGGATGGCTTTAGCTGGGAATGTTGTTCCGGATGGCTTTAGCTGGGAATGTTGTTCCGGATGGCTTTGACACTGGACTTGAGATATCATGAGCATTCTACTGTGTTTTTCTGGCAAACAAATAGATATTCAATCAGCCAGGGTACCTCACCTTATAGGAACATAAAGGACTGAAATAGGATTTTTCCTTTGGTGTGCTAAACACATCCTGCAGAATGGTTTAACCAGTGAAATTCCCCATAAACTTTATGACATTGCCAAGCAGTGCTCTGGTGGTTTGTGCCCCCCACTGAATGGGGCTTCGTGATCTCTAACAGGAACAGGTTTGCTGAACATAGCTTCAGACAACGTACAAAACACACTCTGAGAGGGGCGTTAACTCTTTCCTAAAGCAGCTGTCTGGTAGGAATGTGCACTATGTCCGAGACTTCACAGGAGTTGTAGAGTTCTGGGGGGGGGGGGGGGGGGACCCGGCAGTCTCATCAACAATTTGCAACATACTTCAATAGAGTGGACAGCCAGTACCTCTTCCCCAGGGCACCACTGCTCAATACAAGAGGACATGGCTTTAAGTAAGGGATGGGAATTTCAAGGGGGACATTAGAGGAAGGTTTTTCACTCAGAGAGTGGTTGGTGCGTGGAATGCACTGCCTGAGTCAGTGGTGGAGGCAGATACACTAGTGAAGTTTAAGAGACTACTAGACAGTTATATGGAGGAATTTAAGGTGGGGGGGGTTACATGGGAGGCAGGGTTTAAGAGTCAGCACAATATTGTGGGCTGAAGGGCCTGTACTGTGCTGTACAATTCTGTGTTCAATATTTTGGATAAGAGAACCAACTCTGACGTTTCAGAGTTTGCTGATGACACAAGACTGCATGGATTGTGGGGGTTAGGACCAACAGAGCTTCAAAGCAATTTGCACGAGTGGGTGAGTACATGGCAGATGCATTTAAATGTCAGGTTGTCCACTTTGGTAGGCAAATCAAAAAGGTGGAGCATTATCATCCATTTGGGCAGTTTGCACCTTCCTAGTCTCAATTTAAGAATTTAACAATTTTAGGAATCTCTTTTTTTGTGAGGGCATATATTTGGATATATATTTAGACAGAACAGTCATCTCAATAACCACAATGCACAAAAAAAGCTAGAAATACTCAGCAGGCCCTGTAGAGGGAAAAGCCATGTTAACATTTAGGGTTGGTGCCTTTTCATTAGAGCTGGGAAAGATTAGAAATGAAAATGCTCAAACTTGTAGAAATAGTGGAGGAGGGGCAGTGGCAACAAAAAGAGAGGTTGTGTGATTGGCCCATAACAGGGTTTCCACTTCCCCCTTTTTCTCTCTCTGACCCACCCTGCCCCTCCTTCCCCTTTTTTCCTTGACCTTGTCAACTGTTTCTTGCCCTGACCTTTCTATTAACCGATTCATATTTGTGCTAACCTTCTGATATTCTCCCTGGCTAACACCCTTTCATGCCCCTCTGTTCTGTTCAATAACGAGGTGTATAAACATAAGCAAAGTGTGTAAATTGCTGCTGCAAAACATCAGTTTCACAACATATGCCAGTGATATTAAACCAGATTCTGATTCTGAACCTGTTCCAAGGCCCAGTGCCTGGGGCCTTAATCATTACAGGCTTCCATGATGTGGGCCCATCAACAAAATGTTTATTGGTTTGTGTGAACTAAGACACTGACACACTTTTGCAGGAGCAAACCATGTCAAAATAGAGGACCTATGGTGTTTATGTTAAAGACTGCAATTTTGATACTGAGTGTCAACTAAGGTTTACTCTCACGGTTGGTCAGAAATGGGTAATACATTCTGTGTGCCTGGAAATTAGACTAGAACAAGTTTCAGTGTGTAGTCAAACTGCAAGATTCTCTGTCAAAAGCTTGTGTTTGTTTAATGGTCATTTGTGCAAAATACTGAAATGTGAATTCTAATGGACAGTTTTTTTTTTGATGAACCCAATGATTTCAGGGGAGGGAAGAGCAAAAAAGGAGTGATTTGGGTAGACACCAACAGTGGAGGAAAGAGTTAAATCTCAATGGCTAAAATATAATAGAAGTACAAATAAACAGCTGTAAAAAAGAGCAAATGTGTTGTGACTAGGCTGTTGAGATATATACACATAGTAAGTGATAGGTCCCTCTACCATTTCAGTGTTTTTAGTGGGGAAATGAACTTTCTGCAGATGTGCTGGGACATTTCATTACCATACAGTGGTTTCAAAGCATCAGTTAAGTGCTTCTGGGTTGTAATTCTGGCTGTAATGCAGGGGTTTCTATGGGAAATAAATAGATCAAGTTGAACGGCAGACGTCTGTGTTGAGATGAATTTTGGGTCTGTTGCAGTGTTGATCTGCGAGATAGTTTGCACACCATTGGCAACTTTTCATGTGGTACATTACTTGCACCACAAAGTGTAGTTGGACAAGGTTCCACCAACTAATTTACATTACCTTTTTGAAGTGAGAAAAACAAAATCATTGAGACTAAAACTGAACTATATGACAGCCTAATTGATTTTATGATATGGTGTGTTTCAAGGGCGTACACTTTGTATCGTTCAACCAACAGTACAGTGATCTTTTGTCGTTTTGTCATTTCCATACTATTTGTAGTATTCTTTTCTGCTCTGTTTTTGGCAGCAGTGGTGAAGCCAAAATGTTCCCATTTCATTTTTTAAATAAAATGCTTGAATAAAATACAAATCAATTTGAACTGCACTGTAATGTATCTAAGCTAAATAATGGAGAGTTTCACATTTGCAAACCTTAAAAAAAACAATTTTTTTCTCTTTGCAGTCAGTCCAAGCCTCTGAATGCGAACGAACGGAATCAGTCCCAATGTTGATAAATAATGTGAAAATGGAATCTTCTACACTGCTTGGTGATCTGAAGAAAGATGCACCAGTGTTACTAAGCAACATTAAAATGGAACCACCGGAGGAACTGCTTTCAAATGATGATAACCAGCCACAGACAGAACCTGTTGATTTGTCCTTAAATAAATCTAGGACCTCACCAATAGTGCCCGTGGTTTCATCATCACTTCCAGTTATAACGACAACCTCTTCATATTCTTCTTCGGACATCTTAACTGGAGGACCAGTCAATGTTACTTCAGCCATCCCTGCAGTGCTATCACCGGGTTCCATCTTGGCCTCGTCCCAGGGGGTCGGAGGACAGCAGATTCTGCATGTCATACACACAGTGCCGTCAATCAGCTTACCTAGGAAAATGGGAAACCTGCAACATTTGCCTGTAGTTGTCCAGTCATTGCCTGTGGTCTACACAGCAGTACAGCCTGATGGTGTGACATCATCAATCACGGTCCCTCTTATCGGGGATGATGGAAAAAGTGAAGGTGCAGGTAAGGAAATTGATTCATTTTCTGAGTGACTCTTAAATTGATTAGATAGCCTGTAACTTTTGATGCAATTAACTTGTGCTTTACAGTGTCCATATTAATTTAGCATTTGGTTATCTTTCCATACGCAGAGCCAAGTGACCTTGCTGTGATTGCCTAACTTTGAGGCATCAGTCAGTGAGCTGGAGTTTTAGGTAAAACTCATCAACTTGTATCTAAAATTCAGCTGAAACTGGAATTTGGAAGTTCCTTTAAATATTACAGATATTTTTGAAATTGATCCATTCAGAATACTGGTAGCCATTTTTTTGTGTGAAACTTTTTTTTTCATTTTTCTGCACATTTCCGTGTAAGGGAGTAGTAAGGAGGATAATTATTTCCCATTTATGTTGCAGTGATTGCTGAACAGTGGTCTTTCTCAAAAGTCTATTGTGTGATAAACCTAATACACAATCTCCTCCATTCATTGTATAAATCTACAATACTTACGCTGCTCAAAGTTGATAACATCTAGCAAAACAGCCACAATGTATCTTAACCTGGTGGCATATTTTTTGATGATGGTATAAAATATTTATCCAGCTTGTTGCTGGTGTAGGTGCATCCATTACACAATTATGATATTGTTTACATGAGAAAGCAAAGTACTTACACAAAAGATGTTTTTATAAAAATGGTGATGATGCATTTTATTTCACAACTCCATAAGAACAAATAGTCCTTCTCTGATTAATGGTCTGTGAAAAATTAGCACTAATTCCCTGTTTTCTCAGAGACCAGTGTTGTCTTATTGGCTGATAAGGTCCCAGGTTAAAATTCCAGACCACGTTTGCCAATCTCAGTAGATTTGCTTGTAGGTTTGTGTGTTTGGCCAACAGGTGAGGGATCAGAGGAACAAATTGTTGGTCAGGATTTGTTAAGCGAGATAGGATTGGTCTTGTAGTGACTGTATATCTTTTCAAAGTTCAACCAAGAATTAAAGAAAATCTAGAATCCATTGAAGTTCCATAGAATTGTTGAGATGCAGTTATCCCCAATTCTAGTGTCTTCCATGATCTCCATGTTATAGCCAATATGTTGCATCTAATCACTGTAAGAACTAATGCATGCACCAAGCTCCCAAATAGTTAAGCAAAAGTGGAAAACTGATCCCATTGCTGACATTGAAATATGAAACTTCTCATACCTGCCTTATAGGTGACTCCAGTCCCACATCAGCTTGTTTGATTGAATCCACAAGCTATTCAGAGGCATCAGAAACATGGTTCATCGAAAAGGACATTCAGTTCAGGACAGCTGGGGATGGGTAATAAAGCCAGCACTGCCAATGCACATGTGCCTGCACACATTCATTTTTTTTCTCTCTCTCTTTCTGTCTCCCATGTGCACTCTCTCATTCCATTAAGAAATTTGTACTTTCAGGAAGGGAGGAAAGAAAACTGATGAAAAAAAGATCTATTATTTTGAAATCTTTAGAATTTGCTTTAGGTTCATTTAACTAATATGCTTTGAGCCCACTGTATGAGGTCCTGCTAAAATAGGGTAAAAGGCTACATATCTGGACATTCATAAGATGACCAGCAGCAAGTTGTGGAGATCCGATGCCTTCTGTTTTGTAGTCTGATGATTCAGAAATGTTTATTGGTTTCCGAATTGTGTGTTTGCCAAGCCAAAGGTTTAAAAGTATTTTTCACTTTTGGATGCCACTAGAACCAGTATGTTTATATATACTTGTTTATAAACTCCATAAAAGGCTCAGGAGTAGCATATTTTTCATTCTGTGAACTTTGCTTTCTTTTCCCTTCTGCAGTTTCAACTCTGGTTAGGGCAGATGGTGTGATCATAGATCACAAGGAGATAGAGCAGCTCAGTGAAATTAAATAATCCAGTGTGTTCTAATTTTGAAAGAATAGGAGCCAAAGTAGATTTGAGACCAAAATAACTACCGTACTTTGAGCTTTGCTTGCTACTTCACAGGCAAATAGTTTTTGTAAATATGCCCTGATTAGTGTGCAATAGGAAACATTTTCCTAATGTCCTGCAGACTAGAAATCAAGATTTCAATGTCTTTTGCAAGTCTATCTGCACTGTCTGTATATATTTTTTTTACACAGAGACTGTACCTATTTCTTTAGGGGTTTGCTTTTGTAATTATAGGGAGTTTAGTAAATTTGCAGTCTTTTGCAGACCTTCTAATAATGCACCTTAATCTTTATTTTGATGTGTTTAAATTGTGATTTCAGGGAGCTAGTCCTACTTGCACAATGTGCATAATTATGGACATATTTTTCATTATGGTGGCTACAGAGTGGTAGATTAACATATTATAGTTATGGTTCGTTATAGTACCATGTATTATTATTATAGTTATAGTTAGTTAGTTTTTAAATTTTTGTATTTATGTTTTGAGCAGAAATTGCCAGTCAGTGTACTACTGAACTGTTTACTGAAATTAGTTACTAAAAAACCTCTTTCTAAACACTGACAGGTAAATGTGGTAGTTTTAGCTTAGTGGAGCTCTCTTACCTCTGAATTAGGGAGCTGTGGATTCCACTGAGAAGTTCTGGATTTGGCCTGAGTTGAAAATCTGCTGTTTTTAAAGAGCTTTCATGATCTCCCTCTTGCCATTTTGAAATCCTGATAAAACAAAACTGGAAAATTCATTAGCTGTATTTTAAAATCATTATTAGGTTCCCTTTGGGTAATGGTATTTTGTTTCAAGAATAAGCATCAACAGCTGAATCTCTGGCATTAGATTATAGAGAAACCAGAAGCAGCAAACTAGCTTCCAAATGAACTGAGCCAGAATGGCTTCCCAGTCACCATACACTATGGTGGTTTCTGCAAGTTTTTCCTTCAAGAATCATTCACCAAAATTGCCAGATGAATACAAAAGCAGAACTAGCTCTATGGTCATCAAATGAATAATGAGCATTGAATGAGAGCAAACCTTTTGTCAAAAGTGATAACATTAAAGCCTTATTCTCCCAGGCCCCACAGGGAGGCACTCTCTAATTAACACTGCTTAACAGGAAGACCGACTAGGCAGGGGTATTCTTCCAAGTTGTCTTACTGACCTTTGTAACCTCTGAAAATCTTAAGTGGAAACTCTGACAGAAGTTTGCCGTGGTCTTAATGTCAAAGCCAAGGTTACTTCCATTTGCCAAAGTCTGGCCTGCGGCTCCTTGCTGGCTGCTTTGAAATCTGTCATACATGATACTTTTATTTCTCATTGTTGCATTTCAGAGGTTAAAGATGCTCAAACAGCAAAGTGGGAAGCTTCCATTTTTGATAAATGTGACTCGCATTTACCCCTGAAAGGAGCATTTCACTCCATTACGAGTGTTTACAGGTGTTCAGACCATAGAAAATGGAACAGTGCAGATTAATATAGCCCCTTTGGCCCATGATGTTGTGTTGTCATTAACCTACTCCAAGATTAGTCTAAAGCTTCTCTGTCAGGTAGACCTCCAATTTTCTTTCATCCATATTCTTGAGGGTCACCTAAATACCCTTTATGTATCTACCTCTATCTGGTAGTGTGTTCCATGCTCCTGTTACTTTGTTTTTTTTAAAAAAAAACCTACCTCTGATATTACCCTAGATTTTCCTCCAATCACCTTAAAGTATCTCTAGTATTAGCCATTTTCACCCTGGGTAAAAGGCATTAGTTGTCCGTGACAGCTACCTTCAGCTGTCTCATTGTTGACTTGCCTTCTGTCATGAAATCAGATGGTGGATATTGGCTGATGACTACGTAGTTTTCAATTCCACTTACATCTCCTTGGAAAGTGAAATATTCCTCACTTGTATATAGCAAGACCTTAACAATATTCAGGCATGGGCTGAGAAGAGGAAAGTAACAAAAATGCCCACCAAGGATCAAAAATGAAGCAGCAACTTTATTCACTATATATATTTACATATATTAAGAATTTGCTGTGGTGTGTTGGCAGACAGCGACTATCTTCAACAAGAGAGATTCTAACCACTTACCCTAGGCGTTCATTAGCGAGTTCACCACCACATCTCCCTAGATGTCACGAATGACTGGAAAGTTGACTGGATCAGCCACACAGATACCATGGTTCAAAATTAACTCCGAGGTTGAGTATCCTGCGGTGAGCTGTTAATCCCCTGACACCATAAAGTTTTTCTATATCATCAAGGTACATATCGTGAGAATGATAGAATTCTCAGCACTTGTCTGTAGAAGTACAGCTCCAGCAACTCTTACGAAGATCAATGCTGTCTAGTACAATGCAGTAAACTTGATTGGCACCCAATTCTCCAGTTCACTGTGACCGCGGTATCTCCCATTTGCAACATAAACTTAAGTTAGTAATGTGCTATTCTGGCAGCATGTCTCAAACCCAACACCTCTACCACCATCCTGACCAGGAGGCATCTCTCCTTTCCTTCATTGCTGTTGGCTTTGAATGCATGAACTTCTTTCTCAGTGGCAGTATGATAGTACCTTCACCAGATGGATTGATCAAGTCAATGGCACATCACCACCTTCTGAAGAACTGTGGGCAATTAATGTCAGCCATGCCAGTGATGCCCGTATCCTTACAAAAAATGAAGCACACATCAACCTCGAGTTTCTTTTTTTAAAAATATTATTTATTAAATTTTAGAAATGACAAAGAATAAATGTGGTGATAAAATAGTAAGAAAAATAATATTAACCCTCCCCCCCCCTTAACCCTTATCTAAAGAAAGAAAAAAAAAGAAAGAAAAGAAAGATTGCCTGGATATCGGAGAATCCCCACATGCTCCATGGAGTTCAAAATAATTTTGATATTTATTTTTACTTTCCCCAATTACTATAATTTTATCTTCAAAGGACCTATGTATTTAATCCTACCTTTTGTAAGTATGGGAACCAAATTTTCAAAAATATATCGTATTCATTTCTTAGATTATACATAATTTTTTCAAGTGGAATACAACTATGTATTTCATTATTCCAACGATCCATAGTTACATTTAAATCAGATTTCCAAGTAACTGCGATAACTTTTTTGGCTACTGCCAATGCAATTTTTATAAATTTTTTCTGATACTTATTCAATTTAAATTTCGTTATTGTCCCTTCAATGTCTCCTAATAAAAATAATAGTGGACTATGTGGGAGTTGTACTCCAATAATTTGTTCCAACCTCGAGTTTCTTGATGCAAAATTAATATTACAAAGGTAGATATTGACTGGATTCTGTCAGTTCTATCAGCAGGGGATGGCAGAATTTTAAAGGGACTTGAGAGAATGTGGAAGGCAGAGAAAGGAAAATATAAGACATAGATGGCTGGTTTGAAACACTTAGCCCAAAGAATGATTTGTAAACTAAAATAACTTGGATCACTAAAAAGTTTCTATCTCGAGTTTTGTAGTACCCTTATCCCAACTTTGGCTTCTTTGCTGTTGAAGCTTCCAGCCATTCTTTCAACTATCTAAACTTACCTTTCTGGTGTGCTTGTGCCTGGCTGCTGATTTTCCATTTCCCATAAGCCGCTGTTCATTCACCACTGTGTTATCTGTGATCTATCTCATGCAGTCTTTTTTACACATCACTTCCCCACTTGCCTCACTCTTCCTTTCAGTGTGCTGCTTGGCCGAGCCTTTGACCATTTCACAAAATGTGTTTTATGCTAGCTGAGGTCTAGGAATGAGCATTCCCATAAAGTGTCTTGAGTTATTACATTGATATAGCATGTAGTTGTGTGTTCTCCACTGTATTGAGTCACCATGGTTCATTGTTCAGTGATGATCTAGTATGAAATGTTTGTTGGTTTAGAAAGGTTTAGCCATGTTCATTCACAATGTGTTGCTTTAAAATGACAAAGATGTGATTTTTGTCCTGGTAGGAAGCCATAAAGACAGTGCAAAGGACAAACCTTAGGAGGAGCTTAGTGGATTAAGCAGTATCCGAATGCCCCTTGACCTGCTGAGTTCCTCCAGCTGTTTGCTTTTAGCTCCAGATTCCAGCATCTGCATTCTCTTGTGTCTGCACAAGGACAGTGCAACTGAATGATAGCCTTTCAGCACTATGTCCTACCATTTCCTGTGTGATTATTAAGGGAACGGCAAAAATCATCTTGTCCTGATGCGGCCGGTGATAAATGACTCAAATTACAAAATAAGCTTATTTCCAGTATCTGTTATAATAATCAGTACCTCTTCTCTGTACTGCATTTCTTGTGTGCGAATTGATAAGTTCAGAAGGTTTTGCATGTGATCTGATTAATCTTGGCAACCATTAGCCTAAACACTAGATTTTACAATTGCAGTCGGTGTACATTCCCTTTAATCTTCGCAGCCTAATAGTAGTGCATTTATATCTGTATTGTGCTGCCCCATGGTACAAACAGCAGCGTAAGCTTGGCCAGTGGGTAGTGAGTGGGTTGCTCTTGGAAATGTTGATGCATTAAAGGTGAGCAAAACTAAGATGTACTTTTCCAAGATATCAAAAGTAAGTCTGCACAGTGGTTAGTGGGCAGATGATAACACCTAGACCAACAAACCAAGGATGCAAGAGGCAGCATATTGTATTATTGCACAACCTGGATTTCATAGAGCAGGGTTCATTGCAGCCCAGATATGATAACTTAATTGATATCACTCCAGTGCTGATTAGCCATAAAGTGTGAGAAGGGATAATTATGTAGTTTTGTGGTCAGTTGTATAGTTGATAAGTGAATGTTTTATTTAAAATCTATTGCTCTTTAAAAAAAAACTCATCCTAGAAAATCAACTTGCTGTCTCCTTACCTGAAGAGAATATAGTTGAGACCATTCTCAGGTTAATTTTGTGGCATCAAAAGTTTAGTTAGTTAGCTAAACAGGTAACACATAGGATAGGAATATAAGGGATAGAAGCTGGAATGGATTGTTCAGACCTTTCAATAAAATCATTGCTAATCTTTTATTTTGGCTTTTTATTGCAGTAACGTTATATCCACTGTTTCCTTTAATATCTAAGATCTATTAATTCCTCCCTTGAATATAGTCAGCAACTGGGCTTGTAGGTGGAGAATTTCAGAGATATGCCACCCCTTGTTTGAAGAAGTTTGTTGTCTTTACCCTATTGGCAGGTCCTTCCTTTTGAGACTGTGACCCCTGTTTCTAGACAATCCAGTAAGGGATAACATTTTTGCTCCTCTGACCTCACTTCCAGATTGCCAGTCAGTCAAGGCCCAAGATGGAGACCCCAATCTCTACATCTTGGATCTGGATCTACAGCTGTGTTATATGGCTTTATGTTGATTTGAAAGTTCCCCATGATTCATGTGACAGTTGTGCAGTTGGGAAATTGGAATTCTCAACTTTTCTTTGGGCTCTGGTCAGAAACACAGAGGCCAGTTGTGGCTCTCTCCCCCTAACAACAGGTCTGTTTCTGCCTTGGCTGCAGTTCATTACCTTGGGAAAGTGAAGAATGTTCCTGGTCTTGGAGCTCACTGTGATGCATTTACCCCAAAAATTTTGGGACCAAACAAGGACAAAAGTAAGTATAATATTCTGTAACACCCTTCAGACTCTTAATGGTAGTGGATCTTGTACATTGATAGTATCTGTAATGCCACTCTGCCAGTTCAGCTGAAGGTGTCCAAATTCCTGGAATTGTATGGCTTTGTGATGACCCTTCAGTTGTGGAGGATGGCAGTTTGAAGGCTTTACTGAGATGATGAATGGATCAGTATTGGGGTATAGAATTGATAACATTCACTGGTCATCCTGATTTTGAGGTCACCGGTACATTGTTAATTATTTTCACTTTTGGATCAGTGACTTTTGCTCCCATGTTGCAGACTGTATCAGAAATATCAACTACCTGAAGAAAATACTAAAAAGGACTCGTGACAAATCATTCCTTGTGTTTGTAGGTACACCTTTCACCAGTTAACAAAAAAAGTCAGTAAGAAAGGCGAAGTCAGCAAGTATTCCTGCTCAAAGACAAAATAATTCTTTGGAAGACCTTGAAGAAAGTTTTCTGAAGAGCTATTTGATTATAATGTTCCTGATGCAGATCTGAAGTATTTCTGCTAATTATCTAGTATAAATGTTTACTGCCACTTGTACATTCATCAACTGCAAATGATGGACCTGAATTGTTACATGTCATTCTCATGTCTGCAGCAGAGAACATTGAGAAATTGAAGACTGTTGAGAAGTGTGGGCGGTGATGAGGGGGAATTGATTGTGTGTCCATATATCCAAGAGCAAATGAAATGGCTAAGACGCAAATGGCTTTCCTTCCTCCTTTAGTTGAAGCTTGGAATAGAAGAGCATATAGGGATTTCTGAGCTATACGTAATGCTAGTGTAACCACTGCATTACTGCTGCTTAAAAGTTTGGTTTGCCATTTTACAGGAAAGATGCAGTTGTACTGGAGAGGGTGCTCAATGGATGTGATGTGTTTCCAAATCTCAAGTTTTAGCTATAAAGCAAGATTGGATAAAAGGTTACTTCCTTTGGAAAAGAGGAGGGTGGGATAGGGGAGGTTTGGGGAAACAATTTGATACATCCTAATTAGATAGATAGATACTTTATTCATCCCCATGGGGAAATTCAACTTTTTTCCAATGTCCCATACACTATTATGAAGGAACTACACAGGGTAAATAGAAAAGAGGAATCATTGGCTTAGGGTTAAAGTACTTAGTACAAAAGATTAGAGGGGAGATCTGGAAGCTTTTCATCCAGGGAATGATGAGGAAAATTATCATGTATCCGGCAGAAAGTAGTACAAGAGCACAATGGGAGCAGGAGTAGGCTGCCTGGGCCTTCAGGCCTGCTATTCTATTTAACATGATCATGGCTGATTTGCCAAGAGCTCAGGCCCTCTTCTGTGCTTTCCTGAATGGCTCTTAATTCCCCAATCTCTCAGAAATTCAACTACTTCCTCTTTGTGTAGCTCCAATGTTTTCTGCCTCCATAACGCTCTAGGGTTGAGAATTCCAGAGAATCGTCACCCTTAGTGAAAAGAAGTTCCTGCACACCGCAGTTTTAAATGACTGACCCCTAATTGTGTAACTATGCCCCCTTGATCCTTCTGTCCCTTGTGTCGAGATTTTTTCACTTGCAATGGTAGCACTTAATTCTGATATTTTTTCCTTTGTACTATCTCAATGCACTAATGTTATAAAAATAATCTGCATGGATGGTATGCCAAACAAAGTTTTCATTGAACCTTAGTACATGTAGTACTACTAATAATAAACTAACTTATCATTTACATTTACTTTATAGTGCCATTGTAAGATCTTGTGTTTCAATTTGATCACTTTACTAAACTCTAATAAATACAGCTCTAATTTTTTTAAACCAGTTATAAGTCAATTGTCTTATCCCAGTTATCAGCACAGTAAATCTTTATTGATCTTTGAGAACTAGTATATCTTTAAAATAAGGAGACCAAAATTATACATGGTACTCCAGGCATGGCCTCACTACACTCTGTACAATTGTAACAATACTTCCCTAAACTCTAACATCCTTGCAATGAAGACCAATATGCTATTTGCCGCCTTAACTACTTATTGTACTTGTCTGCTAACTTCAGTGTTGCATGCACAGAAAAATCTGCACTCAGTGGCCACTTCATTAGGTACACTTGTATCCTGCTTGTTATTGCAAATATCTAATCAGCCAATCATGTGGCAGCTGAATTGAATTAAAGCATGCCGACATGGTCAAAAGATTCAGTTGTTGTTCAGACCAACCATCAGAATGGAGGAAGAAATATGATCTAAATGATTTTGACCATGGAATGACAGTCAGTGACAATATCTCAAAAGCTGCTGATCTCCTGGGATTCTTATGCATAACAGTCCCTAGAGTTTACAGAATATGGTGTGAAAAACAAAAAATATCCAGGGAGAGGCAGATTTTTGGGCAGAAGTGCCTTGTTAATGAGAGAGATCGGAGGAGAATGTCCAGACTGATTCAGGCTGACAGGAAGGTGACTGTCACTCAAATAACCACACATTACAACAGTGATGTGCAGAAGAGCGTCTCTGAACGCACAGCACGTTGAACCTTGGAGTGGATGGGCTACCGCAGCAAAAGACATAATGGGTTCCACTCCTGTACCTGAAAAAAAAAGTGGCCGCTGAGTTTAGGTCCCACTGTACTCCAGTTATTTCCAGTCTCTTTCTCTGCATTTAGATAAGTACGCCTCTTTGATTCCTCTTGCGGAAATACATGACACACTTTCTTACATTAAACACATTTGCCAAGTGTTCGCCCATTTACGGAACCTATCTGTATCCTGTTGCCGAGTCCAAATATGATGATTACAGGTTGCCCTCTCACCTTTAACTATGAATTGTAGGTCTACAGACCAAGTGCTGCAAAGTGGGATTAAGCTCAAGGATATTTTCAACTGACAGGGATATAGTGAATCAAATGTGTCTGGTGTTGTAAATTTCCAATGCAAACAAAATCTTTCAATCTACCATAACGCGATCTTTTCACCTTAAAGAAACAGGCACGTTTAAATAATTCCCAACCCAGAACAATAAATTATACATAACTTGCTTAATCCAGACAGTCGGCAAGGAACTAATTAAGTGTAGGATCTAAGATACTTTAGTTCAGGACACTGCCAGCACTGGAAATGTTGTAAGCTAATTTAAAGTGTAGTTGGTGGAAAGTTATTTTTTTGAAGGAAATCAAGGCTGAACAAATTGGAAATTTATGTTTCTTGGAAAAATGAAACCATGCTGATCCTTCATGGAACGATCTAGCCACCCCTTGCTCGTTCACTGCCTCTGCATGTTACAGATATCTATCAAATACCTATCCATTCCCATTTGATATCCCCGATTGACTTTGCACCATCCACACAGCAGCCATCTTAGTCTGTACTTGGAAAAGGAAGCTTGTCTTGCATTCTTTTCTGTATTTTTCACCCATCATTTCAATTAACTCTGTTCTGGAATTGAAGTACAGTAGATTCTGGTTAATTGGGCCATTGGTTAATTGGGTCAGCTGCTTATTTGGGACAATTCTTAAAGAACAAAAACTAATCAAAAAAGGGATTCCTTTCATTTATTTGGGGCAAAGTGCTGCTTAATTGGGGCAGGAGACTGTTGCCAAACATTTTCTAACTAGTGCATGCCATGTGGCTGTTAAGACATTATGCCGTGTGTAGAGAGAACAGTTCCTAAATAACAAACATGAGAGAGAATCTGCAGATCCTGGAAATTCAAGGCAATGTACATAAAATGCTGGAGGAACTCAGCAGGTTAAGCAGTATCTATGGAATTTAACAAACAGTCGACATTTCAGGCTGAGACCCTTCATCAGGACTCTTCAGGAATTTTAAAATCATGTCAGTTGTGTGTGTTTGTGTTTAAAAAGCAGTGATTTTTGTCCCTGATAGTTTCCAAGAAATAAACAATTTAAAACTATGGCTCACTGTGGTTTCAAGCATTCAGACTTGGAAAAATGCAAGAAACGGTCAGGACTGAAAAATGAAATGTTTTCACTACTTCGTCATGAACTATGAAGAATTTGAAGCTAGCAGCAAGCACCTTGAATGTCACGTTTGATCCCCACCAGACACTCAGCTCTCACCTGTGGCTCCAAGTAGCTGTTTGCACGTGGCAGCAGCCAGGCCCCATATACTGCTTCGACAGGTGGGCTAAACCAGCTGAGGGTAGCTGACAGGTCTCATACTGCAGAAGTATTGAGGCCATGATCACCCAGCATCAGCTGCAGTGGCTGGGGCACGTGATAAGGATGCCCCCATGTCGGCTACCCTGCAGAGTGTTATATGGCCAGCTACATCATGGTTGACACTCAGCTGGAGGGCTGAAGGAGCGCTATAAGGATCAGATGAAGAACGCTTTAAGGAAGTGCAAGATCAGACCCGAGGACCTGGAGGATGTTGCTGCTGACCGTAACACTTGGCGTCAGCTGTGTAGGGATGGGGTTCGTATCCTGGAGATGGAAAGAACAACTAGAAGACAGCAGAAGAGAGCCAGGAGAAATGCAGCCATGGTTGCCATCACTACCACATATACATGTCCCACCTGCAGTAGAACTTGTGGGTCCAGAATAGGACTGTATAGTCATCAAAGATCTCACAGTTAAAGGAGTGGATGTTGTCATCGGATTCCGATGGCCAGCCGAAGAAGAAGACTCCAGCGAGATGGGGACATGCCTGTCTCGGCATGTGCAGTCTGCTCTGGTGAACTGGACAGACGAGATCAACTCAGAAGGCGGCTCTGCAAAGCTACGTGGAGAGTGAAGGGCCTGACGAGGCACGGAAGACGACATGGTCATCCATTGCAACCAGGGAAGACTTTAGTTGTGATGACTACTTATCCCACTGGACCTCAGATGTCTGAAGTCGAGTGAATGGAACTGCCCCAGTGCAACAGCTTTTCCACTTTTAAAACTTCCCTGTACAGGTTTCCCCGTGTCGGGTATGAGGACAACCACCAGTAGTATCGGTGGTGTTCTAATTTGATTTCTATTTCATTGAAATACATAATTTGTTACTCAGTTTAAAAAGTAGTTTTTCTTTTTTTTTTGAAACATTTTTAAAACTATTTTCATGAAACTTCGGCTACTTGGGGCAGCTGCTTAATTGGCCCAAAATATACTGGCCCGGATGTGTCCCAATTAACTGGAATCCACTGTGTTTATTAATTGAACATAATTCTACTTCTCCCATCCAAAGCCTTCAGAGCTTTGTACACTATCATGAAGTTGCTTTTAATCTGTGCTTCAGGGACTTTGTAGCCTTTACTGTGATCATTCTGGGTTGATGAAAGAGTAAAGCAAGTTGGTGTTTTTTTTCTATCAGGTTATTCAATGTAACTGATTTTTATTTCTGCAGTGAGAATTGATCAGAGTCCCATATCCCCAATGGAGACTAAAACTGACAGTGAAGAAGACGATGACTCCCCTAGCATGTCCTTCGACAGTGTTCACGAGAGCACCTCTGCCATTCTCAATATGTCAGGGGCAGGGAGAGAGTAAGTACTCACACTGTTGTTGCCTTCTATTGTACATTTGTAGGAAGCCAGCTGTCAGTATGCAAGACCAATGTGCTCAGCAGTTTTAGTTGTCTTGGCTCTCCCTTTGAGTGTTTTGTGCTGCCTGAATTAATACGTACGTATTGCCATATAATCCAAACAGTCAGGAATATGTCATTTCCACTAGCTGGACAGTACTTTGTTTTTGGATCTATTGTGAAAAGAACATCTAAAGGTGGTTGGTGGTTGATGTGCCTCTAATAAACATGGAGATAACCCTTGGTAGATGGCATTAATTACTTTAAAAAAAGTTGCACACTTATTTTGATTCCAAAAGAGCACAACTAGCTTCTATATGGGTACAACTATTTGGAAGTCACAGTAATATATGTAAGATTTTTGTTTGAGAAAATCCCCAGTAATGTGTGTGCAGCGGGTAAAGAACTCTGATTGATGTGACTGAGCGGTGTTATTTGCTTCTATTTCTGTAGGGAGGACTCTGTTTGGCCCATTGACCCGTCTCGCTTGCTTGATGATCCATTTGGGTGAGTGCTCAAGCCAGAGTGTGTAGGGAACGGCCAGGAATGGTCGTCTCTCATGAACATGGACATAACCCATGATAGTGGTGGACTGTTGGTAAACACATCAAGTTGCCTTCATATCAGCTGGGGCAACATAAGTCAGTGCACCATGGGCTTCGTATATTTTTTAAGGAGTTTCCTCACTGGAACTGAGCCCAATGGGCCTCGAATCCATTCTTGAGCTTGGGTCAGGTTCATGGTGGCTGCGGTTTGATCAAGTTTTGTGGTTTCTTTCTCGCAGCAGGAATCTAGTCTTTGTCACTTGTCTCAGCAGTGAAGTAGTTCTTAGGGATGCACTAAACTGAGGGCAACCAAACTGAGAAATTTTGGGCACAATAAGAAAATAACAAATAGCGTCAAGTGGCAACATACACAAAATGCAGGAGGCACGCATTGGGTCCTAGAGCATATAGCATAGAAACAGGCCTTTGGCCCACCATGTGCATGCTAACCATTGCACTTATCTATGTGAATTTCATTTACCAGCTGAAAGGACACAACCTCATTCGCCAATCTGCCTCAAATTATTCCTGACTCTGGCAAGTAAGGGAACCAGCTGCTTGTAATCTGCAGCCTCACTGCTTCAGGGAAGGATAAGGCACTTGAGATTTTTGGTCCCTGCAAGCCTCTCTGTGCAAGCAGCAGTCACTTGGCAGTCAAGGGACCTTCCCGCAACCCCAGCAGGGATGGCTCTGCAGAACGGTGCTGGATAGCAACTTCTATGGAACCACACATGTGCAAGGAATCAATGTTTCTCGAAGAGAAAGAAGAAAACTGGACAAAAAAGAAGAATGAGGCTTAATTGGAAAGTATTGGCACTTGGCAATATGTTCCTGTCAGGGTTAAAGGCAAAATGAATAAAAATAAGGAACCTTAGTTCTCGAGGGATATTGGAACTCTGATAAAGAAGAAGAGAGAATGTATAACTGGTGTAGACAACAGGGAGGAAATAAGATGCTTGAGGAGTATAAAAAGAATAAGAAAACACTTAAAGAAATTAGGAGGACTAAAAGAAGACATGAGGTTGCTTTGGCAGACAGGGTGAAGGATAATCCTAAGAGCTTCTACAGGTATATTAAGAGCAAAAGGATAGTAAGGGATAAAATTGGTCCTCTTGAAGATCAGAGTGGTCGGCTATGTATGGAACCAAAAGAAATGGGAGAGATATTAAATGGGTTTTTTGCATCTGTATTTAATAAGGAAACTGGAATGGAGTCTATGGAAACAAGGCAAACAAGTAGGGAGGTCATGGAACTTATACAGATTAAAGAGGAAGAGGTGCTTGATGTCTTGAGGCAAATCAGAGTAGATAAATCCCCAGGACCTTGAAGGAGACTAGTGTTGAAATTTCAGGGGCCCTGGCAGAAATATTTAAAATGTCGATATCCACAGGTCAGGTGCCAGAGGATTTGTGGATAGCTCATTTTAGTTCAGTTGATTAAAAAAGGCTCAAAAAGTAAGCTGGGGAATTATAGGCCGGTAAGTTTGACATCGGTAGTAGGTAAATTATTGGAAGGAATACTAAGAGAAAGGATCTACAAGTATTTGGATAGACAGGGACTTATTAGAAAAAGTCAGCATGGCTTTGTGCATGCTAGGTCATGTTTAACCAATCTATTAGAGTTTTTCGAGGAGGTTACAAGGAAAGTGGATGAAGGGAAGGCAGTGGATGGTTGTCTGCATGGACTTCAGTAAGGCCTTTGGCAAGGTCAGGCATGGGAGGTCAGTTAGGAAGATTCAGTCACTAGGTATACGTGGAGAGGTAGTAAATTGGATTAGACATTGGCTCAATGGAAGAAGCCAGAGAGTGGTGGTGGAGGATTGCTTCTCTGAGTGGAGGTCTGTGACTAGTGGTGTGCCGCAGGGATCAGTGCTGGGTCCATTGTTATTTGTCATCTATATCAATGATCTGGATGATAATGTGGCAAATTGGATCAGCAAATTTGCTGATGATACAAAGATTGAAGGTGTAGTGGACAGTGAGGAAGGTTTTCAAAGCTTGCAGAGGGATTTGGACCAGTTGGAGGAATGGGCTGAAAAATGGCAGATGGAGTTTAATGCGGACAAGTGTGAGGTATTGCACTTCGGAAGGTCAAACCAAGGTAGAACATACAAGGTAAGTGGTAGGACACTGAGGAGTGCAGTAGAACAGAGGGATCTGGGAATACAGATACATAATTCCCTAAAAGTGGCGTCACAAGTAGATAGGGTCGTAAAGAGAGCTTTTGGTACATTGGCCTTTAGAAATTAAAGTATTGAGTGTAAGAGTTGGAATGTAATGGTAAGGTTGCATAAGACATTGGTGAGACTGAATTTGGAGTATTGTGTGTAGTTTTGGTCACCTAATTACAGGAAGGATATTAATAAGGTTGAAAGAGTGCAGAGAAGGTTTACAAGGAAGTTGTCGGGACTTGAGAAACTGAGTTACAGAGAAAGGTTGAATAGGTTAGGACTTTATTCCCTGGAGCTTAGGAGAATGAGGGGTGATTTGATAGAGGTGTATAAAATTATGATGGGTGTAGATTGTGTGAATGCAAGCAGGCTTTTTTCCACTGAGGCTAGGGGAGAAAAAAAACCAGAGGTCATAGGTTAAGGATGAAGGGGGAAATGCTTAAAGGGAACATTCTTCATGCAGAGAGTGGTGGGAGTGTGCAGTGAGCTGCCAGATGAAGTGGTGAATACGGGTTCACTTCTGACATTTAAGAAAAACTTGGACAGGTATATGGATGAGAGGGGTTTGGAGGGATATGGCCCAGGTGCAGGTCAGTGGGACTAGGCAGAAAAATGGTTCGGCACAGCCAAGAGGGGCCAAAAGGCTGGTTTCTGTGCTGTAATGTTCTATGGTTCTATGGCAAAGTTGTGTCTTGTAGGAGTGTCAACAGAAATCGTCACGAGTGTAATTACTTCTCATGTACACTTTATTCCAACCACACACATGGCTATTTTGTATATTTATTAAAAAGCCCCGCCCCCAAAATGTAATAACGTAGAACTTAACAGACTGCATGAATTCTGCCTAATGAAATTAAGGAGTCCCTACAATCTTCATATTAAGAGCATGGAGTATATATATTCACACATGCTTTATAACATTTTTATGGATTACTCACAGGTTGAGTTCTTTGTCACCTCTGCCTTTCACAGTGGCAGTGCCTAGATGTTGAACTGAGATGTGAATATTGAGGAGCATCAGTTCCATTGCAATGAAATTACTACAGCTTCACTATTGTATCACTGACACCATAGGGTTCGGGTTAAATTATAGCATTTCCACTAGCCTTTCTGTGGGGGGGGGGGGGAATGCTTTCTAACTTCTGACCAGCCTATCCAGTTTGACAGTCAAATTGAATTTGCCCTCTCCCACACTCACTCCTCCCCCATTAAGTTCGAAGCTGACTAAAAGTCTGCCTTTGAAGGTGCTATATCAATGGAGGGCAACATTTCATTTCATCGCCACATGTTTTTAATGAGGATTATAAGCTGATTTTTTTGGGATAAATTTACGTTTTTCATTGTGAGTTTTACTTTAATTCAGATGAGTTGGTCACTTTGAGACTCCAGAATCAGCCTACTTACTGTGGTACTTCCGAAGAATTGCTCAGTTCCTGCAGTGAGTCAGCATGTGATGCTCCTGACCCTCTGATCAGTGCTAGCTTGCCACGCCTTGCCACAGGGCAACAGGCCCCCGTGATGAAGTCACAGTGCACCACACCCACTTGCGGGACCAGGTCACACAGCAGCAACAGTTGTTCAGAAAGCTGTGTGCATTGCACCATGTCTGACAGTAATGCAGACACTTGTATCAAAAACCACAAAGACAGGGCTCTGCAGTTTTAAGCCAAATATAACTGAATCACTAATGAATGGGTTCCTTGAGAGTTCAATAATGGTTCAGAGATACAACTTGATCACTCATTCATAGACCTCCATTTCTGTTTTTAGTGTTAAACAACAATTCTTCTGTTTACTAGGGCATTTCCTGTTTTAATTAAGTGAGCTGTCTGAATAATTCAGTGAAAGTTTAAAGTTGGTTCTGATAATTTCTGTGGCTGAAAGTGGTATATGCATTGTTTTCATTTTCCTTGTACAGTACTGTGTGGAGCTCTTAGGCACATGAAAAATCCGTAAAGTGAAGATGCTTTCAAAAATAATGAAATTAAAAGTTTCTGAATGTCAAAAATGACAACAGAGCAGTAAACAGTGAAAAGCTAAATCAAATCAATATTTGATGTGACTACCCTTTGCCTTTAAAACTGCATCAATTCTCTTGGGTACACTGTTGTGCATTTTCATAAGAAAATAGGCAGGTAGGTTGTTCCAAGCATCTTGGAGAACTTGCCACAATTCTGCAGACTTTGGCTGTCTTGCCAGCATCTGTCTCTCTAAGAGTCCCGACAGCCTCGATGATGTTGAGATCAGGGCTCTGTGGAGGCCATATTGTCTGTTGCAGAACCCCCTTGTTCTTCTTTTCTTTATGATGTTGGCCATGTGTTTGGGGTCATTGTGCTGCTACAGAGTGGAACTGGGGACGATCGGACACCAGCCTGTGATATTATGTGGTGGATGAGAATCTGCTTGTATTCTCAGTGTTGAGGATCCTGTTAATTCTGACCAGACCACCAACTCCACTTGCAGAAATCCAGATGTAGGGAACCTCCATCGTGCTTTCTGGTTGGCTGCAGACAGTCGTCCATGTAGCGCTCTTCAGCTCCTCGACGGACAGACTGCCTCCTGTTTGAGCCAAAGATTTTAAATTTTGACTTGTCAGTCCAGAGCACTTGCTCCCATCGTTAATCGTTAATATTTTGTGCATTGGTGAGTCTCTTGGTTTTGTTTCCACTTGAGAGGAATAGCTATTTGACAGCAACTCTTCCATGAAGACCACTCCTGACAAGATAGTACTTGGGTTCCAGTGGTTTCTGTGAGTTCAGAGCTGATAGCAGTGCTAGACTTCTGAGTTAGACGCCAGATTGATGTATCTCTTGTCTGCTGCACTCAGTTTCTATGGCTGACCACTGTGTTTTTGGTCCTCAACCTTCCCCATTTCTTTGTTTCTTTGGAAGCACTTGGATAGCACATATTAAAACTCCTGTTTGCTGTGAAATTTCTGCTTGGAGAGACCTTGCTGATGCAGGATGACCACCTTGTGTCTTGTTACTAAGCTCAGTCTTGCCATGGTGTAAAAATTGATGGTTTGAAGGTTAAACTGACACATCTGCCACACCCTCACCTTTTAGTTTAGATGTCCTTTGCCCAGTTTGATTCCATCGACACCCGTTTCTGTTTCAGTTAATCAGTTCAGTTCATTCAACTCATTATGTCCTTGATCATTAGCATCCTGTTTGTTATCTTTGTTCAATGGGCCATCATTCCAAAACTGAAACCGGTTCTAGAGTTGACAAACTTCCCACAACTAGAAGAGGAGGAGGAGAGGCAGCGACAGCAAACTCCTCTCGAATGATACAGCCTTCCGGGATAAATGGGTTTCAGAAACATCCATCTGCCGTCAGCTTTAACTACGAGCAGCAATGCATCAGTATGGAGTTTGCTGGCCAATTTACTTCAGAAGGAAGTTGGTTGGTCTGTTTGCCAGTTGTATGTTGCAGTCAATTTATTTATGTTATATAGAATGTATTAAAATTTCCCAGTAGAAGACCTCACTGCCCCCTGTTGGTGGTGTTTTTTTTCCAGGTAATTAAAGACTGATGATTTTTATAAATATAGATGCCTAGCGACCGGATTAAACAGGTGAGGTTGTGCAACGCAATTGTCATGGAGGAGCTGGGTCGAAGGGACTGTTCACTTCAGCTCCTCTTCTGTGCCAGCTTCCCATGACCTTCAGTTCCTTAATCATTCAGATATATCTATTGATACTGTCTCCACTGATCTCAGAGACAGAGAATTCCAAAGATTCACACTGTAGCGGTGTGCTGCACACAGCGCTGCAATAACGACACGGAGTTGGTGAGCTGCAGTTGCAAAAGAGATTTATTCAAACTTCACGGCCTCGCTTTAAAGCCTTCCTGATCCCGCCCTCCCTGGGCGGGAATGCTGTAGGGGGCGCGTATTCATAGTCCCGTCCCGTGCGCGGGCTTTTCCCCTTGCTGGTGAAGCAGGCTTGGCGCCCTCTTTGGGACCTGCCTCAATGCCGGCGCGCGCCGATTTGTGAGCCGGTTCGAGTGCGCTGGGAAGTGGGTCGCCACATAACCCCCCCCCCCCCCCAGAACCGGCGATACATCTGGGTCAAACAGAGTCTGGGTCGGACTCTGTTTGGGAGGTCTGCCACTGCGCTGAACCTCGACCGGTTGCGCCACGTCCACATGGGCCGGTTTGAGTCGGTCCACCGTGAAAACCTCCTCTCTCCCCCCAACGTCCAGCGCGAGTGTGGACCCGTTGTTTCTGATCACCGTAAACGGCCCCTTGTAGGGCCGCTGTAGTGGTGTCCGCCCCGTCGTACAAAAACGAACTTACAGTTTTGCAGGTCTTTGGGTACGCAGGTCAGGTTCTGCCCATGCTGCGAAGTGGGTATGGGGGCCAGGTTACCGAGCCTCTCGCGTAGTCTGCCCAGGACTTCCTCTTGCCCCCTTGGGGCTGGTATGAACTCTCCTGGGATGACCTGGGGTGCACCGTACACCAGCTCGGCTGACAAGGTGTGCAGATCCTCTTTGGGTGCCGTGCGGATTCCGAGCAGAACCCAGGGAAGCTCGTCCACCCAGTTAGGCCCTTTGAGGCGGGCCATGAGAGTCGACTTCAGGTGACTTTGAAAATGCTCCACCAGGCCGTTGGACTGTAGGTGGTAGGCAGTTGAGTGGTGCAGCTGTGTCCCCAAAAGGCTGGCCATAGCTGACCAGAGGCTGGAGGTGAACTGGGCGCCTCTGTCGGAGGTAATGTGGGCTGGTACATCAAAGCGGGATACCCAGGTGGCAATCAGTGCCCGGGCACAATATTCGGAGGTGGTGTCGGTGAGTGGGACCGCCTCTGGCCATCTTGTGAACCGGTCCACGATAGTCAGGAGGTGCCGCGTTCCTCGCGACACTGGCAGGGGGCCCACGATATCCACATGAATGTGGTCGAAACGCCGGTGGGTGGGGTGGAACTGCTGCGGCAGAGCTTTGGTGTGCCGCTGCACCTTGGCTGTTTGGCAGTGCATGCACGTTCTGGCCCATTCACTGACCTGCTTGCGGAGTCCGTGCCAAACGAACCTGTTGGCTACCATCTGGACAGTTGTCCTGATGGAGGGGTGCGCTAAGTTGTGAATGGAGTCGAAAACGCGCCGCTGCCAGGCTGCTGGCGTGATGGGGCGGGGTTGGCCAGTGGTGACGTCACAGAGTAGGGTCCTCTCACCTGGGCCTACGGGGAGGTCCTGGAGCTGCAAACCGGAGACTGCGGTTCTGTAACTAGGGATCTCCTCATCTGCCTGCTGCGCCTCCGTCAGTGCTTCATAGTCTACCCCTTGGACAGGGCTTGGACGTTAGGGCAGGAGAGGGCGTCTGCCACGACAATGTCCTTTCCTGAGACATGCCGGACATCCGTCGTGTATTCGGAGATGTAGGACAGGTGTCGCTGTTGGCGGGACGACCAGGGGTCAGATGTTTTCGTGAACGCAAAGGTAAGCGGTTTGTGGTCCGTGAACGCGGTGAAGGGCCTACCTTCTAAGAAGTACCCGAAGTGCCGGATTGCCAGGTATAGCGCTAACAGTTCCCGGTCGAAAGCACTGTATTTGAGCTCGGGTGGTCGTAGGTGTTGGCTGATAAACGCCAGGGGTTGCCAGCGACCCTCGATGAGTTGTTCCAGCACCCCACCGACTGCCGTGTTGGATGCGTCCACTGTGAGGGTGGTAGGGACATCCGTTCTGGGATGCACTAGCATTGTGGCGTTTGCCAAGGCTTCTGTGGTTTTAATGAAAGCGGCTGCGGACTCGTCGTCCCAGGTAATGTCCTTGCCCTTACCCGACATCAGAGCGAACAGGGGCGCATGATTCGGGCAGCTGAAGGGAGGAAGCGGTGATAGAAATTCACCATACCCACAAATTCCTGAAGGCCTTTGATTGTGTTGGGTCGGGAGAAATGGCGGACCGCGTCTACCTTGGTGGGCAGAGGGGTTGCCTCGTCTTTAGTAATCCTGTGGCCCAGGAAGTCAATGATGTCGAGCCCGAACTGGCATTTGGCCGGGTTGATTGTCAGGCCGTATTCACTCAGTTGGGCGTAGAGTTGACGGAGGTGGGACAGATGTTCCTGACGACTGCTGCTGGCTATGAGGATGTCGTCCAAATAGATGAAAGCGAAGTCCAGGTCGTGTCCATTAACCGCTGAAACGTCTGTGCGGCATTCTTCAGGCCGAATGGCATGCGGAGGAACTCGAAAGGGGTGATGAGAGCCGTTTTGGGGACGTTGTCCGGATGTATCGGGAATTGATGGTATCCCCGGATGAGGTCTGCCTTGGAGAAGATCCGTGTGCCGTGCAGGTTTGCTGCGAAGTCCTGAATGCGGCACAGGGTAGCGGTCCAGTGTTGTAGCCTTGTTCAGCCTGCGGTAGTCGCAGCATGGTCTCCAGCCCCCTGTTGCTTTGGGCACCATGTGCAGGGGGAGGCCCATGGGCTGTCGGACCGCTGTATGATCCCCAATTCCTCCATCCTCTTGAACTCCTCCTTCGCCAGTCGGAGCTTGTCCGGGGGAAGCCTTCGAGCACAGGCGTGGAGGGATGGGCCCTGTGTCGGGATGTGGTGCTGTACACCGTGTCTGGGCACGGCTGCCATGAACTGCGGTGCCAGAACCGATGGGAAATCCGCCAGGACTCTGGTGAAGTCGTTGTCGGACAGCGTGATGGAGTCTAGGTGTGGGGCCGGCAACTGAGCTTCACCCAGGGAGAACGTTTGAAAGGTCTTGGCGTGGACCAGCCTCTGCCTCGGCAGGTCGACCAGTAGGCTGTGAACTCGCAAAAAATCCGTTCCCAGGAGCGGTTGGGCTATGGCGGCCAGTGTGAAGTCCCACATGAACCGGCTGGAGCCGAACTGCAGCTGCACTGTGTGGGTGCCGTAGGTCCTTACTGTGCTGCCGTTCACGGCCCTCAGGATGGGACCCAGTTCTCTGTTGCGGGTGCCGTAACTCGTCGGAGATAAGACGTTGATCTCGGCTCCGGTGGTCGACCAAAAAGTGGCGTCCTGATTGCTTGTCACAGATATACCAGAGGCTATCCCAATGGCCAGCCACTGTAGCCATCAGCGGCGGCTGGCCCTGGCGTTTCCCGGGAACTTGCAGGATGGGCTACAGCAGTGGGCTTCTGCGCCCCACCGTTGGTGGTAGAAGCACCATTGTTCGTTGGTCTCCTCACCCCTGCCTCTGGGGTTTGCGGGCTCTGTGGCCGGGCCTGGTCTGGTTTGCTGCTGGGAGCGTGGCGTGATGATCTGTGCGACGGACGCCCCACTCTCCTTCTTGGCTTTCCACAGCATGTCCGCCTGGGCAGCCACCTTCCGAGGATCGCTGAAATCCGCGTCGGACAGCAGCAGGCGTATGTCCTCGGGCAGCTGCTCCAGGAATGCCTGCTCAGACATGAGGCAGGGCTTGTGTCCTCCAGCCAGGGACAGCATCTCGTTCATCAAAGCTGACGGCGGCCTGTCTCCCAAACCATCCAGGTGCAGTAAGCGGGCAGCTCGCTCGCGCCGTGAGAGTCCGAAAGTCCTTATGAGCAAGGCTTTGAATTCTGTGTATTTGCCGTCCTCCGGGGGAGACTGTAGGAACTCCTCAACCTGGGCGGCTGTCTCCTGGTCGAGGGAGCTCACCACGTAGTAGTAATGTGTGGCATCCGAGGTTATCTGCCGAATGTGGAATTGGGCTTCTGCTTGCTGGAACCGTAGGTGAGGTCACAGCGTCTAGAAGCTTGGCAGTTTTAACGAAACCGCATGAACAGATGCGGCGTCGTTAATCTTCGGCCCAAATATCGTTTGGGCCGTCGGGGTCACCAATTGTAGCGGTGTTCTACACGCAGCGCTGCAATAACGACACGGAGTTGGTGAGCTGCAGTTACAAAAGAGGTTTATTCAAACCTCGCAGCCTCACTTTAAAGCCTTCCTGATCCCGCCCTCCCCGGGCGGGAATGCTGTAGGGGGCGCGTATTCACTGTCCCGTCCCGCGTGCGGGCTTTTCCCCTTGCTGGTGAAGCAGGCTTGGCGCCCTTTTTGGGACTGGCCTTAATGCCGACGCACGCCGCTTTGTGAGCCAGTTCCAGTGCGCTGGGAAGTGAGTCACCACAACACCCTGTTACTGTTTTAAATGATCAGTCCCTTGTAGAAATGTCCTCTTGTTTGTGACTCGCTAGCTTGTAAATATGTCCAGCAATCAGTCTTGTCAATCTTCCTTTGGACTTTATATGCTTGAATAAAGATCCCTCGTTTTTCTAAACTCCAAGCAATACAAAACCCAAGTCATCTCGCCTCTTTTGATATGCAAGGAATTAACCTGATGACCCTTCTTTGGATTGCTTCCAGTACTATTCATTATTGGGTAAGGGACCAAAACTGTACACAGTATTCTGGGTGTGACCTCGCCAACGCCCTGTTCAGCTGTAAAAAAAAGAGCTCCCTTTTGTTAAACTTCAACCTCTTCACAATAAAAGCCACCATGCTGTTTGCTTTCTTTAACAACTTGTTGGACCTGCCTGCTAACCTTATATGATTCATGCACGAGAAAATCTGGATCTCTTTGAATTTCACTCATTTTCAGGCTCTTTCCATTGGATAATTTGTTGTTTAATTCTTTTTACTGAAGTCCATGGCCCTTCTCCACATTAAACTCCATTTGTCAGTTTTTTCCCTAGTTACTCAAGCTAGCTATATCTCCAGTCACTCAGTCTAGCTATATCCCATTGAAGAGTCACAATGTCCTCATCATAAATGTCTTGCCCCATCTATTTTTGAAGCATCAGCAATCTTGGAAACTGTACATTTTGTTCCCTTCTGCATGTCATTAATGTAAACAGTTGAGGGACAGGAACCGATCCCTGGGATACTCCACTAATTACAGCACTCCAGCTTGAAAAGGACAGCACGAGATTCTGAAAGTGTTGTAAGTTCTGAGCAGCATACACAAATCACTGGAGGAACCCAGCAGGTCAGGCAGCATCTATGAAAGTGAATAAATAGTTACTGTTTCGAGCCAAGGCCTTTCATCAGATTCCCGGCCCAAAACATCAATTTCTCATTTCCTTCCATAGATGCTGCCCGATGCAGAGTCCCTCTTGCATTTTGAGTGTGTTACACATATATTTCAACTTTTTTTGCTTCATGACAGCCAGTCTGCAATCCATGTAACTCATCCTCCAATACCTTAAGTTATAATTTACACACCAGCCTTTTATTCACACCTTGTCAAATACCTTTTGGTAATAAATACACTACATCCACAGGTCCCCTTCTGTCCACCCCCCATCGCACATTTTGTCAAATATGATTTATCTGTTGTCTAGTTTAATTATATTCAGTTTTTTCTTACCGATTAGTTATTTAGTTATTTCCTCTTTATTGACTACTAACTGGTCTGTAGTCTCCTTATTTAGTTCTGGGCCATTGGGTCTTGGGTAACTTGTCCATCTTTAGCCTACTTTTATCACTTGTGATTGAGATTTTTATATGTTCCTCTTTGAAGTAAACTCATTTCATCAATAGACGTGACCATATCGAAAATAACCTATTCCTGGCTTGGTTCTGGAACCTGCTGTTCGAAGAAGCAATCCTGGACACACCCCACAAATCTTCCTTTGATGATGTCCTTGCCAGTTTTTGGAAATTTGGATCATGGAATATTGAGCACCAGGTCCTGGATAGCCTGCAACCACATCTCTGTATGAACTGTTAAATCAGCCTCATCTATTGTTGCCTGTGCTGTTAAAGTTGTTACTTAGTACTTCCTAGTCCATGTGTATGACGACAATTTAACTTCACGTCCTGCCTCTTGTAGTGCTCAGAGCCTGCATGGAATCCGACGACTGCCGAGATCTGAGTCACCTGACCCGAAAAGGAGACGTGTCCACCAGTGTGACTTTGAGGGATGTAATAAAGTGTATACAAAGAGCTCTCACTTAAAAGCACATCGAAGGATTCACACAGGTAGGTTTAATCCAGGATGTTAGTTTGAACAAGTTTAATAATAATTTGTGGCATTTATCTTGACCTTTTTTAGATGGTAACAGGCGCACCGTGCCAATTACTGGGAGCATAGCCAACATGAGACATGAATGTTAGTGTGTTTAGCAAAATATAGATAGAGTGATAAATGGCAAGAAGGGTAGCATGGCAGGTAATTATATGTATTCTCTTTGTTCATCATTGCAAGTTCTTTTCTTACCTTATTGCAGACTGACTAATGCAAAAATCTGGAAGTGAAATTGTAATCCAATACCTCCACATAAACTTAAGTTATTCATCAAGGGAACCTTGCTACTGACCAGAGCTGAGGAAATCGCTTGCTGGTGAAAACCAAAGTATTAATTTAGTACACTGTGATATCTGTGTGGTTTCTTGGTAATTGTAATTTCATCAGGCTTAGTGGGTATTTTAAATGTTCGCTCAAGGTTTTGTATAGTTAAGGTAACATAAACTTTTCAATGTAATTATGACATCAATGCAAACCTCTTCCTTTAGCCTTGATTTGATATCTGTCACCCATTGGGTGTCTGTCTCTGCACAGTTAACCTCTGACCAGCTAAGATATGATAACCAGTTTAAACAGAAATAGCATTGTTCTGCACAAGATTGCAATCATTTATCTTAAAGCCATCAGCAAAAGGTTCCTGAACAAACACTAGCTCTTTCAAGATGGGCTTTTCCAAATAGCAATCTGATGTTGCACTCTTCAAGGGGTCTGGCAACAGCGTGCAAAGTTGTGCTGCTTCCCAGCATCTAAAACGGTTCATTTGCTGAGTACATGTGAGAGATTGAGCTATTCGTTCAACACCCGAGGAATCAAGCTAAAAGAAATTTACATTTTATTTTACTGAATTTAAGTTTAATTAAATGTTTAAAGTCATTCTTATGTTTGAAGTGTTGTCAGTTTATATTTCAAAATTTAACTATGTTTTTCTTTTTTACAGTAAGTTATTTTTAAGAAATATTCTAATATCTAGAAAATCTAATTTTTTCAGGATTGCCAATTGGTTAAGTCAGGCTTTTCATCAGCTGTTCTATGAGTGATATATATTTTGTCAAAACCCCTTCTCTCCATGTGATAATATTTATTTTAGTAAGGAAGTTAAGTCCAGACCACATTCCAGGCAATAGAGACTTTGTCATGGTCTGCTGCACAACCCAGCCAATTTGAAGTGAGGGGCGGGTGCTGAAGGAAGACTAGCATGCAAGGCTGAGTCCAGTGGTAAAGGCAGACCCTGAAGAGCAGGAGAAGTAGGAGTACTGAGGAGAGGTGGATGACCAGAGACTCCCTCACAGAGAGGATTATCACAAGAAGCCTAGCTAGTCGTAGTCTCTAGTGCAAACAAAATGCTCCTCCACAAACCAGTCCTAGCTCCAATATATTACACCAACTGGGAGATCCCAACCTGCTTAACATCTAGTTGCGCCCAGCCCACTGTGCTGGTTAGCACATTACAGTATGATGCCCTGAACTGTTAACTTGAATGGTTTCCTTCACAATCTCAGTATTTTCTTATGAGTGATCTTTGAGTTCAGATGAATGTCTGTCACCTGAAACATCAATGCTGTCTCTGATCCCAAGGATGTTACTTGATATGCTTCCAGAGGTTTTGTTTTGCAGTTTCATAATCTAGAAACTATTTGTTCCATAATCTAGAAACTATTTGTTCCATAATCTAGAAACTATTTGTTCCCAGCTGCTGAGGGTACTGCACGTAATAGGTTAATCAGATTGGAATTCAGTGTTTGGGGATTTCAAGCAAAAAAGTCTACACTAATACACCAAGGTCGGTTGGCTCGCAAATAGAGAAAGCTTGGAGACAGTGCGAGAGGGGGTTTGTAAGTGACAGAAGAGGTATGCTCAGTGAGATGTGTCTATTTTAATGCAAGAAGCGTCATGAACAAAGCAGATGAGCTTAGATCCTGGATCAATACTTAGGAGTTTTGATGGTGTGGCCATTACAGAGACTTGGATGGCTCAGGGGCAGGAATGGTTACGTAGAGTGCCAGGCTTTAGTTGTTTCAGAAAGGACAGGGAGGGAGGCAGAAGAGATGGGGGCGTGGCACTGCTGATCAGGGATAGTGTCACGTCTGCAGAAAAGGAGGAAGTCATGGAGGGATTGTCTACGGAGTCTCTGGCTGGAAGTTAGAAACAGAAAAGGGTCAATAACTCTTACTGGGTGTTCTTTTATAGGCCACCTAATAGTTACAGTGACATCGAGGAGCAGGTGGGGAGATAGATTCTGTGAAGGTGTAATAATAACAGGGTTGTTGTGGTGGGAGATTTTAATTTCCCAAATATTGATTGGTATCTCCCTAGAGTTGAGGTGTTTAGATGGGGTGGAGTTTGTTAGGTGTGTTCATGAAGGTTTCCTAACACAATATGTAGATAAGCCTACAAGAGGAGACACTGTACTTGATCTGGTATTGGGAAATGAACCTGGTCAGGTGTCCGGTCTCTCAGCGGGAGAGCATTTCGGAGATGGTGATCACAATTCTATCTCCTTTACTATAGCATTAGAGAGGAATAGGAACAGACAAGTTAGGAAAGCAGTTAATTGGAGTAAGGGGAAATGTGAAGCTATCAGGCAGGAACTTGAAAGCATAAATTGGGAACAGATATTCTCAGGGACATGTACGGCAGAAATATGGCAAATGTTCAGCTGATATTTGTGTGGTGTTCTGCATGGGTACGTTACAGTGAGACGGAAAGGATGCTAGGGTACAGGAACTGTGGGGTACAAAGGCTGTTGAAAATTTAGGCAAAAAGAAAAAAGCTTATGAAAGGTTCAAAAAGGAACTTTGCTTTGAGAATCCAGAATTGGCTTGTTCACAGAAGGCAAAGAATGGTTGTAGATGGGTCATATTCTGCGTGGAGGTCAGTGACCAGTGGTGTGCCTCAGGGATCTGTTCTGGGACCCTTACTCTTTGTGATTTTTATAAATGACCTGGATGAGGAAGTGGATGGATGGGTTAGTACATTTGCTGATGGCACAAAAGTTCGGGGTTTTGTGGATAGTGTGGAGGGCTGTCAGAGGTTACAGCAGGACGTTGATAGGGTGTAGAACTGGGCAGAGAATTGGCTGATGGGAGTTCAACCCAGGTAAGTGTGAGGTGCTTCATTTTGGTAGGTCAAATATGATGGCAGAATATAGTATTAATGGTAAGACTCTTGGCAGTGTGGAGGATCAGAGGGATCTTGGGGTTTGAGTCCATAGGACACTCAAAGCTGCCGCGCAAGTTGACCGAGTAGTTAAGAAGGTACACGGTGGATCGGACTTCATCAATTGTGGGATTGAGTTTAAAAGCCGAGAGGTAATGTCAGACCCCATTTGGAGTACTGTGCTCAGTTCTGGTTGCCTCACAACAGGGAGGATGTGGAAACTATAGAAAGAGTGCAGAGGAGATTTACAAGGATGTTGCCTGGATTGGGGAGCATGCCTTATGAGAATAGCTTGAGTAAATGCAGACTTTTTTCCTTGGAACGGCAGAGGATGAGAAGTGACCTGATAGAGGTGTATAAGATGATGGGAAGCATTCATTGTGCGGATAGTCAGAGGCTTTTTTCCAGGGTTGAAATGTCAAAACACGAGAGGACACATTTTTTTCACGCAGAGTGGTGAGTGCATGGAATGGGCTGCTGGCAACAGTGGTGGAGATGGATATGATAGGGTCTCTTAAGAGACTGCTGAATAGATACATGGAGCTTAGTAAACTAGAGGGCTGTGGGTAACCCTAGCTAATTTCTAAAGTAAGTATGTGTTTGGCACAGCTTTGTGGGCTGAAGAGCCTGTATCATGTTGTAGGTTTCTATGTTTCTATGAGTGTCCAGTCGAAGTTAACTTAAAACCTTTGCATTAATAGAGCACAACTGATGATTGTTTCACTCAGCCTGTATTGTGGCATCTTCCTACAGCACAAATGCTTTTCATAATTCCTGTTACCTGGATAGAGAGATTTCTTAATGGGTAATGTCGAGCAAGCATTTTATCTCAGCGTGTGGCCTTATTCCCTTCGCTATTGTAGTTTCTCCTTAGAGATTAGATTAGTTTTATTTGTCACATGTATGTTGAAAGACACAATGAAATGCGCTGTTTGCATCAAATCAAATCAGCAAGTATTGTGCTGGGCTGCCCACATATGTTACCGTGCTATTATAGGAGCAGAACAAGCAGTGAAAGAAACCAGAAAAGAGTAAGCAATTTCACTTTGGATGTTGTATGCAATCTTTGTCAGAGTAGTGTGGCAGTTCTGGCACCGGTGTGATTATTTCACAATCATGTGGTCTGCTGCAAAGAGACTGTGATTATTAAACATTAATCTGATGACCAGCAATCAAGATTTTGTTTGTACCTGTTGACCTGGAATGTGTGACGTCAGCACCCTTTTGAAATGTGCAGAAGTTTCTGCATTAATCTGATTTATTTCTTCTCTGTGAAGGATGTTCAGTGGTGGTGATGAAGGCCTTGAGTCACTGTTACATTGCCTGTCATTTGAAGGCTTGATGAGTGAGGGTGCAGGAGATGGGAGTGTTTGTGGCTCAGTGTAGTTGGAGTAAAAACTCCTGTGATTAATAGTTTGTGTGTCTAGCTCCCGTAATCACATTTAGTGTTGTGCAGCTGATTTTACTGTAGACCCTCTACTTCCACTTCCCCACCTCTCCAAATTCACAAAACTTATTCCCTGGCATTTAGTTCATTAGTCACATCAGGTTTCAGGTAGCTAAAGAGCCACATTCAATGTTTTAGGAAAAATTTCTCCCCATCAGCCATCAGATTTCTAAACAGGCCATGAATCATGATCACTACCTCGTTATTCCTCTTCTGCTTTATTTACTTATAATTTATACGTCTTGCTCTATGCTGCTGCCGCCAATCAACTTGTATCACAAATGTGTCTGTGCTAGTAAACCTGATTCTGATTCTCTTTGTGAATTTAGGAGCTTCTTCTGTCCCTCACACAGCCTGCCTCTTCTACGTGGCAGCATGTAGAATGGTCACCATGGAGAATGGGCCTTTAAAGCCTGACAACCTTATCAGATTGCAGCCAAGTGCTGTTAAGCTCAGCCCAGCCCTGAACTGTGCTGCTCTTATCTCATCCCTGGCACAGTCAGTTTCTAGGCTGTTTCAAATAAAGTTTTGAGGGAAGTTTACATCTTTTGAGGGGAACCTGACTTGGCACAAGGACTGAACATGACATTTTAGTGTGTTCAACACAGTTGAAATCTATGTCAAAGCCTCATGATGCCCACAAGAGGGTGCTGGAAGCCTGAGGAAACATGGGCCTAACAGTTTATGCAGTGTTATATTCTGTGGGCACAGTATTCTAAATTACCCAGATTAGGTTGTTTTCACTCTGGGCTGCTGCTGGCTCACTTTGACCTGAGACCTCACCTCCTGGATTCAGTTAGCTTTGTGCACCAACTATGATTTCTGTTTTGGACACGGTTGTCCATGCAACATTCACTTTGGAGCACCCACCCAGTGACCATTATTAGTTCCTTCTGGGATAAATGGGTTTTAATAATTGGGCTGGAATGGGATGTCGATATGCCCCAAATTATTGATCATACAGACCCACCTACACACAGCAATGACAACCCCTGACTCTTTGTTCATCCCTCCTGACCCTCCCCTCTCTCGATTTGGACAACACTAGTTGTGCCAGGTTTGTAATCCTTGTATATTTGCATTACTTACTGCTGTGATCTGATGCCTCAATCAGGACCCGTAGATGCTGCTCTCCTTTGCCCCAGATCAGAGGTTCCAGAGCTGTGCCCAAATTGGCAGTAATCTTCTAAAAATAGTTTCTCACTTGTCATGGTAATTTCGAGCAGAGATTATCATTCAATTATTGAATTAGTAACAATCATTATGAACTTTTTTTTGAGGGAAAAAGAATACATCCTGTTGCTTATTTACAGGTGTTCATTGATTTACCATTAATAAAAGAATAACAGAGACAGACTGAAGTAAGTTAAACATTTTAGAAAACCTGTTCGAAAGTTATTTTTTTTATTAGGGGTGGGGTTTAAAGACTCAAGGGGTGGCACTGTATTCTGTGTGCCAACAAATTTTTTTGTGTTGTGATCTTCAGCATGGGTTTATAGAGGAGGCAAAATTCTAGCAGTTAAGTTCTGCTTATGAAGATTTGTTGGTCTTTTTCTGACTCACAACTCTAACTCTATCCTGCTCACGTTGCTCAGACCAGGAATTGTATTTTTAGTCCATCCTGGGCCGCAACTCGTCTGCTCTGCAGTCTCCTTGATCACCTTTCTTATCACCTTTTCTGCAGGCCAGCTGCTACCTTCTGCCGATGGAAGATGTGGAGGAATATTCTTAGAGAGCATTTTACATGCAGGACCTGTTGTGCACAATGTTTAGGACGTCAGGGATGACAAAATCTTGCTGCTGGACTGTGAAGACTTGCCTAAAATAGACCTGATCCCACTTCTCAGTAGTTTAATGTACGTTTTTAGGCCTAAGCTGCTCACCATGCATATGTTAGAAAAATGTTTCGTTCAGTGGAGTTGTGCAGGATGTATTCTAGGCAGCCTGTAACAATGCAGGATGAAGTAAAATTTCTTCTGCACGTAAGTCCGTAAAGGGCTGAAGGTGCTGGAAGTCTGGATGAAAATGCTGGAGGAGCTCAGCAGGTCAGGTAACACTTATGGAGGGAAACAAACTGTCAACATTTTGGGCTTCATCTGGGCTGGAAAGGAGGCAGGCAGAAAACCAAACAAAATGGTGGGGGAGGGAGAGGAGTAAGAGTAGATGAGTCCAGGTGAGTGGGGAAAGGCAGGAGGATGAGAAAGCAAGAATGTGTGAAGCTGGGACATGACAAAACAGAGGTGTTCAGTGAAGCAATTTCCCCCAATACGGTGCAATACATGACATCGATGGTTTTGCATGAGTGGTGCTGCCTCACCTGGAAGGGCCCTGAATAGTGGTAAGGGAGGAGGTATTTGGGGCAGGTGTACCATTAATCTCTGTTACAGGGATAAGTGCCTGGAAGTATGAGCAGACAAGGGAGTTGCAGAGACAGTGGTGTAGACAGGGGTGAAGATGTGCTTGGCGGCAGGATACTGTTGGAAATGGCAGATGTTGCAGGGAATGGTGTGTTGGATGATTAGTCTAGTGATATGGCAAGTGAGGATAAAGGGGAACCCTATCCCTGTTATTGTCAGTAGGGGTTGGGGTGAGAGCAGACATGCAGGAGATGCAGTTGAAGGCTATGTTGATAGCACAGGAGAGGAACTCCTTTTTCTGAAAAGGAGGACATCTTGGATGATCTGGAATGGAAAGGCTGGTCATGAGAACAGATGCAGTGGAGATGGAGGAGCTGTGCAAAGGAAATGGCATCCTTGCAAGTGACCGGATGGAGCAGGTGTAGTCAAAGTAACTGTGGGAGTTGGTGGGTTTATAAAAGATATCAGCAGATCTGTCTCTGGTGGTGTAGAGAGAGAAGGACAGAGAGAAGTGCCGGAGATGCTTCAGGAATATAGAGACAGGAAGATCCTTCTATAGGTGCTTTGTCTAAACAAGATCCATTGTGCAAAATCTATTGAAATGATTTGCATGTTCTCATAGAGGCTTTTCTGTATAGCATGAAATGAAATTCCACCTACACATCTGACCCAATTATTTTTTTCTCATTTTGTTGTATCACCAGCATCTGTACAGAGATGATTGGTGTTCTCACCTTGCCTCAATCATCACTATTTTGATTTTTGTAACATTTCTTGACTGACAGGGAAGGTTGATGCAAAACACTACATTACCTGCACTACACTTTCTTTGTGGCAGTTGCACTTTATCCTGTTACTGTTTTTTTCCCTGCCATACCTCAGTGCACTGTGTAATGATTTGATCTGTGTGAACAGTATGCAGGACCGTCTTTTTGCTCTATCTTGGTGCATGTGACAATAATATACCAATTCCAGTTCCAGTTCCAGTATATTATCAGCTTTCACAAAGTCTTATTCAGTCTTGAGGAGCGACTCGATAAGCTGTGTTCGAGTACAGTCGCCAGACGTCACTGATAGAGGTATGCAAGAATGTAAGGGACATAGATTAACAGAAATGTTCCCTGTAGGAGTAAGAGTTGCTTCGGTTTAAGGTGGGGAGTATATTTCCCTATGTACTTCTGCCATTCCAGTCTCTAACCCAACTCCTTCCAATGGCCTTTTTAACCCCCAAAGCTGGGCTGCCTCTCTCACTTTTACAGTCTCTAGTGTAACTCCCTCCTCTGGACTTGCAACCACCATGCTGACCCTCCCCCCCCCCCCCCCACTTCCCCGATACTTTTTCCACCTGCTATATCCCACATTCAGGACTTAACTGTGTACAAAATGGAAAGGATTTCCCGAAAGTGCATGTACTGTCCTGTAGAGTGTGGTACCTTGGGCCTCCTGTGTTGTTGGACAGGACTTCCATTGTCCCATTACGTACCACTCAATTCACCCGCTTTGCCACTGTCCCACCATTTCTAAGCCACTAAAACTGAGTGTTATTAACCGGAAATGTTTATGCTGTTAAAATACTAGCTCTCAATTTCTTTCATTCCCCAATTAACGTGAGACCTATGTAACTGGGCCTATTGACTGATTATCATGGTTATCCATTGGACATAAATTTACTAACTCCCTCAGCAGTCAGCACTGATACAGAAGGTTGTCGTTCTTCTTGATGATGCTTTGGTATAACAACCAACATAATCAAAGACCCCCGCCCACCCTGGACATTCCTCCCCCTCCCCCCAAATCAGGCAGAAGATACCTGAAAGCACAGAACACCAGGCTGAAGGACATCTGTCCTGCTGTGAGGAGATTATTGCACAGTTACCTAGAATGATGCAGTGAACACTTGACCTCATAATCCACCACATTATAGACTTGCTCCTTATTGTCTACCTGCACTGCACTTTCTCTGGCGTACTCCATCTTCTTTCCTGTAATTGTAACGCTCCATCTGGTATACTGCTCTTCTCAGGGGCTCCTGCTCTTTGTGTGATTTTTATAAATGACCTGAATGAAGAAGTGGAAGGGTGGTTTAGTAAGTTTGCAGATGACATGAAGGTTGATGGTATTTTCGATAGTGTAGAATGTTGTCCAGGATTACAGTGAGACATTGTTGAGGTGCAAAGTTGGGTTGAGAAATGGCAGAGGGAGATTAACTAGAAAAGTGTAAGGTGATTCACTTTGGAAGGTTGAATTTGAAAGCAGAATAAATGATAGGATATTTAGCAGTGTGGGGAACAGAATAATCTTGGGGTCCACGCCCATAAACACCTCAAAGTTGTTGTTAAAAAGTACATAGTGTGTTGGTCTTCGTTAGTTTGGGTATTGAGTTCAAAGCTGTGCGGTAATGTAACTCTATAAGACTCTGGTTACATCTCACTTGCAATGTTCTGTTCATTTCTGATTGCGTCATTACAGGATGCATGTGAAAGTTTTAGAAAGGGTGCAGAGGAGATTTACCAGGGTGCTGCCTGGATTGGAGAGCATGTTTTATGAAGATAGTTAAGTGTGCTAGGGCTTTTTTCTTTGGGGTGCTGGAGGATGGAGATGACTTGATAGAGGTGTACAAGATGAGAGGCATAAATCGAATGAATTGCCAGAGACTTGTTCCCAAAGTGGAAATGGCTAACATGAGGGGACATAATTTTAAGGTGATGGAGCAAAGTATGAGTGGGGGGGGGGGTGGTGTCAAATGTAGTTTTTTTTCACACAGACAGTGGTGGGTGTTGATAAAGGCAGACACATTAGGGATATTTGAGAGACTATATGATAGGCACACAGATGATAGAAAATCAGAAGTCTTATTTGGGAGCGAGGGGTTAGGTTGATCTTGGAGTAGGTTATAACGTCCGCACAGCATTGTGGGCAGAAGGACCTGCACTGTGCTGCAATGTTCTGTTACTCTGCAATCTGTTATTGTTTCCCATATACTACCTCAATGCAGTTTTGTAACAGAATGGTCTGTATGTATGGCAGGCAAGGCAAAAGTTTTTCACTGTATCTCAGCAAGTGTGACAAGAATAAAACAGTCTACTAAGCCCCCGACTGACTGAGGGAACGTTGTGCTGTTGGAACTGCCTTCTTTTGACTGGGGTATGGTAAACTGACACCCTAATACTTGGGATTTGCAGTAGATACTATGAGGCCATTTGAAGGAAGTGGCTATATCCCACTATCCAGCCTGCCAGACTAGGCAGCCCGTTTGCTGAGGCCTGTACTCTGTTCACATTGATCATCAAAAGCTTCTGCTTGCAAACAGTTTCAGTGACCCTCCCCACTCCCACACTTACCTATCAGATGTTGGCCTCCTCCATTGCCAGAGTGAGGCCAAATGCAAACTAAAGAAACAACACTTCATATTGGGGGACCAGTTTGTGCAGCACCTCTGCTCCATCTGCCGAAAGAGAAGTTCCTGCTGGCCAACCATTTTAATTCCTATTCCAACATGTCAGGCCACCGCTGCCTATTCTGCCACAATGAGGCCACTCTCAGGGTAGAAGAACAATGCACGAAATTCCATCTAGGTAGCTGCTAACTGATGGACATCAATTTCTCCTTCTGGTAATTTTTCATTTTCCCTCCCCCTTCCCTCTTCTGTTCCCCACTCTTGCCTCTTCTCACCTGCCTATCACCTTCCCCTGGTGCCCCTCCTTCTTCCCTTTCTCCCATGGTCCACTCTCCTCTCATATCAGCTTCCTTCTCCAGCCCTTACTTCTACCCCACTGGCTTCTCCTAACACCTAGTTTGTCCTCTTTCCCCCACCCACCTTTTTATTCTAGCTTCTTCCCTTTTCCTTCCCAGTCCTGATGAAAGGTCTCAGCTTGAAACACCGATGTGTTTATTCATTTTCATAGATGCTGCCTGACCTACTGAGTTCCTCCAGCATTTTGTGTGTGTGTGTTGCTTAATACCTTATATTCTGACTGAGTAGTCTACAATTCAATGGCATGACCACTGAATCCTCCAATTTCAGGTAGCATGCCCCCTCTCTTCCTTTTCCTCTCTTTCCTCCTGTTCCACTTGGCTTTTCTCACACACCCCATTCACTGCAAACCTCCTTTCCCACCTGGTTCCATCGACACACTCGCTACACTTAGTCTGCTAACCCTTCCCCCATAGTTCCCATCTGTCCAGCATCTCTCCCTTACCTGGTTTCACTCGTCACCTTCCTTTTCAGATTCCAGTATTTTTATTGCCATCCCAGCTGTCTCCATCTCTCCTTCCCCCTCCCTTGGATTCATCTGGCCATGAACTGTTTCTCACCTGGATCCCCCAGTCACCTGCCAACTCCTTCTCCCTCGCCTCTTTGTATTGGCTATTTCCCTTTTGCACTCTCTGATCTGATGCAAGGCCTCAGTCTATAAAGTTGATTGTCCCTTTGCCTTCACAGATGCTCCAGCATGTGCAACCTCTCAACCACTTATCTTTTGGTCAGGATCCAAAGAAAACCACAATTACCTGGCTGACAGAAAAATCTACGATGTACCCAGATGATACATGCTAACACTTATCTTCCATGCTAATGTCTTCACTGTAAGAATATATCTCCAGAATCAGCTTTAATGTTGTTTGGTGTGAATGATGTAAGTGAAAGATCTTCCTTTCTGTCTGGTCATATCATGCAGTTGACTTGAATACTTTTGTGCCATCTCCAAACACATTTCTTGAGCTGAGTTACAAGTTCATGGTCTTTCATTAATTCCTCCATCTTCTACTTTAAAACTAAGTTGAGATCATGAAACTTTACAATATCGTGCACCATGTGGCAAAGGCTCTTGCTTTTTCTTGTTAAAATACCAAGTTTTAAACTGAATACTTAGCAAAGTCTAACATGAGAATTTATTTCATAGTAGTTCTCTGATGGCATGGTGTGAAGAAGTTCATTTTTATTAATGTCAAATTAAAAGTGTGAATGCACTTGCAGATTGAAAAACTCTACATTAAACAAAGGAGTATGTTTTTTCCCCAATTGCCACACCCTGCAATGTTGAATGCTTTCAAACAATACCAAACAATAGATGTGCAATCAGAAGAGCAATGCTTTCCTCTTTCTCAGAATTAAATATACACATGTCACTTGGGTTTAGATTTTTGTCTTTTGTGATTGTGAAAAGCTACTGAGTGAAAAGTATTCAGAGCTAGGGATGAAATTTGATCATTACATTACTAGAACATTGTGGAAATTGGATATGCTACAGTTGGTCAGACAATAGGTTCAGGAAAAGCACTTCAAGTTAGCAGACAAGAAGTGTATCTAGGAATAACATTTTTGATGAATTTATGTCACACTTCAGAAGGGATTGTGAAGAAAATGATTTGTCTTTAATAGTTATGCAAATACATGAAAAATATTTCATTGCTTTTGATAAATTAATTCCTCCCTACAGTCTTCGAATTCCAGGTCTAGAGGATCTATGTAGAGATGCTTCGTGGTCTTGGAATGCTGCTTGCAATTGTACAGGAATTCACACTCTTGTCTGCTTTCCTAGGAGAGAAACCCTACCGATGCACCTGGGAAGGATGTACATGGAAGTTTGCACGCTCCGATGAGCTGACAAGGCATTACCGCAAGCACACTGGCATAAAGCCTTTCAAATGTTCGGACTGTGACCGGAGCTTTTCCCGCTCGGACCACCTTGCACTGCACCGCAGAAGACACTTGATGATGTGAAGGTACTTTAAGGCCAACTTCACATCAGAGTTCTAGCTCTGCCTCCATCCCATTGTTCAGCATTGCTGAATTCTGACAGCATCTGCTGCTAGATGGCACCTGTGGATGCCAAGTTAGAAAGAGAAATAGAGAGAGAGAGCCCACCTGCCCTCAAAGACTGTGAAACTGTTCAAACCAGCTTACCTTTTGATGTTATGTACTGACTGCATTCATGTAATTTAAGCTAAGCCTGTCATTTTGTCATAAATTTTTCTTCTTGATTACGTTAACACAGGGCAGAAAAAAGCAGGCAGCCTTTTTATTCACAGCCTAAGTCATGTTGAAATACAACTTCATCCTTGTTGACCTATAACTTAAGGTTTTATAAAAGCAGAAATGATGTCAGTATGAGTTATTAGTGTTGTGTTTTACAAAGAACAAAATATTCCTTCCACATTGTGTCATTATATTTCACATTTAATGTGAACCATTTGTACAGTGGGAACTCCTAACATTTTGACTGATTTTAATATTCCATTTTAATGTGTTTTATCTGCTCAGTGCTAAAATACATAAACTTTACTGACACAAAATGATTTTCTTTTCTGTGTTTCGGTTGTGCATTGCACATGGAAACATTAAGCAGATATACTCATCAGCTGATAAATACCTTTCCTTCCCCTGGTAGCAATCTCCCTGAAGAATTATGATATACAGTATGTCTTTGATTAATGTCTTTCTCCACCTCAAAGTAATAGCTAAATCTAGCTGTTCAGTGTGATTTGCTATAATCAGCCCTACTTTGTTTTGTTCAGGCTTGTAGGAGGATGTTGGCAAGCCAGTATTCTCTTTCCTTTAGTTATTTTATTGTTATCATGGTATTTGTGATCTTAAACATATTAATACTGTTTTCATTGTGGCAATCCCAGTAAAGTTACAGCTCCTTCAGCAACAGAGACCAAAGCTGGTGCTGGCACCCACACAGTCTTTGGTTGTCACTGTTACCAACTGGTATATCTTCTGATGCATCTTGGCAATAACCGTAGTTGCCTACTGTGAATTTTTCCTGCTTGTTACAACATGAAACCATTTGGGAGTTATATGGTATAAATAAAAAAAACCTATGTACGTTGGTTATTAAAAGTTAACTATGAATGCTTCATTATTAATAAATGAATTTAAGATGAAGATTTACCATTTACCCCATTCATTTTTGTTCAGTTTGATGAACTCTGAAGCTAGATGCAAAGATGTGGAGCTTTCCCCAAAGCACCTGGTGTTTATGTATTAACACATACATATAAAGTGGCAGGTTAGGAGGAGACTTCCGCACTAAGCACCTTGCTACCAGGATGGGTTAAAACTGCAGCTGTCCAAGAATGCAAAATATATGACCTGTCTGCTGTGTTGTGTTGTTTTTACTGCCCTGTGAGGTATTGGTTTGATTGTGTAATCTATTTATCTTGTGTGGTAGTTAGTAGATTTAAAAAAAACTCAGCCAGACCAGCGAATCACATTTTAATCAGAGTAAATGGAAGTTTCTGGAATGGTCTTCAAGCTTTTATTGGTGTAAGAGTGATCTCTAGATTTCATTAATAAATGACTAATGCTGATCAAAAACCAACATGCACATTTAATTTGACTTTTTGATATGTAGTATGAATGTACTGACATCAGGATCGGAAGTTTAACGATGCCTTTATGGTTGGTTGAGAGTTTGTAATAACATTATTACCTGGTTAACAGACAGACCGTGGAACCCCATAAGCAGATTTATGGTTCTTTACCATTTAAAAGTGAAAATATCATTCTAGGTGCTCCATTAAATTAATTCTAAATTCTTATTCCTGTTGTTTTTAAATCTGAAATGGGACTGCTGTTAATTACATTTTCAGCAGACCACTTACTGGCTCTGGAAAGCCATTGAATCCAGTATTGGTAAAATTGATTTAATCCCAAGGAAAGGTCTCGACCCGAAATGTCAACTGTTTAATCCCTCCGTAAATGCTGCCTGATCTGCTGAGTTTCTCCAGATTTACAGCATCTGCAGAATCTCTTGTGTGTTAATCCACAGGTAGACTGGAAGCATCCAGAAGGTGAACAATATTCACTCTGTGTCTGTTTCCATTATTTCTTTTGGTCAGTTTCCCCAATTATATTGCCATTTGATGTTTAAACAATAAATGATGGCAGTCTTGAGAGAAAAATCATTCTTTCAAACTTTGTGTAAATGGTGCTCATGGCGAGATGCACTTTATGTAAACAGCAAACTTCAAATGGAAATTGTCTCTAAATTTGCATTCACAGTGGGCAGGGTATTCACTATTGGGGAAAAAACTTGTATTCTAAGTTATAACACTTGTAATAAGTGTCACATCTTTCCAATTTTTGCATTCAGTATTTCACAGAAGTAGATAATATTTACAACAGATGTGATGCTGTATGGTCTCAGTTTATCTAGAGCCCTTTGATACCCAATGCTATCCGTCTATTAACAAGCTGTTATCATCTCTTTTTGCCAGAAACTTCCTAATGCATTGTGGTCTCCTCTCTACATATTTGTGGTTTTCTCACTGTTGGAAGCCATGAAAGTGCAATGAGACCTGTAACAGAGATAAAATGATGGGCCTTTCCGTTTATTTCAAACCTTTGGTCTTGTCTGCTAACCATTTTAGGAAGGAAATGTGAACATGATACAAAAATGGATTTGACAAGTTGTTGCAAAGCTGCTGCAACTTGCAAATAGGATAAACTAACATTTGATTTTTCAAAGATGTGTCCATTTTCTAAAACTGAATTCAGACAATTTGGGTTATAGTAATTTTTATGGTGAAGATGGTTGATGTTGTTTCTTTTTAAAATGTAGTGTTTTAAGTTCCCTATCATTGACAATACAAACACCATTATTTAAGCTTGACTTCGGTTTGTTCTTTTGCTAAGATGCATTTGCTTTGCACTTTAAAATTTTTCCCTGCTGAATTCTTGTTTGTAACTGCAGATTTTCTTCTGCCTAAGTGGTGGTCAAAATGGATAGCAGCTGAGTCTTGGTGGGCTTTACCAGATTTAATAATGTTACAATATCTACCACAGAAAGTGGAGAAGCTATTAAAGGTATTTAATGAAGTACCTTTAATTGACTGCCATTTTAATGTTGCAAGTGCATTATAACAAGTGGATGCAAAGTGCAAATGTACACTTCAAGTCCTGACAGCACCGGAATCTTGAATGAGGAAGATGAAGACGGAGTGACTGCACTTTTCATTTTTGGTTCATTTTTCACATTAAAGAGATGGGGCACAATGTTCCACTGTCTTCAGCCTCCCCATTTAGTGCAAAGAACTGGCAATCATAAGTAGCTCTGCCGTTGCAGAATTTCCCATTGAACGAGACTGTCTGTGCTCCCTGGCATGGTGTGGAAGCGTACGCAGTAACTTTGCCATTCTGTTGAACCGGAGAGAAGTTGTGGTCCAGGAATGCATAAAAGTAGCAAAGGGCTCTCTGTGGTACCCGTTGCTAATGTCAAAAATGAATGAAATGCTGCTGTGAAGTTTTCAACATCACTGTTTGTGAGTGTTGAGAATGTTTGAGATAGATTTTTGATTTTGTCTGAAATATTTTTAATGTAATTGTGTGGAATTGTGGAATGCATAAACAATGAACTGCCTAATTAGTTGCCACCAGTTTTTAACATGCTTGAGTTTTCAGCTCTCTGCCACTGCCCGAGACAAGAGATGCTAAAATTCTTGGCCATTATGTTTGCTTCCATTACCTTACTCCCTCTCCAAATTGTGAATGGAAATTGAAAATGTTAACATATCCAGGTATCTGAGCTTCAGATTTATCCATAATTAATTAAAGTTTATTTTGAATGATCAAATTGAAATTTCTTCAATTGATGTCCCTAGATGTAACGACCCATTTCAAGCAATGTAAAAACCTTAATAGTTAACTTGATGTGCCTCGACATGTTGGGTAAATCAAACCTAGTTAAAATCAGATAGAAGGCTACGTCAGTGTCAAGGGTAAGAATTGACTCTTCATTAACCAAATACACTTAAGCTTCTCTTTTAGATGAGGCATTAAGCTGAAGTCCCTTCTGCTCTCTATTGTGCATATAAAAGTGCCCATGGTGATTTTACTAAGAGATCTCTGACCTAATCCTGAACCAGCATTAAGTAAAGAAAATATGATCATGTATTTCATTCTGCATGTCAAAGTAAATTTTAAAATTGTACAATAATCATCTGGGCTACCTTTTCTTTCCTATCCTCTTATCTCTATCCACTGTAATTGAATGGGAACTAACTCCTGGGTATATTATAATGGTTCAGACATTCATGAAGAGGAGTACAGGTTTCCCCCGCTATCTTGAAGGTAGAGAGTTCCTATGAAACCGTTTGTAAGCCGAAATGTCGTAAAGTAAAGAAGCAATTACCATTAATTTATATGGGAAAAATTTTTGAGCATTCCCAGACCCAAAAAAATAACTACTAAATCATACCAAATAGTACATAAAACCTAAAATAACACGAACATATTCCTGCTTTTACTATGATATGATGAAGACACAGCTATATAAAGTAGAAATATTGTCTGTGCAGTGTAGTTTCACTTATCAAAATCAGGAAGTCAGAAAGCCAAAATCGATTTGGAGGAAAAAAAATCGGCACGTACGAGCATGCTCACGTACACGTCTATGCACCTACACACATACGCACGTACACGCATGCGCACACAACTGCCCACGCAAGGCTTCACGGTCATGGTAGTCTTTTTCGGGGTAAACACACGTATAAAGGGGGCGTTTTTTTTCCCGTAAAAGCGAAAATCCTCTTTGGTTAGCGAAAACAGGTACTAATGCAGGTCTTTTGTAACAGCGAGCTGTCGTAAAGCGAACGTTCAAAAAACAGGGGCCACTTGTATAGATAGAGATTAGCTGAAGACAAAGGAGAGCCTGTTAATTCTTTTTAAATGCTACAGACTTGTTCTTTTTCCTGACATCAAGCATGTTTGACTGTTAGAGTTATATTCCCTATAATATTTTTCATGAGCAATTATAATTGGAGCAGTTATATTTTTTGTATATTTTCCAATTTAATGCCTAGAGCAGAATTCCAAATTTCTACAAGACCTCAGAATGATTAGTCTTCCCTGTAACGATTCATGACGGGCAGTTGGCTTTTGTTGCTGGTGGCTGTGATGGATCTGCAACACTGGTAGGTGGCTGATGATGAACTTGCTGGCAGTTGGTCATCTGATTTGCTCTTCTCAGCTGCTCACTTTGATTAAGGTACTGAGTTATTTGTGTGGTTTAATTTGCATTGTGTGTTTTTTGCACAATAGGAGGTTAAGCAATTGTGCGTGTGAATGGCCTAGGACATGATGTAAGTGCCACAAATTATTTTTCTGGGAATTCTAGAACATTCTTCCAGATTTCTCAAGAAAAATGCATCTCATAATATACACTCAGTGGCCAACTGGTGTAGCCCATCTACAGCACTTCAAAGTTCGATGTGTTGTGTGTGCAAAGATGTTCTTCTGCACGTCATTGTTGAAACGCGTGGTACTTTGAATTACTGTCACCTTCCTGTCAGCTTGAAGCAGACTGGCCATCCTCTGACCCCTCTCATCAACAGGGTGTTTTCACCCACAGAACTGCCATTCACCAGTACTGACTTTTGCACTATTCTCAGTAAACTTCAGAGACTCTGTTCTGTGTGAAAACCCCTTGAGATCATCTGGTTCTGAGATAACTCAGACCATCCCGTCTGGCACTAAGTAATTCCACAGTCAGAATCACTCATCACATTTCTTCCCTGTTCTGATGTTTGGTCTGAACAACAGCTGACTATGTTTGCATGAGTTGCTGCCGCATGATTGGCTGATTAGATATTTTCATTAATGAGCAGGTGTACTGTGTAAAGTGGCTAATGAGTGCATCTTCTTCTGGTCAGCACGCAACTCGTAAAGTAGTGTAGAACAAATGCACTTCTACACAATGCCATTCACAGCAGCTGGCTGATCTGCCAAGTATTCCTGTGTTTTTCTTATGTTTTAATACAAACATCAGCTCTGGGTTGTGTTTACCAAACTCTCAGAGGCAGAATACAGCAAGAAATGCTGTTTTTTAAAAAAAACATAGGACAGTTATTCATGTTTTGTAAACTTAAGTATCTGTCCTCGAGTCTGATTAATATCTATTTTCAGTTATTGGATATGTGCCCCGATGGAATGGATATTAGGATTTGCTGGTGACTCCATTCAAAGAGTGAATATCTAACCTACAAACAGTCAAGATCTGATGACTATTTGACCTATTTACTTTGTTCCGAAACTGATGTTGGAAGTTTTCAGGACTAGCCCCTGTTCCCACTAATTGTACTGTAGGCACCATAAATCCTGCTTTTGTTTATGTTAGACACAAATGCTTTAACAGGGCATTAAAACTCTGTAAGCAATGTTTTTTATATAGAAGTTCCATATGAAGACCTTAATTTTCTTGTTTAAAAAGTCTCAGCTTGTAAAATATTTTAACATTTGTCAGGTTTAGTGCTGTGAAAGTCAAAGAAAAAGTTTTGATAAGAGAGCATCTGTGAATTAGTTTCTGTTTGGCATTGGGAATCTATTTTGTATCTATTCTGGATTGTACATTTGGGAGGTAAAAAAGAGTAGTTGCTGAAGCCCCAGCAGTTGAATATAGTTGCATATTGAGCTAGTTTCGAGATTGTAAATCTGATTAGATTTCTCCACTTGGAGCAGTTTTCCAATTCATGTTCTCCAAGCCAGGTTAACCATTGTTCGACTCATTGGGGAAAAAAAGTAGTTTCTAAAAAAAAAGTTCTCAGCTGTTACCAGAAGGAGCTGCCCTTCCTGAACTGGGAAATGATCACCGTTTTGGAAATATTTAGTCACTGAATTGGGGCAATGTGAATTTTGGTGCTCTAGTAGTGTTTCCTATCTGAGGATGAATATAACAGCTAAACAGCTAGAGAGCAGGAGAATGTCTACCCAGTATTCAAATAATGGGCACATTAATTGACAGTTTCTTCGATAGTAAGATTACTTTTCCGAGTTGGTTGCTACGTTGAAGAGTTACTTCTGCTTTGGTTTCTACATCATGCTCCAGCTTTGCTCTTTAAAGCTGTACACATTTGCAAAACTAATTGGCAATCTTATTAACTTCACTTTTTGATGTGTACAATCCAGCTACTATTTGACATAGCTTGTGCATTGACACACGTACATTGAGATTTCCATTTAAGGGAAATGCATTGGTCTGGTATGAAGGGATGGTCATGGTGAAATGGGTTTCAGGGAAAGGTTGGAACTAAAAGTGATTTACTTAATTGTTAATGGGGCATATCTTGGAATTGTATGTTGTATGCAAGTATAAACCTGCCTCTGACTTTGTACTTGAGACACTACCCTGGGCAACAGAATTACTCGGTAATCATTGCATCTGCATTTCTGCTGCACCACCTTTAAATGGAATTTCTTCTTGGAGCATAATTTTCTCCTTCCACTGTACAGGGTCTCATTTACTGAAATACCACTACTCAAATCTGGAATAATTGATATGACAGCTTTATCAGATGAACCCTATAGGGTCTAACTTCAATCACCTGCCCTGTTATTTTTCGGTTAAACAGTTTCTAGTTTTTAAAAAAAAAACCTTTTGGAGTGATGCACATGAGGGCAATAGTTTCTCTGTTAGTTTTTCCTCACATTGAGTTGGGACTGTAAGTGGTGGGGTGTAGGAAAGAAACATATGCATCCCATTAACGTTGGTCAATTCCTTTGATCCCTTGATTTCTCTATCTTGTTTTCTTTTCCACCCTTCCTGAAATCTTGGGCCTCTAGAAGCTGTTTGTCCCTTTCTATCATTTAAGTTCATGGCTGCACAGAGCTCACCAAGTGTTTTGTACATATTGATCGTGTAGATTAACATTTTATTTTTGAAGGTGTTTCAACTTGAGAACTTTTCAACAGATTCATGTTCAGATATCTGGATTTGTTAATCAAATTGTTGGGGTTGCTAATTAGTAAAGAGTTGGGACCCTGAGCAAATTCACATGCTTAACAGACCTAACCTGAGACATGTAACTGAGTTGAGTGGTAAAGGCCATACTATTGTCAAGCTCTTGGGCCCATTTCTGCTGTGTGAGGTTTCTACTCAGTCTGAGCTGGAGTCGCCATATGACCAAAGGAATTTTGGGTGAAAAGAGGCTACTATTGAGAACATGATATACAGTTCTCCAGCACAAGGCAAACTGGGTCAAGGAAGAGGAGAAGCCCCAAATGGATCACTGGACGTTTCCGTTTGAGGCCTAAAGAACTCTCCTTTCTCAAGGCAACCATCATCCTGATGATAACTTGCCTTCCCATCTCTTCAAGAGGCCCTGAGCGTGGCTGATGTTAGCTTTGTTGGGTACAACTGTACTCTGCGAGACATAGAGTCTTGGGTTCCAGATACCATCCTTTGTTTTATATTCAACCAGCCTTGAAGTCCAAACCTGGGATTAATGATGGCATTGACAAAATTGCTGAGGTGAGCTTTCGGTACCAATTTTATTATGTTTGTGCATTCAGTTTGTGTTGGATAGAGTTCTCCCTGTACTGCTCTTCTGTTAACTGTATCAACTAGATAAATATAGTCATTTGAAATTTTGAATGAAAAAATTATGCTGAACATTTTTGCTAGTCATTCCTGTAAATAATTTTGGCAGGTTCCTCAAATTACAAGATTAACTTTACTGAAATGTCGCAAGCTGAGGGAAAGAAAACAAAAAGCCATTAGCAGCTCTTTGCAATTTATTGGTGTAACCCGTACTTTGGATAATGTATGTTAAAGTGCACAGAGCTCACACTTACAATTGAGAGTTCAGCATGCAGTGAAAGTGCATGTTGGCCCAGTTTACATTGAAGCTTTGATTAGAGTAGGTGTAGTTCTTATAATATCAATGCTGCTGTTACATGCAACATTTCTGTAGTAAATTGGCTAATATTTTGGATTTTGTATTTATGTAGAATGTATTGTAATTATATGCATTTATTTGATTTTCACCAGAAAATGTGTTATTTTAAATGTACTGAATTGTGGAGGATAATTTTAAAAGTAATTCTGTAAGTTCTGTAAAAGGATCAATGTGAATGCATGTTAATGGTTTTTACAGTTCTGATAATGAAGTTGTATATAGGTTTATTATACAATTTTAAATCTAGTTACTAATCCAGAATTCATGTGTGTAATAATTGAGATTGACAATCACAAACCCATCAACAAATGGATGGGATAATTTGTTATATTGCAGAATTTACATTAGGGATTTGCCATGTGAAGTTCTTAATATCTGATTGTTATGGGTCAGGGGATAATCCTATGAATTTTAGTGAATTTCTGTATAATAGTGTCCATTCTTGCAAACTTTCATGGATAAATGATGTGTTTTACCTGTTTAAACCATTGTGCAAAATAAAAAAAAAAATGCTGTTTGGAGATAAATCTAAGCTGTTTGTCTCTGAAAATGTAAAATTCAGTGCTTGCTTTGCAGGCTGCCGGGCTTTTAATTTATGATTCCAAGCTTCTGCTATGTCTATTCTGAATTGTTTCCTGGCATTTTGGCCCATGGTCACAAATGAAGAAGTGTGCCCATACAAAATGAGAGCCCTAAGAAAGAATGGCGTTATTACAGAGCATCTAAGTGCTTCCATTATGTATTTTAAGCTAAACAGAAGTCATTTTATATTGGAAAAGATGAGAAGCTTTGAGACTATTTAGCCCTGCTTGCTTTGCTTAATGATGGCTTAACCAGCAGTTTCCTTCACTCAATGTATATCTCAATTCGTTCTATCCAAAAATCTATAAATCTTTTGTCTTAAATATTTTCAGCTACTCAGTCTGCACAGCCCTTGTAGGTAGAGAATTCTAAAAATTCTCTGTAATGAAAAAGAAAATCGTTGTCACCTTGTGAATGGCCGAGCTCATGTATTGAGAATGTGTTTGTTGTTTCTGGACACCTCAGCCAGGGAAATATTACCCCTGCACTTAGACTATTAAGCTCTGAAAGAATTTTGTTTGTTTTAAAGGTGATTAATTCCAAATTTTTTTAAAAAACCAAATGGAATACACACCCTGACTGTTTTCTCCTCATGAAACCTAACGGCCCCATTTAGGAACCAATCAGGTGAGCTTATGCTGCACATATATGTGCCTCCTTAGATGGGGAGATGGGGCTTGTACGTAATAATGCAGGCATGGCCTCACTGTGGTCCTGTATAATTGCATTAAGACATCTTTACACTTGTACTCAAATCCTATTGAATTAAAGGCCAACGTAACATTCATCATCATCATTATGTGCCGTGTCGTTAGATGTAGGCAATCATGATCATAGTTGTCCTTAGTAAGTCTTTCTACAGAAGTGTTTTACTATTGCCTTCTGGGCAGTATCTCTATAAGATGGCTCACTCCAGCCATTATCAATACTCTTTAGAGATTGCCTGGCGTTGGTGGTCGTTTAACCAGGACTTGTAATATGCAGCAGCTGCTCATATGGCTCTACGCTACCTGCACGCATGGATTCACATGACCCTGATTGTGGAGACCAAGCAGGTGCTACACCTCGCTCAATGGTGACTTGCGGAGGAAAGGAGGGCCTTGCCTCTCCTTTGGAAGAGATGTATCTCCACCCTAATCTCCACATTAGCTTTGTTAATTGCCTGCAGAAGCTGGATATTGACTAGTATGCAAGGGCGACCAGGTCCCTCTGAACACGAAACAGCCTTTCAGCTTCTCACCAGTTTACAAATACTCTACTTTTCCACTTTTTGCAGCAAAGTTAATAGTATTTTAATTTTCCACATTTGTTATCTCCTTACACATTTATTTCACCCATCTATATGAATCTAAAGCTTCTATACATCCTCTTCGCAACCCATATTGCCATCAAAGTTCATATCCTTAGCACAAATTTCGATACCATTCCCTCAGTCCCTTATCCAAAATGTTGATATAGATTGTGAAAAATTTGAATCCCAATTCCAGTCCCTGATTCACAGCTTCCAAAATATAACATGTTTCTTCTTGCTCTATTTTCTTTTCATTAAGCAATTCTCAGAACATTCTAGTTAACTATTACATTTTGTTCAATAATCTCTGATGTGTTACTTTGTTGAAGGTCTCCTGCAAATCCAAATACACCACATAAAATGGTTGGTTTTTATCTTTTCAGTTTGTAACAATCTCAAAACCTTAAGATTATATCAAATGTGCTTTCCCTTTTCATATTCCATGTTCTGTTCAATGGATTTGAAATAAAAGACACTTAAAAATTCTTAATAATGAGTTCTAGAATTCTCATTAACATTGCCCATTTGGTCCATAATTACGTTTCTTCCGTTTCCTTTTTAAATAATAACCTTCATAGGTAATGAAAATTTTCTGTTTTTCCTGTGGTAATTATTCCAAAACTATAAAATTTTGGAAAATGCAGACCAATGCATCCACCATCTCTATTGTCAGCTCTAGTCCCCTTGTTACTGTAATTCATGTGTTTATGTCAAAGTAACACAGACTGCCTCCCTGAAAATCACAGCAAATGAGTCCAACTCTCTGGTTTTTAGTTTTTTCTTCTCTCTCCACTTTTGAATTCCATTTCCCTCTTTAAAGCGTTCACAATTCAGCCTCCTGCCAATGTGTTACTTGTTTGAAGCACCCTGGACCAAACCTTAGGTACTGTTTGTCCTTGATACCCCATCACTACACCAGGCTTGCTTCTCTTTTTCGTAAGCTTAAACCTCCCTGCTGGGCTTCAACAACCTTTTGAAAAACCTATTAAGGTTTTCCTCCATGATCTCTTATGAACAATAAAGTTTTTGCTGTCCTTGAGATCTCTGCTTAAGCATGAACGTTAAATTCTGCAACCTTCAGTGAACTGCTCCCCGACTGTTCTTTTCTCTCTCCTGTTCTACTCGGTTCTTCCTGCAGTCTCCTCAGCTCACATAATCCAGTTTCCTTGTGCTTCTCCATTCACTCAATCTGCACATCACCTGCACACTCCTCCCTCTGGTCCCCTCTCCCTTTCTACCGAACTCATGATTCCATGGTTCCATCTTACTCTTTTATCAGATTCATCCTGTTCTGCCCTTTGTCACTTCTACCCATGACCTCCCAGCTTCTAGCACCCGTTCTGCTCTTCCCTCCGCTATCTATCTTTCACCCTTCCTCACCTGGATCCACCTATCACTTTCTAGCTCTTGCTCCACAACTTCTCTCCACATTTTTATAGTGACCATCTCCCCTCTGTGTTCCAGACCAGATGGAAGGTATTGATTTGAAATGCCGGCCGTCCATCTCCCTTCATACATTCTGCCTGACCTGCTGAGATCCTTCAGCATCTTGTGACTTGCTCTTTACTTAAGCATGCCAGATGAGGTTAAGCTTGCTTATCTCCTGGCTACCTAATTCACTCCTCCTCACCTGGGCTGTGGAGTATTTCCAGCATCTTTTGTTTTTATTGTATATCCTCAACCAGGATGCAGAGAGGGTTCCCAAATCTTACCATGTGCTTGTGTTAAAGCTCCGTACGAATTAGCTGCAAATCTGTATTTTTCACCAACTCATCACCACTTCACCACAGATGCAAATTTCAGACCACTTAACTGATGTAAGACTAGATGACCTGGTAAATATTGTAAAGATTAAAGCCACTGATGACAGATTGATATTTTATCCAATATCCAATATTTTATTTCAGCATATGCATACTGTTGGCTCAACAAACACAATCTGTGTTTACCATCTGTGCAAATCTCTGGCTTGTGTTTTTAAGTTGTCTGTATGTTGTAACTCCAGTTGTTAATAAAGGTGAAATGGGTGACATCCAGTGAATGTTTATGCAAAGTCATCACTGTTGATATTACTTGTAGAAATGCAATATAAAGTTGGGTGCAGTACAGTATGTTGATTAGTGAAAAATTCAATGCAGATGATCAATAACAACTTGTGATGCAAGCATACAGTCAAATTTGAAAATTGTTCCTGAATCGAGTATGACAACAGTTTACCTCAATTTTCAAAAAAAAAATTTGATTAATGTTGCTAAATAAAATTAGGATAAGTTGTTCGACCAGGTGGAGGGTTGGTTAAGTGCCAGAAAATAAAGAATAGAAATTAACTGGTTATTCATCTGTTGGGCAAACTGGGCCATCATGTCTTCACAATTCCTGTAACTTTGAATGTATCCAAATATCCAAAATGAATACCAAAAAAATGTGTATCCTGGAAATCCAACGTAAAAAGAATGAGCCGAGAAAACCCCACAGGTCATCTGAGGATGGAGGAATAGTTAATGTTACAAATCTGGGGTGCCTCATTGAGAAATTCTCAAGTTTTAACTATTTACCTTTCTACAAATTTTGTCTGACCTGCTGAGTTTCAGGGATTTTCTGAACAAATCCAAATTTTCTACTGGGATAAGGTAGAATGAGAAGTGAGAAAATGAGCTGAGAGAAGAATGCAAGGAGAGAAAAGTGACATAGGATGATTAAATAATTGGGCAAGAAGGCAACATAGTGGTTATAATGGAGAAAAATGTGCTGTGGTTATCTACTGTGGTTAAAAGATTAGAAAGTTAGAATAGTTTTAATATGAAGAACTGGCAAATATTTGAGTACTTAAGGACCTTGATTTGCTGGTTCAGGAAATGGCAATGTTATTTTACCTTTTGCAGTGATTTGAGCCAATGGATAACTAAAAGATTTGCTGAGATTGTACAGGACTTTGGGAAACTTCATTTGGAGTACTATGCATGGAGTTTGCATTGGAAATGGTGATTCATTCTTGCAATTTGAGGTTAACCAGTTAAAACAGGTTCTGCAGGTCATGAAATCTAGAGCAAGAAGTAGAAGATTATTAGGGGAATGCTAAGAGACATCTTATAATTTTTGGAAAGTCCAAAACCAGTGGTTCCAGTCTAAGAGTAGCAGGTCAGCCAATTAGGACTTGGATTAAGAATATGTTTTCCCCATGTGGAAAATTGTAAATGATTAGGCGATGCTAAGTGATCAATTATGTTCAAAACTGATCTCAATGAAGATCAAAGGATATGGTGATCAGGGAAGTGGACAAGGTACAGGATCAGCTACAATCTTACTGAATAGCGGCATTATGGCTCTTGTTTCTGTAGCTTTTGTTAAGTTTTCCTTTGACAAAGTGGCAAATTCCAAAACTATACTCTATTGGTATAAGCTGAACACAAATGAATCCAATATAGAATGCAGGATAACCTGCTTTACTGCAACCTGCTAAGACTGTGTTTAATTTTTAATCACATGGAATAGTTCAGGTAAATAGCAAGGATGTAGTGGAATTAACTCAAACTGATTTAAAACAAAACAGGAAAATACATGTTGATACAGGGAGTGTGCTCATTTGGAGCATGAAATCTGCCAGAATGATTGGCAGATCTCTAAATATTCTATATTCCATTAACACCACCAAAAATTGATAAATTACACTTTCATCCTATTCTTCTGAAGTTTCTGTGCATCAAAATGTGGCTTAGTTTGGCAGTAGCATTTCACACTTGTGCAAGTTTGTGATTCTCCTTCAGATTACTTCTGGTGAAGTTATTTGTATTGACATAAAACCTCACTAAATGCTCAACTGTCCTTATTGGATTTCTAGGTACTGCATGTTATAAATAAAACATTAAGGGCTAATCAGTAAAAACATTAATATTTCTAACATAGCAATCTGCCAGAAAATTCACAGTTATGGATTTTAAATAAGGATGTATTTGTTCCAGAATTCCAATAAGTTGGTTATTATTGGGATAAATGAACTATAGGAGCATTTGATTCCATTGGATTTAATAGAATCTATAATCAGTAAGTGATATGATAGTAACTGTTAAATAGATAGACCTGCAATTAATTTTTAAAATGTTGGTAAAGCAATGAGATTAGAAAGAAAAGCAAGATATTGAAAGGTTTTTGATAAGGGTTTTAAGGATTACAGACAGACAGACATACTTTATTGATCCCGAGGGAAATTGGGTTTCGTTACAGTCGCACCAACCAAGAATAGTGTAGAAATATAGCAATATAAAACCATAAATAATTAAATAATAAGAATAATAAGAAGAAGTAAATTATGACAAGTGGAAATAAGTCCAGGACCAGTCTATTGACTCAGGGTGTCTGACCCTCCAAGGGAGGAGTTGTAAAGTTTGATGGCCACAGGTAAGAATGACTTCTTATGACACTCAGTGTTGCATCTCGGTGGAATGAGTCTCTGGCTGAATGTACCCCTGTGCCTAACCAGTACATTATGGTGTGGATGGGAGACATTGTCCAAGATGGCATGCAACTTGGACAGCATCCTCTTTTCAGACACCACTGTCAGAGAGTCCAGTTCCACCCCCACAACATCACTGGCCTTACGAATGAGTTTGTTGATTCTGTTGGTGTATGCTACCCTCAGCCTGCTGCCCCAGCACACAACAGCAAACATGATAGCACTGGCCACCACAGCCTCGTAGAACATCCTCATTATCGTCTGGCAGATGTTAAAGGACCTCAGTCTCCTCAAGAAGTAGAGGTGGCTCTGACCCTTCTTGTAGACAGCCTCAGTGTTCTTTGACCAGTCCAGCTTATTGTCAATTCGTATCTCCAGGTATTTGTAATCCTCCACCATGTCCACACTGACCCCTTGGCTGGTCACCGGTGCCTTAGCCCCCCTCAGGTCCACCACCAGCTCCTTAGTCTTTTTCACATTAAGCTGCAGATGATTCTGCTCACACCATGTGACGAAGTTTCCCACCGTAGCCCTGTACTCAGCCTCATCTCCCTTGCTGATGCATCCAACTATGGCAGAGTCATCAGAAAACTTCTGAAGATGGCAAGACTCTGTGCAGTAGTTGAAGTCCGAGGTGTAGATGGTGAAGAGAAAGGGAGACAGGACAGTCCCCTGTGGAGCCCCAGTGCTGCTGACCACTCTGTCTGACACACATTGAGGAAAAGGTGGGAGAATAAGGCTGTGGAAAAAGTTCAGCTATGATTGAATGGTGGAGTCGGGTCAATGGGCCGATTGGCCTGGTGCTGATTCTATGTCTTATGGTTTTATTAATAATATTGGGCATTCACTTGATCTAAATCTTTTTAGTAAATGTTGCATAAACTGTTGCATAAAAATGTGAGCAAGTTTGGGATCTGAGTGTATGTGCCAGTGAATCTGATGGTACACTCTGTCCCAAAGTTTCCCGTGACACTGCACAATCTTGCTAAGTGTTCCCACACCTTGCAGGAACTTTTCAATGGAGATTTTGCAGCTGTGGGGAAGAAGGTTAGTATAAAAGAATATCTTTTTAAATTATTTTGTTTGCACTGCATTTTTGTTTAATAAATGAGTGAAAGATTTTGTTAATTTAATTTCAAAAAAAGATCTTAAATTTTGTGGTATTTATTTAATTATATGTCAATTTTTGACAAGTGGAAAATAGCCATAATGGTTCATCGTCTGTCAAAGGTTGCTTGAAGTTTTACGGATGGATAAGTGTTAGTTAACTCACCCATACAATTTAATTGCTTCAGGCAAGGTTCTGGAGACACAAAAGGCCTTGTTGATCATATTGAGGATGCACTCACTGGCAAATTAGGCCTCGTGGATCAGAACTAATATGTGGAAAAGGGTGATCTGAGTTGCAAGCAGAAGCCCATTCTGGGAAGGAGCTACCTTCTGATCCAATTTTTCAAATACCATGTAGGCCTTACTAACAACCTCCACAAGTAGAAGGAAACTAAATATTTCATATAAATATGAAAAATGATTCTAAAAAATGTAATTTTGAAAAAATCTGCTGGTGGTTAAAAATAATGAATGATATGTTCCCAAAGCGTACATAAGATATGTATACTGTGCTTTGTGTCTGCGAGCTTCACGGCCATTTGATTATGAATTGAGACCAAGGCTTTGGGCCTACTCCAGACTTCTCCAGAGATTTGTGTCAATTGTTTCTCAGTTGTATTGTTGGCATGATTTGTGTTTTTTTTTCCTTTCTTTGCGCATTGTGTGTTGCTTTTCATTTTCAGTTAAATTGGATGCTTTCAGGTTTTTTGCCTTGTCGCTGCCTGTAAACACACAAATCTCAAGATTGTACAGTATGTACTTTTGAATCTTTGAATCTGTAAATGATTAAACATAGTGACTTCCATGCAAATCTGTGTTTCCAGTTCCATGTAAAAGACAGACTTGGGTGTCAGGTTGATTATGATATGGGGCTAGTAGCTTATTTTCTATTTTAAAACATCTCTTTATGCCCTTTTAGATTAAACATTAGATTGTTTGCCTTGTTTTATAGGTACTAGTTTTAGTGTTTTATTTATTGGTGTGGTTTCTTTAGCTATGTATTTATTTAAATTTATTATCTCTGAAACCAGTTCTTGGTATTACATTGACATTTGTTGTTGTGGTTGGCAATGCAAAAGTGTGTGTAATGAAGGTTTATGGTGAAACACACAGCCCTTCCAAAGAACAATTTCCTATTCACCTTAGCACCGAGCTGGATGCCAGCCTCGACTAAATTCACATAATAAACAAACTCATGCCTATAAGAATAGTGTGTAATGCAATATTTATGGGCTCTTTGCAAATGCATTTCAATGAAAAATAGAAAATGAATGATTATGTTGGGCTGATTATGAAGTCCATTATTTTCCGTGCTGTCCTCCCAGTGTTGGTTTTGCCTGATTTGAAAGGGATCTGGCTCTTCAGAGCCAGTGCAAGCACCCTGAGCTAAGTAGCTCTTCTCCAGGCCCCTTCCATCCTGAATGGGAATAACTCCCACACCTCCTACCCTGCCCGACTTTGTTCTCCCCCTTTAGCACTGCTCATCACCCTCAATGGGTGATTGTAATAGCTCCACTACTATCACTGATCCTCTGCAGCTAAACCACAGACCCGTCCAGAACCACCATCTAGCTGATTCCTTTGTGTGCTCGATGGTGATGCAATGTGAGTGAAGGGCTTGTCCTTGCGGATGGCAGATTCAATAGGATCTGACGTCTTCAATGACACGGCCACAATCATCATAAGGAACGGCTGGAGACAGTTTGGGCACGTGATGAGAAAAGAGAGGCCAACTCCATCAATATCTTCTGCTACATCAATGACCGCCAGAACCGTGAGTGAAAAGAGGACCTTATATGGGAACACAGTTAATGTCAAATTCTCTTTCAAGTTGTTCAATTTCAGACAGAAGCATATGTTACTGTTGCTTCAGCATGGCTGGTGTTGTACACATCAGCGTTGTACCGGGCTGGCGAATGCTCATCACTATTTCCCTAATCACAATCCATAATAGGCATGAGGCCGATCTTGGTTGTATATTCTTAAAGCTAGAATTTAAAAATAATCAATTTGGTCTATGGTTTACAGCTATTTCTGTGAGACTAAGCACAGCTCCAATACCATATTCAAGTTTGCTGAGGACACCACTGTTGGGGGTGTTACAATCCAGCAACAATGGATATATGATTGAAACAGGGTTTTTATAACAAATAAAACATCTATTAAACACTGCTTTTAAAAAAAAAACCCAAAAAGTAAACACACGACTAACAACCGGAAGTCAGCTGCGATACGGCAGCTCGAACAGTTCTTAAAGCGAGAATGCAGAAATGTTTCTCAGAAGTAGTAATGCATAAGTCCAAAATGATTTACAGTCCGTCAAAGGAGAGGCTTTTCTTGATGATAAATTCTCCTTCCTGGTGTTAATGCGGTGGCCAGTTGAAGTATGCTTCAATCAGAGGATTTACAATGAAGAAAAATGAAACAGCTTAAAGGCACTGACTTTTCTTTGGCGAAACTTTGCACCCAGCCCTTTCTGCTCTTACAGCAGGGATTAACATGGGCACAGCTGATGAATTCCTTCTGAATGAGGATCAAACAAGGTTGAACTTGTTTCACTGTCGAAATCAACTTTCCTTGATCTTTCAGCTTCCCGAACCTTGACGAATCTTCACTCTGAATTGATTTTAAATGGCAGTATTGTAGCAAAACTGCCGGCAATAACCTTTGACTTAAGGCAGAAAGTAAAACTCCACTTTTAAATGAAACTGCGTCATAACATCGGAATACGCAGCAGCATGGAGTCACTACCAAATTCAACCACGGACTGCCCATGTCACAGGTTGGGGTTCTCCTTTTACACCCGGTTGAAAAAAACTATCACATGACCTCTCACTGGCAGGAAAATGACGTCACTCCCCCATCACAAGACCATTACCTCATCGCCAGCATAGCTTCAATTACATCATGGTCATATGACAGGTGCAAGATACCCACGGGTACGTAACACCTCCCTCTAAAAAAAATTTTTGATCTGTCAAGAACAAAATTTTAACAATTAAATATTTACAAAAAAAATACTAACTTACAAATTTTACAATGTGCACAGTATACATAGTATCATACAGTGTCTTACAGCTTGCTATACAGTAGGAGAGTCTTACAAATGTTAAAATATCACTATAAAAATACATTGTACATTCAACATCGAGATAGACAATCAGCAATCACATTATCTTTGCCTTTAATATGAGTTATCAAAATATTGTACTCTTGTAATATTAAACCCTTTGTTACTAAATTGGAATTTAATGCATTTCCTTAACCATTGTCTTTAACCAAGCCTGGACTCACAACAGATCTAAGGTAAGTCACAGTGGCATTTCCAAATTCACTTTCAGCCAAGTTAATAGTTAAGTTAGCTTTGGAAACCCCTTCAAATAATTTCTCCACCGCAATAATGTATGCTTCCCAAGTATCATTTCCTGTCACTAAATAATCAATATAAGCATCTGTATCCTTTAATTCCTGAATCACAGATTTAATCATCCGCTGGAAAGTACCTGGGGCATTCTTCATCCCAAATGGAAGAACATTATATTCGTATAACCCAGATGGAGTTACAAATGCAGAAATCTCTCTACCTCTATCTGTTAACGGAACACACCAATACCCTTTCAATAAATCAATCTTTGTAAGGAACTTTGCTTTTCCAACTTTATCTACACAATCATCTACTCTGGGAATTGGATATGCATCTGTTTTCATTACAGCATTCACCTTCCTATAGTCCGTACAAAACCTAATACTACCATCTGATTTTGGCACCATAACACAAGGTGAACTCCAATTTGAGTTAGAAGGTCAAATAATATTCTCTAGCATATATTTAATTTCTTTCTGAGCAAGTTCACATTTTTCCATGTTCATCCTATATGGATGTTGTTTAATGGGTTTGGCATCTCCAACATCAACATCATGTGAAGCTACAGTGGTTCTTCTAGGAACATCTGGAAACAAATCTTTATATTTAAAAATTAATTGTTTCATTTGCTGTTTCTGCTCTAGTTGTAAATGTGCAAATTTCTCATCAATATTTTCCAGAATGGTTGAGTTTGGTAATCTGACAGAAACAACATTGGGGTTAGAATGAGTTTCAGATGAATTATCCATTAATACCCTAGTGAGATCAGATTCATTATCATTAACCACAACAGTCATAGCAGCAGACTGTTTCTCATAATATGGCTTTAACATATTTATATGGCAAAGTTGTGTTGGCCTTCTACAATCTGGAGTTTTTATCATGTAATCCACATCATTGATTTTAGACACAATTTCATAAGGACCATGACATTTAGCTTGTAAAGGATTCGTTTGCACTGGGAAAAGAACCAGCACCTTATCTCCAGGTTTAAACATCCTCATCATAGCTTCTTTATCGTACCAGGTTTTCATTTTCTCCTGAGCTAATTTTAAAATTTCCCTGGCTAAGCTACAAGCTTTATGTAATCTGTCCTTAAATTTCAAAACAGTCTAACAAATTAGTGTGTACCTCTTTATTAATCCATTGTTCTTTTAATAAAGCTAAAGGTCCTCTAACTCTATGCCCAAATACAAGTTCAAATGGACTGAAACCTAAGGATTCTTGTACCGATTCCCTTACTGCAAATAGAAGTAAGTTTATACCCTCATCCCAATCACTTCCATTTTCCACACAATATGTCCTAATCATATTCTTGAGGGTAGAATGAAACCTCTCTAAGGCTCCTTGCAATTCTGGATGGTATGCAGACGAAGTGATTTGCTTAGCTCCCAATTTATAAACTATCTGTTGAAACAATCCAGACATAAAATTACTGCCTTGATCAGATTGTATTTCCTTAGGCAACCCAAAATAAGTAAAGAATTTTGTAAGAGCCTTCGTTACAGTTTTAGTTGTTATATTCCTAAGTGGTACTGCCTCTGGAAACATAGATGCAGCGCACATGACAGTTGACAAGTACTGATAACCAGTTTTTGTTTTTGGTAATGGACCTACACAATCTACAATAATTTTAGAAAATGGTTCACCAAATGCTGGAATAGGTTGCAATGGAGCTACTGGTGTAACTTGATTTGGTTTACCCCCAATTTGACAAGTATGGCACGTTCTACAAAACATCGCCACATCTTAAACCAGGCCTGTAAAAATGTTTTAAAATCTTGTCCCCAGTTTTCCCTACCCCTTGATGTCCACCTAAGGGGACTCTATGAGCTAAAGTTAAAATCTCATTTCGATAAACTTTAGGAATAACTACCTGGTAAACAACATTCCATTCATCACCTGCAGGAATTGTAGGCGGTCTCCACTTCCTCATCAGTACACCTTTCTCAAAATAATATCCTACTGGCACCTTCTCAATTTCACTATCTAGTAGAGCTTGTTCTTTTACTTTTATAATCTCAGGGTCTCTGCTCTGCTATCATCTCCTTCCTGGACAGAGACAAATGTTCAAAGTTAGACTTACTCCAAGAATCTTGTTCAAACAAAGAAGGTAAGAAAGTTTCTGACACATCCTCAAAACTCGAATCCTGAGTTGAACAGTCATGAGTAACAACCTTATTCTGCACATCAATCTTTTTAGCCATAGCTCGAGTTACAATACAGGGAGAATCTGTTAGAATCCATCCGTGGTTCCTCTGACTCTATTGTCAAATGCACTTCAGGGAAAACTTGTCCACCTACCAAATCGTTACCTAACAATAAAGAAATATCCTTCACAGGTAAGCTAGGCTGTAATCCTACTTTAACAAGTCCTGTAACTAACCCTGATTTTAAATTCACTTTATGCAGATGTACAGGCATAAAGGCACTCCCAACACCTCGTATATAATTTACCTCACCAGTATCAGACTCTTCATTAAACTTTAACACACTGTCTAACATCAGTGATTGAGAAGCTCCAGTATCCCTGAAGATTTTTATTGGCACCGGAGTAGATCCTTCTTCCAAGGATACAAACCCTTCAGTTATAAAATGATCATATCCCTTTTTAACTTGGTCAGACTCTAACAAAACTTCATTTGTGTTTATCAAACCCTGTGAATTTACAGGTGTTTCAGTATGTTGCACACAAGCATCTGGGACTGCTTCCTTCTCTTTCTTTTTCAATCGGAAACAGTTAGCTATTACATGACCAGGTTCCTTACAATAATTACAAATGGGACCAAATTGTCTTTCCTTCACAGGTTTTCCTTCCTCCTTACCTTTCTCACTAACTTCTGATTTAATTTCTGGTTTACCTTGAGTCTCTGTGTTATTTTTCCCTTTTAAAAGTTCTGCCCTGAGGAAATTTATTCTTATGGATTAAAGCATACTCATCAGCTAATTTAGCAGAGTCCTGCAATGTATCAGTGTCTCTCTCATTTAAGTAGGTCCTTACTTCAACAGGAATGCTTCTTTTAAATTCCTCCATTAAAATCAGCTCTTTCAATTTATTATAGTCCCCATTTACATTTTTAGAGGAAACCCATCTCTCAAAACACACAGCTTTATCATAAGCAAATTCCACAAGTTTTTTCCACAGATTTCTTCAAATTTCTGTATTTTTCTCTATAAGCTTCTAAGATCAATTCATATGCCTTCAATATGTGCATTTTCACAATATCATAATCAAGCACTTGCTTAGCAGTTAAAGCTGTATTAACCTGTTGTGCTTTGCCTTTAATTACACTCTGTAACAACACTGACCATTTCTCTTTTGGCCACTCTGAAATCAGGGCAATCACTTCAAAATGTTGGAAATAGTTTTCAACTTCTGCTTTACTAAATGGAAGGACCAATTTAATTTCCTGACTAACAACAAATGTTTTTCTAGAACCAGGAGACTGATTCTCAGACTTTAATTCCGCTATTTTAAGGTCAAATTCCCTCTGTTTATCCTCAGCTTCTAACCTACGTAATTCCAAGTTAGCTTCCAACTATTTCTTTTTATTTTCAGCTTCTAATTGACTTAATTCCAATTTAGCTTGCAATTCCTTCTGTTTTTTTATTAGTTTTTTAATACATTTTCTACATCGCTACAGATAAAAAAAACCAGATCGAAATGAAGAACATTAATACAGTGCAAAAATAAACATACAATAATTATATAATACAAAAGAAGATAATTGAGAAAGCACCCAAATTGAAGATATGTAAAATTAGTATCCTCCCCAAACCCCGCAACAAAAAAGAACTCCAGACCAACCACAACACAATCTAGAGAGTATACATCAGGACATTCAAACCCCCAAAACTGTAAATACACTTAGCAACAGAAGATATTAATGCCTACTACCAACAGAAAAGGAGCTGAAAGCAAGGGACCGAAAAAAACAAACCTTAGTTAAGAGGAAGGTTATGAAAATACTCAATAAAAGGTCCCCAGACCCTATGGAACTTTGTATCCGAATTAAGAACTGAATAATGAACTTTTTCAATGTCTAAGCAGGACATAATATCATTAAGCCATTGAGCATTAATCCATCTAAGGAGGATTAAACGTCTAGCCAGGAGAGAAACAAAAGATAATATTCGACACTTAGTTGAACTCAGACGTAAATCTGTCTCACCCAAAAAACCGAACAAAGCAGTTAAAGGGTTAGGTTCTAGGTGGTGATTCAGAATACAAGATAACGTTATGAAGACGTCTTTCCAAAATTTCTCCAAGCTAGGACAAAACCAGTACATATGAATGAGAGAGGCCTCGCCCCTTTTGCATTTATCACAGAGAGGACTAATGTTAGGGTAAAATCGGGATAGTTTAGATTTAGACATATGGGCTCTATGAACAATCTTAAACTGTAAAAGGCAATGGCGAGCGCAAAGAGAGGTTGAATTAACCGATTTGAGAATCGAATCCCAAGTCTCATCAGATAAGGAGATATTTAAATCATGCTCCCAAGCCATTCTAATTTTATCCACAGGGGTACGCCGTAAGGATGCTAATTTATCACGAATAAATGATATTAAACCTTTACCTAGTGGATTAATAGAAAGAAAGAAATCCATAACATTTTTCTCAGGCATTTCAGGGAAGTTAGGAATTAAAGGATTAATAAAGTAATTTGGAGATATCTAAAAAAAAATGAGCATTGGGCAGATTGAACAGCAGAGAGCTGTTGAAAAGATGCGAAGCGATTATCAATAAAAAGATCTTCAAAATGTCTAATGCCCTTCCTATACCAATCATGGAATGCTGAATCATACGTAGTAGGTAAAAAAAGGTGATTATGTAAGATAGGGCTAGAAAAGGAAAAACCATGGAAACCATAAAACTTCCTAAACTGAGCCCATATACGCAAAGTGTGTCTAACAAGAGGATTAACAATTAATCTGGACAAACTACTAGGGAGTACAGAGCCAAGAAGTGCAGAGATAGATAAATCTTTAGTGGAACTCAACTCAATTGCCACCCAATTAGGGCACTCGGGTTGGCCATGGAAAAAAGACCAAAAGGTAGCACAACGTATATTGGCTGCCCAATAATATAAACGAAAGTTAGGTAAAGCCATGCCACCCTCTTTTTTAGAGTTTTGGAGATAAACTTTATTAATTCTAGAGCGCTTATTCTTCCACAGATATGACAAAATAATAGAGTCTAAGGAATCAAAAAAAGATTTAGGAATAAAAATTGGGATTGATTGAAATAAATATAAAACTTTAGGGAGAGCATACATTTTAACAACATTGATACGACCTCCCAAAGACATAGATAGAGGTAACCATTGTAACAGACTCTGTTTTATAGTATATGAAAGATTGGCAAAATTTTCACGAAAGAGATCTTTAAACTTCCTTGTGACTGTAATCCCAAGATAAGTAAATTGATTATGAACTACTTTAAAAGGGAGATCACGAAATGTTAATTCTTGTGCTTCTTTATTAATTGGGAAAAGTTCGCTCTTATGTAAATTAAGTTTATAGCCAGAGAACTGGCTAAACTGATAAAGAAGTGAAAACATTGGAGGTAAGGATGTAGACGGACTTGAAAGAAAAAGTAATAAGTCATCAGCATAAAGAGAAACTCTATGTTCAACACCCCCTCTCCAAATCCCGGTCAATTCAGGACAATTTCGAAATGCTATCGCCAAAGGTTCTAGAGCCAAATCAAAGAGAAAGGGATTTAAAGGGCATCCCTGGCGGGTGCCATGTTTGAGGTTAAATAACTGGGATTTCTGAAAATTAGTCAAAACAGAGGCAGTAGGACACAAATACAGCAATTTGATCCAAGCGATAAAACTTTGACCGAAGTCAAATTTTTCTAAAACTGCAAAAAGGTAGTTCCACTCTATACGATCAAATGCTTTCTCCGCATCGAGGGAAATAACACATTCAGGAATCCCAGTTGAAGGTGAATATAAAATGTTAAATAAACGCCGAATGTTGAAAAAAGGAAGACGATTTTTAATAAAACTAGTTTGATCATCAGAAATAATAGAGGGGATAACAGTTTCTAATCTATAAGCCAAAACTTTGGCCAAGATTTTAACATCAACATTGAGCAAAGAAATCGGCCTATACGAGGAACACTCTGTTGGGTTTTTACCCTTTTTTAATAAAAGAATAATAGATGCCTCATTAAAAGAGGATGGCAATTTACCGTAATTAAATGAGTCAGATAATACTGAGAATAACTGAGGGGAAAGAAGTGAAGAGAATGATTTATAAAATTCTATGGGGAACCCATCAGGTCCAGGAGATTTCCCTGAAGACAATGCAGAAATTGCAAAAGACATTTCTTCTGATGAAATAGGCGCATTAAGTTTGGCTTTAAAATCAGGCGAAAGCGAAGAAATATTCAGATTATTTAAAAAGTGGTCAACAGAGATATTGTCATTCAAAGATTCAGAGGAATAAAGTCGAGAATAGAAATTTTTAAATGCGTCATTGATTTCTAAGTGATCCGATGTAAAGTCTCCATTCTCCTTCCGGATCTTTATAATACGTTGTTTGGCTTTGAAACGTCTCAGTTGATCGGCTAGAAATTTACCAGATTTGTCACCATGAATATAGAAGCAACTCTTACTTTCAAGAAGTTGGCGTTCGACAGGTTGAGTAGATAGAAGATTAAATTTAGTTTGAAGTTCTACGCGCTTCTTGTATAATTCAGGATTCTTAGTTTGAGCATACAGTTGATCCAATTCTTTAATCTGATTAATGAGGTCTAATTGATCTGCACAGGACTTTCTATTAAGATTTGCTGTATAGGAGATTATTTGACCCCCTCAAATATGCTTTCCTGGCATCCCAGACAATCTGAGATGACACTTCAGATGATGTATTGGTGTTAAAATAAAAGGTTAAATTCCTTCTGTTTTAATTCAGCTTCTATTTTTAACTTTTCCAACGCTAATTGTTCCGACTGTAACTGAATCGCTGCTTTACTCACAGGAAACCGATCTAAAGCCGATACATCAAATACACCCGAATCTATATCGTGTTCCGCGATTTTTCTCTGAATTACAGGCTTTGTTGTATCTTTCGAAATACCTTTAAGTTCCAACCTGCTAGCAATCTCCAATACATCATTTTTTTTTGCCTTCGCTAATATCTCCACGTCTGGTGAAGCCAGGAATTCTTCAATACTCATTGTTGCCGAATACCACTCACAAGCCAATCAAACAAAAGAATCAAGTATTCCCGTATTCCAAAACACCGATCCAAAATTAAACAAGCATTTAAACTCAAAAATGGATTCAGATCGCACGAGCCCCCAAATGTTACAATCCAGCAACAATGAATATATGATTGAAACAGTTTTTATAACAAATAAAACGTTCATTAAACACTGCTAAGAAAAAACCCCAAAAAGTAAACAAACGCCTAACAACCGGAAGTCAGCTGTGATATGGCAGCTCGAACAGTTCTTAAAGTGAGAATGCGAAAACGGTTCTTAAAGTGATAATGCAGAAACAGTTCTCAGAAGTAGTAATGCGAAAGTCCAAAATGATTTACAGTCTGTTAAAGGAGAGGCTTTCCTTGATAATAAATTCTCTTTCCTGGCCTTACTGCTGAGGCCAGTTGAAGTATGCTTCGATCAAAGGATTTACGATGAAGAAAAATGAAACGGCTTAAAGGCACTGACCTTTCTTTGGTGAAACTTTGCACCCAGCCCTTTCTGCTCTTACAGCAGGGACTAACATGGGCACAGCTGACAAATTCCTTCTGAATATGGATCAAACAAGGTCGAACTTGTTTCACCGTCGAAATCAACTTTCCTTGATCTTTCAGCTTCCCGAACCTTGACAAATCTTTACTCTCCAACTTGATTTTAACTGGCAGTATTGTAGCAAAACTGCCGGCAGTAACCTTTGACTTAAGGCAGAAAGTAAAACTCTACTTTTAAATGAAACTGCGTCATAACATCGGAATACGCAGCAGCATGGAGTCACTACCAAATTCAACCACGGACTCCCCACGTCACAGGGTGGGGTTCTCCTTTTACACCCGGTTGTAAAAAAATTCACATGACCTCTCACTGGCGGGAAAATGACGTCACTCCCCCATCATAAGACCATTACCTGATCTCCAGCATAGCTTCAATTACATCATGGTCACGTGACAGGTACAAGACACCCACGGGTACATAACAGAGGCCTTATCAAAGGTGGTGATGAATCAGCATACAGGAGGGAGATTGATAATTTAGCTGAGTGATCTGTCATAACAGCAACCTCTCACTCAATGCCAGCAAGACCAAGGAACTGATTGTAGACTGCAGGAGAAGGAAACCAGAGGTCCATGAGCTAGTGTTCATTGGAAGATTAGAGCTGGACAGGGTTAGCAACTATATAATTTCCGAGTGTTACTGTTTCAGAGGACCTGTCCTGGACCCAGCATGTAAAGGAAATTGCAAAGAAAGCATGGCAGCACACTTACTTCCTTAGGAGTCTGTGGAGATTCTGAAAACATCAAAAACTTTTACAAACTTCTACAGATCTGTAGTGGAGAATGTATTGACTGGTTGTATCACACAGCCTGATATGGAAACATCAATGCGTTTGAATGGAAAATCCTACAAATGGTAGTGGTTTCAGCCTGGTGCATCATGGATAAAACCCTGCCAACCGCTGAGCACATCTATATGAAATTCTGTTGTAGGAAAGCAACAACCATGATTAGAGATCCTCACAAAAAGGCCATGCTCCTTTCTCGTGGCTGCCATCAGGTAGAAGATGCAAGAGCCTCAGGACTTGCACTGCCAGGTTCAAGAACAGTTACTACCCTTCAACCATTAGGCTGTTGAGATAAAGGGGATAACTACACTCACTTGCCCATCCATTGAGATGTTCCCACAACCAATGAGCTCACTTTAAGGACTCTTGTTACTTCATGGTCTTGTTATTTATTGCTGTTCATTTATATTTGTATTTGCACAGTTGGATGTCTTCTGCAACCTGGTTAATCTTTCATTGATCCTAATATGGTTACTATTCTATAGATTTGCTGAGTATTTCCACAGGAAAATGAATCTCAGTGTTGTATATGGTGACATATCTATTCTGATAACTATGGGGTTTTAATTGGAATTGTTGAATTTTTTTACCTTAATCTTTGATTCAGCATACAATGGTTTTGCAACTATGGCTTCATTTGTAATAGCTGCTGGGTTCCTTGTTAGATACTTCCAGCTTGGTGTGTTGGAATAGGCTTTATCCACTGTTAGTTTGGTGACTGTTGATCCGTTCACAAATTCCCACATTTGAATATACATTTACACAAGATCCTGAAAATCAGCAGAACACGCACAGAGGAAAAAATTAGATGACACCAACAGATTCGCAGGTGAAATATTGCCTCAGTTGGTAGGACTGCTTGGGGGGCCTGAATGGAGGTAAGGGAGTAGCAGGTGTATCATTTGTCTCTTGCAGGGATATGTGCCAGGAGGGAGATTAGTGAGGAGGGATGAATGGACAAGGGAATCATGGAAGAAGCGATCCCTATGGAGAATGGTGGGGAGGTAAAGACGTGCTTGGTGGTAGGATCCCACTGTGGAGAATGATGTGCTGGATGTGGACGCTCATGGGGTGATAGTTAAGGACTGGAGGAACTCTATCCCTGTTAAGACAGTGGAAGGGTAGTGTGAGTGCAGGTGTCTGAGAAATAAAAGAAATATGGATGAGGGCAGCATCAATGGTGGAGGAAGGGAAACCCATTCTTTGAAGAAGAAGGAAAGACGCCTTGAGCCTTTTTATTGGCTATGTAGAACAGTCCATGTTCCAAGCCTTCCCTGATAAAGCTCCACCATTCAGCCTGTACTATAGTGAAAACTGCATTGGTGGTGCTTCATGCACTCATGCTGAGCTCATCAATTTTGTCAACTTTGTCCCCAGATTTCACCCGGCCCTTAAATATACTTGGTTCAATTCTGACACCTCTCTCCCTTTTCTTGACCTCTCTGTCTCCATCTCTGGAAAGAAGCTCTCTATCGATTCCCATAGCTATCTTGACTATACTTCTTCCACACTGTCTCCTGTAAAAATGTATTCCCCTTTACTGAGTTCCTTTGTCTCCACAGCATTTGTTCACAGAATGAGGCTTTTCTTTCCAGGACATCAGAGATGTCCTCCTCCTTCAAAGAGTTCCCCTTCCTCAGCTATTCATGCTGCCATCATCTCCATCTCCTCCATTTCCTGAACATTCGCACTCACCCCATTTTCCTTAATAGTGATAGAGTTCCCTTTGTCCTCACCTACCACACTATGAACATCTGCATCCAACGTATCATTTTCCATGACTCCACCATCTTCAGCAGGATCCTACCACCATTCACATTGTTACTTTCACCAGCCTTCCATCCCCCCCCCCCCCCCCCCACTCTTCGCTTTCTCTATGATTTCATTGTCAACTTGTCTCCTCTCTACTAATCTCTCTCCTGGAATATAAACTTGCAAGTGGCAGAAATGCTGTTGGTGTTGTCTATTGTATCTGGTGCTCCCGATACAGCCTCCTTTACACTGTCAAGACCTGATGTAAACTGGGGGGCCACTTTGTCTAGCACCTCCACTCCATTCACCAAAAGTTGAATTTCCCTGTTGCCAACCATTTAAATTTCCATCCATATTCCCATTCCAACATGTCAGACTATGGCCTCCTCTTTTGCCATGACGAGGCCACTCTTGGAGTGGAGGAGCACAACTCATATTCTGCCTCGGTGGCCTCCAAGTAGATGGCATGAACATCACTTTCTCCTTCTGGTAATATTTTTCCTCCCCTTTCCCTCCTCTTCTATTCCCCACTGTGGCCACTTACCTCTCCTCTCACCTGCTTATTGCCTCTTCCTGTTGCCCCTCCTTCTTCCCTTTCTCCCATGCTCCTCTCTCAATTTCTGCTGGATTCCTTCTTCTCCAGCCCTTTACTTTTCCCATGCACCTGGCTTCATCTCGCACCTTCTATCTAATCTTCCTTCCCTTCACTGTCCTCCTTATTCTGGCATCTTCCCCCTTCCTTTCCGGTCCTGAAGAAAGGTCTCGGACCAAAACTTTGACTGTTTATTCATTTCCATAGATGCTACCTGAAGTGCTGAACGTGTGTTGTTTTGAATTTAAGTTCTTGGAAAGAACGGAGATTACGTGTTTAAAAAAAAATCCTGAACTATTACGTAATCACCAAAAGACCAACTCCCAGTGACTAGGCACTCTATTACAGTGATAGATTTGTTTCCATTGACCAGTTCTTACGAAGATTCCAATAAATCTCTTTAATGCTCCAATGCTGCACTTACTGAATAGTAGCAATGTTAACAGCAGTCCCAGTATCTGTCGTGCTGGTAGGCCATGGGATTTTGGGGATTTCTTGAGAGCTGGATTTTCCAGATAACCCTGCAGAGAGTGAAGTTCTGTATTTGTAACTGGATTGTGCCTTCAGTGGAAGCTGGCATTGCTCCCTGCTGCTGAACATTGATCCTTCCAATAGGAATGCAGAGAAAACCAAAGGAAATTTCTCTTTGGTGAGGCCTGGTGTGTCTTCTCTTCCGTGGGCATAAAAGGGGCTTTGCTTGGGGCAGGTAAGCACAGTCCACACATAATTTTAAAAAAAAACAACTTGACTGTGATCTGAATCTTGCCCTGGGGTTAAGTGCTTTTAAGAACACTGCCTCTGAGATATTTGGCAATCACTAACTTAACAAATACAAACTTAAGCATATTTAACAATTTAGTTAGCATGCCATTTAGGGGGATTTACAAAAGAAGTCTTTGAAATATTTCGAAGTCTTTTAAAATTAGTAATGCGTGAAAAAACTCATGTTAGTAAACCATTAACTGAGTTCCTTCCAACTGTTACCTTCTATTAATTTTAGCGGAGGAAACACTCCACTGCTCTTACTCAGACCTGGCATGAGATTTTGGCCAAGGCTCCCCTCTCCAGGTGGTGCCAACTACGCATCTGCTGCTTCCTTTGTTCAGTTCAATGTTTGAGCACAAACTACCAATAAGATCACTTGTTAGATTTCAGCCAGTGGATGAGCAGTCACAGAAGCATCAAAGCTGCTGCACGTCTCATGGAATAATGATATCAAACCTGAATAGTTTCACCGCCATTACTTCTGGAAAATTAGGCAATTGATACAGGCACAGCGGCAATTTCTTTTTTCTGTTCCAGGAAGGTGGTGAAATTTACAGTTAATGTGAACCTTTGCTCAATGCCAGTCATCAGAGTACAGCCAGAATAAAACAATGCGTTCCCAACCTTTGACATGCTGCTTACTTCCATTTTTAACCCAAAATACACCTTATCCATAAAATTTACTCTTGTACGTTTGTATAACAAAAGTTGTTCATTGCACCAATTGTATCATTGCATTCAATAAGAAACACACTGGGGTGTCCTGCATTACTTCCTTTGAATGTGAAGCTGAAGGGTGGCGAGATGATGGCTCTCTGCTGAAGTGTGATGTTGATGTCCATGTCCAGATCTCAAAGCAGTTATTCATGTTCATGCTGTTTCCTGCCCTTAGCAAATCTGGAGAGGGTCATGACACCCAGCACCATTAGCGTACACTGGGCATATTCTTTGCCTCGGGATTTCCCCCTGCAGAAGCAACTGAGGCATTCAAGCCTCTTCTTGGAAGGCCTGCAGCAGATTCAAGCATCTTTGTATCACATACGAAGGTGGCACCAAAAGACCATTACCTGCAGGGACAAGATGTCTAAAGCTGTACTTTTGCAGCAGTTGAAAACCGCCTCTCTGGTGCAAAGCCTATTGTCTGAAGGTTGCCTTGCCCCATTTGTCTCACTGAAAGCGCTGTGAATGCGCGGACTACTGCTTGATTTGCTGTTGCAGCTGGTACAACAGAGAAAATGGCAGTCACTGGGCAAAGATGTTAGACCTGTTCCCCCATCAGCATCCATGTACTGAGTGAAAGTCACACAAATCTTGGCATTTGCTCTCAGGTCAAAACACAAGGTATATATTTCTCAAGAGCAAGCAGAAAGGCACAGAAACAATCATATCTACTTGTTGCTAATCTTGCAGTAGCAGATTGCAAAGGAAATACACATGCTATCTTCTTGTAGTGAGCCATGACCATTGCCACCATCAACATTGCCCCAAAGCGCAGGAGAGAGCATGAATGAAGTGTAACTGCTGTTGTTGAGGGTGGTCAGGAGATTTGATAGTAAAGTGCAGGCGCTAGCTGTTGGCCACTGCACGCAGGTGTTTTTCACAACCTATCTTAGAGCTGTTTTGGAAGCAAGGATCAGCTACCTGCAGCCATGAAGGTACACAGCGGACAAACCACTCAGCATGGAATCTGCTGATTACTCTGTACCCGACAAATGCTAAATGCCTGGGCCTTTCAGCTTGAGTGTGGTAGGATGTCATTCCTCCTCAGACATCCCTTGAGGATCACGGAATGAAGGGCAAATTGCTCCCACAGGTTTTGTGGGTTTCTGAACTACCTGAAGGTGTTGTATCTGAATGTGCACAGAATATGGAATAAGGTAAATGAGCTTGATTGGCAGTTATGATATTGTAGGCATCACTGAATCGTGGCTGAAAGATTATAGCTGAGCTTAATGTCCAAGGATACACATTCCTATCGAAAGGACAGGCAGGAAGGAAGAGTGGGTATGGGAAGAAGGCAGGAGATTGAGGCTGAGAGGAAAATTGGATCAGCCATGATGAAATGGCAGAGTAGACTCGATGGGCCAAATGGCCTAATTCTGCTCCTATATCTTATGGTCTAATGGTTACGCCTTCTCCCTTAATACTATTCTGCTGATCTACTCCTCATTGGTGACAGTTTTCTCCCTTGAGGATCATTCTCCAAGTATGCTTTTTTGACCCAGTCCTTCTCACTTTAACTATAAATTGCTAATTGTAGTGCTTGCTCTCAACACCCTGTTGCATGCTGTGCTCTCTCTTGTTGACCAAGGATTGTCCAATCTATGACCTGTTGCTTATTATCTCTTACCTGCTGGAAGACAGACGTATGAATATGAAGAATTAAACGATAAGAGGGGCATGTCATGTTAAATGACAACACTGGAAGAACTGCCACATGCCTGGTTTTCCCTTCTTCACATTTTGCACTCCCTTGCCAAGAGCACTGCAAAGATCAGGCCCAGGGCATACATAACAACTTTGAAATAAGTGCATGTATGAATCGGTATCAGGTTTCATATCACTGATGTGTTGTGAAATTTGTTGTTTAACGACAGCAGTACAGTGCAATACATAAAATTATAAATTACAATGATATATATGTATAAATAAAAAGATAATAAAATAAACAGTGCACAAAGAACATAAAAATAGTGAGTTAGTGAATATGGATTCATTGTTCATTCAAAAATCTAGTGACAGAGAGGAAGAAGCTGTTCCTAAAACTTTCAGTGTGTGTCTTCAGGCTTTTGTACCTCTTCTTGATGATAACAATGAGAAGAGGACATGTCCTGGGTAATGGGAGTCCTCAGTGTTGAATGCTGCCTTTCTGAGGCATCACCTTTTGAAGATGTCCTCGATGCTGGGGAGGCCAGTAGCCGTGATGGACCTGACTGAGGTTGCAACTTTCTGCAGAGTTTTCCAATCCTGTGCAGTAACCTCTCTACACCAGATGGTGATGATTTTACAGCATTCACGTTGTGGCATGCAGCTTATACTTAATTACATAAAACTAATCTTCGCAAATTGGATTCACTGTGTAATCCCACCAGGCGTGTAGCAGCCTAACATCTCCTGAAAGAATGGACAGAAGTAGGTTGGATGCTGAAGCTGCTGAACTATGTAAGATTAATTATATTATCATTTCTCTATTAAACCTAACAAAGCTACATGTTGTAGTTACTGCTAGTTGTGCATTGAAGCAAAGTTACTTCACTGCAGAAAATGGCTGGCTGTTGCCACCGCACTTGTTAGCAGACTATTCCAAGTGCAGATTGTTGCCAACTTTTACTGAGAATCATATTCAGCAAGCAATCCTGCACCCTCTGACATTGGCCATGTGATTGTTGGAGAATATCAATGTATATCCAGTGTAGTGGAAGTTGTGTTGCAGTTTTTTGGAACGCTAGTTAGGCCATGTCTGGATTATTGTATACAGTTCAGGTCAACCCATTATAGGATCAACATTGAGGCATTGGAGAGGGTGCAGAAGAGGTTTACTGGGATGCTGCCTGGATTAGAGGGCATGAGCTATAATGAGAGGTTGGAGAAATTTTGGTTGTTTTCTCAGGAGCAGCAGCGCTGAGGGAAGTCATAGACAGACAGACAACATCTTTTCCCCAGCGTTGAAGTGTCTAATACCAAAGGAGATGGAGAGGCAAATTTTTACACCAAGTTTTGAGTGCAGAGAATGTGCTGCCTGGGATCGTGGTGGAAAAAGATACATTAAGGACTTTGAAGAGCCGTTTAGATAGGTACATGAACGTGAGGAAAGCAGAGGGATATAGGCTTTGTGTCGGCATAAAGGATTAGTTACTTGGCATTTGGTTAGTATTTATTTGGCTCAGCTTTGTGAACCAATGGACTTGTTTCTGTGCTGTACAGTTCTATGTTGTATATTTCCTCCCTTTGTTAGGGCCAGGCTGAAGTACAAACTAGGAGAAGCAATTGCACTGCAAAAGAGTAATTTTGGTGTGATACAGCATGAGGTTAAATTATACCTTTCAGTTGCTGTAAATGGATTTGTTGCAATAGCATAATAGATGATTTACCTTTACACAATGTTATTTTATCTCTATGGCGAATGTACACTTTGAACAATCAATTATTAAAAGCCATAATAATTCTTTGTTTATTAGCATCAAGAATCTTGGGTCTTGCCAACTTTTCTATTAGGGACTTTTCAAAAATTTTGTTTTTGTGCATGCAATGTAATACAATCTAATTTTGACAAACTGATCTTCGCATTCCACCTATCTTCTCCAAAGCAATCTCATGTTCACAATTCATGTTCCCATGGCTTGCTCCACATCATATCTAACAGATTGAGAACAGATTGTCTCCTGGAGGCAGTGTAATTTAAACATTATCTGACCAACAATGGAGGCAAGAAAACTAGCCAAGTTATGTATTTCCTCAAAATAGCTGAGATTGAACTAATTGGAATTTTAAGCTGCTTGAATAAATCATTAGACTGATTAAGGAACAAAGACAACCTTCCAAAGTCAGGACTCTTCTTTACATACGAGTGTCTGGATCTTTCTGACACCACTAGACGCTTCACAATTTGGGAGTCTGAGAGGGAAGCAATGATGGTTGACCTACCTAGTGAAGGAGCTGAAGGAACATCAAAAGAAGTACTTTTAGACATTTATTTTACTTTTATGGGATCAGGAGGTGCAGAGATGCTCACACAAAATGTGTAACTTTTACTGTTAGTACTTACTAACACATAAATCTTTTTGTTTTCCCAACCCTCTTTCTGATTACAAAGATCTGACTCTTATGAACTTATGTTATTTTGCAAATTTGAACATTTTTCCAAATAAAGGTGATAAAAATGATGTATTGCTTAATAATAATTGCAAAAATTATTTAACTGTGCTTTTAATTTATGGTGTCTTTTGTTTTTCATGATTGTTACTTAGATCTTAGCTAAGATGTTGAGATCCTGTGCTTATCTTGAGGAAGAGTGAATTGAGACTATGGCCTCTAGTGTGCTGATCTCAAAACCCTTCCTGGAATTGGCATCTGTGGAGTCCATATGGAGATCTGCTGTGGAGAGATGATCTCACCCTGGAGATTGTGCATCCTTGAGTTCAGGATCAAGGTGTTGACAGAAACATGGAGATGGTCACAGTTGGAGAAATGAGTGGGAAGTTACCAATCGCGAGCACATTTTCTCAGAGACCAATGAAATTCAACAGCTGGATGAGACAACATCTTCAAAACATTTTAAGGCTTGTTTGAATTTAGGAGAGAATGAATTAACAACACTTACAGTTTGTTGGCTGAAAGCCATTGTACAACGTGGACTCTTTCCTTATGCCAAAGTACATGTAGATTAGCTCACTTTGGGCAAAGACATCACTGATTTCCAGTCAAACACACCACTAATTGTTCTCAGAATAGCTTTGTATGCTAATAATGAGATAACAGAGAAACCTTACAAAGCAGGTGTCAGTCATAATCATTCACTTGTACTCTGTAATAACTGAAGAGCAATCCCATGACTTGAAGGATTGTTATTCAATTTGTTTGCTCTTTCTTCTTAATTACTTGGTTTCATATCAAGAGAACATATAGTGAATTTAATACTTACTGGTAAAAGTTCTATAGAGCTATTTTCCCTACTGAAACAATTTCACCTCATTTGTTTTTTCTTAATCTGGTCAAGAAATTACAAAACTGATTCATTAGTTCATTGGCTAGACTGAAGGCAGACAAGCGGTGTGTCCTCAGACTGTTGCATGGACCAGGCCCTCATGCCGTGGCATCACCTGTTGGAGCCACCCAGGGGAGGAGGTGCTGGGTACGATGTGGGATAGAACAGAAAGGTGGTGGGTGCAGTGGGATCTGTGCTGGTCCTTGCAGTTGGCTCTCCCATCGGTGCTGCTCTCCAGTGTTCGCTCCTTGGGAGACAAGTTGGATTGCCTCCCTCTGCGGCTGAGCAACGTGGGATGAGGAACTGCTACATACTTTTCCTGCAGAAACCTGGCACAATCAGTCTTTAGGCCATCCCACTGAGGGATTTGCGGAGCTATTACTTTGTGACTGTATGTGTTATCATAACTATATGTGCTATGTACTGTGCTTTGCATCTTGATCCTGGAGGAATGCTGCTTTGTTTAGCTGTATACACGTGTATGTTTGAATAGCTATTAAATTTGAACTTGCTAAGAGGTTCCCGAGATGAACATTTGATGATTGTAATTGATAGTGAGAACTGATACTGTTACGTACCTGTGGGTATCTCATACCTGTCACGTGACCATGATGTAATTGAAGCTATGCTGGACATGAGGTAATGGTCTTGTGATGGTGGAGTGATGTCATTTTCCTGCCAGTGAGAGGTGATAGTTTTTTTCAACTGGGTATAAAAGGAGAACCCCTCCCTGTGAGGTGGGGCAGTTTGTGGCTGAATTTGTTAGTGAATCCATGTTGCTGTGTATTCCGGTGTTATGACGCAGTTTTGTTTAAAAGTGGAGTTTTACTTTCTGCCTTAAGTCAAGGTTTATTGCCGGCAGTGTTGCTACAATACTGCCGGTTAAAATCTAGTCGGAGAGTGAAGATCCGTCGAAGTTCGGGAAGCTGAAAGATGGAAGAAAGTGTGAAGCAAGTGGGAACTTCCGTCCATAGCAGTGAGAGGTTTTGAAATCTTTGTGCTCATTTCATATTGAAACCCTCCCCCCCAAGAGAAAATTGTTCAGTATTTTCAGTGTGATTTACACATTGCTTAATGGTGAATTATCTACAAAGGTCATAAGTTAGAACTTTTACTTCCAACCTGTTAAGTTATCAATATGAATTGTATATGTTGATAACAACGTAATGAATGGGAAATATGACAGGCAATTAAAACTTGTTACAGGAAATGCCTTTTTTCTCTTGGGGGGAGGGTTTCAATATGAAATGAGCACAAAGATTTCAAAACCTCTCACTGCTATGGACGGAAGTTCCCACTTGCTTCAAAAAGGCAACAATTATACCAGTGCCTAAGAAGAATAAGGTGAGCTGCCTTAATAACAATTGCCTGGTAGCACTCACATCTACAGTGATGAATTGCTTTGTGAGGTTGTTTATGACTAGACTGAACTCCTGCCTCAGCAAGGACCTGGACCCTTTATCAATAGCCTATCACCACAACAGCAGACCCAATCTCAATGGCTCTCCACACAGCTTTAAACCACCTGGACAACACAAACACCTACGTCAGGATGCTTTTCATTGACAATAGCTCAGCATTTAATACCATCATTCCCACAATCCTGATTGAGAAGTTGCAGAACCTGGGCCTCTGTACCCGCCTCTGTAATTGAATCCTCAACTTCCTAATCGGAAGACCACAGTCTGTGTGGATTAGTGATAACAGCTCCTCCTCACTGACGATCAACACTGGTGCACTTCAGGGGTGTGTGCTTAGCCCACTGCTCTACTCTCTGTATACATATGACTGTGTGGCTAGGCATAGCTCAAATGCCATCTACAAGTTTGCTGACTATACTTGTTGGTAGAGCCACAGGTGGTGACAAAAGAAAGGCATACAGGATTGTGATATGCCAACTAGTGGAGTGGTGTTGCAGCAACAAACTTGCACTCAATGTCAGTAAGACGAAAGAGCTAATTGTGGACTTCAGGAATGGTAAGATGAAGGAACACATACCAATCCTCATAGAGGGATCAGAAGTGGAGAGAGTGACCAGCTTCAAGTTCCTGGGTGTCAAGATCTCTGAGGATCTAACCTGGTCCTAAAATATCAATGTAGTTATAAAGAAGGCAAGACAGCAGCTATACTTTATTAGGAGTTGAAGAGATTTGGTATGTCAACAAATACACACAAAAACTTCTATAGTTGTACCGTGGAGAGCATTCTGACAGGCTGCATCACTGTCTGGGATGGAGGGACTACTGCTTAGGACTGAAAGAAGCTGCAGAAGGTTGTACATCTAGTCAACTCTAGTCAACTCTATCTTGATATTTGTGTAGAGTTCTGTATAGGTATGTTCCAATGAGACAGGGAAGTTATGGTAGGGTACAGGAACCATGGTGTACAAAGGCTGTAATAAATCTAGTCAAGAAGAAAAGAAAAGCTTACAAAAGGTTCAGAGAGCTAGGTAATGTTAGAGATCTAGAAGATTATAAGGCTACTAGGAAGGAGCTTGAGAAGAAAATTAGGAGAGCCAGAAGGGGCCATGAGAAAGCCTTGGCAGGCAGAATTAAGGAAAACCCCAAGGCATTCTACAAGTATGTGAAGAGCAAGAGGATAAGATATGAAAGGATAGGACCTATCAAGTGCGACAGTGGGAAAGTGTTTATGGAACAGGAGGAAATAGCAGAGGTACTTAATGAATACTTTACTTCAGTATTCACTATGGAAAAGGATCTTAGTGATTATAGTGATGACTTGCAGCAGACTGAAAAGCTTGAGCATGTAGATATTAAGAAAGAGGATGTGTTGGAGCTTTTGGAAAGCATCAAGTTGGATAAGTCGCCGGGACCAGACGAAATGTACCCCAGGCTAGGGTGGGAGGCAAGGGAGGAGATTGCTGAGCCTCTGGTGATGATCTTTGCATCATCAATGGGGATGGGAGAGGCCTTTTCTCCTTGGAGCAAAGGAGGATGAGAGGTGACCTGATGGAGTTGTACAGGATGATGAGAGGAATTGATCATGTGGATAGTCAGAGGCTTTTTCCCAGGGCTGAAATGGTTGCCACAAGAGGACACAGGTTTAAGGTGCTGGGGGGGTAGGTACAGAGGAGATATCAGGGGTAAGTTTTTTACTCAGAGAGTGGTGAGTGCGTGGAATGGACTGCCGGCAATGGTGGTGGAGGCGGATACGATAGGGTCTTTTAAGAGGCTTTTAGATAGGTTCATGGAGCTTAGTAAAATAGAGGGCTATAGGTAAGCCTAGTAATTTCTAAGGTAGGGACATGTTTGGCACAACTTTGTGTGCCAAAGGGCCTGTATTGTGCTGTAGGTTTTCTATGTTTCTATTCCAAACAAATAGGATGGATTGAGAAAAGTATTCCAGAAAGTAAGAAACGAATATTACATCATTATCCCACTGAATGATAAGTGAGTTCCATAAAATAATTTGCAGATATAGACATACAGAAGTACTTTCTTTTCTTCTTCATGTGCCTTGCGTGTTACACGCTTGGGCGATCATGGCTCTCCACATCGACCGATCCCTTGCAGTTTCAATGACATCTCGCACATTTAGATCTGTTAGTTCTTTCACAGTGTCCATATATTTTCTTCTTTACCTTCCTCTTCCGCGTTTCCCAGGCATACGGCCATGTAACGTAAGGCATTGTATTTCTCCCTTTCTGATGACGTGGCCCAGGAAATTAAGCTTCCTCTCATTTAATGTTTAATTTAATGTTCTCTTTTTATATGGGCATGTTGGAGTTATGTCTCATTAGTTACCCTATCTCTATATGATATTTTCAGCATTCTTCTAAGAAACCACATTTCTGTTGTTTCTAAGTTTCTTTGGAGTTCTGGTGTTACAGTCCGGGTTTCAGAAGCATACAGCAAGATTGACCAGATGTAACATTTTAGTAGCCTCAGCCTTGTTGTCATAGAAATGTGTCTGTTGGTAAAAATGGGTTTCATTTTTTGGAAGTTGGTTTTGGCAATGGCAATTCTTCTTTTTATTTCTACTTTACTTCTAGCATCTTGTGATATAAAGCCACCAGGGTAATTAAAGCTGGTCTTTTGGTCAATCCCTTGGTCACTGATGCTGTTGGGAGTAACCTGCTGTTTTGATATTACCATACATTTGGTTTTTTTACAGTTGATGGTTAGACCAAAACCTGAACTTGTTTGTACTACTTTGTCTAGGAGGATTTGTAGGTCTTCTGCAGCACTTGCTATTAGGGTGGTATCGTCTACATATCTTATATTGTTGATGTTAACACCTCCAATTTTTATCCTTGGGTCTTCTATTTCTCTGAGGATCATTTCACTATAGATATTAAATAATTCCGGTGAGGCAACGCATCCCTGTCTAACTCCTCTTTGAATTTTAGTCCAAATGCTTATATTATCATCAATTTTTACCACTGCCGTTTGAATGCTATATAAATTTTGAAGCAGTTGTTGGTCCCTTCCGTCAATGTTTAGTTTAGCGAGAATTTGAAATAATTTTTCATGTTGCACTTTGTCGAATGCTTTAGTGAAATCAATAAAATATAAAAAGACATCATTTTGATTTCAATTGCTCTTTCTGAAAGCATTCGTAGTATGAAAATTGTGTTCCTAGTTCCTCTATCCTCAATAAACCTATATTGCAGTTTAGAAGTTTCTGGCCTTAACTTGTTTTTAATTCAACTCAGTGCAGTTCTCAATAAAATCTTTATTATGTGACTCATAAGACTGATTGTTCTATGATTTTCACAGTCAATAGTCCCAGGAATTTTTGGCAGAGTTATAAATACTGATTTCAAGAGATCATCAGGCAATACACCAGAATCATATATGCCATTAAACAGTTCAAAAAGAATATCTAAGCCCAGATCTTCTAGGGCTTGTATCATTGCCACTGAAATTTCATCAGGTCCAGTGGCTTTACCACGTTTCATGCTTTTCATTGCTTTAGTTATTTCTTCTGTGGTAGTAGGTGGGGCAGAATGAGGGTGCTTAATATCTGGGGGTTCCCCTCTATTATCTTCAAAAAGCTGCTCTATATACTGAATCCACCTCTCACATACTTTATCTGGGTCTGTTAGTATGGATCCGTCTGCTGATCATGCTGTAGAGGTTTTCTTAATTCCAGTAATATCTTTAATTTTCTTGTGCATTTCTTTGTTGTTAATATGGCCTTCTACTTCGTTGCATTTTTGATTCAGCCGTTCTTCCTTTGTAATATTGCACAATTGTCTGGTCTGTCTGTCCATCTCTCTAATTGCATTTCATTGTTCTTCACTAACCTTCTTTGTTCCATCAGATCTAGAATTTCTTGGGTTATCCACCCCTTGTTGGTGTGTTGGATTTCTTTAACTGGGATTATCTCCTCTGCTGATTGCTGTATAGCATATTTAAATCTCTCCTAAACAGCTGTTGTTTCATTTTTGTTGAGGTGTTCCTCTACAGCTGTTTTGAACTGTTGCTTAAGTGTGCTATCATTTTTAAGTTCTCCCAACATAAGCTTCTTTCTCTTTTTCCCACATTTCAGTTTCTTTAATTTTGTTTTGATGGTAGCTATTACTGGATGGTGATCTGAACCACAGTCTGCTCCTGGGTAGGCTTTAGAATTTGTGATATTATTTCTAAAGCGTTCATTGATAGTAATGAAATCTATTTGGTTCCTTGTTCTATCTCCAGGGCTAATCCAAGTACACAATCTATGTGGATGGTTTTTATACCAGGTATTGGTGATCACTTGGTTGTTTCTGGCACACCAATCAGTAAACCTTTCTCCATTTTCATTTTTCTCCCCTAATCCAAAAGGTCCTATGATGTTATCAACCCTTCCCTGTCCAACTTTGGAGTTAAAATCTCCCATGACTAGTTTTATATCCTGAGATTTACACTGCTCATAAGCACTATCGAGATCTTCATAAAACTTGTTGATATCCGTTTCATCCGCATCATTTGTTGGCGCATAGGCTTGGATTATGCTAATGTTAAAAGGGTTACCCCTTAATTTAACTAAAAGCAGCAGGTCAGATATTGCCAAATATCCCTTAAGACATTTTGATACTTGTTTGTTTAAATTAATTACAACTCCGTACATATACTGTTGACCTCCAGAATACATTATCAGAGAACTATTCTTAATGAATTTGCCTCTGTCGGTCCATCCAATTTCTGACAGGCCTAAGATATCAACTCCCAACCTTTTCATTTAATTTAATGTGTTGTCCAACTTTCCTTTCTGGTGAAGTGTATGGATGTTCCATGTTGCTACCCTTAGCTTTTCCCTATTGCTTACGGTCTCTGGATGATGGTCTGGTGTCACCTGCAGCCCATGACTACCCCTCCCGAGCGAGGTGTTGTACTGTCGATTAGAATCAACCCCATTCACGCTGTTGTCTGCTTTCCTTCTTTTGTTTCTTTCCACGATTGACTAGGCAGAGATTTCAACCGTGGTTTGCCGTTGCCTTCTGTTGCCGCAGTGCTCATCTAACCAGAGCATTTGACCTCTACTGGTGTCCCAGTTGGGAATCAAACACTGGACGTCCCCCAACCTTTGCTGTTGTACAAAGACAATCCTCCACCATTGGAATCCATCTCCCTTCTGCCGAAGACTTCAGTGATTTTAGGTGACACCACCACCACTGGTCTGGTTATTTTTCTGACACCAAACACTCGCCATAGACGGAGTTCCTTCAGTGAGACAGGGTGCACCCAGACCTAAGTTCTACGTGAAGGTGGAGTTGTCTTGGGTGAGAGAAGCTATATAATCGCTATTGGCATTTACTGATATTTAGTCAGGACCAAACCACCCAATACGGTACTTTCTTTACTGACACCAAAAGTGCACTTTGAAATAAAGCCAGATTTTGCTATGACTTGTTTTAATAGTCATCTGAGCAACATTTTTGTATAAACCAGGCAAGATGCAACAAGTTCCCAATGATATCAGTATAGTAATCATTCAAATATCTATTTAGTCAAACTAGCCTGTACATCCCTATAAAATGATGTCATGTTGCTTAATTTCAATTGTTGAAAGACCACTTCAATGCATCCACCATTTCTGCAACATCTTTAATAACTGTATGCAGGCTATCAGACTAGAGTTTTAGTCCTCTAGTTTCTTCAGCACTTGCTTTATCAGTTAATTATGGTCATTCAATACTTGCTTTTCTCTAATTCTGCTGCCTTTGTTCTGCAGTGAAGTAGTCTTCAATTATTTATTCCCCATATATTTCACTATGCACAATTAAATTTTCTGCTTCCATTGTCTCTGTGGAACCTTCCTTATGCCTCTCTCATTTACATAGTTGTGGAGCTCATGTATTTTTTGTTTATAGTTTTTGAAAACTTATTAAATAATTTATCTTCAGCCTATTAAGGAATTGTTTGGTCATTTGATTAAGTGGTTTTTAAAAAATTCTAACTGCCTTTCTCCCACTGCTGCTGTTTTAAAGCCTTTTTAAAGCCAAGATAGTGCCTTTTTCTAATTGTCAGCTTCTCTGATGTGTTTTAAAAGTTGATCATGTGCTTTTGTTGTACTGACCTCTGAACTGCTCCATCTAAATGATCTATCTATGTATTTTACTGTTGTTACTGTTTACAATTCAGAGACTAAATCTGATACATTATGGGGCAGAAAGTGAGGTGCACACTTGGCCCATTGTATGATTTATCTTTCAGAATGAAGAACCCAACAATAAGCCTCCAAAATCCAGCAAATGATCAGTGTTAGACTTGCTAGAGGAATTATTTTTGTCAGCAATTCTAAGTGTAAGTTTAATGACTAGGATGGTAACTGGAGATGTCTTGGAGAAGTGAAATTTCAAGTTGTCACACACATGATGATTATGGTGATCACTTACTTCATCAGAGTATCTGTGTTTGTTAAAAGCCTGCTCTGGATCATGACTTAAATATCAATCTACTATTCTCTGCAGTATGAATAACCTTATTTACTCTGAACATTTTCTCTCCACTCTTTCCAATTTCCAATTTCCTAACACATGGCTTGCTTCTATTTCCTTTCTAAAGTTCACAGGCAGGACAATCCTGGTACATCCACCACCCCAGCCCTTTTGTATCCCAATTAACATTTTTTCCTTCTCAGAACACTTTGTTTTCCACTCTACTGTCCATACCTATTGATATTAAGGGCATGATCTCATTTTAACCTTGGCTAGCCAGTTTCATATGCTAGCATGCATCACTAGGATAGACTGAGATATCTCTAATATTTCATTGAATGGAATCTGTCACTGTCACCACTCTCCCCCATCTAGTTAACGTTGAATCTTTTCTCCTTTTCACTTCTCGCATTAAGTGGTGTTGCTTCTAAAACCCCCATGATTCCTACGATATGTAGAAAATATGAAGAGTTCTGCTCCACACAAGTCTTTTTCATTGATGACTATATGACAATTGCTTCTCGCCTTAAGTTCAAATGGGAAAATCTCCAAAATTTGCACCCAGTTTATACCATTCCCTTACCATCACATGGTCCATTTTTGATGCAAACACCATCTCCATTTCCAGATTAGTTCAATACAACAGCTTAGCCCCTCCCCTGTTAAGACTTCATTTCATTCTTCCATTTAATCTGTCTCAGTCATTGATGTTCTAGCCTTTACTACCAGTTCTTTTGATATGTCTTCAGTTTTTTTTAACAAATGATATCATCCACCACAGAAAATAGTACCCTTGACTATGTTAGTTCCATTTCCCATGTTCCTGCCCTTATCCTTTCTCTGAATCCCAAAATCATAGCATATTTTTCCTTTTCATCATTGTCTATCTCACTGGTCATCATTCTCAGCAGATAATGTACATCATATCTGTCATCTCCACGATATTGATGTCACAAAGCATATCCCTCCCTTCATCTCAACAAGCCAAAAATACCACCTCCCCAACCCCACCATCAACACCTTGGTTCACACCTGGAGCTACAACTGTTCCTTTCCCTCTGCCTAATGTCCAAACTACTCTGAGTGAAATAGCGATGTACTTGTAATTTGTTCAATTTAATACCTTGTATTTGCTCCACAGATTGGAGTTTCTTCTTTAATTGATGAAACAAAATTATGACCAGTCTGCCGCTTTGAGGAACACCTTGTTTCAGTCTGCAAATGTGATACTGAGCTACCTGGACTTCAATTCTTTATTCCAATCCCAGTCCCTGGCTATCTACATTATTCCTAGATCTGATGGAAGGTAATAGATCAGAAATATCTACTCTACTTCTCTCTTTGTCTGATCTTCTATTTTCAGCATTCCTGCTTTTACTTCAGATTTTGATCATTTGTAGTATTTTCATCTTGATTTATTGAAAACCTAATATAAAATTGGCCTAACAGTATCTGTGGAAGGAGACAGGCAGATTTAAGTTTCAGGTGCGAACATATCAGAGTGGGAATGTAAACACCACTGTAGTCATAAAAATGTAATATAAACTTGATCTTTCGTGAAACTGATTTGATCTTGGCAGTCCATGAAATTTTTCAAGAATCCTTTTCCTCTCTAATTCAATAATAAGCTCTCTTATCCAACAATAAAGTAAGATTGATGCAAAATTCATAATTCAACTAATATTTGTCCACTTCACCTGAAGGAGAGCATAAGAGAGAGTATCAATGTCACAGTGACATTTGTTGAACTTTAAGCGGAGTCTCTTGTTGTTAAATGCTTGAGATTTATTACCTCGTTTGCAGTTATGGAGATAATGGGTAACTTAAAGCAGTGAGCTCAGCTGTCAGTTTAATGAATAGTTGTTTTCACAGAGACTACTTTGTACAATAATTGCCCCATTCATGCACGTTTATATCAGCAACTGCTGCAGTCTCATTGTAATACTTTAACCAGCACTGTATGTATGGAAATACATTCAGAGACCAGAACACTCTCCTTTCCTAACTTTTCTGTTTTCTGGTTTGTTTAATTGGTGTTTAGTGTAACTAATAATATTGCAAATGTAGAATTAAATGAAGCATGTAGTTATAACCATATAACAATTACAGCACGGAAATAGGCCATGTCGGCCCTTCTAGTCCGTGCTGACGCTTACACTCACCTAGTCCCACTGGCCTGCACTCAGCACATTACCCTCCATTCTTTTCCTGTCCATATACCCATCCAATTTTACTTTAAATGACAATACCGAACCTACCTCTTCCACTCAGCTACCACTCCCTGAGTAAAGAAATTCCCCCTTGTGTTACCCTTAAACTTTTGCCCCCTAACTCTCAAATCATGTCCTCTTGTTTGAATCTCCCCTACTCTCAATGGAAAAAGCCTATCCATGTCAACTAGAACTATCCCCCTCATAATTTTAAATACCTCTATCAAGTTCCCCCTCAACCTTCTACGCTCTGAAGAATAAAGACCTAACTTGTTCAGCCTTTCCCTGTAACTTAGGTGCTGAAACCCAGGTAAAATTCTAGTAAATCTTCTCTGTACTCTCTCTATTTTGTTGATATCTTTCCTATGACTATTCCTAATCAGACCCTGTCTATCCAGATAATTATATATACCATCTCTAAGAATACTTTCTATTAATTTACCCACCACTGATGTCAAACTGACAGGCGTATAATTGCTAGGTTTACTCTTAGAACCCTTTTTAAACAATGGAACCACAAGAGCAATATGCCAATCCTCCGGCACCATCCCTGTTTCTAATGACATTTGAAATATTTCTGTCAGAGACCCTGCTATTTCTACACTAACTTCCCTCAAGGTCCTAGGGAATATCCTGTCAGGACCTGGAGATTTATCCACTTTTAAATTCCTTAAAAGTGCCAGTACTTCCTCTTCTTTAATTGTCATAGTTTCCATAACTTCCCTACTTGTTTCCCTTACCTTACACAATTCAATATCCTTCTCCTTAGTGAATACCAAAGAAAAGAAGTTGTTCAAAATCTCCCCCATCTCTTTCGGCTCCACACATAGCTGTCCACTCTGATACTCTAAGGGACCAATTTTATCCCTCACTATCCTTTAGCTATTAATATAACTGTAGAAACCCTTCGGATTTATTTTCACCTTACTTGCCAAAACAACCTCGTATCTTCTTTTAGCTTTTCTAATTTCTTTCTTAAGATTCTTTTTACATTCTTTATATTCCTCAAGCACCTCATTTACTCCATGCTGCCTATATTTATTATAGATCTTCTTTTTCCGAACCAAGTTTCCAATATCCCTTGAAAACCATGGTGCTCTCAAACTTTTAACCTTTCCTTTCAACCTAACAGGAACATAAAGATTCTGTACCCTCAAAATTTTACCTTTAAATGACCTCCATTTCTCTATTACATCCTTCTCATAAAACAAATTGTCCCAATCCACTCCTTCTAAGTCCTTTCGCATCTCCTCAAAGTTAGCCTTTCTCCAATCAAAAATCTCAACCCTGGGTCCAGTCCTATCCTTCTCCATAATTATATTGAAAATAATAGTATTGTGATCACTGGACCCGAAGTGCTCCCCAACACATACGTCCATCACCTGACCTATCTCATTCCCTAACAGGAGATCCAACACTGCCCCTTCTCTAGTCGGTACCTCTGTGTATTGCTGTAAAAAACTATCCTGCACACATTTTACAAACTCCAAACCATCCAGCCCTTTTACAGAATCGGCTTCCCAGTCTATGTGTGGAAAATTAAGATCTCCCACAATCACAACCTTGTGCCTACTACAAATATCTGCTATCTCCTTACAAATTTGCTCCTCCAATTGGTCTATAATACACCCCTATAAGTGTTACTACACCTTTCCCATTCCTCAATTCCATCCAAATAGGCTCCCTAGACGAGCCCTTTAATCTATCCTGCCAAAGCACCGCTGTAATATTTTCTCGGACAAGCAATGCAACACCTCCTCCTCTTGCCCCTCCGATTCTATCACACTTGAAGCAACGAAATCCAGGAATATTTAGTTGCCAATCACACCCCTCCTGCAACCATGTTTCACTAATAGCTACAACATCATACTTCCAGGTATCAATCCATGCTCTAAGCTCATCCACCTTTCTTACAATGCTCCTAGCATTAAAATAGATGCATTTAAGAAACTCTCCACCTCTTCTTCTCTGTTTATTCCCAACGATGCGATCAACTTTATTATCTTTTTCTTCCTTCTCCCCTACATCTTCGGTCTGAGCGCTTCCCTTCTCTATCACCTGCCTATCCTCCCTCACACACTGTCTGCTAGCTTTCTCTATTTGTGAACTAACTTCCTCTCTCCTAGTCTCTTCAAATTGATTCCCACCCCCCAACCATTCTAGTTTAAAGTCTCCCCAGCAGCCTTAGCAAATCTCCCCACTAGGATATTGGTGCCCCTAGGATTCAAGTGTAACCCGTCCTTTTTGTACATGTCACACCTGCCCCAAAAGAGGTCCCAATGATCCAGAAACTTGAATCCCTGCTCCCTGCTCCAATCCCTCAGCCACGCATTTATCCTCCACCTCATTCCATTCCTACTCTCACTGTCGCGTGGCACAGGCAGTAATCCTGAGATTACTACCTTTGTGGTCCTTCTTCTCAACTGCCTTCCTAACTCCCTATATTCTCTTTCAGGACCTCTTCCCTTCTCCTACCTATGTCATTGGTACCTATATGTACCACAACCTCTGGCTCCTCGCCCTCCCACTTCAGGATATCTTGGACGCGATCAGAAACATCCCAGACCCTGGCACCAGGGAGGCAAACTACCATCCGGGTCTCCTGATCGCGTCCACAGAAATGCCTATCTGACCCCCTAACTATCGAGTCCCCTATTACTACTGCCTTCCTCTTCCTTTCCCTAACCTTCAGAGCTACAGGGCCCGACTCTGTGCCGGAGACACGGCCACTGTTGCTTCCCCCAGGTAGGCTGTCCCCCCCAACAGTACGCAAACAGGAGTACTTATTGTCAAGGGGTGCAGCCACTGGGGTACTCTCTAGTACCTGACTCTTCCCCTTCCCCCTCCTAACCGTTACCCACCTGTCTGCCTCCCGTGGTCCCCGTGTGACCACCTGCCTGTAACTCCTCTCTATCAACTCCTCACTCTCCCTGACCAGACGAAGGTCATCGAGCTGCAGCTCCAATTCCCTAACACGGTCCCTTAGGAGCTGCAGCTCAGCGCACCTGGCGCAGATGTGGACTTTCAGGAGGCTCGGAGACTCCAGGACCTCCCACATCCGACTCCGAGAACAACAAGCCACCCTCACTATTCCTCAAATAACAGGAAAAACTGAAACCTAAACCTACCTTGCCTCACCCGCTTCCGCATAAGCCCGTTGAGCCCAAGCCCTTAAGCCCTCACTCTGCTCCTGGTTCACTCTGCTGCCCGCTGTATAAGGCTGTGTCCTTTTCAAATCTTCCCCGCTTCACTGTCTGCCGTCACACGCCTGCGCAGTCCCGCCTCTCTTAACTCTGATGGGAGTAAGAAAAATTCAAGATGGCTCCCGCCGCACTCCCGTTCTGATCCTCCGTCGTTCTGTTGTTTCGCATTTAACTGTATTTACAAAGTTACCAGTTTGTCTTTCCTCTCATATTTATAAAGTTTGAAAAAATTGTCCCTTCTTAAGATCTTCCATGATTCTGCAATGAAAATAGAATTTCTTATTTTATCAAAAATTCATATATAAAAGAGAGAGAGAGAGACAGAGAGCAGAAAGAGAGGGAGAGGCACACACAGGAAGGGTCAGACACAGAGGAAGAGAGAGCAAAAATGGAGTTGAGGTACTTAGGAAGGGAATTGGGCGTTGACAGGAAAATGTTAAATCAAGTCCATCTTCCAGTAATTAAAACTGAACAAACAACGTTCATAATCTGATGACATCCCAAAGCACTCTACAGACAGTGAAGTGCCCTCAAGTGTAATCACCATAGAAATGTGTGAAAATCTGGCAAATTCTATAAATGCAAATGATACAATTCTCCATTTGATGCTGGTGGTTTGAAGCTGGATTACCTGTCTATAATTGGGAGATAATTTGTTCTTTAAGGAGTATTATGGGACGTCTATAATATGTGGTTGGAATAAATTCAATTGATTTCATAACTCAGACATGGGCCTGCAAGTCTGACAAAGCATCTACTGTACCATTACTGCTTTGGAATAAATGCTCAAATAAGATACTTAAAGGTTGAACTGAAATCTCAGTCCATGCACTCAGACTAATTTTGATTGAGCTACAGCAGATCTTACAAAAAATTGTTGGCATTTTTGTTCCAAATTCCTAAATGTGGTGGTTGATCTGCACTGGTGAATTTTGGATTGCACTTCTGTATGTAAACCAGCAGTAGAACGTGACAAGTCACCAGCACCTACAACTCATGCCAGGGAAATTGCTGGTTGACCCAGCCCAAGACCAATACCTCTATTCAGCAGAATAGGGAATAAGCTGCAGGAGAGCAAGGTAACTAACAGACAAATTACAACTGCTGAATGTTTACAAATGTCTAAGTGTTTTAGTGTGTGTTTAAAACAGTACCTTTAACTTTCTAAATAGTTTAATTTTTAATAATATTTGTTTGATTATGAAAGTCAGTGAAATTCAGAAATATTTATATACACTGTATTCGACAAATTTGACAGCCAGCTAAGCAAGGCTTCATCATTAAGGAGCAGGCAGGTACATAACAGCAAGTTAAACAATGAAGGGTGATGCTTTGCTATTGGCAGTAAATTCTAGCAGACCCTGATCTCCGGAATTTCTTCTTCTTAAAGGTACATTTACACTTATTACAGGCACAATTTGGAGTTCATGTAAAATGCATATTATTTACAAACATATCCATAGGGTTTTATGACAGGTGTAATTTTATGTGATCTTATTTGATAATAGAATTGAACATAGATTTTGCTTTCATAAATTGGAAAGAAGAAATGAACCTTTATCGATGAATGACACAGAATTAGGCCCTGCCCACTTATCGGTTTAGATCTGTGTTGCTTTATACAAAAAAACGCACCAAGCAGAATGCAGGTTGTCCCTACATACAGGAAACTTGCCTCTTTGATCCCCTGTGAGTTTGATTCAGAAATTAAGTTAATGTGAAATCAAAAGTTGGCAGACAATGCAATTCCCACAGCTCTGCACACGGTCCTTATACATCTGGAGAAGAATGATTCTTACGTGAGAATGCTGTTCTTGGACTGAGTTCAGCATTTAACACCATAATTCCCTCCAAGCTTGACAAGAAGCTCAGAGAACCCGGCCTTCGCCCTGCCTTGTGTATCTGGATCCTGGACTTTCTGTCAGATTGCTGGCAGCTGATAAGATTGGGCTCCCTCACCTCTGCCCCTCTGACCCTCAACACAGGAGCCCCTCAGGGCTGTGTCCTAAGCCCCCTCCTTTACTCACTGTATACCCATGACTGTGTCACCACCCACAGTTCCAATCTGCTAATTACGTTTGCAGATGATACCACATTGATTGGCCTTACCTCAAATAATAATGAGGCAACCTACAGAGGAGTCATCACCCTGACACAGTGGTGTCAAGAAAACAACCTCTCCCTCAGTGTTGCAAAAACAAAGAGCTGCTTGTGGATTACAGGAGGAATGGAGACAGACTAACCCCTATTGACATGTGAGAGGGTGAACAGTTCCAAGTTCCTTGGCATACACCTCACTGGGGATTTCACTGTGATCTGTACCTACTGGCTGTGTGGTGAAAAAAGAACAACTCCTCTTTCACCTCAGACAGTTGAAGAAGTTTGGCCGAGTCCCCAAATCCCAAGGACTTTCTACAGGGGCACAACAGAGAGCATCCTGACTGGCTGCATCACTGCCTGGTATGGGAACTGTACTTCCCTCAATCACAGGACTCTGCAGAGAGTGGTGCGGACAGCCCAGCGCATCTGTAGATGTGAACTTCCCACTATTCAGAACATTTACAGAGACAGGTGTGTAAAATGGGCCTGAAGGATCATTGGGGACCCGAGTCGCCCAACCGCAGACTGTTCCAGCTGCTACCCTCTGGGAAATGGTACCACAGCATTAAAGCCAGGACCAAGAGGCTCCAGGACAGCTTCTTCCACCAGGCCATCAGACTGATTAATTCACATGGATACGATTGTATTTCTGTGCTATTGATTGTCCTGTTGTACACACTATTTATTACAAATGACTATTGATGCACCATCAATAACTCACTCTGAGACGTAAAAGCGAGGTATCGGCTTTTATTGACTGGAAGAAGAAACAAGCAGTGAGTGACCACCATACTACATCCTGGAGACTGAGAGGCCGGGCTCAGACCTCAATTGCCTTTATACTGGGGTCTGTGGGAGGAGCCACAGGAGCAGTCATCAGGGGCGTGTCCAGACAGGTATATGTAGTTCACCACAACTATAAATTGCCCATAGATGGAAAAGTAATATAAAGATTTTTACTGATGTATGTGAAGGATGTAAGAAAAAAAGTCAGTTCAACTCAATTCAAAAATTCAAAACTTCTGGCAACAGCACATGAACATCTGTTTAATATCCTCTATTGAATAAATACAGCAGTATAACATAGCCTGCTGATTTCCAGCTAATGTTGATAATCCATGACATTAGCACCCTCCTGCCATTGCCCCTCTTTATGCTCTGAGTGAAGACTGAATGGTCCTGCTGGGATGTGGCAGGTTACTTGTGAAATGGAAACTGATTTAAAAACCCAACAAGCCTGGGGAAACAGAAACCTCTCCCTGGTTTAACAGCTGGAGATGATTAACTCTTTGATGTACCATGTCCTGCACGGTATTTGGTTGGTGTACAGACCGGCCAGCAGGTAAGAGGCAATGCCAGTGGTGGGAGGCTGCAGCAAGGTGCCCAGGGAGTAACGTGTAGAAGGTTTGGGCAGACAGGTTGGAAAGATTTATAACTGGTGCAGAGAGAGAGCTGTGATTGTTAGGGCTGTGGAAGACTGTTGAATGGGAATAGGGGAGAGTGGGGATGATTGAAATTGGGTGGCTGAATGCTTCCTTCAGGTGTTTCTGATTGATGTCCCCTGTTTTCCTTTCACTAGCACCTCCTAGGAGGCCAGCAAGAATGGGCTCCAAATGCATTATGAGATATGCTAATTAAGCACCCCACTCTCCACCTTTGATCCAAGTGTGAGTTGGTGGTGGGCTGGAGTCGCTTGTTGTGGAAGGTGAGGGAAGAGTTGTGACTGAGCCCTGTGAGTTTCTCTTCACTGATCGTTTAATTAGAACTCGAGGCCTCTGAAAGAAACCCTTCCATTCCCACAGTTGCTGCATAAAGGTGCAGGAGGTTGCTTCAATCACCTGGGTTCAAGTTGTCAGGAAAAAAACGTTGATGGTCCCAGTTCACACTGTCTAACTTACCCTGTACTGAGTGTGAAGTGTTTTGCTTCTGCTGCCTGAGATGTGTGTCTACTCCATAGTAGTAACTTTTACCGAGAGTTCCGTTTTGACTTTTTCTCTCACACCTGTGTGAATCTTTGACCCCCATGTGCACTGTCAAGCAGAAAGTAAAAGCTGGTTAAACTCTTTTTGTTCTGTCTACACTATAAAAACTGATTTGTTATAATTTCACTATCATTTTGATGTTTGTTTTCTCGGGATTTGGCAATAAGTTTTATTTCACTCTGCTAAATCTTGTTGTGAAACAATGATGGTATTGATATCTGTGGCTGCTCACGGAGCCAAATGTTTTATAGATTTGGTGCTGCCTTAAACAATTAATATCTTTGTGTTTCACAGGGAGCATTATGAAAAGCATGGAAATAAGGGTAAGAGATCACTAGAACTCGATAGCAGGAAATCATCTTTTATTTGCAATGTTATGCATACAATCTTGATTCCAGGATCACAAGAGACTTAAACAGAGTTTCTTTCAACAATGAAGTAGTTTTACTCATGACTTAATCTTTGTGTGTTTTAGCGTTACCTCCACCGATTTCAAAGTAACATATGCAAATATTCTGCTTGCTGGATTATGTCAAAGAGGATGAACCTGCCCCGTTGGTTTGGTGAAAATAGTGAGATGTAGATAACCCGTGCATTTACTGAAGTTTATCAGTCCAAGCAATTCCACTGAAACTGCGTAGATATTGCCATGCATCCACATGAGATCAGGCCAGAGCCACCAGCTCATTTTGGACATTATCCTGGAGTTTTTATGATTTGCTGCTTCCATCCTCTGCCACAGTTTGTCTGACTTGCGTTTCCTTCCGTGTCATTGCCTACCCACTCTTTGGGCCCTTCGGTATTCACTTACATAGTTCTTGATTCTAGAGGCTCAGATGGGTTGTTAATCTGAGTGGGGCTCATGTTTGCGCTTCACTGTAACATGAAGAGGAAGTGTTCCTGTTCTAGGAACCTTGAGCCCAGTGACCTAATGTTTACTCTGGGCTGGATCCAGGATGCATCAAGTAATCCACTTGATTTCCTGGAACATTAGAATCTCAGAAACATTCTGGGCCACAGGTTCAGTTTAGCTTAGATCAGTGGAGCAGTGTAGTCAGTTCCATCTTTCTTCTTTCCCTGGAGCCTCCCACGCTCTAGGGAAAGTAACTTCAAGTAGCTTCTGTTAAGCCCTCAAGCTCTGACTTGACCCTACTTTCACCTGTCTTGGAGGCAGTGAGTCCCAGATCAAAACCGTTCTCTGCATGAAGAAATATTTTTCTTTCACTGCCCATCTACCATATTGGCCCCTCAACATAACATTTTCCCCTCACTTTGGAGCTGCCTCCTGTCCCTGAATCAATAATTTCTTTATGTTTATTACAGTCTTGTTCTTCTCCGTAACAGTCCCTCTTGATTGAGGGTGACTTGCTTCCGCTCCCAGTTTATGGATTCTGAGGTGGCTAATGAGGAAACCCTTTGCAGGCTGTTCTGTAGTTGAGACAGGAGACATCCGAAGGGTAGTTGCCCTCTTCCTGCTGCCTTTGTGTTTTCTTGAAACATGGGCTCAAGGTTAAGTCTCCCTTCAAACCTTCTGTTAAAAGTTTCCTCTCCAAGAATAACAGTCTCACTTTCTCCAGTCGAAACCTATACCTGAAATTCCACTTTTGAGAATCATTCTTGCAAATCATTTCTGCCAGGACTTTTACATTCTTCTTAAAATGGGGCAACCAGAACTCAGTGCAATGCTGCAGCTGGAGTGTAAACTATGTTTTATAAAGGCTCAATAAAAACTGCTTGTTTTTGTGCTCTTCACCAATAATTATGAAACTCAAGATCTCACACACTTTTTATATGCCCCATCATTTTATAAGAGCTATACACATGTCTCTGTATTGACTTGTAGCTAACACTGTCTGACCAATCTAGCAGCCCTTTTCGGTCTGTTTGTATTTTCTATAAAATATACTTGAACCTCTGTGCAAAGCCTGGAGAGAGCTGGTGACAGGCTATCCATACTCCTTGGTATTGAACCTGATGCACCATCAATAACTCTAGGAGACTGGAAGTGAACGATAGGCTTTTATTAACAGTAAAAAGGGAGCACGACATCTCGAAGACTGAGGGAGGGGCAGTGCCCCAATCGCCTTTATACCGGGGTCTGTGGGAGGAGCCACAGGAGCAGTCAGCAGGGGGCGTGTCCAGACAGGTATATGTAGTTTACCACATTCACCCCTCCTTTGTTTCAAAAGAAAGTCCCCATGGAGCGAAGTTTCTTACAAGTATATTTACAGGTTAAGTCTATCAGGTGGTTGAATCTGTCGCTGCGATCTACGTAGCACCGGCTGTGGTGCCAGCCCGTTAGGAGTCAGTAATCCCTCATGCGTCTGTGTGGCGCCCGATATGGGAGGGTTGTGAAGAGTCTGTGTAGGGCTTGGCGTGTGCGGTATCTCGTGGGTATACACCTCGGTGGGTACGGGGTTCATAGTCACCGTGGAGTGTTCGGGGTAGGGGTCTGATGCTCCTGTGGGCGCCAGGTCGCGGATGGAGACCGTGTCCTCCCGCCCATCAGGTAAGACCACGTAGGCATACTGGGGGTTAGCATGAAGTAGGTGAACCCTCTCGACCAGTGGGGAGTATTTATTGCTCCTCGCATGTTTCCGGAGCAGCACTGGCCCTGGGAACATCAGCCAAACCGGTAGGGTGGTCCCAGTGGCCGACTTCCTGGGAAAAGAAAAGAGTCGCTCATGAGGGGTGTCATTGGTGGACGTACATAACAGGGAGCGGATGGAGTGGAATGCCTCGGGGAGGACCTCCTGTCATCGAGAGACCGGCAATCCCTTTGACTTAAGGGCTAAGAGTGTGGCTTTCCACACCGTGGCATTCTCCCTCTCCACCTGTCCATTTCCCCGGGGATTATAGCTCGTGGTCCAACTAGTAGCAATGCCCCTAGCCAGCAGGTACTGGCGCAGCTCGTCACTCATAAAGGAGGACCCTCTATCACTGTGGATATAGCAGGGATATCCGAACAGAGTGAAGAGCTGGCGCAGGGCTTTTATGATGGTCATGGCGGTGGTATCAGGGCAGGGGATGGCAAAGGGGAACCGCGAGTACTCGTCGAATATGTTGAAAAAGTAGACATTGCGGTCGGTGGAGGGAAGGAGGCCCTTAAAGTAGACACTCAGTCGCTCAAAGGGGCGGGTGGCCTTGATAAGTTGTGCCTTTTCAGTTCGGTAGAAGTGTGGTTTGCACTCAGCGCAGACTTGACAGTCCCTGGTCATCGTCCTGATTTCCTCAAGGGAGTAAGGCAGGTTCCGGGCTTTCACAAAGTGGAAAAGCCAGGTGACCCCCGGGTGGCAAAGATCTGCATGGAGGGTGTATAGCCGTTTGAGCTGCATGCTGGCACATGTTCTCCAGGATAGGGCATCAGGGGGCTCATTGAGCCTTCCAGGCTGGTACAGGATGTCATAGTTGTAGGTGGAGAGTTTGATTCTCCACCTCAAAATTTTATCATTTTTGATTTTGCCCCATTGTTGGTTGCTGAACATGAACGCAACTGAGCGCTGGTTGGTCAGCAAGGTGAACATTTTGCCGGCGAGATAGTGCCTCCAGTGCCTAATAGCTTCCACTATGGCCTGGGCTTCTTTCTCCACTGCGGAGTGCCGAATTTCAGGGCCTTGAAGGGTACGAGAGAAGAATGCTACCGGCCTTCCTGCCTGATTGAGGGTAGCAGCCAGCGCGAAGTCAGTACTTGGAAGGGAATGGTCTCGTCCACCGCATGCATTATTGCTTTGGCAATGTCCCCTTTAATGCGGCTGAAGGCCGTGTGGGCCTCGGCTGAGAGGGGAAATGCAGTGGACTTGACCGGGGGCGGGCCTTGTCTGCGTAGCGAGGGACCCATTGGGCATAATAGGAAAAGAAGCCCAGGCACCGTCTGAGGGCTCTGAGGGTGTTGGGAAGAGCGAGTTCCAACAGGGGGCACATACGGTCGGGGTCAGGGCTAATTACCCCGTTTTCCACGACATACCCAAGGATAGCAAGTCGGGTGGTTCCGAACACGCACTTGTCCCTGTTATAGGTAAGGTTAAAAGCTTTGGCCGCTTGGAAAAATTGTTGGAGGTTGGTGTCGTGATCCTGCCAGTCGTGACCGCAGATGGTGATGTTATCCAGATATGGGAATGTGGCTTTGAGTTGGCACTGGTCCACCATCCGGTCCATTTCCCTCTAGAAGATAGAGACACCATTCGTGACACCGAAGGGGACACGCAGGAAGTGATAGAGCCTGCCGCCCGCCTCGAAGGCGGTGTAGGGGCGGTCCTCTGGGCGGATGGGGAGCTGATGGTAAGTGGATTTTAGGTCTATGGTCGAGTACACCTTGTACTGAGCTATCTGGTTGACCATATCCGCGATGCGGGGTAGGGGGTACGCGTCAAGCTGCGTGAATCTATTGATGGTCTAGCTATAGTCCACGACCATCCTATTTTTCTGCCCGGTCCGAACAACAACCACCTGGGCCCTCCAAGGACTTGTGCCTGGCTCAATGATCCCCTCCCTGAGCAGCCGCTGCACCTCTGACTGAATGAAGGCCCTGTCCCCCGCGCTGTACCTCCTGCTTTTAGTTGCCACAGGTTTACAGTCGGGGGTCAGGTTGGCGAACAGCGGTGGGGGAGGGATCTTGAGGGTGGAGAGGCCACAGGTGGGGTCAGTAGCGCAGCTGTTGGCATGGTGCTGGGTGGGATGTGTGGGTCGGTGTGTGTGTGTGTGGACAGTAGCGGGGTATGTGACGAAGTCCCACAAAACTGAGGATTTCTGACAGTGAGTGGTGGGAGGGGCCCGTCATACACCATTGTCACACTTTTCAGGTGGCTCTGGAAGTCCAGCCCCAATAGCACAGGGGCACACAGTTGAGGCATAACCAGTAAGACAAAGTCCCAATATTTTGTACGCTGCACCACTAGTGTCGCTACACAACCCACCCGGATGTCTGTGGAATGCGATCCAGAAGCCACGGTGACCCTCTGGCTTACCGGCCGTGTCACGAGTCCGCAGCGTTGCACCGTGTCTGGGTGAATAAAACTCTTAGTGCTGCCCGTGTCAAACAGGCAGCTAGTCCTGTGCCCCTCCACCAGGATGTCCATCATTGACCTTGCGAGCTGGTGTGGGGCGCTTTGGTCGAGGGTCACGGAGACCAGAGTTGAATCGCCGTCTTGGTCCGGCGTGGTGGAGTGCCCGGTAAGCACCGGTGGGTAGGAGGCGGTGTGAGGTGACGCCGACCAAGATGGCCGCCCCATGCCTCGCACGCGGCGGGCAGGCAAGATGGTGACCCCCATGCATCGCACGAGATACTGCTCGACCCCGCTTGTGGTTTGGATTTACAGGCCTTGGCGAAGTGGCCCTTCTTCCCATAGCTGGAGCAGGTAGCTGCTCAGGCCGGGCAGCGTTTTCAGGGGTGATTCTCGAGTCTGCAGAAGTAACACTTCACGGACTTGCGAATGGCAGCAGCCGTGGTCAATTCATCGGCGGGTTGCAGGGACTTCACGGACTCGCGACTGGCAGCAGCTGAAGTCGATTCGTCGGCGGGTTGCGGGGTCTGCAGCGTCCATGAGGCCAGAGGGAGATTGCGCGCCTGGAGAGTGTCAGCGTTGTGCAGAGCGGCCTCCAGCGTGTCGGCCAGCTCGATCGCCGAATGTAAGGTAAGATCGGCGTGTTCCAGCAGCCGCTGGCGCACGTACACTGACCTGATCCCCCTAATGAAGGCGTCTCTTACTAGCAGCTCCGCATGCTGCTAAGCCGTCAGTTCTCTGCAGTCGCAGGCCCGCACAAGTGTCTGTAGGGCCCGGACAAACTCAGTGTTCGACTCTCTGGCCCACTCCTGCCATTTCGCTAAGCAATGTCTTGCATAGATGGTGTTCACCGGCTGCAGGTATTGTCTTTTGAGGGCATCCATTGTGCCCTGGTGCTCGGTTGGTCCCTGATCATGGAGTAGACCCGCGGACTGACCCTGGAGAGGAGAGCTCTGTGCATCGTGGCAGGCTCGGTCACTTGAATCTCCTTCAGGTATGATTTGAAGCATGCTAGCCAGAGTTCGAAAGCGTCGCCGGTTTCCTGGGATTGAGGGTCGAGATCCAATCTGTCGGGTCGTAAAATGCTCTCCATGTTTTAAAATTGCTGTTAATAAAGTTGATGCACCATCAATAACTCTAGGAGACTGGAAGTGAACGATAGGCTTTTATTAACAGTAAAAAGGGAGCACGAGATCTCGGAGACTGAGGGAGGAGCAGTGCCCCAATCACCTTTATACCGGGGTCTGTGGGAGGAGCCACAGGAGCAGTCAGCAAAGGAGTGTGTCCAGACAGGTATATGTAGTTTACACAGAACCCTTCCTGGCAAGCTTGCCAATGCACTGAGTGTACTCATCAGCTGCCTTCACCTCACCTCCACACAGCAAGAGGTTAGAGATCTCAGTGAACACTCGGCCATTTGATCAGCACAGATCTTTAATACTTGACTGTTACCCCATCTGGGAGGTTTGCTTTTTGTGGGTTCACCCTCCTGAAGCCTGTACGCACGTCATCCTCAGAGACTGAAATCACTGGGCCATCGGAGGGTGTTGAAGTTTGTGATGGTTCCTCCATGTTTTGATGGTCAAAGTGAGCGTAGAAGGCATCGAGCTCATCTGGAAGTGAAGGTCTGTTGTCATCTATGTAGCTTGATTTAATTTTTTAAGAGTTGATAGTATTCAAGCCCTGCCACAGCTGTTCAACTTCCTTCAGTGATTCAAGTTTAGTCTGGAATTGCCTCTTTGCCCGTGAGATGGCTGTCTGGAGATTGTACGTGGACCTCTTGTCACCAGACTTGAATGCCTCTGATCTGGTCCTCAGAAGACTGAAGATCTTGTGGATCATCCAGGGCTTCTGGTCGGGGCAGACTCTGATTGATTTTGTGAGGATACACTTGTCTACAACTGTTTCAATAAAGTTCCTGGCAACCATGATGTATTCATTCAGATGTGTCCTTGACCACGGACCAGTCCACCAACTTGAAACAATCCCATGGCCGCTCCTCTGCTTCCCCAGAGCACTTCTTTGTTGTCCTAATCTCAGGAGCCCGTTCTTTAGCCTCTGACTGAATGCAAGTAGCAGAAGGGCAGCCAAGTGATCAAATTTATGGAAATGCAGTCTGGGCATGAAACAGAAGGCTTAGTATAACAGTGGTCATGTGTGTCGGGATCTCTGGTGCTACAGGCTGATGGTAATTGGCAGGGAATTCTTCAAACAAGCCTGATTGAAGTCTCTGACTATGATTTGAAATGTGTCGGTCTGGGCTGTTTCTTGTTTGGAGATGGCATCGTGCAGTATCTCACGTGCTTGATTTTAATCTGCTGCTAGTGGCAAGTAATCTATAGTTAGGATTATGGAGGAGAACTCCTTAAGTAAATAGAAAGGTTAGCATTTGACCATTAGGTGTTCAAGGTCAGAGGAATGTGAGTTTGAGAAAACTGCCTCATCATAGCACCACTGAGAGTTTATCAGAAAGCACACACCTCCTCCTGTCTCTGTATCAGCAGTTTGCTTCAATCTGTGATTTGAGAAGCCTTCAGATCTGATCACCGTACCTGGTGTGCTGGAAGTAAGCCACATCTTGGTCAAACATAGAACACAACAATCTTTCATTTTCTCCAATAGAGCAATCTTTCCCTCAGGTCCTCAATTTTGTTCTCCAGCGACTGCACATGTGCTAGTAAGATGCTAGGTAGAGGGATCTCATTCCTCTGTGTTTCATCTTGGATTGGGGTTCCCCACCTCCCGCCTCAGCTCTGGCCATGGCAATGAACCTTTGTCTGCTGAAAGGTGCCGTACCTGCATGCTTGAGAGTTAAGTTCACCAAGTCCTTCGTAATATCGTGAAATCTGTAGTTCATTAAGTTGTTTTAAAAGTATATTGCTTAAAGGGAGATTACGTGCTGAAGATTGTAGTGGAGTGTTTACTGATATCTTCAGTCTCTTGCTTTGGCTTTCTAAGGCACTTATCCTGGTTCCTAAGAAGAACCTGCCTCAATGACTATTATCAAGTGGCACTTACATCCACAGTGATGAAGTACTTTGAGAAGTTGGTGTGAAACATATCAACTCCTGCCTGAGGAGTGACTTAGATCTGCTCCAGTGTGCCTACCAGAGTAACAGGTCCACAGCAGATGCCATCTCATTGGCTCTTCACTCAACCTCGGAACATCTGGACAGCAAAGATTCACATATCCGGATTCTCATTATCGACTACAATATCATTATCCCCTCAAGACTAATCAAATTGGTTCAAGACCTTGGCCACAATACATGCTTGTACAATTGGAACTTGCCAAAGCCTCCCACTCCAACAATAGATGCTCCAATAATGATCGCTACACCTACACCTCCCTTCCTTTCATTGGCTCAAACAAAACTCAGTCTCGATGAGACTTGTTCTTTTCAAATAGCTCTCACTTTGCAACAATGTCTCAAATGAAGTAGAAGAATCCGGGGGTGTTGACGATAAAGTGGGGAGAATGAGATGTAATGCAAATCGGGATTAGCCCAAATGTTGGTCGATGGTTGTTGAGCTGAAGGGCCTTTTCTGTAATCTATGTTCATGAACTCTGGCTGAATGAGAGCAGAAGGTAAGCATCTTTTAAAGTAAGCACCAACACAGGTTCCAGCCACTAAACAATTCTCTCCGAAGGTCTGCAAGCTAGCCTTATTAGTACAGGAGAGCATTAATTAAAGCTGCATTGGTTCCTGCTGAAACTTAAAAGCATTCAACACTTATTGCTGGCTGACACCGAAATCCTCAAAAGGAGTGGGAAGTAGGAAGCAGATGCTCATCTGGACCACAATCACCATGGTTACTGGATTTCTGGTAAGATGTTCGTAGTGGTCTCTCCGGGTTCAACGAATGATACAAGTGTGTGTTTAAATGTTTGTCTTGTGATGACAAGACCCTGTTGGATATTGGTAATATAAAATACTCCAAAGGTTGGTTAATTGGCGAGACTGCTGGTGGGGGAATTGCGTGACCTTGGTTGTATTGTAGACCAGGGCCTTATGCCGTTGCGTTGCCTGTTACAGCCACCCGGGGAGGAGGGGCCAGAGCTGGTGTGGGGGAGAGCAGAGGCCTGGTGGGCACATTGGAAATACCCGTGCTGTGTTGAGGGCTGGCCCCTCCCAATGGTGCTGCTCCCCAGTGTTTGCTCCCCGGAAGACAAGCTGGAATCAGTGCGAGGCAATCTGATTTGCCTTTGTCTACTGAACCAGTGCAAGGTGAGGAACTGCTGCATACTTGTTCTTGCAGAAATATGCTCCAGGTCAATATAACATCAATTTTCATGCCATACCACTCAGGGACTTGTGTTAATGGTATTTTTTTGTGACTGTATGTGCTATCGTAACCACCACATACATGCTGTGCTGTGTGTGACTGTATGTACTGTGTTTTGCACCTTGGCACTGGAGGAATGTTGTTTCACTTAGCTGTATACATCTGTATGGTTGAACAGCAATTGAGCTACTGTTCCCTTTTGTCGTCACAGTGTAGTGGCAAGGGCAAGCCTCTAGATGGCACTCTGGATCAGCTTCTCAATTTCTTCATTCTCTGTTTCAATTTCATTTCTTTTCATATGTTTGAAACCAAATTCTTCAGTTTTGCATCAAATGCATATTTTATTTTTCACACACTTTTATTCTGTAACTATTTGAAAACACAATAAAAAAAGTTAAAAAAAAAAAAGAGCACTTTAGACTCCTTTCCTTTCTGGTGGACCTATTACTTTTTTTTTGTTATGTGTGTTTGTTTGGAGCTGGTCCAGTTTTGGGTTGGATTAGTTTCCTCTGTCCTTCGGAAATCATGATTATCTCAGTCCATACAAACCCTGACTCTGTTGTAATCATTCACAGTATCACGATGACAGCCAATTCCTTCACAGCCCTGATACTCCCTCACTTTTGCAAGCAGTGCCATTAACCTGCCGTAATGGCTACCGCTCCAGGTCCTGCTGTTCGGATATGCTATACTAATTAATTCATTTTCATGTGTTTGATTTTTCGTGATATTTTAAAATGCAGTATCTTCCCCTTCTCCATCTACTTTAGGACATGTTGATCAGGCTAGTCTTGAACCTGCCTCTGAGGAGCAGCCTTCATGAGGGAAAACCTCATCCAGCTCAGACAGGGTACCTGGCCAAGTACTAAAGACCTTTGCTGAACGACTTGCTGGAGTGTCCACTGAGATCCTTAACCTCTTGTTTCAGCAATCTGACGTACTCACCTGCTTCAAGCAGACTTCACTTATACTGCTGCCCAAGAAGAACCTTCTTCAATGACTATCATCCAATAGCATTTACTTCCACAGTGATGAAGTGTTTTGAGAGGCTGGTGATGAAACATAACAACTCCTGCCTGAGAAGTGACTCAGATTCACTCCAACTTGTCTACTGTCACAACAGGTCAACAACAGATGCCATTTCATTGACTCTTCAATCAACCCTGGAACATCTGGACAGCAAAGATGCATGCATCAGGATGTTCATTTTTGAATACAGCTTGGCATTCAGTACTATCAACCCCTCAAAACTAATCAATAAGCTCCAAGACCTTGGGCTCAGTACCTCCTTGTGCAATTGGATCCTCAATTTCCTCACTGTAAACCTGTCAGTTTAGATCGGCAACATCATCTCCTCCACAATCTCCATCAGCACAGGTGCACCACAAGACTGTGTGCTTAGCCCCATTAACTACTTGTTTTACACTTATGACTTTGTGGCTTAGTACAGCTCCAATGTCATATTCAAGTTTGCTGATGACACCACTGTCATTGGCCAAATCAAAGGTGGTGACGAATCAGCATATAGGAGGGTAATTGAAAATTTGTCTGTGTGGTTCCACAACAACAACCTCTTACTCAATGTCAACAAGACGAAGGAGCTGATCATCGACTTCAGGAGAAGGAAACCAGAGGTCCATGAGCCAGTCCTCATCAGAGGTGGAGAGGGTTGACGACATTAAATTCCTAGGTGTCATCATTTCGGAGGACTTGTCCTGGACCTAGTACTTAAATACAATTATGAAGATAGTACAGCAGAGCCTCTACTTCCTTAGCAGCTTGTGAAGATTTGGCATGACATCAAAACTCTGACAAACTTCTACAGATGGAGAGTGTGTTGACTGGCTGCTTGGCAGCCTGGTATGGAAACAACAATGCCCTTGAACAGAAAAATCCTACAAATAGTAATGGATACGGCCCCATCCGTCACAGGTAAAGCCTTCCCTAACATTGTGCACATCGACACAGGGCTTTGTCACAAGAAAGCAGCATCCATCATCAGGGCCCCCACCGCCCAGGTCATGCTGTCTTCTCCCTGCTGCCTTCAGTAAGGTGGTAAAGGAGCCTCAGGACTCTCCACCAGGTTCAGGAACAGTTACTTACCCCTCAGCCATCAGCATCTTGAACCAAAGAGGATAACTTTTTTCAACTTTACTTGTCCCATCACTGAAACCTTCCCGCAACCTATGGATTCACTTCCAAGGACTCTTCATTTCATGTTCTCAATTTTTATTGCTTACTTATTTATTATTATTATTATTATTATTATTATTATTATTATTATTATTCTTTCTTTCTTTTTTATTTGCACAGTTTGTTGTCTTTTGCACTCTGGTTGAAAGCCCAGAGAGGTCTTTCATTGATTCTACTGTAGCGGTGTGCTACACACAGCGCTGAAATAATGACACGCAGTCGGCGAGTTGCAGTTGCAAAAGAGATTTATTCAAACTTCGCGGCCTCGCTTTGAAGCCTTCCTGTTCCTGCCCTCCCCGGGCGGGAATGCTGTAGGGGGTGCATATTCACAGTCCCGTCCCGCGCGCGGGCTTTTCCCCTTGCTGGTGAAGAAGGCCTGGCACCCTTTTTGGGACTGGCCTCAATGCCGGTGCGTGCCGCTTTGTGACCCGGTTCGAGTTCGCTGGGAAGTGGGTCGCCACATAACCCCCCCCCCCCCCACATCCCCCAATGTCCACAGTCTGGGTCGGACTCTGTTTGAGAGATCTGCCTCTGCACCGCGGTGCCTGAGCTCCGACCAGCTGCACCAAGTCCACATGGGCCGGTTTGAGTCGGTCCACCGTGAAAACCTCCTCTTTCCCCCCAATGTCCAGCATGAATGTGGACCCGTTGTTTCTGATCACTGTAAACGGCCCCTCGTAGGGCCGCTGTAGCAGAGTCTGCCCCATCGTACAAAAACAAACTTACAGTTCTGCAGGTCTTTGGGTACGCAGGTCGGGTTCTGCCCATGCTGCGAAGTGGGTATGGGGGCCAGGTTACCGAGCCTCTCGCGTAGTCTGCCCAGGACTGCTGCGGGTTCTTCCTCGTGCCCCCTTGGGGCTGGTATGAACTCCCCGGGGACGACCAGGGGTGCGCCGTACACCAACTCGGCCGATGAGGTGTGCAGATCTTCTTTGGGCGCTGTGCGGATTCCGAGCAGGACCCAGGGAAGCTCGTCCACCCAGTTAGGCCCTTTGAGGCGGGCCATGAGAGCTGACTTCAGGTGACGGTGGAAACGCTCCACTAGTCCATTGGACTGTAGGTGGTAGGCAGTTGTGTGGTGCAGCTGTGTCCCCAAAAGGCTGTCCATAGCTGACCACAGGCTGGAGGTGAACTGAGCGCCTCTGTCGGAGATAATGTGGGCCGGTACACCAAAGCGAGATACCCAGGTGGCGATCAGTGGCGCAAGATTTGGAGGTGGTGTCGGTGAGCGGAACCGCCTCTGGCCATCTTGTGAACCGGTCCACGATAGTGAGGAGGTGCCACGCTCCACGCGACACTGGCAGGGGGCCCACGATATCCACGTGAATGTGGTCGAAACGCCGGTGGGTGGGGTGGAACTGCTGCGGCAGAGCTTTGGTGTGCCGCTGCACCTTGGCTGTTTGGCAGTGCATGCACGTTCTGGCCCATTCACTGACCTGCTTGCGGAGTCCGTGGCAAACGAACCTGTTGGAGACCATCCGGACGGTTGTCCTGATGGAGGGGTGCGCTAAGTTGTGAATGGAGCTGAAAACGCGCCGCCGATAGGCTGCCGGGACGACGGGACGGGGTTGGCCGGTGGTGACATCACAGAGTAGGGTCCTCTCACCTGGGCCTACGGGAAGGTCCTGGAGCTGCAAACCGGAGACCGCAGTACTGTAACTAGGGATCTCCTCGTCTGCCTGCTGCGCCTCCGCCAGTGCTTCATAGTCTACCCCCTGGAACAGGGCTTGGATGTTAAGTCTGGAGAGAGCGTCTGCCACGACATTGTCCTTTCCCGAGACATGCCGGACATCCATCGTGTATTCGGAGATGTAGGACAGATGTCGCTGCTGGTGGGACGACCAGGGGTCAGATGCTTTCGTGAACACAAAGGTAAGTGGTTTGTGGTCTGTGAATGTGGTGAAGGGCCTACCTTCTAAGAAGTACCTGAAATGCTGGATTGCCAGGTATAGCGCCAACAGTTCCCGGTCGAAAGCACTGTATTTGAGCTCGGGTGGTCGTAGGTGTTGGCTGAAGAACGCCAGGGGTTGCCAGCGACCCTCGATGAGTTGCTCCAGCACCCCACCAACTGCCGTGTTGGATGCGTCCACTGTGAGGGCGGTAAGGACGTCCATTCTGGGGTGCACTAGCATCGCGGTGTTTGCCAAGGCTTCTTTGGTTTTAATGAAAGCGGCTGCGGACTTGTCGTCCCAGGTAATGTCCTTGCCCTTACCCGACATCAGGGCGAACGGGGGCGCATGATCCGGGCAGCTGAAGGGAGGAAGCGGTGGTAGAAATTCACCATACCCACGAATTCCTGAAGGCCTTTGATTGTGTTGGGTCAGGGGAAATGGCGGACTGCGTCTACCTTGGCGGGCCGAGGGGTTGCCCCGTCTTTAGTAATCCTGTGGCCCAGGAAGTCGATGGTGTCGAGCACGAACTGGCGTTTGGCCGGGTTGATTGTCAGGCCGTATTCACTCAGTCGGGCGTAGAGTTGACGGAGGTGGGACAGATGCTCCTGATGACTGCTGCTGGCTATGAGGATGTCGTCCAAATAGATGAAAACGAAGTCCAGGTCGCGTCCCACCGCATCCATTAACCGCTGGAACATCTGTGCGGCATTCTTCAGGCCGAACGGCATGCGGAGGAACTCGAAAAGGCCGAACGGAGTGATGAGTGCTGTTTTGGAGATGTTGTCCGGATGCATCGGGATTTGATGGTATCCCCGGACGAGGTCTACCTTGGAGAAGATCCGTGTGCTGTGCAGGTTTGCTGCAAATTCCTGAATGTGCGGCACAGGATAGCGGTCCAGTGTTGTAGCCTCGTTCAGCCTGCGGTAGTTGCCGCATGGTCTCCAGCCCCCTGTTGCTTTGGGCACCATGTGCAGGGGGGAGGCCCATGGGCCGTCGGACCGCCGTATGATCCCCAATTCCTCCATCCTCTTGAACTTCTCCTTCGCCAGTCGGACCTTGTCTGGGGGAAGCCTTCGAGCACGGGCCTGGAGGGCAGGTCCCTGGGTCGGGATGTGGTGCTGTACTCCGTGTCTGGGCATGGCTGCCGTGAACTGCAGTGCCAAAACCGATGGGAAATCCGCCAGGACGCTGGTGAAGTCGTTGTCAGACAGCGTGGTGGAGTCTAAGTGTGGGGCCGGCAACTGGGCTTCACCCAGGGAGAACGTTTGAAAGGTCTCGGCATGGACCAGTCTCTTCCTTGCAGGTTGACCAGTAGGCTGTGAGCTCGCAAAAAATCTGCCCCCAGGAGTGGTTGGGCTACAGCGGCCAGAGAGAAGTCCCACGTGAACCGGCTGGAGCCGAACTGTAGCCGCACCGTACGGGTGCCGTAGGTCCTTACTGTGCTGCCATTTGCAGCCCTCAGGGTGGGACCCAGTTCTCTGTTGCGGGTGCTGTAACTCGTCGGAGCTAAGACACTGATCTTGGCTCCGGTGTCGACCAAAAAGCGGCGTCCTGACTATTTGTCCCAGACATACAGGAGGCTATCCTGATGGCCAGCCGCCATAGCCATCAGCGGCGGTTGGCCCTGGCATTTCCCGGGAACGTGCAGGCCGGGCTACAGCGGCGGGCTTCTGCGCCCCACCGCTGGTGGTAGAAGCACCATTGTGCGTTGGTCTCCTCACCCCTGCCTCTGGAGTTAGTGGGCTCTGCGGCCGGGCCTGGTCTGGTTTGTTGCTGGGAGCATGGCCTGGTGATCTGTGCGACGGACGCCCCACTCTCCTTCTTGGCTTTCCACAGCAAGTCTGCCCGGCCGCCACCTTCCGAGGGTCGTTGACAGCAGCAGGTGTATGTCCTCGGGCAGCTGCTCCAGGAACACCTGCTCAAACATGAGGCAGGGCTTGTGTCCTCCAGCCAGGGCCAGCATCTCGTTCATCAAAGCTGATGGTGGCCTGTCTCCCAAACCATCCAGGTGCAGTAAGCAGGCAGCTCGCTCGCACCGTGAGAGTCCGAAAGTCTTTATGAGCAAGGCTTTGAATTCTGTGTATTTGCCGTCCTCCGGGGGCGACTGTATGAACTCCTCAACCTGGGCGGCTGTCTCCTGATCGAGGGAGCTCACCACGTAGTAGAAACGTGTGGCATCCGAGTTTATCTGCCAAATGTGGAATTGGGCTTCTGCTTGCTGGAACCGTAGGTGAGGTCACAGCGTCCAGAAGCTTGGCACTTTTAACAAAACTGCATGAACAGATGTGGCGTCATTCATCTCCGGTCCAAATATCATTTGGGCCATCGGGGTCACCAATTGTAGCGGTGTGCTACACACAGCGCTGAAATAACGACACGCAGTCGGTGAGTTGCAGTTGCAAAAGAGATTTATTCAAACTTCGCGGCCTCGCTTTAAAGCCTTCCTGATCCCGCCCTCCCCGGGTGGGAATGCTGTAGGGGGCACGTATTCACAGTCCCGTCCCGCGCGCGGGCTTTTCCCCTTGCTGGTGAAGCAGACTTGGCGCCCTCTTTGGGACCGGCCTCAATGCCGGCACGCGCCGCTTTGTGAGCCGGTTCAAGTGCGCTGGGAAGTGGGTCGCCACACTACTATAGTTATTGGATTTATTGAGGATGCCCACAAGAAAATAAAATTAATCTCAGAGTTGTATAGGTGACATATATGTACTTTGAACAACACACACAAAATGCTGGTGGAACACAACAGGCCAGGCAGCATCTATAAGGAGAAGCACTGTCGATGTTTCAGGCCGAGACCCTTCGTCAGGACTAACTGAATGGAGGGATACTAAGAAATTTGAAAGCATGAACATAGACTTCTCTAATTTCCGTTAATGCCCCTCCTTCCCTTCTTACCCCATCCCTGACATATTTAGTTGTTTTTTTTCTCTCTCTCTCTCTGCTCATCACTCTGCCTGTTCTCCATCTCCCTCTGGTGCTTCCCCTCCCCCCCCCCCCCACTTCTTTCTCCCGAGGCCTCCCGTCCCATGATCCTTTCCCTTCTCCAGCTCTGTATCACTTTCGCCAATCACCTTTCCAGCTCTTAGCTTCATCCCACCCCCTCCGGTCTTCTCCTATCATTTCGCATTTCCCCCTCCCCCCACTACTTTCAAATCTCTTAGTATCTCTCCTTTCAGTTAGTCCTGATGAAGGGTCTCGGCCCGAAACATCGACAGTGCTTCTCCTTATAGATGCTGCCTGGCCTGCTGCGTTCCACCGGCATTTTGTGTGTGTTGCTTGAATTTCCAGCATCTGCAGATTTCCTTGTGTATGTACTTTGAACTTTGGATTTAGACGAGTGTGAAGAAGCTTGATTTAAAGTATAGATTCTGAGAAGTCTTGATATGGTAGATGTAGAGAAGATGTTTCCTTTGGTGCAACAATCTAGAAATACAGATCATTGTTTAAAATAAAGGTCTGTCCCTTTACGATAGAGGAAGTGACTTTATTCACTCTCTTAGAGCTTTGTGAGTCTACAAAACTTTATTCCATAAATGATAGAGAAAGCAGAATCTCTGAATGTTTATAGGGTAGATGTGGGTAGTTCGTTGATAATCCTAGGAGTATAAGCTATGGAGTTTAGAGGTGACTCTCAGATTATACATAGTTTTATAAAATGGCAGAACAGGCCTGAGGGACTGCATAGCCTAATCCAACTGCTAATTTGTATGATCCTATATTTGCATGATCTTGTTCATGGCTGCATCACAATATTGATTCATTGAAACCTGCTGATTCTTTGATGTAATGGCTCACAGTAATTAGTTATGTTGCAATGATCACGAATATTCTTTTGTTTTCAGTGAATTATGATGTGAATGATTTATGCTGCTCTCACTGGATCAAATAAAACAGCTCTAAATTAAGTTTGTCAGTCTATGCCATTGTTTTAAAATCTTTGTGCAATCGCAGCGATACAGCATAGAAGAGCAAAGTACAGGAACAGGCCTTTCGGCCTACAATGTTGTGCCAAACCAATTAAATTAGTAATCAAATGGTCAACTAAGCTATTCTCATCTGCCTACACAATATTCATATTCTTCCATTTCCCTCACATTTATATCCCTATCGAAATGTCTCTCAGAAGTTCCCGACGTATCTGCTTCTACCACCAACCCAGACCGTGCGTTCCAGGCACCCAACACTCCCTTGCCTCTCACATCTCCTTTGAAATTATCCCCTCTCACCTTAAGTGCATGCCCTCTGCTGTTAGATATTTCAACATGAGAAAAAACACTTCCTGTCTATCTATGCCTCTCATAATCTTATGAATCTTTATCAGATCTCCACTCAGTCTCTGCCACTCTGGAGAAAATAACCCAAGTTTGTCCAACCTTTCATGATAGCACATGCCCTCTAATCCTGGCAGCATCCTGGTAAAATTCTTCTGCACCCTCTCCAAAGCCTTGACATCTTTACTATAGTGGGGTGACCAGAAATCTGAGCGATACTCCCAATGTGGCCTAACTAGAGCTCTATAAAGTTGCAACATAACTTCCTGACCTTTGAACTCAATGCCTTGACTAATAAAAGCAAAATTGCCACATACCACCTTAACCACTGCCTTATCAGTGTTAGCCATTTTCAGGGAGCAATGAACTAGGACCCCAATATCCCTCTGCTCAACAAAACTGTTCATGGTCTTGTCCTTAACAATGTTATATCTCTTTACATGTGAATACAAAGATGCAACACTTCACATTTGGCCCATTTAAACTCCATCTGCCATTTCTCTGCCCAAATCTGCAGTTGATCTATATCCTGCTGTATTCTTTGCTGGTGTTCCACACTATCAACTACACCAACAGTCTTCATATCATCTGCAAACTAACTAACACCCATTTATACTTTCATTCTCCAGAAGCATCAGAGATCCCTGCAGAACACCTCTAATGGCAGACTTCCCAATGGAATACTGTAAATCTCTTCGATCACTACCTTTTGTCTTCTATGGGCGAGCCAGTTCTGAATCCAAATAGCCAATTCACCATGGCTTCCCATGCATCTTAATCTTCTGGAGCAGACTCTCATGAGAAACCTTGTTAAATACCTTTCTATAATCCATGTGGACAACATCTACAGCTCTACCTTCATTGATCACCCTTGTCAAAAACTCAATCAAGTTACAAAGACACAACTCGCTCTGTACAAAGCTATGCTGGTTCTTCCTAATTAGGCCATGCTATACCAAGTGCTCATAAATCCTTTCCCTAAAAATTCTCTCAGTAACTTCGTTACTACTGATGTAATGCTCAGCAGTCTCTTGTTTCCAGGATTATCTATGGTTCCCTTCTTAAATAATGGAACAACATTTACTACTCGACTATCATCTGGGACCTTGCCAGTGGCTAGAGAGGACATAAGGATATTGGTCAAGGCCCCAACAATCTCTTCTTTTGCCTTCCTCAATAATCTGGGGTATATCCCATTAGGCCCTGGGGACTTATTCATCTTAAAGCTCCTTAAGAGACCCAACACTACCTCCTCCTTTACCATGAGATTCCCTAGCATATTAATACCATTTGCACTGAAGTCTCTAACCTCCATGTCCTTCTCTTTGCTAAATTCTGATAGGGTGGTTTAGGCTGCGTTGACATTACATTCTTTTGGAATATTAAGATAAAAGGTTATGACTCATGTACAGTGACTTGCAAAAGCTGATACAATCATAAAAACTTATACCAAAAAAGTAAACCATTCTGCTCACTCAAGATGATGCTTCATCTCATTTTCCTACTCTTTATTTATCCGTTTCACATTCTTTCATTCATGTAAATAATTTTTTCCTCCGGAGTGCAATGTTGTTCTGCTGCATCAAGCTTCAGCTACCATACCTGTGCTTGCCAACATCTTTTTTTTGACCCCAGTTAAACATTCACACAGCACGTATTGATGACTGAACGGTGAGGGAATTTATTAACTGCAAAGAAAGCCATTAGGAAAACTACCAATGACAACCTACCAAGAATATCTCAGAGCAATAACTACATCATGAGATGTCAGTAAATCCTGGCAATTAGAATGAAAGAACTATTCAAAATCCCTATGACTGAGTATGTTCACATGGTTTTCTATGATTTGCAGAACATTAAGAACTACAAGCCAGAAAATTAAGAAGAAACTAATTGCACATACCTAGTATATTAACATTTCATAGCCTTGAAATTTTCCCAATAATATACTTGTGCAGAAATCTGACAGGTGAAGAGAGACCGGGAGTCCCTCTCACTTTCCAGAAGTACTACACTCCTTTAAAAAAGTTTGAAAATTTACGATGTCAACATGCAGCTAAGGTCACAAATCTCCAAATGTCTCCTCAAATTACAAGTCACTTTGGCAGCTGTATTCAACTTGGCTGTCAGCAGAGAGAGAGCCCTGAATACTTTGGCCCACACTTTTTGTTTAACATCTGAATTTACTTTTTGTAAAACTGTGGTATCTAAGTGATGCAATGCATTAATTTATTACCCTTATCAGTTCACCGAAAAAGAATGTTTCTACACCTATCCTTCCAGGCAGTGACTAACATGGAGGATGACTTGCTTTTGTTCCAGTTCTATGGGCTTGGAGGTGGCAGATCAGACCAATGTAGGCCCTACAGTTTGGCTGCTGGGTGGGGGAGAGTGCAATGTGGGTATTATGGGAGGTTATGTATTGCCTGAGATGTTTATCTTTTGCTTGTGGTCCTAATGAATGAATTCAAGCTTAAATTCATCCTTCTGAACACCCATTGATCTCATTTTTGTTCTCCCCCTATTCCGTCAAATTTCCCCATATTCTACCACATTCTTTCACTAGGAGGATTTCTGTTGGCCATCTAACCTACCATCCTGGGCATCTTTGGGATGTGTGAGGAAACAGGAAAGGCAAACCATGCACTCCCAGGGAGAACGTGCAGACTCAATAGACAATAGGTGCAGAAGTAGACCATTCGGCCCTTCGAGCCTGCATTGCCATTCTGAGATCATGGCTGATCATCTACTATCAATACCCGGTTCCTGCCTTGTCCCCATATCCCTTGATTCCCCTATCCATAAGATACCTATCTAGCTCCTTCTTGAAAGCATCCAGAGAAATGGCCTCCACTGCCTTCTGAGGCAGTGCATTCCAGACCCCCACAACTCTCTGGGAGAAGAAGTTTTTCCTTAACTCTGTCCTAAATGACCTACCCCTTATTCTGAAACCATGCCCTCTGGTACTGGACTCTCCCAGCATCTGGAACATATTTCCTGCCTCTATCTTGTCCAATCCCTTAATAATCTTATATGTTTCAATCAGATCCCCTCTCAATCTCCTTAATTCCAGCGTGTACAAGCCCAGTCTCTCTAACCTCTCTGCGTAAGACAGTCCGGACATCCCAGGAATTAACCTTGTGAATCTATGCTGCACTTCCTCTACAGCCAGGATGTCCTTCCTTAACCCTGGAGACCAAAACTGTACACAATACTCCAGGTGTGGTCTCATCAGGGCTCTGTACAAATGCAAAAGGATTTCCTTGCTCTTGTACTCAATTCCCTTTGTAATAAAGGCCAACATTCCATTAGCCTTCTTCACTGCCTGCTGCACTTGCTCATTCACCTTCAGTGACTGATGAACAAGGACTCCTAGATCTCTTTGTATTTCTCCCTTACCCAACTCTACACCGTTCAGATAATAATCTGCCTTCCTGTTCTTACTCCCAAAGTGGATAACCTCACACTTATTCACATTAAACGTCATCTGCCAAGTATCTGCCCACTCACTCAGCCTATCCAAGTCACCCTGAATTCTCCTAACATCCGCATCACATGTCACACTGCCACACTCCACATTGGTCAGGGTTGAACCAGGTCACTGAAGTTGTGAGATATCTCAGCTATCTCACCCTGAAGGTTCTTGCTGCTCCTTTTCCATTCTGATTAGTCAGGGATTTGCATATGCTGTCGGAACTTCTATACTTTTTTGAAAAGGGATTTGAGAATATCCTTGAATTATTTCCTTTATCTACCCAATAATCTTTCATCACAACAGAACTTAGACTCGGGTTCCAGTTGTCTAGTAAGCTGTATCCTCTAAATTATCATAAGTAATACTTCAGCAGTGAAAGAAGATTCCTCTCCTTCAAATGAACCTTCTTGCTAGGTATTTTTAATGAAGTCATTGTTAATTATGATCACATCCTGAAAACGAATGAATGAGGGAATCTGTCAGTGCATGTGCTGTTTCTGTGGGTGGCAAAGAAGTCTGTATGTTTTATGAAAAGCTATATTATCTGATTAAAATGTTGGTGTTATGCATTTTTATACATAATAACTTTCTGCTGCCCAGGAATGTTCTGTCTATAAAAAATGTAGCATTGATCTAAAATTATTAATTTATACCCCTTTGGCCGACTCCAGATCACCATCCAAGTGACCAACACTTGGCATCCACTCATCAGTTCACAGGAAGCTAGGGAACTTAAATTTAACTCATTAAATAATCTTGAATAAAATATGAGCATAGTAGTTAATAAACTACTAAACTGCTATAAAATTATTTTTGGCCAGTATACTTTAAGGATGAAAATCTGCCATTCTCATCTGGTCTCTGATTTCAAGCCCACTTCCTCATGTGACAACAATAAACCAAATTACCAACTTGGCAATGTGATTCATTCTTAATCATTGCCTTGTAAGGGAGTCCATGTGACAAAGCTTTATGACAAAACTCTATGAATAAAATCAGAAGACAAATTGGCATGAAAATACAGGAAAGAGGTGGAAGGGAAATATTTTGTCTGCTCGAACCTGCACCATCATTCAGTGAACTCATGGCTGAACCATTCTTGGCCTCAGCACTATTCTCCTGTGCTCTCCCATGACTCCCTTGTCTTCTTATCCTCATTCAGGCTCTTTGCAGCCCGTCACTACTTGCTAATCAGTTGTTCTTCATAGTAAAAGTGGACTCACTACTTTCAGTCCATTCTTTCAATTCATTCATACACATTGTCAATAGATGAGGCCTGGCTATATGGATCCCACTACTTCCTGACTGCCAGTTTCATCTGACCCATTTTTTCTGAGTCTCTGTTTTCTGTTAGTTAATCAATCCAGTTTCTATGCCAATAAATTATCTCCCTTACAAAACGTGCCTATGTCTGTCCTTTCTGATGTAAATTTGTAAATTGTTTTATTATTGTCAAGTGTACTGAGGTCCAGTGAAAAGCTTTGTTTTGGATGCCATCCACAAAGATCAATTCATCGCAAGGTTTAGATAGTGAGTGAGGTCAAGTGTCCATCGCTTTCTACTAGGGGATCAATCAGTAGTTTTATAACAGTGGTATAGAAGCTGTCTTTGAACCTGGTGGTACATGCTTTCAGACTTTTGATTCTTCTACCAAGATACAGTGGGATGGGGGAGAAAATAGAATGTTCAGGGTGGCTGGAATCCTTCATTTCTCTGGTTGCTTTACCGAGGCAGTGAGAAATATAGACAAAGTCCATGAAGGGGTGTGTGGTTTCTGAGACATACTGAGCTGTGTCCACAACTCTCTGCATTCTACCTCAGCCACAGGCAGAGCAGTTGCTATACTAAGCCGTGATGTATCCAGAAAGGATGCTTTCTACAGTGCATCAATAAAAATGGTGAGTGTGGAATGGGACATTATGCAACAACTTATCAAATACCTTCAGTGAATATGGGTCATTGTCTATTTGTTACAGTGTCAAAGTATGCAGTAGCCATTTCCCAAAACCATGTTGACTTTGAGTGATTGTCTTATTTTATTATTCTTCATTTAGCGATACAGCATGATACCAGGCCCCTCCGGCCCAATGTGCCTGTGTTGCCCAACTGAACAATTAACCTACTAACCTGTACATCTTTGGAATATGGGAGGAAACCAGAGCACCCAGAAGAAACCTACGTGGTCATGTGACAAATGTATAAACACCTTACAGACAGCGGTGGGATTGAAACGGAGTGACTGGAGTTGTAATAGTGTTCTTCTCACCACATACTGCCTCTCAGTTTCATTTTAAGTGTCCTGCTATTCCCTCCTTAAAACTGATTCCATCATTTTCTTAACGAACGATGTTAGGTTAATTGGTTAATAGTTTCCTGCTCTCTCTTTACTAGCTTTATTGAATAAGCTAGACCAGGGCTGCACTGTAGCGTAACACTATTACAGTGACAGTGACCCATGTTCAGTTCCCACCGCAGTCTGTAAGGAGCTTATACATTCTCCCTGTGACTGTGTGGCTTTCCTTTGGTTTCTTCTCACACTCCAAACATGTGCGTGTTGATAGGTTAATTGGTCACATGGGTGTGTTTGGGGACAAAGGCTGTATCTCTAAATAAATAAATAAAATACAGTGAATAGGGGTTTTCCAATTCTCTAACACAATTCCACAATCCAGAGAATGTTCAGATATCCAGAAACTCCGAGAACATCCCCATTCATGGCAAAATCTAACTGATAAGTGAGCCTGGAGGCTTGGCAACCATCTTCAGCCAGGAGCACCGAGGAATGATTCATTGCAGCCCTTTCCTGAGGTCATCCAAATCACAGGGGCCATTTTGGTATAATCAGCGTGTTGTCAAGGACTTTGGATTGAATTACTGTGGCCACATTTGCTGCAAAGGTCCAGCTGGATAAGTGATGCAGCCAACAAACTGCTCCAGGCCAGTGACCACACGAGGAGCTACCTAACAATGTAGAAAGTTATCTAGGTACGTTTATATCACAACAGGCAGGGCAGATCAAATGCAGTTAATTACTATTCCATCAATTTAGGTCTAAACATCAGTAAAGTGTTGGAAGGTATCATTAATAGTGCTACCAAATGATACTTAGTCACCAATCTTTTTGCTTGACCCTAGACCTCATAAAACATGGAAAAATACATGACCTGGAAAATCTCCATAAAACTGAAGTCAAAGAGAGAAAACTCTTCATGACGGAAGTCATGCCTCACATAAAGGAAAATAGTTGTAATTGCTGGAGGCCGGTCATCCTGTCTGCAGGCCGTCACTACAGAAGCTCATCTAGACAGTGTCCTCGAGCTACCCAACCCAACTGATCTATCAATGACTCTCACAAGGTGAGAAGTGAGAATATTCACTGGTAATTGTATAATATTTGATTCTATTTGCAGGCTTTTCAGTAAATAAAGCAGTGCACACCTGCACACACCAAGGCCTGGTCAGCGTTCAGGTGTTTCTCCCTGACCCCCTTTGCCAAATGGCGAGCAGCATTTCGATCACACGGTGTCGGGCAATGTCCACCTGCCATGCAGGTCCAACCAACACCACTGAGTCCTCCTTAGGGATCATTGCTGACCAGGTAAGCTTGTGCAGAGACCTTGGACAAGGTTGCCTTCTGTCAGTCAGGGCATGGTGCATTGCACATTGCTTTCAACAGTGCATAGCCACGCTTTAAATACCCCTGCCACAAAAACGATTTCAGGATTTCAGCTTCAGGTTTTGAAGTAACTTTGAGATGCAGTAAAGCCCCCCTCCAGTTGCACACCTTGGGGCTAACAATATATGGAGTATTTAGGGGCAGTATGAAATTGGGAGTAAAAGTGGTCAGAGCTTTGGAAAATGTTTTAAATGCTATGAGATACCTGATACTCTGCTTATTCTCATCAACTAGCATATGTCTGTTTGGCAAAGTGCAATTTCAATTGCATCTGCTATATATAATGTGTCCTGTGGACTAGTCTGTGCTATATTGCTATCTGTCTTTGAAAACTGGGAACTATAACAGCTGCCTTAATAATAAACAGATGCATTGGCCACTTAACAATTGTTTGTAATTGAACTCTTGTTGTGTTCTCCTTTAGCATGGGTTGTGCTTCTGTGTTCCAATTCAGATTACTTCAGCGTTAACATGCTCCTGTTACCGTTGCCTTTTGCTCAGACCGCAAAAACCAAGCGATTGGAAGACCATGTCACAGTTTTACTTCGCTTGATTAAGATTGTGAAAGGTCATTCCTCGTATTAGCAGGGATGGATTTCAAACAGTATTTATGGCGGAGCCTCCACTGTTATGGAATTGCACTTGCTGTTTACTTTTCATACTAACTGAAGTTAGCAGCTGCCTTGTCATCTTAGTGACCTATTTAAAATTCAATAAACCTTTTGTAAATTACTAATTTCATTTCTTTTACAAGTGTTAACCTTCGGACCAAGAAGAATGGACCAGCAGCCATTTAAAATTCTGCGATATTAATAATTAATAAAGATTCATTGGTGGTGCAGCAGATAAGATTTCCAGCCTAGTAATCCAGAGACCTCAGTTCACATCCTACTGTGGCAGCAGTGGAATTTAAATTCAGTTAGTAATCTGGAGCTTAGAAAGAAAAGTAACAACCAGTCTATGTAATAATGATCTCATGTAATAATGTTGTAAAATCCCATCTTGTTCAATAATATCCTATAGGGGGTGAAACCTGCTATCTTTTCCCAACCTGGCCTCTACGTGACTTCAAAACCAGCCTGTGTGGTTAACACTATGAAATGGTCCAATAAACCACCCAGTTTTATCATTGCATCTACATTGGAATAAAAAAATAAAATCAGAAAGAACACCTGATAATGATCCAGGCACCAATTCAGATGTTGTAAGGTTACTCTCAACACAGTTGATCTTGAACAGCCTTCCTCGTAACCATCTGGGCTCTTGAGTTTAGATTGGGAGAGCTGTCCAATAGAATAATCAAACACAGTCTGACCTAGTGCCACTCGCAGAATCATACCTAACACACAGTATGTTAGACTCCTCCGTCATGACCTCTGGGTATCTCTTGTCCCACCATAGATGGCAACACAGGTGCAGAGGCAGGGAAAGAATATTCTTGTGAATCCGCAATGCTGTCACCAGACCACATAAAATCTCAATGCATCCATTCATACATGGGCTTCCTTCTGATTACCAGCCTAGATCCCTCAACTGCTGATTCAGTGCTTTTCCCTATGATATCTAGAAATGGCCAAGAGCATTGGATACAACAAAGACAATAGGACCAAGCATCATCCTGCCTGGAATTTTGTAGATCTATGCTCCAGAACTAGCTGCACCTCTAACTGAGGTGTTCCAATACCGTTCCATTACAGACATTGTCCTGACAATCTGATCAGTCTGATCTCCATGATCAGCAAATATGGATCAAAGAATCACATTGCAGAGAAGAGAAGAGAGTGACTGCCTTGAGAACAAGGCAGCATTTCAGTGAATGTGGCATCAAGGCCTCTAGTAAAACTGAACCTAACGGGTATGAAAGGGAAAGTGATCCAATGTTTGGAGGCAGACCACACACAAAGAAAGATGATTATCATGTTGAAGTCTCAGCTCTTCACTGCAGAAGATCTTCAGGGCAGTGACAGCATCAGTTGCTTCCCTATAACCTTCCTTCTAATTAATTTCTATTGCTTCAATGTCTTTGGATGCCATTTAATACTGGTTATATCAATGTATGGTGAGCCTACTGGTCAGATAATGCTAATGCAGTTGATTAGGTTTCTTTTTGTGCTAGATCTTGTGCCTTTGGGAATGTTGTGGATGATGTGATACAATTCCATGTCAGTCTGCTGATTGTTGTATATTGACTTTCTTCAATAAAGGATGCTTATTTGTAGAACTATTCTTTTTTTAAAACTGTGCTGCTCAATGGTTCAGTCATTTCTTCTCTTTAAAGTCATAGAGTCTAAAGAGATTTCTTCTCATATACTCGTCTTTATTCGCTACATGGCACATGTGTATTTTCCAGACTAGATTGTTGTTTTACGCTAGGGAGATGTGCACAAAATGGTTTGGAGAGTAGCTGGGGAAGGAGTGTGACTTTGGGTGACTGTTAATTGCACCTGGATTGGGGATTTAGTGCAGGTCCTAAGGGTCTTTCAGAAAGAAAAGCATCTTAATTAAATTGTTATGTCCCTAGCAACATGCCAGAAAAGCAACCATTCAGATCTAGATAGTTCATCTGTTATTATCTTGCAACACTCTCACAGTATGAATCCAACAGGTGTTTCCACTTCATGAACTGTAAGCTGGACTTTCACATTAAAATACAAGAAGCAGAAGGAGGCTGGGATTTAACCTGTTGCTGTGATGGTAATCCAGATGTATATAACCCCTGTACATTGAGTCATCAGGGAGCAGATTCTTCGAAGAGGCATGTTCCTAATTTCAAATGCCAGTTGTTTAATTTGTGTAATAGTAATGTGAGTTTGATGTTGTTCCCTATGTGTTATGGGTTTCTTGAAACTTACTGGTAAAAGCAATCCAAGAACAAATTGGCTTTGTGATTGAAAATTGATTTTTAAAAATCCATCAATAAGTACTCCAGCTCACAGCTGCTTTCTTGAGTGACTTTGAGAAAGGTTTCGTTTACAGAGTTTGAGACGAGAGCTGGTTTTGTAAATGTTGGAGCTAAGCTGTGAACTTTACGTTTCAAGTTCCAAACTTTGGAGGAGACTTAAACTGCACTTTTCAGCTCCCAGATGTCACGTCAGCACACGCAAAACCTACTCAGACTTAGTTTGGACATTCCAACCTGAACATATAGGGTGGGATCCATACAGCAAGGCAGATAGCACCTTGCTGGTTGTAGTGTCAGAGGATAAGATTCCTCACCCTGAACGAGTGGCCAAATACAGTAAGTTCTGCATCTCTCATCACCTGGTGACAACTATTTACTGACTTCTGGATGAGGACAGTGGGACACGGCAGGCAAAAATGACCAGTCATGCTGCCTTCAACTTCTTTGCCTTGGCGTGGTTTGGGGACCCTGCTGGTGACATTTGCAGGATCTCAGCATCATGAATACATGGCATATATGATTTAGGCAGTGAACTGATGGCTTGTTTACCAGAGCTGTGAATTATATCATGATTCTCTGTGCCAGTGTTGGTGGGGATAAATGGACACCCGGGCCCAGAGCTCTAACAGGTGTCTGGACAAATGGCAAACAAGGTAGCTGCCAGATCTCCCGGGAATGTCCACCAGCTGTGTCCAAATGCAAATAAAGATCTTCAGGACAGCATGTGCAATTTTCCAGGGGCATACACCAAAATAACAGTAGATCACTCTTCCTGATCTCTCGGTACCTTGCAAAAGTCTTACTCAATAGTTGGCTGAAAGCAAGGAATATGCCTTTAACTGATTGAAAGAAATGTTTCGCTAATGTCTCCTTGTCACTGGTCTTCACTGTGCTTGCTTCTCTTGTAGACTGTGGGTTAAAGACAGCTTGTGTGCTGTGGTGAAGCAAAAATAGAACATAAATGAATTTCTGTGGGCAGTCAAACTTGAGGAGGGAGTTCCACAGTCCCTCCTGACCAATGGAGTTAATAAAGTGTGATCAGGAGAGGCCATATAGTTGTGTGTGTGTGAAGGTAGCATTTGTTGTGGTGCTGGATTGACGGAATCCACATTGGGATTCAAAGGCACGAGGTAATTGTTAATGACTTGCTCTTTGGCAGACAACTGGGAAATCCCTCGATATTTACCACAATCAGACTTGTCTCCCTTCTGGAAGAAGGCCATGATTGTGGCATTTCTGAGATCTTTGGGTATATTTGCCTCTTTCCAATGAGTCTGTGGATTTTTCATTGAACTACTTCACTGGTAGATTTTAGGATTTCATTGGGAATAATCACTGCTCGAGGGACCTTGACGTTTCAAGATGATGTCACCTTCTCAACATCTTGTCAGTCAAGTGTGGCAGCACATCTGGCATGAACAGGCTGGTGTGGGAGGTACTCAGGGGAATTATTCCTTTCTAAAGGATGTAATCACTTCAAAGGTAGTATTCTTTCCAGTGTGCATTGACTGCCTTTCTGTCACTGATGAGATCCCCCCAATTCCTGGCTTTCAATCGGGAGGGGCCTTGTGTGTTTGGACTGTAAATGGAACCTGTTTTAAATAATGGCAGCCAGCAAGCTGCTGAGCCTTCTAGCTTTGCAGTGTACTGATTCCATAAAAAGAACGATAGGAAATGCTTCTGAGCAATAACTTTCTGGCAGCAAGTAATGCTATCATCACTTTTAGCCATGAAACAAGTTTCAGCTGATCCTTTCTAGTAGAAGAGACAGATTTTATTTAAGCTGCTGAGGTGGACAGTAATTAATTTTCCATTATGTTTCAAAGAGGGCTGGACTTCACCATTTGAGTGGCTCCTCAAAGTCGTTGCAGAGAGAAATGTTTTGTCTATTTTATGTCAGTAGGAGACCTCTCACGTTTAATCTGATATAATGGTGCTTTTAGTGTTATAACTAAAACACTAAGAAGTTAATGTGCCCAAAGTCCACACCATAATCTTTACAACCCGGCTGTTTGTTAGACATTCCTACATCATGTAATTATGTGAAATCTGATGAAACTAAAGAGCGTGTTACACTGGTAATGTAGATTTATGGAACTTATTTCAAAATAGTGCGGGTTAACATAATTTGAAGGCCACAAAGGCACTAAACTGAGTTGTGTGCATGAGGCAGGTTTGAACAACAAAAGAAATTTGTTCCATTGATTAGGTTGTTTACTTAAGCACCAAGTTCTACATAGTTGAGGCTCTGCCTGTAAGGTACCAGCTAAGCCTTTACAATGAAATTATACAATAGCAATGCATTCTGGGTTTGTCTGTCTGAATGTGTGAAGGCAATACAGGTCAAAAATAACATGAACACCTGCAACCCTGACTAACTGGACTTTCTTATGTTGTACATGGTAGAGTTATTGAAAGAGAATGGGAAGTGAAGTACATGAATTATTTTTAGTTTGTGCAGTTATGGAGCAAATGATAAATTGTTTTATTATTATCGCATGTACCAAAGTACAGTGAACAACTTTGTTTTACATGTTATCCATACGATCATTTCATCACATCACTGATTTGAGGTTAATATAAGGGAAAAGAATAACAGAGTACAGAATAAGGTTTTACAGTCACGGAGAAAGGGCAGGCAGATTGAGAATCCTTTTTAGCATACTGGGAGACAATTCAATAGTTTTACAACAGCGGGATAGAAGCTGTCTTTGAGCCTGAAGGTATGTGCTTTCAGGCTTGTGTATCTTCAAAGTTCAAAGTAAGTTTATTATCAAAGTGCATATATGTGACCACATACTACCCCAGGATCCAATTTCTGTCCAGTGGGAAGGGGAAGAAGAGAAAATGTCCTGGGTGGGAGGTCTTGATTATGTTGTAGGCTCTACCAGGGCAACAAAAAGTGTAGACAGAGTCCATGAAGGTGAGGCTGTTTTCGGTGACATACTGACCTGTGTCTACAACTTTCTGTACTTACTTGCGGCGTCAGCCAGATGCTGACATGCCAAATCGTGATGCAAATGGAATAGGATGCTCTCTGTGGCGCTTCAATAAAAACTGGCGAGGGCCTCATTCTGTGATTCTGTGATATTTCATCAGATTGCATCTTTCAGTTTCGGTGCTGTGTGTTGACGCAACTTCAAAATGTGCTCTAAGTTAACTGAATTATTTATTTATCCAAGTGAAGATGATTCCCAACTTTAAATTAAATGAAGTGGTGCATTGCTTTTGAGAATTTAAACCAGCAGTTTTCCTCACAGCATATATCTTGGTTTGCAAATCATTGCAATTACTTATGTCAAGAGGGCTGATGTTACTCAATATTAGAGTCATTGAGTCATTTAGCTTTTGGAACTGAGAAATGAGAATGCAGATTTGAGGGAACATGATTAATTACGGCTGGCAATACAGATTGGCAGATCACCCTTGAGGAGCCATCTGCTTTATTCCTGCTTGCATTTCTTATTAATTTTCTGGGATGAAGGATAATCATACTGAGTTTCTGGATGAGCTGAAATGAATGGACCAATCTAATTCCATGTAACCTTCCACACTGAAAACTATTAGCTCAACCTAGATTTGTCCTTATTTTCTCTCTGGAGCATTATTGACTTTCATGTCTCTTGGAAGTAATCTGATAAAAAGTTTAGTTTGATATTCTTTGAAAATTGATTTAAAATTGTATTACTAGACAATTAGTTTTGGAATACATCCCAACTAAGGCTACAGTGTATTTCATGTTCTGCCTACAGAGTTTGGAATCCTTTTTGCATTGGTATGATTAATTTACTTTTCACACTTTGTGAATTTGATGTAAGGTCAGTGCTACTGGGAATACGTGACTTTGAGAGCACAGTGAAACTTCATGATCACTTCCCTGATGGAGAAAGAAATCTCTTTTCGGTAGTTAGATTTGCTTCTGCCTAGAACTAAGATGTCTATTCATGAATTTGTTTGGGCATTTACAGATTGCTGAAGTTAATTATGATTTAGATAATTTAAACTAATAGAAGACTTTTACAATTTGGAAGTGGAAGTCTGTCATATACACGTGCTACATGTTTCTGCAACTTGGACTTCGTGATCATTTCCTCTTTGCAGTTTTTTCATCAGTGTATTTATATATGGTGATTGATGAGGTTAATGTGCTGATCCAGTATTGTTCAATTCATGTTAACTGCATTGCACATTAATTTCTTAGAAACTGAGTCAGCCAAGAATAAGTGAAGTAGCAAGGGTTCTGTTTAATACTTGTAAAGCAAATACTATTCCTCCCACGCATGCTTCTATCTTATCAGAATTCAGTCCTCAGGATATTGTGAAATTACCTTGTAGAAACTAATTGAGCATCAGGTAAACACAAGGAAAAAGATTAATTTCAGGGACTTTACTCATAATTAACAAGTAATGTACAACTGAGAAGTGAAACTTTACATCGGAGAATGAGATGTTAATATGTTTATATCCCTGCTTGTTTATGGTGCATTTTTTTCATCAGGTTCTGGAGATTGCAAGGTTTGGGGGGTGGGGAGCCAGGTAAGGCCTAGAAAAGTCTGTGATGGCTTTAAAGAGGGAGACAAGTATGGTGAACTACATTTACCTGTCTGGACATGCCCCTCTGCTGACTGCTCCTGTGGCTCCTCCCACAGACCCCTGTATAAAGGTGGTTGGAGGCACTGCTCCCCCCTCAGTCTCCAGGATGTTGTGTGGTGGTCTCTTGCAGTTAATAAAAGCCTATCGTTTGCCTCCCATCTCCGAATGTTATTGATGGTGCATCAATTTTATTAGCTGCAATTTTAAAACATGGAGAGCATTTTACAACCAGATAAATTGGACATTGATCCTCAAGCTCCCGAAGCAGCCATTGCCTTTGAACTCTGGCTTGCATGCTTCCAATCGTACCTGGAAGAGATTCCCGTGACTGAGCCTGCTATCATGCACAGAGTTCTCCTCTCCAGGGTCAGTCCGCGGGTCTACTCCCTAATCAGTGACCTGCCGACCAACCAAGGGGCACTGGACACCCTCAAAAGACAGTACCTGCGGCCGGTGAACACCGTCTACGCAGACATGGCCCACCCCCGGTCAAGTCCACCGCATTTCCCCTCTCAGCCGAGGCCCGCGCGGCCTTCAGCCGCATTAAAGGGGACATTGACAAAGCAACGATGCATGCGGTGGACGAGACCATTCCCTTCCAAGTAGAGGGTGACGCCTCCGACTTCACGCTGGGTGCTACCCTCAATCAGGCAGGCAGGCCGGTAGCATTCTTCTCTCGTACCCTTCAAGGGCCCTGAAATTTGGCACTCCGCGGTGGAGAAAGAAGCCCAGGCCATAGTGGAAGCTATTAGGTACTGGAGGCACTATCTCGCCGGCAAAAGGTTCACCTTGCTGACCAACCAGCGCTCAGTTGCGTTCATGTTTAGCAACCAACAGCAGGGCAAAATCAAAAATGATAAAATTTTGCGGTGGAGAATGGAACTCTCCACCTACAACTATGATATCCTGTACTGGCCTGGAAGGCTCAATGAGCCCCCTGATGCCCTATCCTGGGGAATATGCGCCAGCGCGCAGCTCGACCAGCTATACACCCTTCATGCAGATCTTTGCCACCTGGGGGTCACCCCGGCTTTTCCACTTCGTGAAAGCCCGGAACCTGCCGTACTCTCTTGAGGACATCAGGACGATGACCAGGGACTGCCAAGTCTGCGCTGAGTGCAAATCGCACTTCTACCGTCGTGAAAAGGCACAACTTATCAAGGCCACCCGCCCCTTTGAGAGACTGAGTATTGACTTTAAGGGCCTCCTTCCCTCCACCGACCGCAATGTCTACTTTCTCAACATAATCGACGAGTACTCGCGGTTCCCCTTTGGCATCCCCTGTCCCGATACCACTGCCACGTCCGTCATAAAAGCCCTGCGCCAGCTCTTCACTCTGTTCGGATATCCCTGCTATATCCACAGTGATAGAGGGTCCTCCTTTATGAGTGACGAGCTGCGCCAGTACCTGCTGGCTAGGGGCATTGCTACTAGTAGGACCACGAGCTATAATCCCCGGGGAAATGGACAGGTGGATAGGGAGAATGCCACGGTGTGGAAGGCCACACTCTTAGCCCTTAAGTCAAAGGGATTGCCGGTCTCTCACTGGCAGGAGGTCCTCCCTGAGGCACTCCACTCCATCCGCTCCCTGTTATGTACGTCCACCAATGCCACCCCTCATGAGCGACTCTTTTCTTTTCCCAGGAAGTCTGCTACTGGGACCATCCTACCAGCTTGGCTGACATCCCCAGGGCCAGTACTGCTCTGGAAACATGCGAGGAGCAATAAATACTCCCCGATGGTCGAGAAGGTTCACCTACTTCATGTGAACCTCCAGTATGCCTACGTGGTCTTACCTGATGGGCGGAAGGACATGGTCTCCATCCGCGACCTAGCGCCCGCAGGAGCACCAGACCCCTATCCTGAACACTCCACGGTGACTATGAACCCCGTACCTACCGAGGTGTATACCCATGAGACACCGCGCACACCAAGCCCTACACAGACCCCTCACGACACTCCCATACCGGGCGCCTCGCACACGCATGAGGGATCACTGATGCCTAGTGGGCTGACACCTCAAGTCGGGCTGGAGCCAGCACAACCACCGTCTCCGGTGCAATCACCACCGGCACCTGTGCAATCACAGCCGGTGCTACGTAGATCGCAGCGACAGATTCGACCGTCTGATAGACTTAACCTCTAAATATACTTGTAAGAAACTTCGCCCCGTGGGGACTCTCTTTTAAAACAAAGGGGGGGGGGGTGAATGTGGTGAACTACATATACCTGTCTGGACACGCCCCCTGCTGACTGCTCCTGTGGCTCCTCCCACTGACCCCTGTATAAAGGCGATTGGAGGCACTGCTCCCCCTTCAGTCTCCAGGATGTTGTGTGGTGGTCTCTTGCAGCTAATAAAAGCCTATCGTTCGCCTCCCGTCTCCGAGAGTTATTGATGGTGCATCAACAAGACAATGAAGGTGGCCATCCTGGGACAGGTTATGAGGTCACAGTGTTGAAGTGAAATCAAAATGGGATTTTGGTGAGCATTAGGCTTTGATGAGTAATGATGAGGCAGTATCAGAAAGAAGTGACAGGGCTGGAGAGAATGTAAAGGAGATACATCAGGGTTTTAGCTGGGGTGGTGCATTTCATTTATGAGGGGAGACAGGAGAGGCCATGTGTGTTTTCCTTGGAGTGGAGGAGGTTAAGAGTAGACACGATTGAAGTATATAAAATTAAGTAGGATATGGCTAGGGTAGTCTGCAGGAAGTAGACCACATAGATTGAGGGTAAAGGGCTGAGAGAACTAGACTGGGTAGGAGGCTTTCTTCACTCAGAGAGTAGTGAGTACTTGGAACACGTAGCCTGAAAAGCTGGTGGAAACTGATCTACTGACAGCATTTATCAAGTGTGCAGATGACATCTTGAATTGCCTAGGTATAGAAGGTTATGGACCAAGTGCTGGGAGCTGGGGTAAATAATGGGCAGGTTCTCACTGGTTGGTGTGGACATGGTGGAGCAAATGGCTTGTTTCCATGGTGTCTCACGCTCTATGGCTCCAAAGTGAGGGATGCTTATGTTGGGAATTGAAGACATTTTATAGTTAGGAGCCTGATTAAAATTTAAAATTTGCCAATTATAATTTTCCTAAGTCAACAATAGGCAAAAATTATGAGGGATATTTGCTGCTGGGTCTGGATAAGTGGAAGTTAGTTACCTCAGTGCACCCACATGCCTAGTCTTTCAGTAAATTTTCATCCAATGTGACCTTTCTTACAACCTCTTCTCCAGCCATGGGCATCACTCGGTGTTGAGGACTGTTCTGTGGGTAATAATTACTGTTTGTCAAAATTGATGTTAAATTCCTGAGAATACAAAGTAATGTTCTGGTACGTCGGTGTGAAATGTGATCATGTGAAAAAGGGAACAGAGAAAGGGAAGAGGCTTTTATTTATTGACCACATCTTTTAAAACTACAGAACCTGATTAAGATAGTAACAGCTGATAAAGCATTTTGAAATAGAATAAAATATAGGAAACACAGCTGACAATTTGCCTTCAGCAAGCTCCTATAAATACCACTGTGATAATGGCTAAATAATATTGATATCAGTGCATATTCAGGGTAAACTAGCAAATTATGAGGACATTCCTAGTAACTACAAGCCAGTCCACTTTCTATTAGTAGCAAGGAAAGTTTTAGAAATGATAAGAAGTTAACAGGCATTTGGAGAGATTTCGATTAATCAAGAAGTATCGTGTCTGACAGATTTATTTGCCTTTCTAATGAAGTGACAGAATGAGAGCTGCTGAAGGGAATGGAGTGGATGTTATCTAAAGGAACTTTATGAAAGTGTACACCAAAGTACATAAAATGCAAAGTAACAACAGCGAGGCTCTTCGAGCAGAAAGACCAACATCAACATGGATAAAAAACTGACTTACTGAAAGAGAACTGCAAATTCACGCTAAATAGTTGTTTATCTTAGCAGAGGATGGAGCTGTTCTAAGGGGTCTGTGTTAGGACCACTGCATATTTTGTGGTTACTGTGGATGCCCACAAGAAAATGAATCTCAGGGTAGAATATGGTGATATACACATACTTTGATAATGAATTTGAGCTTTGAACTTGAATCCATTTGTCAGGGACACATAAACGGCTGACATAAATGGTGAATGGGGTGCACCACGTACTATCTCCATCAGCCACCTTCTGCACTACCTGCGCTCGGTTTCTTTTTCACATTCTATATATTTAGTATGCCACTGGTTACTGTGACCTCGGACTAGAGTGGGCACATAATGGGCACTGTGTCGTGTGCCTGGTACAATGGAAAATGCTTTTTATAATGAATTATTGTTTGCTGCATGTACGTACCACTACACAATGTTTCCCTGGACAACAGTCAGTTGTACAAAATATTATTGACAGGTAGGTTCAGTTTCAGTTGCAGTAACCCGTCTCTGGTTAACACCATCTGCTGAAATAAGCCAGTCGTTTTATAGTAAATGAGCTGGCTGTGTGATACTTCACAAAGTTTGCAACTTCAGGGCTGCTGAACTGGAATGAAGTTTTAGAAAATATAGTTATCATTTAGTTTATAGATGGATGGAATGCATTGGTTTCAGTAAAACAGTGAAGTGAATTCCATTGCTCCTTCATGCTCAATGAGCCTGATGAATTTCCATCCTTTCACAAAAATCAATCTCTCTTGCTCATAGATAGCTGGGAAATGGTGTGGAGGCTCTTATTCTTGCCACCCCACTCCACACATGCTAGACTCTGTTACTACTTGCGTAATTTCTCTTCCTTTGCACATTGGCAGCTTGTCAGTCTTTATTTATGTACAGTTTTTCATAAAGTTTTGTTGTGTTTCTTTACTTCCCTGTAAATGCCTGATAGAAAATAAACCTCAAGGTAGCAGCTGGTGACATACTGTATACGTACTTTGATAATAAATTGTCTTCGACTTTGACATATTATCTCCAAGGGGTGTTAAATGCATGTGCATCACAATCCAACAGAGGCCATTTGAGTGATTTATTTCTGTAATTAATTTATTGATTGTACAGCCATAAATTGGCAGTATTAACACTTGCTAAGTGAAAGATTGATTGTCCTTTCCATCTAATGTGCTCTCCCCTTCCTAGGAAAGATAATAGAAACATTCTCACAACAGGTAGCATTTACCTTTCTATTTTATCTTTGCAAAGGAGAAGAACAAGTGGAAGGTTATCCAAGAGTTTCATTAATACAGAAGTGTCTACTCACATCCATTGTTTAGAAACCAAAGCCCAACTATTTGGAATCTAGGGTAGGACCTTCCAAGGAAGACCACAATACCTGGATCTTTGCCACAGGGAGTACACTAGCAAGCATGGTCACAGCTAGCTTCTTCCCCTGTGCTTCTAGGTCATTCCAGCCTACCTCAGACAATATCGGAAGCAGCAATAATTTAGAGGTGTGAGATGCGCCCAGTAGGTCTCAAATGTTTTGTTTGCTCAGTCAAATACCTTTTCACAGAGCAGAGCAATAAGAGAATGATTGGATACTCCAGCTTTGCACCTGTTCTTTCGTAATACGGAAACTGGAACTGAGGGTGGAGATTAGTCATGATCCCTTTGAATGCTGTCATGGTACAGCTGGATTGGTAGGGGGTGGGAGGAGCAAGGAGGACTGGGAGCACGGAAGGGGTGAGCTTAGGGCATGTGGCTTGTAGCTTATATTATTTTCTCATGTTAGATTTTGAGAAAAATACACTCAGTAGCCACTTTATTGAGTACACCTGTACACCTGATCATTAGTACAAATATCTCATCAGCCTATCATGTGGTTGCTGCTCAATGGACAAAAGCAAGCAGACATGGTCAAGAAGTTCAGTTACAAACAAGAGAAAATCTACAGATGCTGGAAATCCAAGCAACACACAGAAAATGCTGGAGGAACTCAGCAGGCCAGGCAGGATCTATGGAAAAGAGTACATCTAACATTTCAGTCAAAGACTCTTCGGCAGGCTAGTCAACAGATCTTGGCCCAAAACATCGACTGTATTCTTCTCCATTGATGCTGCCTGGCCTGCTGAATTCCTCCAGCATTTTGTGTGTGTTGCTGGAAGTTCAGTTGTTGTTCAAACCAGACATCAGAATGGTGAAGAATTGTGATCTAAGTGACTTGGACTGTGGAGTGATTGTTGGTGCCGGAAGAGGTGGTTTGAGTATCTCAGAAACTTCTGACCTCCTGGAATTTTCATACCCACCAGTCTCTCGAGCTTACAGAAATGGTGCAAGAAACAAAACATATCCAGTGAGTGGGAGTTCTCTGGGTGTAAATATCTTGTTAATGAGAGAGGTCTGAAGAAAATGGCCAGATTGGTTCAAGCTGATAGGAAGGACAGTGACAGTAACTCAAATATCATGCATTAGAACAGTGGAATGCAGAAGAGCATTTCCAAATGCACAACATGTTGAATGTTGAAGTGGACGGGCAACAGCAGCAGAAGACCATGAACATAAAGTGGCCACTTTATTAGGTACAGGTGGTAGCTAATAAAGTATGCACTGAGCGTAGATCACAACCTTGAGGATAGCACAGCTGAAACACCTTTCCAGTCCAGAGGAATGTAATAGTAAGCTTTTGTGTATCTAAGCTGGGATATATATCTCAGTAATCAATTATATGCTCTAAGAGAAATTTATTTGTACAATTCAACCACCAGGAGTAAGATATGTTAAAGTGCCGGGGTTAGGACTCAATGTATTTAAGTAAACTACTTAAGAACTTTTTAAAAGCTATTATTAATGCTTTTTGAGAGGGTGATTTTAGATGCATATCATATTTTTACTGAGTTAAGTATTGTATGTAATTAGTTTTGCTACAATAAGTGTATGGGACATTGGAAAAAATGTTGAATTTCCCCATGGGGATGAATAAAGTATCTATCTATCTATCTATCTATCTATCTATCTATCAATTAACTTGTAAAATATTCCCAGAATAACTTGACTTTTGTCAAAAAAAGCCCTTGTAAACACTTCAGTTCATAATTCTGTAACAACCATTTTACTTGAAAAAAGCAAGCTTATGCAGTGTTTGCATGCCTAAAGGTAATGTTCTTCTTTCTTATTTGATTGCCAATCTAATGTGGCTTATTGTGGTCCTGCAATAGGTTGCAGGGAGATGATAAAACCTATCCAGTTTTGGCAAAAAATTGGTGATTAAGAAAAACCGTCATCTTGGACGTATGGAAGTAAATATTATGTGTACAATGGAACCCATGTCATCGAATTAACCAACAGAAGGGTGATATTCTCATCATTTGTTTATATCTGTTCTGCTTGTGTGACAAAATTCAGGTTAAAGCCACTATTTAATAAAGAGGCTGACTGTAACTCCTACAACATTTACCTTTACTTCTTTAACAGCTGACTCTGAGGATGAAGGACACACCTGGGAGCATTTGCTGTTATCTAAACCCAGGAACTTTCAGTCAATGAGATACTGCCTCAGTGGCAGCACTTGTTGTGACATCCACCATTGCAGGGTTGACATTTTAGCCCGTAATGACATAGTATTTGTTCTGAAGTTTCCATTGTCTTGGAACTTTAATAAACTAACAGGGACTGCAGATTAAGCCTTGGGTGTTGTACGTACAATAGAAAATAAATGATATATTTGGGTCAAATCTCATGGAACATCACAGAAGGAGGTGATATTCCAGAAACAATTGACAACTTAAATATCGTTTACGGTTAAGCACAATCCTGAGCATACTGAGTAAGACACATAAACTGCTGGAGTGTCTCAGCAAGGTCAGACACCATCTATGCAGAGGAATACAGTAAAGATCTGACATTTCAGGCTGAGACCCTGCACCAGGACTGGAAATACACTACTTATGTCCAAAGCTACTCTTTTAGTTTGAAGGATGTCAGATTGGATTTGAAGAGTATTCTGACTGGCTGCGTTATCATCTGGTACGGGGGGGGGGGGGGGCGGGGGAATACTGCACAGGATCGAAGTAAGCTGCAGAAAGTTAAAAAATTTGTCTGCTCCATCATGGGTACTAGCCTCCATAGTATCCAAGACATCTTCAAGGAGTGGTGCCTCAGAAAGTGGCTTTTATCATCAAGGACCCCCACCACCCAGGACATGCCCTCTTCTCTTTGTTACTATCAGGAAGAAGGTACAGAAGCCTGAAGGCACACACTCAACGATTCAGGAACAGTTTCTTCTCTGCTGTTGGATTTCTAAATGGACATTGAACTAATGGACACTACCTCACTACTTTTTAAAAAATTTCAGTTTTTGCACCGTGTATATATATATACAAACCCCATTTCCAGAAATTTCCAAAATGCAATAAAAACAAAAATCTGTGATATGTTAATTCACGTGAACCTTTATTTAACTGACAAAAGTATAAAGAAAAGATTTTCAATTAGTTTTACTGACCAACTTAATTGTATTTTGTAAATATACACAAATTTAGAATTTGATGGCTGCAACACACTCAACAAAAGTTGGGACAGAGGCATGTTTACCATTGTGTCACATCACCTTTCCTTTTAATAACACTTTTTAATCATTTTGGAACTGAGGATACTAATTGTAGTAGATTTGCAATTGGAAATTTTGTCCATTCTTGCTTGATATAAGACTTGAGCTGCTCAACAGTCCGTGGTCTCCGTTGTCTGATTCTCCTCTTTGTGATGCGCCATACATTTTCAATAGGAGATAGATCTGGACTGGCAACAGGCCAGTCAAGCACACGCACTCTGTGTCTACAAAGCCACGCTGTTGTAGCCCGTGCAGAATGTGGTCTGGCATTGTCCTGCTGAAATAAGCATGGACGTCCCGGGAAGAGATGTCGCCTTGATGGCAACATATGTCCCTCTAAAATCCTAATATACGCCTCAGAGTCAAAGGTACCTTCACATACATGCAACTCACCCATGGCGTGGGCACTGATGCACCCCCATACCATCACAGATGCTGGCTTTTGCTGATAACAATCAGGATGGTCATTTTCATCTTTGGCACGGAGAACTCGACGCCCGTTTTTTCCGAAAACTAGCTGAAATGTGGACTCATCTGACCACAGCACACGGTTCCACAGTCTTTCGGTCCATCTGAGATGAGCTCGGGCCCAGAGAACTCGCTGGCGTTTCTGCATAGAGTTGATGTATGGCTTCCTCCTTGCGTAATACAGTTTCAAGTTGCATTTCTGGATGCAGCAACGGACTGTGTTAAGTAACAATGGTTTTCCAAAGTACTCCTGAGCCCAGGTGGCTATAATTGTCACAGTAGCATGACAGTTTCTTAGGCAGTGCCGCCTGTGGGCTCGAAGATCATGGGCATTCAACAGTGGTTTCCAACCTTGCCCTTTACGCACTGAGATGTCTCTGAATTCTCTGGATCTTTTCACAATATTATGTACTGTAGATGTTGAAAGACCTAAATTCTCTGCAATCTTGCGTTGGGAAATGTTTCTTTTGAACTGACTAACAATTCTCTCACGAATTTTGGCACAAAGGGGTGACCCACGACCCATCCTTGCTTGCAAAGACTGAGCCTTTGATGGACACTACTTTTATACCCAGTCATGATACCTCACCTGCTACCAATTAGCTTGATTAATGTGGAGTCTTCCAAACCGGTGTTACTTGAATATTCTGTGCACTTTTCAATCTTATTTTAACTCTGTCCCAACTTTTGTTGAGTGTGTTGCAGATATCAAATTCTAAATTTGTGTATATTTACAAAATACAATTAAGTTGGTCAGTAAAGCTATTGAAAATCTTTTCTTTGGACTTTTGTCAGTTAAATAAGGGTTCACGTGAATTAACATATCACAGATTTTTGTTTTTATTGCATTTTGGAAAATATCCCAACTCTTCTGGAAATGGGGTTTGTGCGTATACTATATATATATATATATATATAATAATGCAGATTTAAAAAATATTTATCATGTATTGCATTGTATTGCTGCTGCTAAGTTAACAAATTTCACGACATATGCCAATGATATTAAACCTGATTCTGAAGATAAGTATGGCTTTAGAATTGTACTCTGTACTGATGATACTGTAGCTTTTCTGTTACCGATGGCTCTTAATAGTTTCACATATGACCATGATTCTGTTCAACTTGATTTTCTGAACATAGTCACACTGTGTTAGTTACACAGCCATAATCTAATAAGGCAGTATTTATTTAATTCATTGAAGTTAAATTCTTTACCTCAATTGCTAATCAGTAAATTTATTTTATCATATCCTAATGTATTGACTGTTCCCAAATTTATCACAAGCAGATTTGGGATATAAAGAAAAAAGAAACCATATGCTCCCACAAAAATTAAATAACCACTGAAATTATTTTGGTAACATAAGATGGATGATTGAACCATTCCTCTCTTACAATTTAAATGACATGAGGGCAGGTACATGGTAAGAAAAAGCACATTGGAATAGCTTAGAATGGCATCTTGTTTGACATGGACAAGCTGGGATGATGGGCATGCCCAGTGCTGTATTACTCAATGATAATAGTTCCATGGAAGAGTTTAGATCCATCAGAAAAAGGCCTCAGTTTAATGTCCACCTGAGAAATGGCCCTGACTGAGCAACCCTCCCTCATTGTTTCAGTAACTTGCTATACTAAATTATATACTTAAATCCTGAACTAAGACTTGAACCTTCAACTTTCTGACTTATATCTCTCTTTAGTCTTTAGCTATGGTTTCTATGATCCATGAAACTGTTAACGGTAAGGCAAATTTATTGCAAATCATAGCAAATGATTTTCAGGTTTTCAGTTGTTCTTAATTTGCAGCATGTTTAATTATGTTAGGAAATGTTAAGGTTGCATGAAGACTACAATTAAGAATCTGTATGTAGAAATGTGTTCTTGTAACCTACACAATGAATTTTAAATATAACACTTAATGATAAAGCCAACTAAGTGGAGTCTACTATGATCCCAAAGTGTAATCTATTTGGATAATAGGGTAAATAACTCTTTGAGGGTAAACGATCCCCACAATTTTCCTCTTGGAGCAGAGATTCAACCAGGTATGTATATATATACCATCAAATGAAACAATGTTCCCCCAGACAAAGGCACACAACACACAATCCATAGAATAATATTACACAAATGAATTAACAAATAATAAATATTAAAATGTATTCCAGAAAATATATTCATGTATGATGCAGAAAACCCTGTTCAAAAATGAAGCTGATTGTGCCAAATGAAAGGAATAAACTTTAAGCAGATGAGAGACTTCTGTTCACAACAGGAGTATCAGATTTATGTAACTAGTCTAAAAAAAAGTTTCTTTTAGGTTATGTTCCCATTCCCCTTTATTATTAGCTTGCTTTTGTGTTGGTACATTGTGTAAATATATATGCAGCTGCTGACTGTCTTATATCCAGGTGAGGAATTCACTCCAAAGTTTCAACATTAGAATAACTTTCATTCAATAGTAGTAATTTAATAACCTTGGCTTTGATTTTGTTTGATTTTAACTTCCACAGCTAGGCCAAGGGGCACAAGTTTGATCTCTAATTCAGAAACTCTCAACACCAAATGATGCAGCCAAATGGCAGAGCAAGTGATGTCTCAAAGCAATCTCCTTTATAGGAAGCTACTTAATGAAAGGAGTTAGCGAAGATCATGAGCCTACCCATAAGCACGCTTTCACAAGAACAGTCCAGAACAAATTTCACAGTTCTATAGATTCAGTCTTTTGGATGGTGCTCTGTTTCTTTCAGGATAAGGCCTCTGGACATGGAGTGGCATCAGGTTTGGCAAGTGTCTTGTCAATGACAACATTACCTTCGTGCCCCTGGGCCTGCAGAGTGGCATCAGGTTTGGTAGGTGTCTTGTCTAAGACAACATTCTTTGTTTCTGATGTCAATTTGCTGTCAGTGACATGATCATCACTGAGAGGTAAGTCTGGTAACTGTAAAGTGTCTATCTTTTTGGATTCAGTTGACCTAGATATGTTCTTCACCAAGGTTCTGGAGGTGCTCTTCATCATTTTTGCCAGTCACGATGATGTCATCAAGGTAACAAGGGATACCTTGTAACACTTGCTCTATTGCGCTTTGACAAATTGCGGGAGCTGATGCAACATCAAAGATGAGATGATTATACTGGAAAAGTCCCTTGTGAGCATTGATTGTGAGGAACTTCCTCCTTGACTCCTCAATCACCATTTGCAGATGGGCTTGTGACAAGTCAATCTTTGAAAACATCATCCACCTGCCAAAGATGCAAAAATATCTTCTATTTGTGGCAGGAGATACTGCACAGTACGCAGCACTGGGTTGATGCTCACTTTGAAATCCCCACATATGCAAACGGCTCCAGCCTTCCCTTTTTGATCACTGGGACAATAGACGTGGCCCAATCACTCCTCTCAATGTTGGAGAGAATTCCAGACACCATGAAGCTCTGCAGTTCAGCATCCACTTCAGGATGTAGTGCACTAGGCACTGGATGTACTTTATGGAATCTTGGTGTTGCTCTATTCAATTCTGGCCTTCATACCTTTGAGTTTACCAATACCCTTCTCAAACACCTTCTCATTAGCATTAAGCAGCTGAGACAGTCTCTGATTAGTACCTCCATTTGGGCTGCTGTTGCCTGTTGATGCCACTGAGGCTTTGATTGTTTGCCTGTATAGTTGGAATTTTCTCAGCCATTCATGTCTGAGAAGTGTTGGCCCTCCACTTTTCAACACGTAAAGCTCTAACTCTTGTGTTTGGCCTCCATATGTCACATCTACTTTCAGTTTGCCATTGGGAAACACTTTTTCACCTGTGTGAGTCTTTAGCATCACTGAGGTCTTCTCTAATGGTGTCTTAGAAAACAGTATATTGTGGTCAGCCTCTGACATTATGGACAAAGCTAACCCTATATCCAGCTCCATTTTCAGTTTTACACCAGACACATCTATTGTGATCCAGATGATTTTGTGATCTGCTTCAGTTATACTTTGTCAGACTCTATGTTGTCTGATTCTGTTTTACATTCGGTAACTATATACACTTGCTTAGTTTTGTGTTTGAGACTTTTCACTCAGTTGTGCTATTTGTCTGCCTTGGACCCTCGGACCTACCTGGAGAATACCTGAGGAGGAAGGTAAAGCTGCGCAAGCGCGGGTGACGTCAGCGGCAAGCGCGGGCTTTAAAAAGTGGCTCACTTTCAGGAGCGGGCAGCGTCGGTGCGGGCAGCGGAGTGCGCAGGAGCGGAGTGCTGGGCTTTGGCTCAGAGGGCTTCGGCGCAAGAGGACTTCGGCAAGAAGCCTGCTTTTCATTTATTCTGACTAATCTGGGATCAGGTAATGGGGGAGACAGTTAGAGCAGTTGTGCGCTCCGTATGCAGTATGTGGGAGGTCAGGGTCAACACAGCTGTCCCTGATGACCACACCTGCAATAGGTGCATCCAGCTGCAGCTCCTATCAGACCGAGTTAGGGAATTGGAGCAGGAGCTGGATGAACTACGGATCATTTGGGAGGCAGAGGCAGAGATAGATAAGAGTTATCGGGAGGTAGTCACACCGAAAAGACAGGAGGTAGGCAAATGGGTGAGAGTCAAGAGAGGCAGGGGGAGCAGACAGAGAGAGCAGAGCACCCCTGTGGCCGTTCCCATCAAAAATAAGTATACTGTTTTGGATACTGTTAGTGGGGATGACCTACCAGGAACAAGCTGCAGTGGTCCTTTCTCTGGCACTGAGGTTGGACCCTCGACTAGGAAGGGGAGGAGGGAAGGGAAGAGAAGAGAGTGTTATTGATAGGGGATTCTATAGTCAGGGGGTCGGATAGGAGATTTTGTGGGGAAGATCGGGAGTCTTGGATGGTATGTTGCTTCCCCGGTGCCGGGGTCCGAGACATCTCAGATCGGGTGCAGGTTATTCTCGAGAGGGAGGGCAAGAATCCAGATGTTGTGGTCCATGTAGGGACCAATGACGTGGGTAGGATTAGTGAGGGGGTTCTGCGTAGGGAGTTCAGGGAGTTAGGTGCAAAGCTGAAGAGCAGGACCTCCAGGGTAACAATCTCAGGATTGCTACCTGTGCCACGTGCGAGTGAGGCAAGGAACAGAAAGATTATAAAGATTAATACGTGGCTGAGAGGATGGTGCAGGAGGGAGGGCTTCAGGTTTGTAGATAATTGGGCTTTGTTCCAGGGAAGGTAGGATCTGTTCCGAAGGGGCGGTTTACACCTGAACTGGGGCGGTACTAACATTCTTGCAGGGAAGTTTGCTAGTGCTTCTTGGGGGGGTTTAAACTAAATTTGCAGGGGGCGGGGATCCAGAATGTGAGAGAGGATAGCGAGAGGAAGAATAAAGGACAGGTGGGGACTACATGGTTCCGGAATATTAAGCGTGTAGTAGAGAAAGGTGAGGCGGAACAAGTGATAAGGAGGACACATGTACAGAGGGATGGTCTGACGGAACATGGAGTTAAATGTGTTGAAAGAATAAGTAAATTTAGGAAGGACAACAAAATTCTAGGGGCGTATAGCCCGATGGGAGTTCGGGGAGCTGGGTTAAGCACAATAGGCAGCGATTCAAACAGAGAGAGGAGAAATGAGCTAAAAATTCTATATCTGAATGCACGAAGTGTCAGAAATAAGGTGGATGAGCTTGAAGCCCAGGTGCGAATGGGTAACTATGATGTTGTTGGGATAACGGAGACATGGCTGCAGGGAGATCAGACTTGGGAAATGAATGTACAAGGGTATACGTGCTATCGTAGGGACAGGAATGTGGGCAGAGGGGGTGGGGTGGCCCTGTTGGTGAGGAATGAGATTCAGTCCTTTGCAAGGGGGGACATAGGGTCAGGAGAAGTAGAGTCTGTGTGGATAGAACTGAGGAACAGTAAGGGCAAAAGGACCCAAATGGGTGTTGTCTACAGGCCACCAAACAGTAGCATGGATATTGGGTGCAAGTTGAATAGGGAGTTAACATTGGCATGTGGCAAAGGTAATGTCGCAGTAGTTATGGGGGATTTCAACATGCAGGTGAACTGCGAGAATCAGGTTGGTGCTGGAACCCAGGATAGGGAGTTTGTAGAGTGCCTACGGGACGCATTCTTGGAACAGCTTGTACGAGAGCCGACCAGGGACAAGACTATTCTGGATTTAGTGTTATGTAATGAACAGGATTTGATAAGTGATCTTGAAGTAAAGGAGCCATTAGGAGGTAGTGATCATAATATGATAAGTTTTCATCTGCAATTTGAGAAGGATAAGGGCAGCTTGGAGATGTCAGTGTTACAGTTGAACAAAGGAGACTATGGAGCCACGAGGGAGGAGCTGGCCAAAGTTGACTGGACGGATAGCCTAGCAGAAAAGACAGTTGAACAGCAATGGCAGGTATTCTTGGGAATAATGCACAAGGTGCATAATCTGTTCATCCCCCAGAGAAGGAAGGATTCAAAGGGGGGAAAGGGGCCACAGTGGTTGACAAAGGAAGTCAGAGATTGCATAGCATTAAAAAAAAAGGAAGTATGACAGAGCTAAGGTGAGTGGGAGGACAGATGATTGGGAAGTTTTTAAGGAACAACAGAACTTAACTAAAAAGGCAATACGGGGAGAAAAAATTAGGTACGAACGCAAGCTAGCCAGGAATATAAAAGAAGATAGCAAAAGCTTTTTTAGGTATGTGAAGAGAAAGAAGATAGTTAAGAACAATGTTGGGCCCTTGAAGAATGAATTGGGTGAAATTGTTATGGGAAACAGAGAAATGGCAGAAAAATTTAATGAGTACTTTAGATCTGTTTTTACTAAGGAAGACACAAGCAATCTCCCAGATGTATGGATGGGCCAAGGACATATGGTAACGGAGGAAATGAAACAGATTGACATTGGGAAGGAAACGGTGATGAGAAGACTGATGGGACTGAAGGCTGACAAATCCACAGGTCCAGATGGTCTGCATCCTAGGGTACTAAAGGAGGTGGCCCTGGAAATTGCGGATGCATTGGTAATCATTTTCCAATGTTCCTTAGATTCAGGATGAGTTCCTGAGGATTGGAGAATGGCTAATGTTATCCCACTTTTTAAGAAAGCAGGGAGGGAGAAAACAGAGAACTATCGACCTGTCAGCCTGACATCGGTGGTGGGGAAGATGCTAGAGTCCATTATTAACGATGAAATAGTGGCATATCTAGATAGCAGTGATAGGATTGGGCTGAACCAGCATGGATTTACCAAGGGTAAATCATGCTTGACTAATCTGTTGGAGTTTTTCGAGGATGTAACCAGGAAGTTAGACGGGGGAGATCCAGTGGATGTAGTGTATCTCGATTTTCAGAAGGCATTTGATAAAGTCCCACATAGGAGATTGGTGGATAAAATCAAAGCTCAGGGCATCGGGGGGAAGACATTGACATGGATAGAAAACTGGTTGGCAGATAGAAAACAAAGGGTAACGGTGAATGGGTGTTTCTCAGAATGGCAGGTGGTGACTAGTGGGGTGCCACAGGGCTCGGTATTGGGACCACAGCTGTTTACAATTTACGTCAACGATTTAGATGAAGGCATTGAGAACAACATCAGCAAGTTTGCTGATGATACTAAGCTGGGTGGCAGTGTGACATGTGATGAGGATGTTAGGAGAATTCAGGGTGACTTGGATAGGCTGGGTGAGTGGGCAGATACTTGGCAGATGACGTTTAATGTGAATAAGTGTGAGGTTATCCACTTTGGGAGTAAGAACAGGAAGGCAGATTATTATCTGAACGGTGTAGAGTTGGGTAAGGGAGAAATACAAAGAGATCTAGGAGTTCTTGTTCATCAGTCACTGAAGGTGAATGAGCAAGTGCAGCAGGCAGTGAAGAAGGCTAATGGAATGTTGGCCTTTATTACAAAGGGAATTGAGTACAAGAGCAAGGAAATCCTCTTGCATTTGTACAGGGCCCTGGTAAGACCACACCTGGAGTATTGTGTACAGTTTTGGTCTCCAGGGTTAAGGAAGGACATCCTGGCTGTAGAGGAAGTGCAGCGTAGATTCACAAGGTTAATTCCTGGGATGTCTGGACTGTCTTACGCAGAGAGGTTAGAGAGACTGGGCTTGTACACGCTGGAATTAAGGAGATTCAGAGGGGATCTGATTGCAACATATAAGATTATTAAGGGATTGGACAAGATAGAGGCAGGAAATACGTTCCAGATACTGGGAGAGTCCAGTACCAGAGGGCATGGTTTGAGAATAAGGGGTAGGTCATTTAGGACAGAGTTAAGGAAAAACTTCTTCTCCCAGAGAGTTGTGGGAGTTCTGGAATGCACTGCCTCGGAAGGTAGTGGATGCCAATTCTCTGGATGCTTTCAAGAAGGAGCTAGATAGGTATCTTATGGATAGGGGAATCAAGGGATATGGGGACAAGGCAGGAACCGGGTATTGATAGTAGATGATCAGCCATGATCTCAAAATGGCGGTGCAGGCTCGAAGGGCCGAATGGTCTACTTCTGCACCTATTGTCTATTGTCTATTAACCCCTCCCTCCCCCGCCTTCCAGCTTGGTGGATGGGTCTCTGAACTATTCAATGCAGCGTCTTCTGGCATCTTGCCCAGGTCCAGTATCTCATGGATTGGGAAGGGTGTGTCCCTTAGGAATGCTTTTGGGTTTTGGTTCAGCTCTGAAACCTGGATTGAGCTGGAATCTCAAGTCTCTCATTCAGGACTTCCATTAGGTACAGATCTCTGCTGTCTTGGGACCTGTGCCTAGGGACAGGAGCCTGTCACTACCATGGACTCTTCCACGGAGTCTAGGCATCCTCACAGTTGAACAGCTGAAAGGAGTCAGCAATCACACGCGTGAGTGCACATTCCAGGCAACTATTGTTTCATTTGCTGATATTTAACTCCTTTCCTTTCATTTCAGTTTTGTCGACACTTCGCCAAAGCACAGCGACAACAACGCTCCCTGCTTTCTTAGTCCACGTTCCAGGAAAGTAGATTACAATTTAGATTCATGCTGGAAAGGAGTGGTATTAGTTTAGTATTTAGTTACTGTTTCCGAGCCACAGTTATTGCATTACATTTTAGTTTGAGAGTTTTAGCTAGTGGCCCTGTTGGCCTGGAATTTATTATATTTCATTTGGTTCTGCACAGTTCTAATTAAAACTCAGTGAACTCCTGTGTCTCTCACTCTGCCCATCACCAAACACCATGCTAATAGCTCAATAAACATCCCCAGAACTGCTTCAAATGCATTAATACCTTATGGCACACGGTATTCAAGATGTGATCTCACTAATATCCTATACAATGGAAGGATACCCACCCTATTTTTTGCATTAAATTCCCTTAATAGTAAATAATTGCATTGAATTATCTTTTCTAATTCATCATGGTACCTGCAATTGTCCTATTGGATGATTCAAAAAAAGCTTCTAAGAATGTTTTGCATCTCAGGCCTCTGCACTCTCTCACCATTTAGACAATATACTTCTCATCGTTTTGCAATAACCTTTGATTCAGCACATCAAGTGCTTTCCGTAAAAAAATGTACATCTACAACAAATTTTACTTCTTCAAAGAATGCCAGTAATTTGGTTAAAATTTCCCTTTCACTTTCACAAAGCCATGTTGATTTGTGAACTTGAAACCATCACTCCAAGAGAAAAGCCCTAGATTGCTCAACCTATCCTCAAATGATATGTTCTCTAATCCAAGCAGTATCCTTGTAAATCTCTTCTGCATCCTCTCTAAAGCTTCAACATCCTTCCTATAACAAAGCTACTAGAACTGAACACAATACTCCAAGTGTGGTTAAACCAGACTTTTCTAGAGCTGCAACATTACCTTTTGGCTCCTGAACTCAATTCCTGATCTAGTGAAAGCCAACACAATATACGCCTTCTTAGCCATCTTATCAACATGCAATTTTTAGGGATCTATATATGTGGACTCCAAGATCCCTCTGTTCCTCCAGACTGCTAAGAATCCTATCATTAACCCTGTACCCTGTCTTCAAGTTTGACCTTCCAAGTACAGATTGAAATCCATTTGCTACTCCTTATCCCAGCTCATCATCTTATCAGTGTCCCATTTTAATCTGTAGTGAACTTCTACACTATCTACAACACAGCCAAACTTTATGCCATCTACAAACTTGTGAAACAATCATTCCACTTTCTTATCCAAGTCATTATTAAAGATCACAAAGATCAGAGGTCCCAGAACAGATCCCTGCCCAACACCACTGGTCACTGATCAGAATATGCTCCATCCACTACCACCCTTTTCCTTCTATGGGCAAGCTAAGTCTGAATTTACACATCCAAGTTTCCCTGGATCCCATGCCTCCTGACTTTTTGAATGAGCCTACCATGGGGAATCTTGTCAAATGCCTTCCTAAAATCTATATACAATGCAACTACTGCTCTACCTTCATCAATTTGTTTTGTCACTTCCTCAAATAATTTGACTATGACAATGAGACATGACATGCCCCTCACAAAGACACGCTGACCATCTCTCATCAGACTATACGTCCCCAAATGCATGTAAATCGCTTCTCTTAGAATCTTCTCCAATCATTTGCCCAACACTGACATAAGACTTACTTAACTATAATTCCCAACAAAGAGATAGTTTTTGCCACCCTCCAATACTCTGGTACTACTCCTGTTGCCAATAAGGATGCAAAGATCATTGCTAAAGGTGCATCATTCTCTTTTCTTCCTTCTTGTAGTTAACTGAGATGTTTCAAAACATTGTTCAATAAAATATTTTGATTAATATGTTGTTTTTGAGGTGGATAGTCTGCAACAGAGATCTGGTGAAATGTAATTATGTGCTTTTTGTTCCCTAACAAGATAAGCAGTTTATGGATCTCTCTGAAACAATGCAACTGTGGGTCACTAAACTTAGTGTTCTGAACCAGAAAACCTTAACATATTATTAACATCTTATGTGCCATGTTTCTTTAAAGGTTCCTTTAAAGTTATTAATCTGCATACATGGAACGATGATTCAAAGACAATCAACAAATTAAGGTTTGAACTATAAACGGTTTTTATTTTGTTCCTTTTCTCTTATTATACAATATACTTTTTAGAAAAATCCAAAATCACTATATCAGAAAATTTATTTCCAAACATTAATTATTTTTGATTTCTCTTCAAAATTGTGAAATGCTACATTATAAAAATAAGTGATAACAAAGAAAAACTACCACCATTTTCTTCCCCTTTGTTCTGAATATAAACATTAACAACTTATAAAAATTATATACAAGGTGAGATATTCAAATATTTACATGCTTTTGTATCTTTGGGTACTTGATAAAAAAACACACTGTTCCACAGGTGTTGTAAACTTTTCATCCACTAGTACACAACTTGACACAGTACTAATTATGCTGCATGCTCCTTGTGTAACATCAGATTGAATGTGGATTTAATTGGCTGATAGTATCCAATTAAGTGTCCCCAAATTTTATCTTTTGCCATCTTTCAGGTGGATTAGGAAATTATTTGTTCTTTTCTTCCTCACAGTATTAATCTAGCTTCTTAAAGCTAATCACCTTAATAGACAGCTGTCCAACATGCTGACAATTAAATAAATGTTATCATTGTTATTACTAACATTGTGATCTATTTCTCATCTGTGAGTTGATTCATCCAAGTTCGTAAAATTGCCTTTATAGAATTTGTAAACATCATTGTTGTTTGAAATTGACATTTGTTTCATCTCCTTAACTCTCTTATTTCCTGGCTAGAAAATCTTACTATACACTGGGATAGAGTCTCTAACCTGGCAGTAGCCTTTAGATACTTTGTCCACATGGTTATTTTTCATGTCCAAGCAAAAAGCAGATTAACTTGTTTCTTCTGATTTCCTACCTTATGAGTCCATTTGGGATTGGGAGGAGGGAAAAGACTAGTGAAAACAGGTATTTTTGCTCTCACTTCCAAAGAAGTACAAAATACCTCTACTTTTTTTCTGATAAAGTCTATCATTTCAACTTTGATTACTGCAATATGTTACACATTTACATTTACAACCGTGATCTACAGCGTGAGTGCTTTAAAATACACACTAATAGAAACACATCACTAACTTCTTTTCAACTTGCTTACTTGTTGCATTAGATTTCATTTTAGCATATGATTTCTGATATAATTTTGTTTCTGTAAATGAAGTGATGAAACGTATTAGATATATGATACAGACATATTATTCATACTGGCTAGAGTTTAGAAGAAATATCTCATTGAAATGGATCAAATATTGAAAGGTCTGGATAACGTGGATGTAGAGAGGATGTTTCCTATAGTGAGGGAGTCTGCCTGAGGGCACAGACTCAGAAATGAGGGATGTCTATTTAAACCAGGGATGAGGAAACATTTCTTTAGCCAGAGGGTAGTGAATCTGTGTAATTCCTTGCCACAGACAGCAGTGCAAGCCAAGCCATTGAGTATATTTAAGGTGGAGGTTGATAGGTTCTTGCTGAGTCATGGCGTCAAAGGTTAGGGGGAGAAGGCAGGTGAATGGGGTTGAAAGAGATAATAAATCAACCATGATGGAATGGCAGAGAAGACTCGATGGGCCAAATGGCCCAATTCTACTCCTAGTCTTTTGGTCTTGTATATCCATGAGGATATTACTGATGGATGCATGAGTATCATTAAACCTGTCTAAAGTAATGCTGAGGTTACCTGAGGGGCATACATATAATTTTGTTAGTGTTTAAATTTATGAATCAAAATGATCATCAGTTCAGTCTCATGGCAAAACTTCAAGAGAATAATATGAAAGCTGACTAACTGATATTTAAAGCAGCAGTAAAATTTCAAATTACCCTTAAAATCAGGATTTGAAAATGATTTAAAGTTATTAACAATATTAAAAAGTTGCTTTGCCAACAGTTGAATGGGAAGCCCACATGATGCTTCCGTTCATGAGGTTACAACAGCTTTATTAGCTAATGGCAATCAGTAGATACATAAAAAATTCTACCATGCATTATATCGAATGCTTTCTAAAAACTGTCCACCCCACAGTGTTCAGTAGCTGACACATGTATTTAAGGCAAATTGTCTATATTCAAATACCCTCGTCAATGCAGTCAATATTCAACAGTTCATATACACAAGCAAAATAATAGAGTAACACCGTACTTTAAGCCGGAGCTTGGCACAAAATATAGAGCTAATATTTAGTGTGAATTAATCCAGGAGTTGCATTGCAACCTGCGACATCTTTCTCAACTTTCACCATGATTGTTCACATAACCATTGCTAAAGAAACTCGTTAACTTTCCATTCTAAAATTAAGATACAGATGTGCTGTAAAGCCTGTACTGTGCACTGCAGTTCCAGTACGCAGAGCTGAAAAAGAGAACCTTCCCTGAATCAACTCATTGTACAGTAGTTTCAGGCCTACCATGTCTGCGTTTGTCAATGTTGTAATCTAATGTTCTTTATTTTCATGTTTTTTAACGGCATCTGTTTCTATCTATCTTCCTAAATGTTTTTAAAATACTCTTCTGCCAAAATAAGCAAAGGAATGTCTATGAACGATACCACTGCATCAAAGTCCATTGTATACATACTAAACTGATGAACCGTTAAAGGGAATTACAGTAATCCTGTGCTCCCTGTGGTGACAACGTAAACCATGGATGAGATTACAGTTCCCTGGCACAGATTCTTTAAGCAGTACTCTCTTCAGGGAAGGTCATTCACACAGGATGAGACAAATATCTGTCCCAACTTCTTAACATGAGATAAAAAGAGCAGAGCATTAAAGGAACAAAAACAGCTGCTGAAAGTTGTTAACTCAGCCAGCTCCATCATGGGCACCAGCCTCTCCAGCAACGAGGACATCTTAAAACGGTGATGCCTCAATAAATGCAGCATTCATCATTAAGAATCCTCATCAGGTAGGACATGCCTTCTTACAGTTGCTACCATCGAGGAGAAAGTACAGGAGCTAGAATACAGGCTCTTACTGTTTCAGGACCAGCTTCTTCCTTCCGCCAATGGATTTCTGATTGGATGATGAACCCTTGAATACTACCTCAGTATTTTTTCCTCTCTTTGCATTACTTAATTTCATTTTCTTTTTTTCATATACACTTCTTACTGTAATTTATAGTTTTTATTATTATGCATTGCAACCTACTGCTGCCGCATTGCACGATTTCATGATATATGCCAATGATATTAAACCTGATTCTGAACCTCTCGCATTCCATAGGATTATAGCTGATCAACTAAAATCAGTACCCTATTCCAGCTTCCTTCTCGTACCTCTTCCCCAAAGATCAATACCTAACTCCTTGTTGAATATACTTGGTCTTTTGACATCAATTGCTTTCTGTGACAGAGGATTTCACAGGGTCAGAATTCTCTGCGAGAAGAAATTCTTCTCAGTCATAAAAGGCTTTCGTCTTACCTTTGGATTTCAATCTCTTCCCCACCCCCCACTACCGGGAGCATCTAAATGTTAGAATATTGCAGCTTTTTATAAGTTTCCCTATCACTCTTCTAAAATCTGTTAATTATAAGTTTAATTAACCCAACCGCATCTGTTAGTCCTGCCATCCTAGGAATCATCTGGTATTTCTTTACTGATCCCCTTGCATGGCAAGAACATCCTTCCTCAGATAAGGAAACCAGAAATGCACATGTCACTGCTTCTATGCTCGAATCCTCTTGCTGTGAAGATCAGTGCATGAATTTTCTTCTTAATTGTCTGCTACATAAGCGTGCTTACTTCAGGAACTGGAGCAGAAGGAAAGTTCGGATTATTGCCACCAAAGTGGAAGAGCTCACAGTTATTCACATTATATACACTATATATCTGCCCACTCCCTCAACCTGCCCAATTCAACCTGAAGCTTTCAGTATCATCCTCAGGAAATCCCTCTCTTTACTGGATGCCAGTTTGTTAAAGAAGAATATAAGTTATCTCTTCTGTTAATACAATGCAGAGGGAAGGCTAACATCAGATTGTGTTAGTTGTATAATAACACCACTTTCAGTCATTTCAAGACTATACTTATATTGTGTGCCTTTGCATCCCTTAATAATCAGTCTATTTAACTATGACTATCAGCTAATTTAAGTTCCAAATTCACATTCCAAATTAATTCATTTGTTGAATATAGAAATTTATTGCAGTTCCCCAATAATTTCATGTTTTCTAGAACATTTCAGGTTTGCTTTCAGGAAATACAGAATAAATAATACATTTTTCTGTGAATTGAATGCATTGCATAATTGTTTTCCACTTAAACATCTTTCTACTACCAACAATATATTCTTTCATATATATGCAGCTATTTATCTCCTGTATATGTGTGTGGAAATGGCAGTATTTTGTTCATCTGTACACTTTAGATATCAGTCAGTCACACTTGGTCTAATTCTGGTGTCTCTTCATGTGAAGAGCCAAGTGATCCGAACGTGAAAAGCAACGACCGCAAGCGATGCACTTGAAAGGTTTAGCTCCTGTGTGCTTTCTGTAGTGTCTGGTAAGTTCATCAGAACGAGCAAAACGCCAATCACAACCTTCCCATGTACACTTGTATGGTTTTTCACCTGCAATTGAAACAGACAAACGTGAATATGTCACCTCCATTAAAGGGCAGCATCATTTTTAAATGTTACTGATTACGAGATTATCTGTGTCACATTCACACAAACCAGTGGCTGAGGACTACATGTTAATAACTAACTGTGGACAAATTCTGTCTGATCAGTATAAATATTATCATCATGCTGGCTCTTCAAAAAAATCTATTCAGGTAGAAATCAAATTATAATTCTTTTTGGAACCCTTTATGAAGTATTTGAAGTGTTGAGCAATTTCTAAGACCAACAATTATGGCTCAGTGTCTCCAGGTCTTGAGTCCCAGGATGTTGATGATGATTGGAATCTAGGCATCTGTATAACAAAAAAGCTGCTTGCCTGAGCCACCAATGAAATCAGCCATGGAAGAATGACAAAGGACAGGAATGACAAATAATTATATTCCGGATAAGCCCCGATGAAGGGTCTTGGCCCAAAATGTCAACTGTTTATTTCCCTCTATAGATGCTGCCTGACCTGCTGAGTTCTTCCAACATTTGTGTGCTTGTTGCAAATTATATTCTCTGCAGTTATGAGGGCTACCATCCTATTCCACTTGGTGAAGAGAGTTAGAATTGTTCTTATACTGTAGTTTCATTAGAATTACCATTCTTTTTCTATTTTAAAATAATGTACAAAGAAATTATAATGTGGGAAACTTTGAAGCCTATTGATTGATACCACTCCTTAAAGGTCAATATTGCATCATGCTAAAGGAGCTGTGATCAATAATTATTACCGATATTGGCTGTGCATTCTTTCTGCTCTAAAGGATTGCAGGTGTTATCTGGATGTCTTACTGTTGGCATTACCATGTTTACTGCTAACGTTGTGAAGACATCGTTTCAATGACAGTATGAAAATGGAAAATGCTGCACTGGCAATCCATTATGTAGAACTCTGTGATTTTTACCAAGATGTAAAATGGACTGAACAGACAGAACAATTTTATTATTTCATTCCATAGTCTTGCCACAGTCCTTTTGAAAAAGGTGTGTCAGGAATGGAGATACGTTTGTCAGCAACGGATAATCACTTTGGCATGTTTCCTCTGATACAATACTACTGTTATGAATGTACCACAGCTCTGAGGGGCCGAAGGGTGCGGGGTAGCCCCCTCCTTTGTGAGAATCGCAAGATCACTATTGAGTCAATTCAGGAGACCCAGGAAATGAGAGAAAGACATGCAGAATCCACAAGGCGTTGGAATGTGCCTTGGCCTCCGAGAGGCGGACCCATTGATGCCGGCTATTGTCTCTTGGAGATGGACTTGTGTATTGCATCCTGTACGATGCAATCAAAGCCCCAGGCAATTAACCAAGGAGGAGGTTGGTGGAGGGATTGCATCATCCCCAACCTGATTGACACCTTAGACCCTGTGAGTCAGGATAAAAAGAGGGTCTGTGGGAACAGCCCCTCAGACGCACCAGAAGAAACGCTAGCGATCCCGTAATAGCAAAAGCCGGTGGAAGGCCACGTGCGTCCGCTTCCATTTGCCCGGAATCGGTGACCTTTGCCACGGAAAAACGGTTTTTAGCTAACAACGGGGAACTCAACTCTCAACGACTCTCGAAGGATTGACATCATAAACGGAATGGGCAAGTTTTAACCCGTCTCTCTCTCTCTCCAACAATTGCCATACAGGGTCCCCAACAGCTGCAGCCTGTATGAACTGAACGAACTATATATTTCCATTGGACAATTCATTATCCCCTAGACAACGATACAGCTTATTTCTTATTGATTATTATTATACCCGCACTTTTAGATTTAGTGTTGACGACGTATATTATCTGTGTGTTTGCATTGATATTATTTTTGTGTATTTCTATCAATAAATACTGTTAAAAATAGTACCATCAGACTTCAACGGACCTACCTATCTTTGCTGGTAAGTGACCCAGTTATGGGGTACGTAACACTACTAAAAGCACAAGATATTGAGTTCAGATATATCCAATATTATGATTAATCAGATAGCTAGCAACCACTTCAGTGATCTATTCTTCCTGTTACACTAGTTTCCTTTAGCAAGAGCACGTAGTAGTCACCTGCTAACTTCTGGCTGCAGGCATCAATGTGAAAACGCCACGTTTATAATAACTGTCAAAAAGCTTGTTCTACCTCACGTTTCTCTACTGATCTTCCTACTCTTCTCCATCAACCAAAGCAAAATGAGTGTTCTGTGACACAGCCTATGGACTCACTTTCAAGGCTCTTCATCTCATGTTCTTGATATTTATTGCTTATTTATTTATTATTATTTTTTTCTTTTTGTATTTGCACAGTTTGTTTTCTTTTGCACAATGGTTCTTTGCCCATCTTACTGCATGTGATTTATCAATGATCCTATTGTGTTTCTTGTATGCCTGCAAGAAAATGAATCACAGGGTTGTATATGGTAACATTAATGTACTTCAATAATAAATTTACTTTGAACTCATTTTAGAACATGATAACTGGTCACTCATGGCTCTGAAATTTCAGTATTAACTGATCATAGTGGGAAATAAACTACTTTAGTGTTGGAATTTATCACAATTTGATTCAACAGGAGAAACAAACCATTAACTATTAAAGGCTGAAAAAAGAAAAATGTCCCTATATGTTTTTTGCCAGCAGGTGTTTACAAGTATTGAGATTGGATGAGTCTCATCCTGTCATTTATCAAGATCTATGAGAAGGCACTTTTGGTTGGAGTTATGGTCCTATGATCAGTCATTCTACCCAATAGTGCTAGGCTGAGATGAAAATCTAAGGTACTGTGTCATAGACATTCCTTCAAAACCATTGGAAATACATTAAAGAACTGACTTTTTAGATATAACATGGAGACAAGATTTAGAGTTCTGGTTGATTTACCCTATGCCATAAATAAATTTGCCTAATCCAGAGGAGCATCTGGCACTTAAGCAAACATCTCAAACAATTTAACCCAGGCAAAGCCAACCAATGTGTGCTAGCCTAGTGCTAGTTCACTAAAGCCGTTAGACTGTATTTCATTGTATATGTTCAGAGAGATATTTCAGATAATACAACAATGCTTGCTCAAAATTGTTAAGAACACTTCCTGACAGGGAAGTTATAATTGAAATATAATTCATTATGTAGATAGAAATAACATGTAGTGATAAGGAATGCGTACACAGCTAACACAGTGTAATGGATTAACACTGGCAATGGATTAACAAGTGAACTGCTGGTTGAATAATTTACAATTACTGGCCACTTTATTAGGTTCACCTGTTCACCTGCTTGTTAATGCAAATATCTAATCAGTTAAACAGGCAGCAACTCAGTGAATACAGACACGGTCAAGAAGTTCAATTGTTGCTCAGACCAAACATCATAGTGGGGAAGAAATGTAACCTAAGTGACTTTGACCAAGGAATGGTTGTTGGTGTCAGACGGAGTGGTTTGAGTACCTCAGACACTGTTGATCTCCTGGGATTTTCATGCACAACAGTCTCATGAATTTATAGAGGATCATACAAAACAACAAAAAAATCCAGTGAGTGGCAGTTCCATGGGAAAAAGTGCTTTGTTAACGAGAATAGTCAGAAGAAAATGGCCAAACTGGTTCAAGCTGATAGGAAGGTGACAGCCACTCAAATAGTCATGTGTTACAACAGTGGTGTGCAGAAGAGCATCTCTGAACACACAACAAGTCAAACGTAGAGGTGGATGAGTTACAGCAGAAGATCACAAACGTACACTCAGTGGCCACTTTATTAGGTGCAGGAGATACCTGATAAAGTGGCCACTTTCACTTGCTGTGTTGCAGAATAAAATTCTACAGAAAATTATCAAATGAGAATACTAGAAGCTGTACACATCAGTGAAATAACGGGAAATGCTGCCATTGACATTAGAATGCTTTTGGTTTAAATCTTTGTGTACAAGTTGATGAAACCAGTGCAACTATGTGGTACAAATGTAGGCACTAATCTGGCGTCAGGTATGGCTCGGTAGTAGTATGCAGAAAGTTGTAAATTCTTATCTCACGCCATCTGAAAAACCAGGTTAGCCAGCGTATTGTTGAGTGACTGCTGCACTGTTAGGGGTGATTAAATATTAAAGTCATTTTTTGACTAATATTTATCTCTTTAACTATATTGTTAAACAAAATTCTGATTATATTCTCATTGTTTTTCATGGAATTTTTTGCTGAATATACTGTTCTTTCTATGCTAGTCAATTGGAAACATGTTTTCTAGAGGTGATAATGACCTTTTCTGTCACTTGAACCTCTGATCTCCACATCAGTGACACAAGGAAATGATACATATGCCATTCAATGCTTCTTTTCAATCAATGTGGGGAAACATATTCCTAAGTGCCATTTCCATGACAACATTGAACTCTTCCAGGATGACCAGGTCTTCCCAATGCAACACTGGACCAGAACTGTGGTGAGATAATTTGCATCCTTTTGGAATCCTTCTGCCCAAGTTTATTGCCATCACACCCAACCCCACATCATTACTGTACCTTTCAGAACTAATGCTAGTGGTCCTATCCCCCAACTCTCCAACCCTCGCAAATATTTGCACCCCTGCCCAAAGGTCTAGGCCATCAATCCTTCTGATCCTTCAATGCTTCTAAGCTACCAAAGGTTAGGCTCTAGCCACTGACCCTCTGATTCTGGATTCTCCAAACTCGTACTGCTCAGTCACAATCCCCTTCTGCTCTGATCATTCAATCCTTCCAAATCCCAAGGCCAAAGTTTAGCATGTTTTCTTATCTGACTTATGAATTCAGTACTTATTCAACCCACCCCAATCCCAATAATTCTGAATTGGCTCAAGGCCAGCATCCATCACAATACAATAATTATGGATTGTTCTCTAAACAGACAGTAATTATACTATTTCTTTAATAATATTCTTAATGAAGATTTGTTGGTAATGCTGTGGAAATGAACAGTACATTAATAAATATTGGGAGTGTTCCTATGCACTGGATGGGAACAAATGTAACCCCACTGTTCCAGGTAAGCAGGAAGAGACCTGTTACCCTAATGCTGTAATCTATAAAGAAAACTGTAACATTAGAACACTCCAAGGAATAATGAGAATGGAACAGAATCTGCATGACTTACAGAAGGAAAATCACACTTGATTAATATTCTGAGGATATAACTTCGGAGGACAAATAAATGTGATGGATCTGGATTTTTAGACTCCCTTTTGGTGAAGTCCCACACAGGATTTGGTCAACAAGGCTACATGACACAGTACTGGGGAGAATATACTGAAATCCTTAGCAGCCTGTGACTAGTGAGATATTGATGAGCGAGGTGCTTGTGCCTCAACTATTCACAATCTACATTAACAGCTTGGCTGAGGGAAGTAGATGCCATATTTCCAAGTTTGCTGACAAAGCAAAATACTGTGCAAGTAATTGGTGTGGTCCTTTTAGAAATACAAATTCTGTAAAAAATAAATGATCAATTATTTCTGGGTTATATGGATCTATTTTATATCAGTCACAAATTTATTAAGTACATACAGATATGAAATTTTTCACGCAAAACTTACATTTTTGTTTGAATGAAAACAAGGAATTCTATTATTGCAAGTTGTACCTTTGTATAACACTTGAAAGAGAAGTGATCCTTCTGTACACCCTAACTAGTAGGCAATTCATTACCCTAATTTATTAAAGATATAATTTCTGTTGTAGGGATAAACGAAGGATAACTATTTGTGTTACTAAATGAGATGACTTTATGATATACAGTGTGGATTTTATTTATGCATTTACTGGAATTAATTATCAAATGCTACAAGGAGCAGGTTGTTGTTTTGATGTGACCCATCACTGCTCTGTATAAATTTCTATGAATTGCATAACAATATATCACTTTCATTATCTATATTAAACAAAATGCTTATCTGCATCTATAAAAGAGGGGTACGTATATATTAAATGTACATTCTGCATTTTAAAATAGGTTAACTCTTAATTCATACACTGCCATTTTTCTCCTCACTTTCTCAGATATCACTTGTAGAAACCCTTGTATTTGCAGCTCAGATTGTCTATTAATCTCCTTTGACATAATTAAATTTTTCCCTATTCATCACATTTGTTTGTGCCACCTAGTAAGCACTGAGAGGTAAAAATTCCTGACAGCAGAACAATAGCAAGCAAAGCTATCTGGTTTCTCAGCCTCCTACTTAGAGGGGCCACTACACAAGAGTCAGATAATCAGTCTCTTTAGAATAGGTTCTGCACAAGTTAACAAATACTTTATCAATGGGAGAATTTGCTAGGCTGAATGGCTTTTTGCACTAGGGTGTGGTCCAAATATTAGCACACTTTTTTCTGATAGCAGGAATAATAAAGCTGAATGAATGAAACTCAGAGACACTTTGACCTCAAATATTTGTTTTTTTTCTTGTTGACTAATTTCAAAATGCCTCTAGAATTATTGCCTTTATTAAATGAATACTTCTTTCAATACGTACCATGGTTATTTTTGTTTGAAATTCCACTCAGTGAGTACTGATATGGCAGGGTCTGAGCTCTGAGCTGTTACTCTGAAAAATGGCAGCAATCAGCAGTGCAGTGACTCGGAATCACAGGACACCTCAACTCCCTCCCTGGCTCACTGAATAAATACAACTGAGGTATAAACATTAGATTCCCTGACATTGCTTCCCATGATAAGGAAGAAAAAAGTGAGGGAAAAAGAGTGAGGAGCAGAGGAAAGTCATCAGAATCTTATCGTGGTACTGAGAAATTCTAGAATCAGAATCAAATGTGCAGACTGTTTTCTAAACGGGGCAAAAATCCAAAAATCTGGGATGCAAAGGGACTTGGAAGTCTTTGTGCAGAACACCTTAAAGGTTAACTTGCTGGTTGAGTCGGCGGTGAGGAAGGCAAATGCAATGTTCAAGAAGTCTAGAATACAAGAGCAGGGATGTGATGCTGAGGCTTTATAAGGCACTGGAGAGGCCTCATCTTGTGAATAGTGCTGGGCTCCTCATCTTAGAAAAGATGTGCTGGTATTGGAGAGGGTTCTGAGGAGATTCACAAGGATAATTCTGGGAAAGAAAGGGTTATCATATGAGGAACATTTGATAGCTCTAGGTCTGTACTCACTGGAATTTAGAAGGATTTCATGGAAACCTTTTGAATGTTGAAAGGCCTAGACAGAGTAGATGTGGAAAGGATAGAGGGGTGTCCATTTAAAACAGAAATGTGGAGAAATTTCTTTAGCCGGGGGTGATGAATTTGTGGAATTGATTAACAAAGGCAGCTGTGGAGGCCAGGTCGTTGGGTGTATTTAAGGCAGAGCTTGTTAGGTTTTTGATTGGACATGGCATCAAAGGTTACAGGAAGAAGACCGCGGAATGGGGCTGAGGAGGGGAAAAAAGGATCAGCCATGACTGAGTGGTGTAGCAGACTCAACGAGCCAAATGGTCTCCTATGTCTTAAAGTCTAAGTATATTATTTAAATTAAATGGTAGTGTATCCATCACAGGATAATAATTCAGATTTGTTTGTTTATCACATGTTGATCTAAGCAAAGTGTTGTTTGCGTTAACGACCAACATAGCCTAAGGATGTGCTGGGGCCAGCCTGCAAGCGTCACCACACATTACAGTGCCAACACAGCATGCCCTCAATCTTTGGTAGAACATCACAAAACACAACAAAACAGAAGTCAATAAGCAACAAGTCAACAACAGCAGAACTAGCCCTGTTTCTCTCAGCTACCCATGCACACACCCAGTCCTCCTACCCCAGTACAGGCCGAGTTCGGTCTCCAACCTTCAGCACCCTCGTAGACTCAGGGCTCCGGCCATCGGACCTCAAACTTTGATCTTCGGTATCGACCCCAGGACTTGAAAATTGTGATGAAAAAGGACCGTGGATGAGGACCCCAAGCACTAGGCCTCGAACACTGGTCTCGCTGACTCGAAACCCTAGAGGGTCTCCAGCTCGCTTATCGCCTGCCTGCATGGAACCTTGACCCTAGAACCCGCTGATGGCTCGTTGAGGTGGGGGGGGGGGGGGTACCAGCCTTCACCAACATCTAACCATCGTCCTTCGTCCCACGTCCACATCACTGGCTTTTGAGCTTGGAGCAGAGGCACAAACTCTGACCTGACCTCTAAGTCCATCACATCCCTGTGCCTAAACCTAAACCTGATCCTAAACTCCCCTCTCTATTCCCAGAACCATCCCAATGATCTAGGAAACCACTACACCTGAGCCTCTGCCTTGACAGAAACTGAAACTGCAGCTCGGTGCCACTTTGACTGGAAGCACTGGAATCAAATCCAGCAAATTTAAATCCTAACCATAACTAAATAGTTAAAACAATGAAGTGTTAATTTTGTTATGACACAGTGTAAAACAGAATTTAATTCACCATTAATATGCTCATAATGCCATTTAAGATAAAGCTCCATCAATAACTCTATATTTTCTTTCTCAATACAAAAATGACCCATACTCTCATTCTTTATTATCCTCTATTAATTCATATTCCCCTGAAATTTCATATTCAACTATCAATACCCATTCATTAAAAAAATAACTTGAGTAAGAACCTTAGAAGCTAGAAGTGTTGATTTTCAAACTCTCCAGAAGCTAGATGTGTGAAAAATTAATCAATTATCTCATGAAAAATTAACAGTAGCAATGAAATTATTTCCTAATCCTGTTCCTTATTTGAGAATTTATTTTTCTTTCCACTCTCTAAATTCTTTCATGACTTCAACTACCTCAATTAGATCGCCTCCTGCCCTCCGAATACAAGTATGTGCTTCAGTAACACAGAAAATGCTGGAGGAACTCTATAGGTCAGGCTGTATCTATGGAAAGGAATAAAGAGTTCTTTCTGGATGCTGACCTGCTGAGTTCCTCCAGCATTTTGTATGAGTTATTCTGCATTTCCAGCATCTGAAGAATCACTTTTGTTTGTAATACATGCTTTATTGAACCTCAGAATTTACCTCCTGAAACTGCTGACAAAAATGTCATGTAAATTAATTTTATTTTGCCTGTGTCCTTCCGCTGGCAGAATACTCAGTTTACTTCCATATCTGAATTACTGCAGACACCAGATACTTTTGAGCCTGTGAATTGTTTATGTGCTAGAAGTCTTTTGGGGATGACTCGCATGTTACTAAGGCTGACATCCAGAGATCTCCAAATGGTAGATGAAACATTCAGGCATTGCTGCTATCAATGTAATAGAAAGGTAGAACTCAGTACTTGAATATGTATATATTCTGTCTATTCATGAGTAACAATGAAGTAATAGAACTTCCCAAGTGATAAATGCAATCAATTATAAGAGACCAAACAAGAAAGACTTGCACCTTATGTACTATTTTTGACATCTCTTTCAGAATGTGCCAAATCATTTCATGTTCCATAAATTACTTTTGAAATCTCATTACTGATGTAATATAGGAGTGGAGTTGCAAATTTGTGCACATCTCTTTACACATACAGTACAGCAATTTTTAATGAGCAATTAAGTTGTTTCAAGGGCATTGAGTGAGATTAGATATTTTAATATCTCACCCATAGGAACTTCTCCAGAAGTGCTTGGCTTCCTGCAATGAGGTGTCAGCGTAGATTTTGTGATCAAGCCACTGACGTAGGAGTTTTGCTGCAACCAACTTACTAGGAAAGTGAGAGCATTCAGCTGAGACTGATCAAATACCTATACTATTTATAAACTGAGATACCATTTTTTACTTCTCATATGACCAAATATCACACGATCAGACATACTATACTGAACCAGAATTGAGAAGTTTAGCAATGATCAGGGTACCATAACCAATAATGGAGCAGGTATTCTCAAAATGTAATACTGAAGCAGTCTCCAATTCAAGTTTTTACTCCTCAATCCTGAAATGAATACGTGGATCTATGATCTAAGGCAGAAATTCTAAATCAATCAAAAAGCTAACTTTAAAAAAAGCGAACAGTGTTTCTGCACTCTGGGATTTTGCCAGAAGAAGTTAATTAGTTAATGACCTTCTGCCTGAAGAATCCGGGACCTTGAATCCCTTTATTCGCTCCTCTGATGTAGCTCTTAAGCATAACAATGTCCTGGCGCTATGGTGTGTTCTTCACAGTTACTCAGTAAATCAAAAAAAAAAGACCCAATGCTGCTGAATTATCTCATCAAGTTATCAATGAGATAAAAAAATTAAACCAAATATTGAGTTAAGTTAAATTCAAAATGAGAAGGAAGCAAAACAGAGTTTGTTAAAAATACAGGATCAATATGAACTCCAAATGGCTGATATACAACATGGTATATATTTACATATGTTTGATTTGCAAGTGTTTGAATAGCTCAAGGTCATTCACAGAACTAACCTAAAGGAATACCTTTATACAGAAATATCATTTATCACTTTGCCTTTAAAGCCAATTTCATTCAGCAATCATTTGCTCAGTGATGTTATAAAAATAACTGATTCCTTTAGAACCTTAAAACATGGATAAGCATTCATTTCCTTTTGTATTGGATACACATTGTGTATTTATGCAATTTTTTAATCAGATTGAAAACTTTATAGGCCTTTCACATGAAACAAATTATTTGTGCAATGGTTATTGAGACACTTAGTTGTATTGTTCAAAACAGTATCCTATAAACGTCTTGTTCTTTATGAATGAATCTTTACTAACACCTGGATGACAAAGCCCAGAATTATAATGGTTCAACAGAAGATGTAAATTCACCATATTTTTAACACTAATATGACTGATGAATGACTTTGCATGATTGAATTTTGATTAATTTGTGATGTGAGTATAACTTAAGATAGAGCCCCAAGGCTTACCTATCTAGCTTTATGATGAGGTATTCAACCTTGTCAAAGTTTAATATCTACATGTAATCGGCTTCACATTTTTCCTGATTCCTCTGAAATCCACTGTGATAGAGTCGTAGAACACTATAGCACAGAAACAGTACCTTCAGCCCATCTAGTCCATGCTGAACCATTAATCTGCTTAGTCTTATTGAGCTCCACCTGCACTATAGAACTCCGTATTCCTATCCAAATTTCTCTTCTATGTTTTATTCGATCCAGTATTCTCCACTTGCACTAGCAGCTTGTTCCACTCTCTCACCACCCTCTGAGTGAATTTTCCCCTAATGTTCCCTTGAAACATTTCACTTTTCACTCTTAACTCATGACCTCTAGTTGTAGTCTCACACAACCTCAGTGGAAAAAGCTTGCTTATATTTACCCTATCTATACTCCTCATAATTTTTTATACTGTACCTCTATTAATTCTCGCCTCAGTCTTCTTTGTTCTAGGAAATAAAGTCCTAACCTATTCAACCTTTCCCTATAACTCAGGTCCTCAAGTCCTGGCCACAACCTTGTAAATTTTCTCTGTACTCTTTCAACCTTGTTTACATCTTCTCTTTAGGTAGGTGACCAAAATTGCAAACAATGCTCCAAATTAGGCCTTGCCAACATCTTATTGAACTTCAACATAACATCCCTCCCCTGTTCAATGCATTAACTTATGAAGGCCAATCTGTCAAAAGCTTTCTTTGCGACAATTTCTGCATCTGCCTCCCACAGGGTCCGAGGGAACACCTTGTCAGGGGCCCTGGGGATTTATCCACCCTGATTTGCCTCAAGACAGCAAACACCTCCTCTGTAATCTGTACAGGATCCATAACCTAACTGCTGCATTCCCTCACAAATATAGACTCTGTGTCCATCTCCTGAGTAAATACAGATGCAAATAATCTATTTAAGGTCTTCCCCATCCCTTTTCACTCCATGCATAGGTTACCACTCTGATGTTTTGGAGGACCAGTCTTATCCCTTACTATCCTTTTGCTCTGGAGAGGCCCTTAGAGTTCTCCTTCACTCTGCCTGACAGAGAAACCTCATGCCTTCTTTTAGCTTCATGATTTCCCTCTTACACTCCTCAAGAACTTCATTTGTCCATCCTTGTCAGCTTATACCTGCTATACACCTGCCTTTTTCTTAATCAGAGCCTCAATATCTCTTGAAAACCAAGTTCCCTAAAACTGTTATCCTTGCACTGACAGGAACAAAATTTCATATGTTAACCATACAGAACAGAAGGCCAAGTACCAGCCCTAGAATAGCACAAGTTGTTTGACTTCCATGAACTGGTGGTGGGAACTGTATACAAATATTCTCAGACAAGGATTAATGTACAAATATTTATCCTGTGTCTTCAGTATTAAAGAAAATCTAGAATCATATCAGTGGATCTAAATAGGTTCTATTTATAGAGTTAATAATCAAGGAAACAGTCCCCTTAGCGTATCAAATCCATGATTTAATCCATTAATCCTATACACATCCCATTTTATTTTCTTCACCTTCCCCCAGATTTGACCACTGACCAACACATGACGAGTAAATGACAGTGGTCAATTAACCTGCCAATCCATCTCCCTGTTGAAGCAGGAGCAAGCTGAAGCACCTGACAGAAACTCAAGTGGCTCCAGTGAGAATCTCCAGTCAGTCAGCATCAGAGGTCACTGGGCTGTGAGGCGGTGGCTTTACTAACTAATGGAATGAATTTTGCAGGCAGAGTTGATTGGACAAATGTGACTATGCTTGCAACTGGGAAGGAGCTTTTAGCCACTTGTTCTGTTTTAATTTTAATCAAGTTATGCTATGTTGGAAAATGATGGCTATGGACAAGTGGATCTTGAGATGTCACATCTTTAATTTCAACTTTCACTAGTCATGGTGACACATGACTGTTTATAAAACTTAGAAGGGTTACTGATACTTAAGACAATGTTGTTCAGCGTGAGTATGAGAGGACAATAATTAAAAACAAATTGATTCTTGAGTTTAGCAGCAGGTGTGTCATAAAGTATAGCCCTCGAAGTTAGCAAAGGCTGCCCTCCAAATTGTATTTTTTTGGCAATCAGAATGTGTTGTTGAGGTATAAATAAGTCTTTAATACTTCAGCAACATGTTATCAAAGCGTGACTACATCAGCCATTAAACCATCAGAGATAAGCCCTTCACAAAACTCAGGTGCTACACACTGGCCTGTATGGATCAGCATTGCCCAACACTTAAAGCTTATCAGCAATTAAAGCAAACAAAACTGGATAAGTAAGTATGGAATGAGGGAAAAATAAACTTGTTTTTTCTTTCCATTTGTCAGGCTTGCAACTAATTTCGATAGCTTGTCAAACTAGCATGAGTGCTTGATATGGGCACTTCAGAGTAGTAGTTAGTTCCTGTGAGACGTCATTTCAGCAATGTATATGCTGATTTATCTAACAATACATTAACAGTCTGGAAAATTTACAGAAGAATCCCAGAAAAAAATGCTCTAAGAAAAATTAAATTGTTAAAATACAATAACCTTCTAATTACTAGAAAACTCACTGATAGATGATCTTTGAATTCTGTACTCTCTTACAATTTGGTGATGTGAGATCCAGATTGTTAGAGCGAACTCTGCAATTTAATTGAAAGCTGTTTATAGACTTTCACTTTCTGACTTCCCCCAGCTGTGAATGTAACAGTTCTAGGTTGTATAGGACACTACAAATCTCTCACTGTGGTTTGCCAGAGCAGATTTAATATCTGTCATATGAAGTGCCAGCAATATCTGCGATGCAAATAAACAACACACTGGTTGAGGTGGCCCACCTTCATAAGCACCAAGACAAACAAAGCTGCTGAGGCCAGTAAATTTGAAAAGAACCATTAATGTTCAGCTGCAACTCAATAAGTAAATGCTGGACTTACATGGGGCCTAATGTATGTCTGACTAGTGCTGAGTGACAGACACTAGCACATTTATCATCAACCTGTTGCTGGGCTTCATGTAGAATCCAAAGGAAAAGCCTGATCCTTCTGAGATTCCCAGCATTATGCTGGAGAAACTGCCTCTCCAATCTTATACAATCCAGATCTAGCAGAGAATCAAAATCTCCATTCATTTTAAAGGGTACTTGCCAAATGAAGATGAGGAGAAAAGAATAAAGTTATTTATTTGTATTCTTATTGTTTAAATGTTTAAAATAATTTCTTAGTGTTTTAACACATTTTTATTCATTTTATTTTTGCATAATTAATTTTAAAATAGTTTATTGCTATTTGATTGTTTTAAATATCTTTCAGTATAAACAATGCTTAAAAACTTTGAACTAAACATCTTCTGAGTTTTGAGAAGAGGCTGTTAAAGGCTGAGAGGGTTTTCTGGCACTTTATGGCTGAAGCCTATTGACTGTCTAGTCCCTGCTAAATCTCAACCCTCCCATTTTGGCAATGAGGATTGAGCTTGATTCAGCTCCTCCACGTTCCTTCATTCATTTCCCAATGCTGCCATTAATGTCAAATCTATTAGCTGTTATTTCCTTATCAATTATTTCATAAGTTTCTTTAAAACTTTTTGATTTGTCCAACTTGAGTTACATGTGTAAAGTGTGTTGTTATTTTGGAACCGTAGCAGCAGCCCTACAGTTTAAAATATAAATGTAAAATGTTCTCTAAATATATATCTGTACTAATGAAAGTCTTACACAAATCCTGATAAATCGTACCCTCCTAGTGATAGTAATTCTGCAAACAATTAAGATTTATAGATTGTAGTTTCAAGATGTTTACTGTTGTTGAAATATTTAAGTGGGATCCAATGGTTAAGTTACTCCAAACATTTCTTTTCATGGATCAGATAGATCTGTGCCTCAAGAACTATTTTTTTCTCTATTAAATTGTGCATAACTTGTAAACAAACACATATCTGATTGCCAAAGCTTGGGGCCATAGGTTTGTCATTCCTCTTAAAAAGTCATAGACATCCTTTAACTTCTAACCAGTGACTTTGCTGCATTAGCAGGAGGGGCAGAACCTATTAAATTCAATGAGGACTTACTGGCTATAAAATCCCTGCTGTGGAGATGTGACTGTTTAATTACAGGGAGTAGAAAGGTTGATTTCATGGTATTAAACTGAACAAGAATGCTCTTGTTCCGATAGCATTGCTATTGAATTAACCCATTTATTTCCAGGAGGTAACTTACAAGGCACGTAAGTGAATATAACACAAAGCATGACTCCCAGCCTCTTGATCCCAATCCTGCCAAATACCAAGTTCTCACTCTGGCTCTATCCTTCCCAATATTAAGGTGTCTTATCCTAAATCCTGCCGAATGACTTCTTGAACCAGGCCTCAGCAAAAGGGTAGCTGCAGCATATTTTTCATTCTCATTTGGGCAGATGATGTTTTTACTGAAGGATCAAATGGCCATTGCCACCGTGCAGTCTCTTTTAGTCTTTGATAACATTTGAAGTAACTCTAAAAGCTGTGTAGGACAAAATAATTTTGTAATTGTAGTTGAACACTTTGAAATCAATATTGTTGCACAAGTTGATTTTATTAGATTGAACTACGGGATAATTATGCAGTACAATCTAAGGGGAAAAGGTATTGCAAAAAGAGAGATTCCTTTATTGTCCCTTCGGATCACGCTCCATCAATGTGATTAAGAGCTGCTCGCTTACTTCTGGAGGCTTCATTAAAGCTTCATTAGGTGCTTATAAAACCATTACCAACCTCCATTCATTTGGGATTTCTTTGGACTAATTAGATATTGTTTCTTTTCATAGCTCTGTTGATATTAACTCATTATCATAGTTAACTCTAGCTGTGCACCCTCCAAACAAAGTCATAAACAAAAACCTTTGGAATTTTGATTGTTACCCTGCACAATTAATGGTTCTTCTGATATTGAATTAATTTACTATCCATAAATACAATAATTCCTGAGCCCAGAATTCTGTTAATCCCTTACATCTACATTTCAAATACTACATGTGTATTGACAATCATTAGACAAACAAAATGTGGCAATATCCTTTCACCTGGAATTCAAATTCCAAACAACTGGGAAAATTTCCAAGTTCATTCATGCATATACTTGGGAAATCTCTCCAATTCTCCTATGTCGTTTAAAGTTGCAGGACATGGACCAATTATAATGACAGTCAAAATTCCAACAAAGGTGTTGTCAAGTTTCAGAGACCAACATAACACTTAGAGCATAACTTTTATTTCACTAATTTTGAAGTGTTATATAGTAAATACATTTTGATTTAAAGTGATATTTTCCAACTTATCCCATGTAATACATTTTCTTTAGCATTTGTATCAAGTCATGGGCCATCCTGCACATATTTAAGTAATAATACATTGAATAATTTGGTAACTGGAGAATATCTAAGTAATATTTATCGTGGACCATACACTCAGTGGCCATTTTATTAGGTACAGGAAGTACTTAACAGAGTGTAGACTGAGCGTATGATTGTGGTATTCTGCTGCTGTAAGCCCATCCACTTCAGGGTCCGACATGTTGTGTATTCAGAGATGCTCTTTTGCACACTGCTGTTGTAATGCATGGTAATTGGAGTTACTGTCATCTTCCTGTCAGCTTGAACCAGTCTGGCCATTCTCCTCTGAGCTCTCTCATTAACAATGCATTTTTGCCCACAGAACTCCCACCACTCACTGGATTTTTTTTTTGTTTTTCACACCATTCTCTGAACACTCTAGAGACCGCTGGGTGTTAAAATTCCAGGAGATCAGCAGTTTCTGAGATACTCAAACCACCCCGTCTGGCACCAACAATCATTCCACAGTCAAAGTCACGAAGCCAGTGAGGGAAGCATCTCTTGTTACAGGAGAAGTCAAGAATTTTTCATCCACATATATAGCCTGTAAAAAAAACCCATTCTTTCTCCTCTGGACCTTTCCCTGCCAGGATTCTCACCACCGTATCTCAGAACCTCTGCTCCATCTCCCTCAGTCGCTGAAAAATCTTGCAATGTTATATTGTTGCATGTCAGCTAGTGCTTTGTAGACTTTCAGCAAGAAGAGTATGCAGAGAAAAGATACGTTCCACAATGCACATCACTTTGAAAAACAAACCTACCAGGTTCCTTTCAGCACCCAAAGGATCAACCAGGGTAGGACTTACACAGTGAATGTAGGGCACTGAGGAGTGCAGTAGAACAAAGAGATTTGGGGGTATAGATCCATAATTCCTTAAAAGTGGCTTCACAGGTAGATGGGATCATAAAGGGTACATTTGGCACATAGTCCTTCTTGAATCAGAGTATTGAGTTCTGGAGTTGGAATGTTATACTGAAGTTGTATAAGACATTGGTGAGACCTTCTCTGGAGTATTGTGTGCAGTTCTGGCATCCTACCTATGGTAAAGTTGTCAATAAGATTGAAAGAATACTGAGAAAATTTATAAGGAAGTTGGCAGGAGTTGGGCACCTGAGTTATAGGGAAAGATTGAATAGACTAGGACCTCATTTTCTAGGGTGTAGGAGTACAAAGGGAGATCCTTAGAGTTTTGTGAAGATTCAGTATGACATTTAAAATTTTAATAGACTTCTATAGGTGAGCGGTGGAGAGTATATTGACTGGCAGCATCACAGCCTTCTATGGAAACACCAATGCCCTTGAATGGAAATTCTGACAAAAAGTAACGGATATAGCCCAGTCCATCACGGGTAAAGCCCTCCCCACCATTGAGCACACCTATACAGAGCACTGTCACAGGAAAGCAGCATCCATCATCAGAGACCGACACGACCCAGATCATACTCTCTTCTTGCTACTGCTATCAGGAAGAAGGTACAGGAGCCTCAGGACCCTCACCATCAAGTTCAGGAACAGTTATTACCCCTCAGCCATTAGGCTCTTGAATCAGTAGGGATAATTTCACTTGTCCCATTACTGAACTGTGCCCACAACCTATGGACTCACTTTCAAGGTTTCATCATCTCATGTTCTCTATATTTATTGCTTATTTATCATTTTTTTCTATTTTTGTTTTTATTTGTACAGCTTGTTGTCTTTTGCATATTGGTTGTCTGTGCTTTTGGGTGCGACCTTTCATTGATTCTACTTTGGTTCTTGGATTTATTGAGTATTACCACAAGAAAACAAATCTCAGGGTTGTATATGGTGACATATATACTGTATATACTTTGAACTTTGAAATTTGATAGAGATATACAATATTATAAATGGTATAGACAGGGTAAATGCAAGCAGGCTTTTTTCCGCAGTAGTAAGGTGAAACTAAAACTAGAGGTCATAGGTTAAAGGTGAAAGATAAAATGTTTAAGGTGAACGCTATGGGAACTTCTTCACTCACAGGTTAGTGTGGAATGAGCTACCAGTCCACACACTGGATGCAGGTTTGATTGTGAAATTTAAGAGAAGTTTGGATAAGTACATGATGGGAGGAGGTATAAAGGGACCTGTTACAGGTCGATGGGACTAGGCAGAATAAGAGTTTGTCAAGACTAGACAGGCTGAAAAGTTTCTCTGTGCTGTAGTGCTCTGTGACTTTATGACAACTTCAAATAAATTTATTCTTCGAATTCTCAATTAGTCTCAAAGCTTAAAGGTTAAAACAAATCTTCAATTAACATTTATACTCTCATGATTTCATCAAAATAATTTTCAATTGATTTAAAACTGAAATCACCAAAAGAGAAAAGGATGAACACAATGATTTTCCTTTAAATGTCTACCTAATATCTTTACTCCTGATCATTGCCAATGTAAGCATTTTCTTGCAGTCCTAATCAATAACTATTTGTGAATCAGATGCTGATGGAGTTAATGCATTTCCTTTCTCTTCAATGCAAAGCAAACTGGGCAGTATGAATAAAGTTCTCATTGTATAAAAGTTGGCAGAAGTTGAAGGTTTCTTCAACTAAGCCTTCCTTTGTTTTTTTTTGTTCTTTAGTCCTTACTGTTTTTGTTTCAAGACAAGAAATTACACTCTTCACTTTAGACTCTTCTTTTCAGTTTATATGTTGTCCCTTAACTTGCTCTACATTTTAGTTTTCATTTCTGTCAAAAGGAAATAAAAGTGCATCTGTTTTCATCACAGATGCTGACTGAACTTTTGCATGCTTCCAATACACTGTTTCTGTTTGATCTTCATTTATCGGTGGGCTGTTATGCGAGGTGACTTCACAATTTCAAAGGTATAAACTCACATTTGTAAGTTTTGTTCTCAAAGTTCATATTGAGGGTTAACTGTGTGAAATTCTTCCCATTAAAATCTCTCATTTCACTGTGTTTTACAACAAACAGAACACTGTGTGATCAATGGAAATTGTGCACATCTAAAGTTTCCAAAGAGGGATTTGCTTTTTCTTGAACTCCGCACTCCAAATAGAAAGAAAAGGCATTTTTCCATGTTTGCTGTAATGCTGCTTTCTTAAAATTTGTAATTTGTTTGAGAAATTGTCAGACTGGAATATAGGTACAGTGAAAATAAATTTTACCCAATGTATCATTTATTAGATTGTCTACTGCTCGAGATAATTTTTTTTCCAACAAACATTTCTGTTTAGACTATGCCTGTTTAAGAAGAATGCAGCACAGGTAAAAACAATAAAATGTGAGGTAATCAGTGCCTCTGTTCCCAGGTGAGTTGGGGTTTCCACAAAGCTCAGCCGTTTCTGTTACCTTAGTGTCAACAGTTCACTGACAATTCAGCACTGCCTGAAATAACATGAATGAGGCAAACTGAAATCTGGTTTAGCAGGTTTCTGAAACAAATTTCAACAGCACTCTGAAGTGAGTTCTGGTCTGATTGTCAGGTGGTATTTTCTGTATTAATTAAACTAAACTGCTGGTCCTTTTGCAGTGAAACCTTACAGCTTATTTTCTGTGGCATGAGATATTGGCATCAGACCTGATTATTACTCCAAGATTAAAATTGAAACCTGACACTGGTCATGCACTTTCATCAGATGCAGAAAATAGAATGCAGCTTTATGTGTATGCCACAAATGCATTCTGACTTATCAAAGCCAAGCAGTTTTCTGTTGGTATAAACAGAGCCAAAACTGTTTCTCTTTTTGTCCTCACTTCAGTTATTTGAACTGATGGACAGTGGTGAAAGAACGAATACGTCAACCTGATTGAAATGCTGCATTTGTCTAGATTTCACTGCTAAATGTTTAGAGTGCAATCTTCATTGTTTGTCAAAAATCCTGGAACGCTCTGGTTAACAAAACTGTGGGATTAGCTTCAGCAAATGGACAGATAGGATTCAAAACATCTCATCATCACCAACATACCATTTCAAATTAGAACGTCTAGGAAGGAGGAATAATTATCGCTTTGCAGACAACGTTTATACCCTGAGACCTAAAAAAAATGTCTGAAATGATTGTAGTACATTCATGATCAAGATACAAGGAAAGCAAATTGACCAGGTGGGTGAGCTTATTCATTGTACCTGCTGGTTTAATGCTACATGTTCGGCCGACTAGAGAAATGTGATAGCTGGCAGGAAAATATCATGGTTAGTCTGGTTTTGCTTTGATTTTTAATTTGATAGGTTTGTCTGCATTTAGTGCAACACACAGCAAGCAGTCTGAAGAGAGAGGGTTCGTTACACGATTCTGCAAGACCGCTGTTTCATTAGAGACATTAGGTGACAGTTTGCTTGGAATTTCACTTATAATTCGCAAATACACACTTTTAATATGATGTGTTATCTGACAAACTTAATAGACTGCTGCTAATCCATTGTACACGTGCACCTTGAACATCAATGAAGATGTCTTCCAGGAAAAGGTATCTCCTTTACTGGCATCCTCATTATGCAGACTTATTCTACCCAGCACAGCTAATATACAGCAAGCTCTTCTGGCTACTGAAAATCCATGGTCTACACCAATAGGAAAAGGGCAAGAAATACAAGGGCACCCCATCATTTGTGCCAACTTTATCTCTCGTTCATCTCTTCCTGACTTAGAAAATTATCTGCATTTTTATTCCTTGTTACCTGGTGAGAATCCACAAAGTATTGTACATTTCACCATGAGACCTACAGCACAACAAGGTAGCTCATCACACTTTTCTTAATGCCAACTAGTGAACATCATAAAACACTGACTCACAAAACATAACAAAAAAAACCAACAACAAATAATGAGCTTAATGACTTCTCCTGTTTTTATGTTCCTGGGCAGTATGGCTGCAGCCAATCTGATGAACTGCTCCTCATATTGCACTGAAAGAGACTACAGACGTCAGTCCTAAGCAGCCTGGGCTTTGGCAGTCAGGTTCAGACTGAACCATCATGTTGCGGATCATTCAACCAATTGTAAGGACATTAGTTAGGTGGCAGAGTGAGATTTTAATGGTGATGATCCAAGAACTACTCTGGCAGTAAATCCCAATCCGCAAATCTATTGGAAAACACACTGCCAGATTGCAGAAACATTTTCAAAACCTTTTTCAACATTGAACTTGGATAGTAGAAAGCTAAGATTCCATGCTAAAAATCAGATTGCATCACCGGAACATGTACACTCCCACACACTTTTTGTGGTTTATTGGAGCTGAAGCTTCCATCACCGGATGTGGTGTGTGGGTAGATATAGCTCCCACATTTATGCTAAGAGGGTGGGATTTGAGCTTCATGTAATACTCTGTACAAGTTTGGGAAAGATGTTTTTCTACCGTTTACATGGGTGTTTAGGCAGGCATACCAATACCCTAAGGATTAGTTAAAGAATTACTTTTCAATAAATTAAGGGGATTAAAGGTGCTGCGTCCCCAGAATCTGATGATCTTAATCCTAGGGCTTTGAGTAGCAACAGTGAAAGCTTCATTTTAGAATGATCCCACAGATTGTAAGGCAAGCATTAAACTTCAACATTTATGAAACAAAGGAAGAAAGGAAGAAACTCACATGATGAGTATGGAAAATGCTGGAGACTATTATTAAAGAATTTGTAAAGTGGCACTTAGAATGATAATATGACTTGCAGCATCAACAGATTTATGAAAGAGAAGTTATGTTTGATAAAGCTGTTTATTAAAACTCATAAATTACAGGATAAAAGCTGACCAGTGGATGTGGTGTATTTGTACTGTAAGAACTTCAATAAGCTGCCACAGAAGATTATTGAACCAAATTGAAGTTAACATAATTGTGGAGATTGGTGAGACGTGGGGATTGCTTAATATTCAGGAAACTATACATTGGAATAAGAAGGGCATTTAAGTAGAAGACTGACCAATGGATACCAGTGTGATCGTTCAAAATTTCCAGCTGTTCAGAATCTACATCAATGATTTTGATAAGTGCAATATATCCAAATCTACTGTTGATTCAAAACTTGCTTTGAGCAAAAAATTCTTCACCTTGAGGAAGGTGAATCTTCGAACTTCTCTAGCTAAGAGAACTTTGGAGACTCATTTTCTGAGTGTATGGCCAAAAGAGAGAGCATTTATATTTAGACATTAAGGCGATCAAGTGATATGGAAAATGACCAGCCATGATCTTACTGAATGAGGAAACATGCATGAGAAGCAGAATGACCTATTGCCACTTGCATTTTCTGTGCTTAAATCATGAGCATGATCTTCAGCATTTAATATAGGCTGGCCTGTTAAATGCTTCTTCTGAGTCCTTTGGGCAGAACAATGCTTTAAGAGTGCAGTCTGTCTGTATTAACCTACAGCAAGCTTCAGCAGGTACCAGTGACTAGAATGACATCATGTGGATATTGGGCAATGTGATAAACAGAGCAACTATTGCTGAATGAATGTTCCATTTATGGTCTTGGAGCTCAATTCCAAAATTGTGCTTAACTTCTGTCAATATAATCTGGCATGAATTACTCGCATATCGCAATTAGAATGCAGCCCTATCATATTTCTTTACCCCATGAACTCCACAGATCTATTAAAAATACAAAGTTACATAAATGAACGTTTTGATTTTTAATTTACTCAGCTGACATCGCTAAAGATAAAAAATAATTTGATTTCAACTGTAATTGCAATTTCTACCGATGTACCGTAGAGAGTATCGTCACTGGTTGCATCACTATGGAGGCGCAAATGCACAGGATTGAAAAAGGCTACAGAGGATTGTAGATATAGCCAGTTCCATTATGGACACAACCCTCCCCATCATCAGCGCATCTTCAAAAGGTAGTGCCTCACGAAGGATCCCCACCATCCGGAAATTAGTCTCTTCTCATTACTACCACCAGGGAGATGATACAGGATCCTGAGGACCCACAATCATCACTCTAGACCAGCTTCTTCTCTTCTGTCATCAGATTTCTGAACAATTCATGAATGCATGAACACTACCTTACTATTCATCTTTTGCACTATTTACCTATTTAGTGCAACTTATAGAAATTTTTTAATGTCTTGCACTGCTGCCACAAAGCAACAAATTCCACGAGATAGGCCAATGATAATAAACCCGATTCTGATCATTCCTGCAACTGGTTATAACAGACAATGTTGCATTGCAGCAAAGTGAATTGGCTAGCAATATCACATGTTCCAATTGGCAAAGTCCATGATTCTAGAAATTCTTTTGCTCCTGGAAAGATGCATTAATTGTATGGGGCTTGCTGACCAACATATGTTACATGTGAGGGTCTGTTGCTATAATATATCCACCTGCTCCTGAGGCCCAAGGTATCAAAGCAATAGAACATGCCTTCATGCTTACTATGTGCATAGACCATTCCTCGAGTGTACCATCACTGTGGACCACAAAGGAAAACAGCTGGGTGCAAGTGGGGTGGGAGTTTGTTCATGGCACAGGGATTCCAATGGGAAAAGTATATCGTTTCAGTGAAAAGTGGTTGAGGACTGAAACATAGGAGAGTAAGGGTTGGAATTTGAGAGTAAGGGGTTGGTTTGAGGCATGGGAAATGAAGGGGTAATGTGAAAAGTATATGAGTGAATCAAAAGGATACTTATCCAAATGTAGTTTCAAATTCTGGTCTCTCTGAGCAGAGATATACTCAGCCATATTCCCTTTAATCATCATAACAGCAGTCATATAGAAGCAAGCTAATACAGCATGCTTCTGTATTAGTGCCCATATCATTCATAATAGTAAGAGAATTTTCTAAAGTGGCACTGAGGCATGTACTGAATACTGCTGCAAATATTCCACTCTTCCAAACATTAGTACATTACATGTGTAGAACCACAATAAACTCAAATTGAGAATGGCAAATGTAACAAAATTGGTTTTCCAGTAAGCTTGCATCCCTTGCCCTTAGCATTTTTGCAGCAAGCATGAGGACATACATTGTACCACACAAGAGAATTAACAGGTCCATAAACATTTAGCATGTTCTTTTTGCATATCCCTACAGAACTTTTCACCATGTCACCCATTTTTCCATTTAGCTAGCAATTGAAATTTCTAACTATCCAGAGTTCAGTAGTCTCCATTATGCACTCATTTCTTAAGAAAGCCTTTAATATTTTGATGTTTTATGCAGCTTTTGTTTCCACAAAGTTATTTTGAAGCCCGATTGCAATTACATATTATGATTTTATTTTTTGACATTGAAATTGAGTTGAACGTGTTTTTTTTCCCCTCTGGGATCTACTTGTGTCTGTCATGCTTGTTAGAATTTGAATGGTGTGTGTGTGGGTGGCCTCGTTTATCTAACAGAGAAAAGCAGGCTGGGACATGTGAAGACTTTGAGGGTGGATGCAGTCAAAGGATTGTGTGTCATGCTTTAATGCTAATGAAAACACTTCTGTACAATACTGTGAAGTTACAAATATGCTTTATGAATAACCTTTTGACACAGCCGGAACTGGCTTTTGGCTTGTATAACAATGAAAAGAATGCTTTCTTGCCTTGACCATTGAAGGTCTATTGACCCTGTTTTAAATAAGGACAGTAAAACAAATTCTAATTTGTAGTACTGGATATCCTTATGTTTACTGTAATATTGATAGGGGTATAAACAGTAAGTTTATTTTCTGACACCCATTTCCTTGGCATTTCATTATTTACTCCCTCAGCTTTCAATTCGAAAACTCAGGTAAAGGGGCAAGACAAATAATTCTGAACATCAGCAGAACTGGACAGAAAAGAAAAAAGAAAGAATCTTAGATAAATCTGATGAGTTATTAGTTAACGTTAGGCTTAGACCTTTCAAGAGGAAAGAAAGCTGAGGGAAAATGAGAGTTGAACCTAGGAAAATAATTCAAAAATAAAAAGAAAAAAAAACATGCAAAAGACAAATAACTTGGAGATTAGAAGGAACAAAATAACTTGTCCAGAATTAGAATTACATAGCTAAGTAGTTCACTCAATCTGTTAAAAGCAATGATAGCTGGATCCACCACCCAAATGCCATTTGTTTAGCAAATCTGCTGAGCCGCTGGCAGAGTTCTCCTTGGTTTCTAAAAAGATATAACACTGAAGGATTGTTACAATATGGTTTAAAAGGTTTGTAGTAGGAAACAAAAGCAAGATTAAAATAAACGGGTTAATCCTTTTATTAAAATAACAGAGTGAATATTTCAAATAATTAAGTGCTTGTAACTTGGTAGGTAATTTCCTACCGGTGAGTGTTAATATCTATTAGGCAAAGAATTTATATACAGTTTCAATCAAAATCAAAGCTATATTTCAATAAAACTAAAGCAATGGAATATTAAGTGCTAATGTACTTTGCTTCAGATTCCAACTCTGAGAATTAAGAAAGTAGTACTAGTTGTTTTGACGTTCTAAACTGGAAACACAAAATCATTTAGGGCAATTCCCTAAGTATTCTGCAGTCTTCAAAGAATGCTAATTTTCTAAATGAACAATTTATAATTAGAGAATATGAAACAAACAATAAGTTCGCCATTTTATTTCTTGCTTAATAATCAAGGTGGAATTATAAACAAAAAGATAAAAAACAGAATTCAAGTACACTATGAATGGAGTTCCTTTGTCAAGAATGTGAATAGTATTTCCAAACAACCTAATTGAGTTTGGTGATGAATCTTGGTTCCTGGCTGATGGTAAAAACCGTTCTGGAATTTTTCAGCAGGTAATATTTAATACCATGTTTACAACAAGCATGTATTTGACAGGATTCAGAACTAGTTCCAAAATCAGTTATAAAATCAGTTTTTATAGATTATTTATTTTGCTTTCTGATATGATGACTTTTTTCTGTTGTTGAATCAATGCTGTAACAGGAGACACACTTCTTTACTGTGGTCAGCAAGTAGCAGCTGAGTATAAAGTAATCAGAACTGACTACACTTTCTTAGCAGTCTAACAAAATGACCAAGAGCCATCACACCATGACTAAAAAGGGCAGAAAATTATGTAGATCCAAACAGCTAAATTTGATATCCAGTGTTTGTTTGCACTGTATACCTGAGGAAACTCAGTTTTAAAGAGAAATTGGAATTGAGTATTTGTACTCTTATTCTTTTATCATGCAATAAACAATCAGCCAAAAAAAAAAGTTAAAAGATATATACTGGATTAAAGAATTGAAGCTAATAGCAGACAAGGCCCTCAAATTTATGACAAAATCTGCTACAGCATGCCATAACGTGTTATTTTGCTTCACAGAAAATGTTTCTTACATGTATATATTCACATGAAAGTATTAAATAAAAATGCTGGATGCTAAAGCGCCTAGCAATTAAAATGGCGATTTTCACTTCTCAGATATAGCAAGGAGGAATCTTGTTAAGTGCTAAGAGTTGATCTAACTTAGTTATCATATTCTTAAAAATTGAGTGGCTCAATGTAATTCATTGCATCAACCGTACATGAACTTCATTGGAATAAATATATTAATTGTGGATACTGTGATACGATAGCTAAGCATAAAAGAATACCTGTGTGGGTTCTTTGGTGGGCTTTCAAATGAGAACTCTTGGTGTAAACTTTAGTGCAGCCTGCAAAGCAAAACATAAATAGGACACTTTATTTTGAAAAGTATTTTGACCATTTTAGATTCCCTTCTGGATGCAGAGAATAATCTGCTAAATTTACTGATGTCTAAGTTGGATAAGTAACCTCAAAACAGAGGTGCTGAGAATGAAGATTTTGAGATTTTTAAAATAGTCTCTGTAAAGATCAGAGGTAGTGTCATTCCATTTTTTAAATAAATATATATGGAATGTTGCAGTCATATTTGCTTGCAGATCTAAAACATTTTGTTTTTAAATGTGGTGAGTCATAGAATAACACCATAAAATTGATAAGTAATTCCAGGTACTTTCTGATAACTGCTGTTTACAAATTACTACAGATACCTGGAGTTACCATGTGGACCAACAGACTTAAGGCAGCAGATTAGGTTGGCAGTTGATTATCACAAGCTACTCCAAACAATAATACACATGTGACAATATGCTGCAAAAAAGTATTATACCTGCTTTTAACAAACTGCTTCTGACCTAAAACTTCTCTAACCTATCCAACTTCTTCGAACAAACGCTACATATGTTTATAGCAAAAGTACAGAAGGCAAATCTGCCAGGACTTTAGCATGTGCTTGCCAGAGACTTCAATACAAGAACTGTGAAAGCATTGAAACTTACATGGATGCCAATTTTTTTTTTTTTGAGTTTCTACAGCTCTTCTACCAAAGTCCCAACAGGCCAGTACATAAACACATTTAAAAACTCACCTCAGATTGTTATATACTTTTCCCCTATAAACAATAGTTCATCTGCAAGGAACCCGACACTCCAAACACAGCGAGGCAATTGGTGACTGATATAATTGGCTTTTTATGACAAATAACATTATTGAAATATGCCAACACTTGTTACTGTTGCAGAATGACATAGCAATATAACTGTCCATTTAGTTGTCCACAATTAGTGATGGGGACATTGAGACTCAGCAGTAGGATGTAGATAGACTGAGTGGGCCAGTGAAGATTTGTTAAATTAAGTTTACAGTGGGAAAATATGAAGTTATGCACTTCCGCAAGAAGAATCAAAAGGCTGATTATTATCTAATAGAAAAAATTGCAAATGAATGAAATATAGAGGGATCTGGGTATTTTTGAGCATGCATCACAAAAAGTTAGCAGGTTGGTGCAGCAAGTAGTTAAGAGGGCAAATGATAGGTTGACCTATATTGCAAAAGGTTTAGAGTTTAGAAATAAGCAAGTTTTGTTACAACTGTATGGAGAAGCCATACAAAAGTACTATGTACAGTTTTTACCCCCCTTACCAAAGAAAGGATATAGTAGCAATGGAGAAAGTCAAGAGATTCATCTGCTAATTCTGGGAAGAGAGGCTTGTCCTATCCAAGAAAGGTTAAACAAGTTATGTCTGTATTCTTTGAAGAGTAAAGAGTAATCTTATTGAAACGTATATCATCCTAGGGGGACAGGACAGAATGGATGTTGAAATATCTTTGCTTGTGGTAAAATTTTGAATGAGGGGACATCGTTTCAAGGTAAAACAGTGATCATTCGAAACAAAGGTAAATAGAAATTTCTTCTCAGAGGATTTCTGGAATTCTCTGCCCAGACCATTGAAAGGGCTAGATCATTAGAAATATTGAAAGTGGGGGCATATACTTTGGGGTATTGAGGGCAATGGGGATCTGGCAGGGGAATAGTTGAAGACTGGGGTCACTTTGAATGGGGAGGCAAGCTTAATTAGCTAAGTAGCCTACTTAGGTTCCTATTTTCTAACATTCTTGTGTAGACAAGACTTAAGGACAAAAAAAAACTGGATTAACTCGATTCTTTAGAATGGTTCATCAAATTGTTTCAAAAGAGAATTCCAGACTACGTGCATTGATAAGCAGATAAGCTCTCGTCATTTACACAGTCACAACTATCACTGCAAAACTTGATATAAGATGGTTCATGATTAAAGCCTTTGACACAGCAAGAAGATTCAGCTACATGACGCAAGCATTATGGCTACTGAAATTGACCTCTATGTAGACAGGTCCCTGGAAAAGGAATAAGAATATCATATCACGTTCCTAACCTACTCTCCACTCCTGATAAGTGTAATGACAACAGGTCTAGTGTGCACCGTATTCTTTTCTACAATAGAACATTGACCAACTTTCAATGGGAAAAGATGAATCTGGTGGAAACAGTGTGAGAAAATTGAACAAAGCAAGTCAGTGACAGCAGTGAGAGTGAGCAGTAACAAAAGGGGAAATTCTCAAAATGTGGCACTGCGTCACAGTTCAATGTTGATGGTGACTTTGTAATGACTTAAATTTATTGATTGGTATCTTGAGTGGTTAGTAAAAGGTTGTTTGCTGGTTAGTGCTTTAAGAGTTAATTTTGTTTAATGCAATGAATTGCATTTTGTTGTTACTTCCATGGTTAACTAGCCCAGAAACTACAATGAATCTCTGAATATATTTTATATTTGTAAAACAGATGGGAATATAGCAGAGCAGGCCACATAGCTGGATTCCAGTATTAAGAAAGCTTTGGACAATACAAGTCCTTTTAAGCTACAAAATGCTTATATCTAAGGGGTGCGAGCTTTAGCTGTCCAAGCTAGTCATCATAGCTAAATTAGGGGAAACTGTAAACCAAGTAGAAAAATGCAAAAATTAACACAGGACCTGGCAATTCAGACCAATACATAATAGCAAGGTGACAAAACAGATCATGAAAGATACAAAATTAAGCTTGAAAAGGAACTCAAGGGATATCAAAATAAACATTATTACTTCATGATTATAGTAGGAAAAAGAGGCTAATAAGAATGTAAGCTCCTTGAAAGCCGGTTCAATGAATTCCTAATTCAAATTAGGAAGTCATCAGTATCTTTGAAAGATGACAAGAACATGCTGTGGGGTTTATTTTATGTGAAAAAAACTTTTACATGTTCTTAATGTTTACTAAATTTCAAACTCAGAATTAAAAAGAATGGTAGATTATTAATATAATAAAGAAATTGAAAGACATGGGAAAGAGAATGAGAGCAGATTGTCTAATTGGCAGAATGTGATTGATGATATCCAACTAGGATTTGTACCGGGGCCTTGGCTACATACTATTTTTATTAATGATTTATGGATATTATACTGAATGACCAATTTTTCTGTTAAAACAGTTAACCTGGGAGCAAAAGATAAAAAAAATACTATTAATAGAAGAAGCAAAGTAATAGAAACTGAAATATAATACTTGAAAATCTAATGTTATGCCGAAGTTGTATAAAACCCTGGTCAGGTTATATCTGGAATCCAATAAACCATTTCTGAGCATCACAACTTGGGAAGGATGTATCAAACATGGAATGAATGCAAAATAGATATACTGGAATGACATTGAGATTCCAAAGCTTAAAGTATGAGGAGATATTAGAGAAACTAGAGCTGTTTTGGAATTTAGAAGTTTAAAGGATGATACGAGTGATGTTTTTGAACTATAAATACAAATTAATAAGACAACTGGAAAAAGATTATTTCTTCTGCTTGAGGAGTCCATGATCAAGGTGCAAAGTCTAAAACTTATGGCCAAGGCATTCAAGAGTGAAGCTAGGAAAAAGCTTATATGTAAAAAGGATGTTGGGGATATATGGCTAAGGTGTTAGATGGAGTTAGGTGACATATCAGCCAGAACCTTGTTAAGTGGCAGAATCGATTTAAAGGGTGGAATAGTCTATAGCAAGCTGTATTGATATGCTTATATATGAATGGCTACTTGGGCAAGATACAAAACACACCTCAGTTTGAATGAGTGCCTCTAGTCAAGGTGGGAAAAGAGAAAATAAATTAAATTGCAATATATTTAAATCATAATATCCATTCTCCTATACATCATACCAAAAGAAACTCTAACATTGACAAGCACCTGGGAAATCACAGTGATGAATGCGTCGCTTCTCCAACTCAGGGTTGTTACGTCGACTATATTTCGTTTGCTGGAAGCTAGGTTGACATGTCTGCAAAGTGGGTGGAAGACTGTGGATCTGCGAATGATGAACGATCTTTGATGCCACTGATGCAGCATATGATGGAGGAGGCGAGAGTGTATTGATCAGTTCAGGCTGGTTTTCTGGGCTACCAGGCTGGGAGTTAGGTGGTGAGGGTGGTAAGTATGAATTCTGCTGCTGATAAAATTGGGCTGGCACAACATAGCCACTTGGTGTGGATACAACAGTTTGAAAATGTTTAACTGAAGATTGGGAACATGGATTGTTTGGTCTACCCATGCCTGTTGACATGGTAACATTGTTACGACTGTGAATAACTGTAGTGTTGCTGAGTGACTGTGTGGAGCTCAAAGGCATATTGACAACATCTGTGTTCATTGGCATTTGGTACATCTGGGGTTGCTGTGAACTGACAGGGAGCGGTAGATCTGGGGAAGGGGCCTCTTGCTTGATGAAAATATTATTCACAGGAACTGAGTGTGGCACACTGAACACACTGGTGAACTCAGGCAGGGCATTTATCGTGCTGGATGTGCACGACTGGGTAAAATTAGTGTCTTGCTCTGTCTTTACTTGTGGGAGGGCTGGCTTTGTAGATCTGTAAAGACCTGTTCTCAGGTGTGTGATATCAGGCAGAATTAGGTTGATATTCAAGCTGTATGGAGATGTAATTTGCTCCTCAAAAAACTCATCTACTACTGAGGCACTCTCCCTTCGGTATTTCTTCTGGTCCAGAATTGTTGGAGCTGGTGGAATTAGCGGGGCCAGATACTTGTCCATTTCTGTTTTTACCTTTAAAAAAAAATGAATACAGGTATTTGTTTTGAGTACATTGGTAAACAAGCACAGATGCCTATTGTGATTAACTTCTTTTTAATTCTGTGGTGTCAGAGCTCAAAAGTTTTAAGTTGTAATTTTACTTTAATATTAAACAGCTCTCAATGCTGAAAATCTTTAAAGATTTAAACATTTTCCAACGAAGAAATGATAAATTATCGCCTTGTCATGGCATTTTAAAGCTCTAGACAAGCTACATATACTTCAGGTTTTCCAGTAAGAAAAGTCGATCAATACTTATGAACTTACAGAATACATTATTCAACACACCAACCACAGTGAGCAGGCACAGAAGGTAAAACAGGAACTTTCCTAATATTAAAATTTCAGCCATTAAAATGATCTCTCAATGATGTTCTTTATTTTTAAACTGCTCTTCTAGATACTTGTGAAGCTTTTCTTTTCCCCTTAAACAGCGTGAAGTGCTCTGTGGAATGTATTAACCAAAACTGAAGAAAAATAACTTGCCACCAAGCTGCTAGCAGCATTACAACAGGTAGTTTGACAAAATTGTAATTTTATTCTGATAAAATTACACTGAGATTCACTGAATCTCATTCAGTGCTGCAATATCATACGATCAGTAAGAAGAGCACTGAGTGCACAAACGGCAAGACACAGGCTGAAAATGGCCCATGCAGTAAATTGGTAGCAAAATTACCAGCACTGAATTTCTCAATATAAGCATCCTCAGACACTTCTACATTATTTATACTGTCAGTCTCAACCTGAGAAAGCTGAACATAAGGATTAAAGTAATACAAGAGATACTGTTGTTAAGTATACTGCTGCATGACACCATGAAAAGAAATTGCTTATTGGATACATGTATTTTCATAGTTAAATGGCAGTATATATACAGCATATATAATTCTACTTATAAAATTAGGATTGCACTTTAACTTCCGCAGCCAAAGCCTGCTGCTGGAATTCTTACTTCGTGCATTGTTTGACTAATTCAGGATTGTGGTTTCAGTAAGGGAAATATTAGATATTTTTCTAATCAGTGCTACTTCATATTTCAAAAGCATAGACAGTCTTGGTTTGACAGCTATGCTTTATTTTAATAGCTTCTGTACATTGGGAGTAATTCAAGGATTTCAGTGTTATATTTCTTGGATCTCATTCAGTTTTGCCAAGCTTAACTAACAACTCAATGGAAGGGAGTTTAAGGTCAGCTGGTGGTCGTACCAGGAGCCCATAGTTACTGTGCCATACCACAAATACCTCTATAAATAATAAGCTTGCTCTATTGAATAAAAGCAATTGAGCAAGTTGAACGCTTTCCAACAAGCCAAAAAATGTGTCCTAACACCTCAGACTGTTAGAAATAGAAAGGAATATAGAAAGCATAGAAAGGAAATGGTTACTTTTTAAGTAAAATATATTCTGCCTCATGCTTAAATCCAGATTTAGCTGCACACTGACATTACTAAAGAAATCAAATGCAGCCCAGTTTACAGTCGTTTTTCAACTTTTGCTGTGTGATATTCATTAATAATTTCTTGAGGCAAACTTGATGACAGTTTCACTCAGCCCTTCTGCCTGAGCCTAATCTGAGACAAGTGTGGCTTCTGCAATAAACGTACACTGACCCAGAGAGAACTGCACTGCAGAGGCAACATAAAGATTGGGACATTGACATTTCTATCTTAAGTTTAAAGCGAGCTCTTTAATATAAAAATCAAAACACATTTCTATTGCTTTAAAATCTGACAATGTTTTATTGTATCATATCAATCCACATATATAGTATTTTTTTAAAATGACTTAGAGGCTATTCAGTGAACGGTTTGACTTAAAATATTAAAACGTCCAGTTAAACTTTATCCACTATCTTAAAATTTTAAAGTAGTGAATAAGTTTTAACCAAGCTTTTAATATTTTAACTAACACTTAAAATATTCAATGTCACCGAATATTACAGGCCAATACCTACCCCAGGAATGAGAAACTGGAACATATTATTGACCAGCTTACAGCCCCTATAATTCTCTTTATTATGAACTGGATTATTTAGCAAAACTGCATCTGATCCATTTGTTGGACATACAGCTTGTAAACATAGAAAAATAGAGATGAACTGCATAAATATTATACTGTATTAAGTAAAAAGCTGCACTGACAACATGGAATGAGAATTGATTTTCCACTCAACTATTGTAGTAGTCCATTATATTGTGAAAGCATCACAAAATGTATTTTATAATTATTGGAGTCAACAGTTTGTACAAGATTTAAACAACTGAAAAGTCAATTTGATACCGGTGGATTTTCAGAAAAATAAAGATGGGGAGAAATCTGATCAAATAATTGAAATAATCTCTAATCTGCTGAGGACCTAATAAATGGAAGACTTATAAACTGTTAAAAAGAGTCTGATGAAGTCTGATCAAGATGAATGGACAATTGCAATTTGCTGCAGTCAACAACCACTAACTGTACTTAACACATCACAAAAACCATTAAGTACATAGTAACACAGCATAACAGCCAGACATCTGTTCATGAACATGGCTCCTATTGGTATGTAATGGAAAATAATACAGGAACTGCAGAGATATGCACACAGTCATCAAATCTTTATCATCATTGACAAATACTTTTCTCATCTCAGAGTATTTACAACACCATTTGCTGTTAAGCAAAGTAAGCTACAACAGTAACTTGTGTTGTCTAATTCTGAAGTTGGATTTAAATTAATCATTATTTTTCAAGAAAGATTAAAGTATTCAAAAAGTCCAATTGATATTTGCTAGAATAAATTTTATGACACCAATTAACCCTGTGATACACACAAAATGCTGAGTGCCTCCAGCATTTTGAGTGTGTTGCTGGGATTTCCAGCATCTGCAGATTTTCTCTTGTGATAGGTTTTATCACCTCTGATTCCGCTTGGTCATATGTATGTTATTTTGTCTTGGACCCAAACACTGAATAAATTGTTGAAGGACCATTAGGTCATAGAAGAGGAATTCCTAGTCATAATAATTTGAAAAATTGAGTCAGATCTTTGTAACATAGGTATTTACTAAATGTATCTAATTATAACTTAAATAAAACAAAAGGTTTGAACTTACTTGACTTGGAGATGATGCATTTGTTTGCAGCAGTTGCAATAAATGTGACTTCAGTAAACCTGATGATTTAATAGTATCTTCTCCTAGAAATATATTCGTCTAGGGAGAAAAGAACAGAAGGGAAATTTAAAAAATGTTCTACTTACTGAGTTAAAGAATTTTTTTTGAAGGTTTTACTCTCTGAGGAAAGATACAAACAGTCAAAGTTATTCCCTTGTACTTATTCACCTCTCAGTACCCCATGATAGATACACGTAGCTCCAAGTTCACAGACCGTCCTCCCTCTATCCAAGAAGCACGGTAGGAGCCTGAATGAAGACGTTCTGCACTTCATTTTAACATGACTGCCCCCTACCTCTGGCCACTTTCACTGCTATACTGTGTGCTTTATTCTAGAAGTTAATGTTTCCAAATTCCTGCTTTCAAACTCAGATGATTCTACCATGGAACCATATACACTTACAACACAGAGGGAGACAATTCAGCAGACTATGCCACTGTTTGTTTTTGATTAAACAATGCAAAATTAATCCCACAGCTTTCCTAATTATAACTCTCCATTTCATTCAATTTTTCCCTACTTTTCCTTGAAAGATGAAATAGTTTCTGCATTATCTATGCACAATTTGATTCAATTTTCTTTCCCAATTTATTCAATCCAAATCCTTTTTGATTTAAAAACATGATAAGGTCACCTACTTAATCTGTCCCAATGACAATGGCCTCTATTGGATTTCAAAACTTAAGCCTGTGGTTCCTGTGATGTATGCCTTTGGAGAATGATTAATGCAGAAGGACTTCCTTTATGTATCAGGAGTATCAATACAGTTTGCAGGTAGGTTGAAGGATAAAAGGACATGCATATTGAAATATGATGACACAATTGAAACTGTTATCTGGAACAATGGATGATTGTTGCTGCAATCTTTTTAGTAACAATAATTTTTCAAACAATTTGAATTGATCATCAAGACTGTGTACAAAAGGGGACAATCTGGGTGTCCCTGAACTGTAAAACATGGATAAACTGGAAGATACACTCCCTACTGAAGTCCAGGTCTCAGTGTTCAGGTGACCCTAACCTTTACAGGAAATCGAGATATGATGCCCAGAAAGCTATCAGTGATGCCACAAATAATACCAGCCCAATTTATAACCCTGGACAAGCCATCAATTGTGACAATGAGCTACAAAATGAAGTCAGCAGCATCACTGACAACAGTGATGATGCATTCTGCACACTTTGAACAGACAGGGGTTGGAATGTCACTACCCACCCTGACAACTGCCAACAGTCACCGGAGAGTAAGCCTGTGGAAAGCAACTGGTCTGGATAGTTCCCTGACTGTGTCCTTAGATCCTGTACAGAACAGCTGGGGTGGGGCGGGGGAATAATTGTGGACATTTTTAACTTCTTCCTGCTTCATCTGAGACTCCCATCTGCTTTAAGACTGTGATCACCCCAGTATCTAAGAAAAATAAGGTACATGACTTAGCGGCTACTGCTCAGTGGGTCTGACAACCACCGTCATGAAGTGTTGTGTGGTTGGTGGTAGCAACTATTAACAGACAACCTCAGCTCACTGCCATTCCCCTACAGGTCTATGGCAGATGCTATCTCCCTGATTCTACACTTATTTCTGGAGCATCTGGGCAGTAAAGGGACCTATGTCAAACTATTGTTTATTGACTACAGCTCTGCCTTCAGTATTGTAATCCCCAAGCAAACTCAACTCAACCAGCAAATCTGCAACTACACACATCCCTTTGCAATTAGATCCTGGACTTCCTGACCATCAGACGACAATCAGTAAGGCTACAATGATCTTCAATGCTGATGCGGCACAGGGCCAAGTTCTCAAACCCCTACTGTCTATACATGCATAACTGCATGGCCAGATTCTGGTCCAATTCCACCTACACACCTACCAATGATACCACCGCAGTGGGCCCCATCTCAAATAATGGTAAGTTGGAGTACAGATTGAGAGCCTTGCAATATGGTGTCATGACAATAATCTTTCAAAATCCCAAAACAAAAGAATATGTCATTGACATTAGGAAGGGGAGCAGTGCACATGCTCCTGTTTACATCAATGTTGCTAAGGTCAAGAGGGTTGTGAGTTTCAAGTTCCTCAGAGTCACCAACAGCCTGTCCAGGTCTAACCACATAGATGCTATGGCTAAGAAAGCTTTCCAGTACCACTGTTTCATCAGAAGGTTAAGGAAATTTAGCACGTACCTTTGATCCTCAGTAATTTTTAATCAAGCCACTACTGAAAGCATCCTATCTGGATACATTACTGCTAGGTGTGGCAACTGCTCTGCCCGTGACCACAAGAGCTGTGGACACAGCTCAGTACATCACAAAATCAGCTTCCTCTCCACAGCCTCCATCTATACTTCTCACTGCCTCAGCAAACAAGTCAGCAAAATCAAAGTTCCCACTCACTCCAGATATCCTCCCCTCTCCTCCCTCCCATTGGGCAGTAGATAGAAAAGTGTGAAAGCACATACCACCGGGTTCAAGAATTGCTTCTTTCCCATGGTTATAAGATTATTGAAAGCTTCCTTAGTATGATAAAATGGACTCTAAGCTCAATCTACATTGATTAAACCTATTATCTACTTGCACTGCACTTTCTCTGAAGCGTAACACTTTATGCTACACTCTGTTATTTTTAACTTGTACCACCGCAATGCACTATTATAATGAATTGATCTGTATGTATGGTATGCCGATAAGATTTTCACCGTACCTAGGTTTGTGTGACAATAATAAGCAAGTTTACCAAGAAGGTTGCGGTTGTTGACATAGGGAAAAGGAGGGGCATGATTCGTTGGCAATTTGGCTTACTGCCATCCTTCCGCACAGGAAGTAGTAATTAATATAGATGGTTAATGAGCATGTCGATTGCCAATATAATGTGTCATGAATGAACAGCCAAAACTTCTTTCATTTAGACACCATGCAGGAGAAAGACAACAGGTTGGTACGCAGAAATCATAAGTTCGATACAAGTTATTTGTTTACAGGAGTGACCAATATCATAAGTGCAGGGCAGTATGTACAACAGATCCAATGTTTATAGGAAAAACATATCCATTTTCCTTGACTTGAATCCAAATTTCTTGTCCTCATCATTTGTGTATCTTGTCAAAACAAATATGAATGACCAGAAATTTCCTCTAATAAAATTTGGAATGATCAAACTCTGCTCTCTGCCCACGATTTCTATGCTCTGTAGAAGTTGGTGCTGCTTCCTGCATTTCTTCTAGAGCACTCATGATCTCCATCTTGACTGCAACTGCTTTACGGTCTCCTGACAGGCCCACCTCTTCTCAGAGTGGAAGTTATATATTCTTGTCTGAAGTTCCTCTCTACCAAATGTTAAAGCATCAGCAGGGATACTGTCTCTTCTCTAAGGTTTAATATTTTTCAGCTGACACAAGCCTTTTTTAACTTTTTAGTTTGTCTTGGGATAGAGTCAAGAACATTCTTGTTGAGGAAGAGTCAGGAAATTATAGGGTCTTTGAATTATTCCATCCAAGAAACGTGGACAGTGGGAAATCTGCAAATTTTGCTGCCTTCATAAACTCGTCTTCATTGAGGGCCAATAAACCTCTGTGCAACACATACAAAATGCTCAAGGAATTAAGCAAGTCAGGCAGAATCTATGATGGGGAATAAACAGTCAACGATTTGGGCTGAGACTCTTTCTCAGGAGTTGAAAGGAAGGGGGCAGAAGCAAGAATAAGGCAGCGGGGGAGAAGGAGGAGTAAAAGTTGGCAAGTGATAGGCAAGATCAAGTGAGGAGGAAAGTAGGTATGTAGGGATGGCGGGGGTATGAGGTAAGAAGCTGAGAGGTGATAGATGACAGAGGTAAAAGGCTGAAGAAGAAAGCTGATTGGAGAGGACAGTACACCATGGAAGAAAGGAAAAGGGAGGGTAACTAGAGGGAGGTGATGTGTAGATCAGGACAAGATAACCAGAATGGGAAATGGAAAAAGGGGGTGGAGGGGAGTAATTACCAGAAGTTGGAGAAATCAATGTTCAAATTGGAGGCTACCCAGATGGAATATGAAGCTTTATTCTTCCACCCTGAGTTTGGCCTCATTGTGACGATAGGGAAGGCAATGGACAGGGAAGGGAACATGAATTTGGATTGAAATGAGTAGCCACTGGGAGATCCTGCCTTTTGCAACAGAGCAAATGTACTTGACATGTAGATAGATCTCTGTGCTGTGCAAACTGTTGTTAAGCAAGGCTGCATCATTTTCCCAATATTTACTGAATTTTGATCAGTTATACTGAAGCTTCTCTCCAATAAATTTCTTATTGGTGTGGTGCAAATGGGATACTGATTGACCTATGATACCTCCATTCCTAAACTAAGAAGACTTCAACTACAATTATTGAACTGCAATACAGACAAAGCTCACATATGCACATGTTTACAGGCCCAGTTCTAAGTTATTCTTGTTTGTTTACAAAGCATAGACCTTTTATTAAACACTCCCAAAACAAAGACCTTCCACTAACTTCTGAAAGCAACACCCACCTCCAACAAGATGGCACCCTGGAAAATGTGTCCTATTTCCCCTATTTCAAAAGCCACCCATCAGTGGAGACAGACAATGAATCTTCATCATCACTTTCTGTGTTTCAAGATAGCCTCTGAGGAATACATTTGAAGGTCAAGACCTCAAACACAGCAGAAAACTCATGGTCTACCAGGCAGCAGTGATCCTTATATTCCTGATTTTTTTTTTATCCTGAACCACAGCCCATCCATAACAGAAACCTCAAAGGATTGGAAAATGCAGTAGCAAAACTGTCTCAGCAAAAACATGTTCACATCCACTGGCAGTGTGAGTAAACAACCATTAACATCACCAACATACCCAATGTCAAAATGTTACATATACTCACAATGACTAATGGGCAGGCCACGTTATAGGCATGTCTAACAACAGACTCTCAGAGTGTCTATTCTACTCCTAATGAGGTCAAGGTAACAGATTGCCAGGTAGATAGAAGAAGTGATTGTAGCGGATGGAGATAATCCAGGCAAGTGTAATGTATTGCATTTGGGAGGTCAAATGAAAGGAGAGCATATACAGTTAATGGTTTTCCCCTCAATAGCACCGAGGTACAGAGGGATCTTGGGGTCTATAGTTCACTGAGTGGCTACACAAGTGGATAAGATTGTAAGAATTGTATGGACTGCCTGCCTTCATTGGTATGAGTGTTGAGTATAAGAGGAAATCACATTGCAGCTACACAAAACTTTAGTGCAGTTCTATTAGTTTGACTATAGGAAAGATATGGTGCAATAGTTTAAGACTATAAAAGATTCAAAGTTCAAGTAAATGTATTATCAAAATACATATATGTCACTGAATGCAACTCCGATGATTGTTTCGTTGAGGGAATACTTAGTAAATTCAACAACCATAATAGAATCAGTGGAAGACTGCACCCAACAGGGCGGATAACCAGTGTGGAAACACAGCCAACTGTGCACATACAAAAGAAAATAAAAGAAATATTAACAAAAATAAATAAAAAATAAATAGAGAACATGAGATGACGAATCCTTGAAAGTGAGTCCATAGGTTGTGGGAACTCCAGTGATAGGGCAAGTGAGGTTGAGTGAAGTTATCCTCCTGGTTCAAAAGATGGATGGTTGAGGGGTAATAACTGTTCCTGAAGCTGGTGGAACAAAATTAGGAACATAGGAACAAATTAGGCCATTCAGCCCATCAAGTCTGCTTTGCCATTCCATCATAGTCAATTTATTATCCCTCTCAACTCCACTCTCCTTCTTTCTCCCTGTAACTGTTGATAACCATTGATGTTTTGACTAATCAAGAAACAATCAACCTCTGGTTTAAATATGCTCAATAACTTGGCGGCCACAACCGTCCATGGCAATGAATTTCACAGATTCACTACACTCTGGCTGAAGAAATTCCTCCTCATTTCTGTTCTAAATGGATGTGTCTCTATTTGGACATTGTGCCCTCTGGCCCTAGACTTACCCACTATAGGAAACATCCTCTCCATTTCCACTTTGACTAGACCATTCAATACTCGATAGGTTTCAATGAGATCCTCCCTCGTACTTCTAAACTTCAGCGAGTACAGGCCCAGAGTCATCAAACTCTCCTCATTTATGAAAACTTTCATTTCTAGAATTATTTGTGTGAATCTCCACCGAACCCTCTTTAACGTTACCACATCCTTTCATAGATAAGGGCCCAAAACTGCTCAAAATTCTCAGTGAGGCCTCACCAGCACTTTATAAAACCTGAGCATTACATCATTGCTTTTATGTTCTAGTCCTTACAAAATGAATGCTAACATTATATTTGACTTCCTCACCACTGACCCAACCTGCAAGTTAACCTTTAGGGAATTTTGCCCCAAGGATTCCTGGGTCACCTCTGTACCTTTGAGTTTTGAATTTTCTGCCCATTTAGAAAAATAGTCATGCTTTTGTTCCTTATACCAAAGTGCATAAACATACACTTTCCAACACTGTACTCCATCTGTCACTACTTAATCCATTCTCCTCATCTGCCCAAGCCCCTCTGCAGCCTCCCTGCTTCCTGCCCCTCCACCTTTCTTTGTATCGTCTGCAAACTTGGCTATAAAACCATTAATTCCATCAGCAAAATCATTAAAATATAAAAGAGGCAGTCTCAATACCGATCCCTGCGGAACACCAATAGTCACTGGAAGCCAACTAGAAAAGGCTCCCTTTATTCCCACTCTTTGCTTCCCATCAATCATGCAATCATCTATCCATGCTAGTATCTTTCCTGTAATATCATGGGCTCTTATCTTTTTAACAGCCTCACGTTTGGCACCTTGTCAAAGACCTTGTCAAAGTCCAGAGTTACAACATCCACTGACTCCTTGTCTATCCTAGCTGTAATTTCCTCAAAGAATTCCAGCAGACACGTCAGGCAAGATTTCCCCTGAAGGAAACCATGCTGACATTGGCCTACTTTATCATGCACCTCCAAATATCCTGAAACCTTATGTTAATAATGGATTCCAACATCTTCTCAACAACTAAAGTCAGTCTAACTGGCCTATAGTTTCCTTTCTTCTGCCTCCTTTCCTTCTTAAGAGTGACGTGATATTTGCAATTTAACAGCCTGCCGGAACCATTCCATAATCTAGTGAATTTATGTCATTGCTGCTAATGACACCCTGTCCTTACACACCTGGAGAAGGATGCTTACGTGAGACTGCTGTTCTTGGACTACAGTTCAGCATTTAACACCATAGTTCCATTCTAGATTGACAAGAAACTCAAAGACCTTGTCCTTGAGCTTGCCTGTGCAGCTGGATCCTGGACTTCCTGTCAGATCACCAGCAGGTTGTAAGAGTGGGCTCCCTCACCTCCAACCCTCTGACTCTCGATACAGGAGCCCCTCAGGGCTGTGTACTGAGTCCCTTCCTTTACTCCGTGTATACCCATGACTGTATCGCCACCCATAGCTCCAATCCGCTAATTACATTTGCCAATGACACTACATTGATTGGCCTTATCTCAAACAATAATGAGGTGGCCCACAGGGAAGAAGACATCCGTCTGACACAGTGGTGTCAAAAAAACAACCTCTCCCTCAATATTTCAAAGACAAAGGAGCTGGTTGTGGATTACAGGAGGAATGGAGACAGGCTAACCCCTATTGACATCAATGGATCTGGGGTTGAGAAGATAAACAGTTTCAAGTTCCTTGGCATCCACATCACCAAGAACCTTACGTGGTCTGTACACACCAGCTGGGTGGTGAAAAAGGCACAATAGCGCCTCTTTCGCCTCAGACGGTTGAGGAAGTTTGGTCTGGGCCCCCAAATCCTAAGAACTTTCTACAGGGGCACAACTGAGAGCATCCTGACTGGCTGCATCACTGCCTGGTATGGGAACTGTAGCTCCCATACCAGGACTCTGCAGTGTGCAGGACTCTGCCGAGAGTGGTGCGGACAGCCCAGTGCAACTGTAGTTGTGAACTTCCAATGATTCAGGACATTTACAAAGACTGGTGTGTAAAAAGGGCCCGTAGAATCACTGGGGACCCAAGCCATCCCAACCACAATCTATTCCAGTTGCTACCATCTGGGAAGCAGTACCACAGCATAAATGCCAGGACCAACAGGCTCCGAGACAGCTTCTTCCACCAGGCCATCAGACTGATTAACTCATGCTGGCTTGAGCATACTCTATATTACATTGACTGTTCTATTTATTATAAATTACTATGATTGCACATGGCATATTTAGATGGAGACATATCAAAGATCTTTACTCATGTTTGTGAAGAATGAAAGAAATAAAGTCAATTCAATGTGCACCATAACCTCTTGCTTCCTTTCTCACCCTTCCTTTTGAGAATCTTTTGCAGCTGCTCCAAGACATCCTGGACCCTAGCACCTGGGAGGATACACACCATCCTGGCTTCTCTTTTGTGGCCGCCAAATCTCTTGTCTACCTCAGTAAAGGACTCATCTATAAATTTCAGTCTTTCAGATAGTCCTGAGTACATTTAGCTCCAGCTCCATTTCCTTGACCTTGTCAGTCAGGAACTGAAGTTGGGCACACTTCCCGCAGATGTAATCATCAGGGAGACTGTTAGGTACCCTGAAATCCTACACCTCACAGGAGGAGCATTCCTGTGCCTGAACTACCAACCAGCTCACATTTGTTATGCTTCCAGCTCGTCAAACTTAAGTTCTTGCCTGTGACCATTCTTTCCCAAGCCTGTTGAGCCAAAGCCTGACCACCCGAACACTCCACAATTGCCGCTCCCCTCAAATCCTGCTTCTTTTAATTAGCCCTTGGTAATTAATCCTAGTTGCTATAAACCCAAGGTTAATAGTATCTCCTGCTCCACAGCCAAGTCCCATCAGACCCCCGCCCCGCCCGCTCCACAGACAAGGTCCACAAGGAACTGTCTCCAACTTACTCTGCAACCCTATTGCTCTGCAGACAGTTCCCAACAGACCCCGCATGCTTTTTAAAACTAGTGCGTACAGTCCACGATAAACTACTACAGCTTGGGACACTGGAGTTCGGAGTTCAATTTGGCGTCCTTTGTTTGTACGTACTTAATTGGTCATTGTCTTGTGATTAGGCTGGGTGGGTTGCTAGAAGGGCGGGAAGGGCTTGTTCATGCTGTATGTCTAAGTAAATAGGCGTCATGATCAGTAAAACATGGCCTACCAGAATAGTACTGTTTTATGTTCCATGATTCAAGGATGTTCTCATGGCCTGTTTAAAAAATTGTAACATCAACTTGCAGGAATCTGAGCATCCCCACCCCAGAGTTCTCAAAGCATTCAGGATGCCATTAAGAGCCTCAAGTCCTGTTGTCAGAAGCACATTAAAGTCTGTTATAAATGTGAGATGGAGTGGACTCCACCATAACTACCCAGCTGCCTGGGCTGTAAGCTGTCTACTTTAAAGGACAGTGAAAGGGAAGTAAAGGAAAAGTGATGCTCATTGAAAATTCAGCTCATTAATCCCATTTCAGAATATCTGATCCAATGTAACACAAATGTTCATAATGTTCACCACTAGAAGCCCAGGTCTCCTTCCTCCTACACAAATATTCTATAGTCTATGGAAGCTGAGCTGGGCGAATCTTAATCCTTGCTTCTTTCTTCCCTCTAGAGCTCTGCATATTGGTATGCAAAATTGGCTTTTTTTGAGGATTTAGGGTAGTATATTATTCTCAGTGGCTTACCACAAAGTTAATTTTTAACTTTTCATGTTAAAATTTATTTTTAAAAGATGGACTTATGAATTTCTCTCACCCACCTTTGCTCTTTATTTTAAAGTCAGAAGTCCAGTCCAGTCAGTTCAATTACATCAGAATGGAATTATAAAGATTGATTTTATTTCTCATCAGTTCATTGAAACATTCAGACACACAATGAAATGCGTCATTTGCATTAACGACCTACACTGTTTGAGGATGTGCTAGGGACATCCCACAAGTGTCATCATGCTTCTGGCACTGATGTAGCATGTCCACTAATCCTCACTCTTTGGGAGGAAACCAGAGCACCTGGAGCAAAGCCATGCAGACACGCGGATAACGTACACACCTTGGCAGAATTGAACCCAGACGGCCGTTGCTGTAAAGTGTTGCGCTAACCCGTACATTACTGTGCTGCCCATTTAGAAACTGTATCGGTGATCCCTGTGCTCCTTATATATTCAGAATAGACCTTTGAGTGAAGATGCCTCATTCAGCTCATCCTTCCAGAAGTTTCTGACTTCTTACTGCCACATTTGTGATTAGCAATCCCTTAAACAGGTGGACAGAACTTTAGTTGTCTGGAAATGCACCCCCGCCCCCACTGTCAAGGCAAATCATGCTATAATCTACGATTGGCATAGTGCCGGCTATTATTTAAATGATGACACCAGCTCTCACTCCCAGTCATGATTCTAAAGGTTCAAAGGTTCATTTTATTGTCGAAGTATGCATGTGCAATACAACTCTGATATTTGTCTACTCCAGATAGCCACTAAATACAGAAAGACCGTGGATGTTAATGAAGGAAAGGACATCAACTCTCCCCTTCAACCGGCATGAAAAAGAAACAAAACCCACTGACCCCAAAATCACCCCTCCCCCGCAACAAAAAACAGTCGCAATAACAATCCCTGATCCCCTCACTCACAAGAAAACCAGCACCAAAAAACTGAAGGAAACCAACATAAACTACAGTCCAGTAATCATACAAATCTGAGAATATGGGTAATGGCTTTCCATCTGCACATGAGGACAGCAGTCGCACAAACTCAGTCCTTCCGTAAAGAGTGACTAGCAGCCCAGGTCCTAATGTTTAAGCATAATATTGGAGTGGCACAGTGAGGTAGCTAGTAGAGCCTCCGCCTCAAAGTACCAGAGACCTGTGTTCAATCCTGACCTTGGCTCCAATCAGTGAGGAGTTTGTGCATTCACCCTGGGATCATGTGGGTTGTCACTGTGTGCCTGAAATTTGAATATTATTGCCACATCTATGGAGATAGAGTGCAAAGGGTTTGTTTGCACATCATCCAAACAGTTCATTCTAAACAGAACTACAATGAGGTAATGAAAAGGAAACAGAATGCAGAATTTCCTTCCAGTAAGTTTTTCTTCCCTATTCCAACGGCATGCAGGATGGTAGGTAATTGCCTGCTGGAAATTTCCCTTTAACGTGTAGGGGAGTGGAAGAATGTGTGGAGAGTTGTGAGAATGTAGGAAGGATAAAACTGGAATTAATGTTAGGTTAGTAGGAGTGGGTGATTAATGGTTGGCACAGACCCGGTTGGCGAAACAGCCCTTTTCTGTGCTATCCCTCTGTCTCTAACGTAAGTCACAAAATGCTGCTGGAAATCAGCAGGTCAGGCAAGAAAGGGGGTAGAAGCCAGAATAAAAAGGAAGGGGAGGGGAAATAATACAAACTAGTAGGTGAGGGGGAAGGTGGATGGGTGGGGGAGTGATAAATGGAAGAGGTAGAGGTAAACAGCTGAAGGAGGAATCTGAAAGGAAAGGAGAGTGGACTGTGGAGGAAAGGGAAGAAGGAGAGGCACCAGAAGAGGCCATGGACTGTCAGAATGGGAGATAGAAATTGAATTGAAATAGGTGGCCACTGGGAAATTCTTCTTTTGTAGCTGACAAAGTGAAAGCGCTGAACAAAGTGGCTCTCCTCTCTACATTGGGTTTCAGCAATATCGAAGAGGCTGCACTGGGAGCACTAGACACAGTAGATGACCCCAACAGATTCACCTGGAAAGACTGTGTGGGGCCTGAATTGTGGTGAGGGAGCTTTAGGACTTATCCCACTTCCAGATCAATGGGGAGGAACAAGTCAACAAACCAGTTGCATAGAGAGTGGGGTCATGGAAAATGGAAAGATGTGCTTAGTGGTACTGTCCCATTATAGATGGTGGAATCTGGTGCTGGGGGTAATATGTAAGGATTCTTGGGGTAGTATGCAAGGACAAGGGCGACTCTATCCGTGTAATGGGAAGACTGGGTGAAGGCAAATGTGGCCATTCTCCTCAGCAACAAGTATACCCCTTTGATTACTGCTGGGGGGTATGAAGCCACATTCAGGCTGGAGAAGCCACACTTCATTTTCTACCTGGATAGATTCCAACCTGATGCCACAAACATTGATTTCTCTAACCTCTGGTAATTTCACCCATCCCATTCCCTCTCATTCCATTCCCCGTTCTGGTTCCCCCTCACCACTTCTCTTTTCTGCTGTTTATCCACTCCCTCTGCTGCCTCTGCTCCTTCCCTTTCTTCCATGGTCCACTGTTCTCCTCTGTCAGATTCCTTCTTTTTCAGCTCTTTACCTCTTCCACTCATCCCCTCCCAGCTTCTTAGTTCATCCCACCTCCCCACCCACCCAACTTCACCCTCACCTAGTTTCACCTGTCACATGCTAACTTGTACTCGTCCCTCCCCTCAGCTTCTCATTCTGGCTTATGCCTCCTTCCTTTCCAATCCTGATGAAGGGTCTCAGCCTGAAAGGTGGACCGTTCATTTCCCTCTATAGACGCTGCCTGACTTGGTGAGTTCCTCCAGTATTTTGTGTGTGTTGCTCAAGATTTCCATATCTGCAGAATTGCTTGTTTTTACCTATGTCAATGTTCCCTCTCATCTTTTGCTACTAGTGTACAAGGGAAGTTAAACTGGGCACAATACATTGTCACTCTCTACCACGTCAGCAGGTTAAGTATATTCCACATTCATACACAACCACATTTCTTTTTCTGGTTTCTGATGAGGATGGTGGTGACAACACGCAGTTTGTCTGCAAATTTTAGAACTGGCTTCTATATACTGTTTTTATTGAAGAAATTATTCAGTGCACACACGTTGTTGTCGCTGGCAAAAAAATTGCACTACACAAGATTTTTGTGCATATTGGTCATTATAAATTAGAGGGAATATTGACATATGTCATACTGTTGGATGCTCTATTTTCATCTATTTACAACTGATGAAGCAGGACTGATCAGAGGTTTATTCCAATCTTAAAGTTGTGGAAACACTCTCCTCTGCCAACTGAACACTGAATTTTAACTATTCTTGGTGCTGCATCAAGCATTTTCTTGACATCCCATTGAACCACATTGGGTCCTTTGGCTTGATCCTGAGTCGCAAGTAAGATATTTCCTGGTCATGCACTATAATACAGTTTTATTACTGTAGCTGGCTCAGTGCCCCCTGTGTATACCTTATTTTAGATGCCCTGGAGCATTCAATAATCCCCATTGGTTGAGAAATCTGGTGCTTTGGTGCATTCAGTAGTGTTCTAATTGTGTTTCTTACAATATTTTACCTAACATTTTGTGACTATGCTTCAACCACAGGTCAGATAAAGGAAAGCAAATCCCTTTTATTGATGTGCATTAATGAACCAACCATATAGGTTCATGACTACCACATCTGAGATAAACTTCTTTCTTTAAATTCTAGATTGCTTTGTTAATCAAGTATAAATTCTCCATCTGCTTTGGTGGGATTTGAACTCTTCTCTGTGCATTCTTAATTGGGGCCTTTGGATTATGAGTAAGTACATTAACCAGTATTCTGCTGTTTATAATGTGGAGTATTTTAATAGAACACTAGTAACTTACTCCGTAATATGCCCTTTAGATGTTGTCAAGCGTACAGAGCAAATTGATTTGAATTACTTGTTTCATTTGTAAACACTGGCACCAAAAAGTCTAGAAAATGACATATCAATGATAAAATTGGAAAATATACAAATACAGAATAATCAAATGAATATTTTATGCTATCTAACACGGTGGTTAGGCAAAAATCTGTCAATAACAAATTTGCCACTGCTCAAAGCACATAGAATGCAATCACAAGAACCTCTGGATGACTACAGTTGTCTTCAGTTCATTCCAGTTTTCATTTTATTTGTCCATTAAGTAGACACAGCTGTTCACAACAGTTGTACCAGCAGCTCTACTTTCTTTGTCTAAATTACTTCTTTTTGCTAGCCTGCGGAATACTGTACAAAATGAGGAAAAACTCGACCAAATCCCTAAAGAATGAATGTTAACTAAATGGAATTTACAATTTCGCCTTTAACCTTTTAACAGCATCACAATACTTTCATAATTACAATACACAATATAATTGATCTAAGTGTGTGTGCACAAAAGAAATCACATTGAGGAAAAAAAGCTGATGAGAAGTTTGCTCAAGCTTGCAATGAAAACTGACATTCTTGTTCATTGGCATTGAAACAGTAAAAGGTTGCAGTGGGAAAACAGTAATTGGGTATTAATAATCAGACAGGCATCTATTTCCAAAATCTGCACATGGTCAACCATCAAAAATTTGATGATTAGGTGCAAAGTTGGAGAGGAATCAATTAGAGATGCATTCGGAAGGAAAACAATTATACATCTCATTATACACACAAAATGTTGGAGGAACTCAGAAGGTCAGGCAGCATCTATGGAAAAGAGTAAACAGTTGATTTTTCAGGCCAGGACCCTTCATCAAGACTAAAAAGGAAGGGGGAAGAAGGCAGAATAAGAAGGTGGGTGTGGGAGGGGAGGAAGATGTACAAGGTAGCAGGTGATAGGTGAAACCAGGAGAGGGGGAGTGGGTGAAGTAAAGAGCTGGGATGTTGATTGGTGGAACAGATAAGGGCTGGAGAAGGGGGAATCTGACAGGAGAGGTCAGAAGACCATGGAAGAAAGGGAAAGGGGAGGAGTACCAGAGGGAGGTGATGGCCAGGTAAGAAACACAAATGGGGAATGGTGAAGTGGTTGGGAGGATGAGGTAACTCATGCCATTAGATTGGAAGTTACCCAGACAGTTATCTACATTTCTAATTTGATTATATTCCTTCTTTGATTTAATAACCATTCTTTCAACTGGTACTCTTATCCTAATCTTTACATTCTATGTAAATTTTGTGGAGGCACTAGATTGTATTACTAATAGCAGTCCACTTTTTTAAATGCAAGTTCATAAATAAAGAACCTGTATGTTAAAAAGTTAATATTTCAAACATCTGTTGAATTGTTTCTATTTTATCATTTTGTGTGGGTATCTAGAAGTCAACAAGCAAGTCTATTGTATTTTCCAAGTGCAAATGTGATTTTCCAAAAGGAAAAGCAAATGGTCTCATCAATCTTAGGATATAGTGGAATATAGTTAACCAAGTTTATGCTACAATCTCATCAGGCACCCACTATAAAACACATTGCCAATGAAACGAAGAATCACCACTTGGGTGAGTTACCAAGGTGAACAGGTATCAATAGCAAAATAGCCAAGCCAAAAAAAAAAAAAAATCTTGGCTGGCCTGATTTTGCTGGACTTTGCCAGCAAGGAAACGTGAACATCTACCCTCAAGTCTGCAAGTTTTAAGACTTTCATACAAATGAATAAGTCATGAACTTTTCCGCTGACTTCTGTTCACTGTGCTCCAGATGTGGGGCATATTTTTTATTTTATTTGGAGATGCAGTGCAGAAAAGGTCCTTCCAGTCCAGCAACCCACTGATTTAACCCCAGCCTAATAATAGGACAATTTACAATAAGCAACTAATGTAGTAACTAGTATAACGTTGGACATATGGAACACACACACACACACGCGCACACGCACACGCACACACACCCCCCCCCCCCCCGATCCCAGAACTTTTGTGCTATAGCCCTGAGCCCACTAAAAGATGTCAATACAGGTTGACCTTCTACAATCCTGCACCATTGGGACCTGTGGAGTGCCAGATTAGTGAAAATGCCAAATTACAGAAGGATCACATTAAGCAATAGCTAACCGCCTCATCATACCTTTAAAATATCATGCAAATCAGTACAAGTTAGATAATAATGAAACAGAAATATTAAATGAGTAGCAAGTGAAAGTTTAATAAAGTAATATACTGTACAGGCACAGATAAAGGGTACAGGTAAATGTACAGGAATTAACTTGTACAGAACAGTTCAGCACTTCTGCTTCTAAAGTGAGACGTTTAATATACCTTAAGGCAAAGTTACATGTCTGCAAGTGTGAGGTTGTCAGGATCATCAACATCTTCATTTGAAAAATGAGTGATGCATCAGGAACTGGTGCCGAAACTGGCACAACAGTTTTTTCAAAAACTGTTGATAATGGTGCCAGCACATCAGGGTGAACAGAAGCAGAAGTTGGAGAAAGAAGGTCTTCTATATGCCACAGTTCATGTGACCGCCAGGTGACTGGGGATTTGGCACTGGACTCTTCCTTCTTCACTCGCAGTTACTGAGGGAATCTTCGTTAGTTTCTTTTCCTCCGCTTAGTAATATGCTTAAATTCAGTGGGTCGCCACGTCTGATCTGAGGTTGTCAGTAGAAGAAAACGGAATGCTGGCCGTGCGATGCCAGAAGGTAGTGTGTGACTGCCGGCAGGCGGGCGAGAAGATGGACTGACCTAGTGCGCGCCAGCTCCCCCGCCGCTGACAGGTGCCGAGTAGCCGTGCCTCATCAAATGATATTAATAAATGCAGGAAAATAAGCAGGAATCACCTGTCTGTGCTTACAAGAGCACACCAACACATGAACAGATCTAGCGCAACCAAAACAACGCGCAGCAGATTGGTACAGTGGCCCGGGAAATTTGAAATTACAGTTGCACGGAAAATTTGAAATCAGTGCCGGATTATCGACGGAACCGGATTACAGGTAGTCGGATTAGTGAAGGTCGACCTGTAATATGGTTGTGATAATGAAAGAAAGGGGAGTGAAAGCACAGTTTCTTTTTAAATTATTTGGACTTGGATTTTGCCAGCATGTTACCGAAATCCATTGCTTGAGGGCCTCCACAGACCTAGGATGATCAAGCAAGCCTACAAGTTAGGGATCCGAGTGGCAAGTGTGGGTAGCTGACTCCATCTGCAAAATCCAAGTCTCCAGCTTTACAAGCTTGTGATTGGAGTACAACATATTCAGCCTGAAGCCTCCAAGAGGATCATAACCTTGTTGTATTTTGGAGGCTTGCGTGCCTCAATGACCTTGAGAGTTATGTTGGCTAGGTTCAGGGCCTTGTGCTTTGGCTCTTAGTAGGGTCACCTACGCCAGACAAGTCAAAGGGTAGAGAGCAGACCAAGAGTGGTGCACTGATCCTCCAAGTTTGGGTTCGGCTCAGGGCTATTAACCCCAAATGGTAAAACAAAATTGTTACAGAAACAGCAATGATGAATCTTTCTACATCTCTCTGCGTCGGTATGGGCTGAAAGAGTTGGGGGACCTTCATTGCTGCCCTAAATGTCAGAGGAGTAATGGGCAGTGATTTCAACCTGAAAATTTTGCTACAATTTCCTTCCAAGCCCGGCTGCAACATTTCCTCTTTTCTGTGAATGTAAGGGGTATTTTCAAAATTATGCATTTTAGTAATGACTGCTAGAATTCAAGAAATTGCAAAGCAACAAGGAACTTAAAGATAAATTTTCAGATTGTGTTAGATTAATGTCAAATGGATATTCAAGCTGTCATCTGTTAGAAGATTATTGTGCAATGATAATAGACTTCACATAATTAACATAGAAATCAAGAAACCTTGAGTTTCAGGTGAAGTTTCTTCATGTAATTCAAACTAAATGTAATTACGATTTAATTTAAAAAAGGCCATTAAGTACAGGTGACCTTTTCAGTTAGGAAGTATTGAGATACACTCCCCTTCCATCAGTTACACCTGTAATCATTGGAACATAGATGCCAAGTTGAAAATAGCTTCCTGCAACAGTCAACAATAAATCACTAAGTTTTATATCTTAAAGCTCCTCACTAAATCGCTTCATAAGGAGAAAATTAGATACAGTACAGACAGAATGGTGTAATGGGTTTCCAGTGCCACGAGTTTGTTGGGCTACTTCTAGTGCAGGGTGTTTACAGTTCATAAATGTTCTGTCAGACTTGAGCACTTACTACCAATCTTTGTGTGTCAATGGTTTGCCATTTTATTTCAAATGTTTCCAGTACATTTTAATAAAATAAAACTTAGCATAAGACTATAAATTCAACAATAAAGATAGTCTCAGAAAATTTTTTGAAGCCCTCCTGACTTTTAGATTTTCATGTCCACTTGGAAAAATAGATTAGGATTTGAAAGGAAAATAGTCAAGTTCGAAATGCACTTACAGTGGTAGTAAGACACGCATAGACAAAAAATAGAAGTGACTGCTGTCATCTTTCTAATTCAACCCAAATTCAAATCAAAATCAATTGAACCACTAATTATTTCCAGAAACATTGCCTTATATTACCTACAAATTAAGTACTTACAATGAAAACAATGTAACTGGGTTGTTTCTGAAACGTCAAGTGGAAAATACTGCTCCAGAATTTAGGACCAAGATAAAGTAACAATATTTCCCGTCTATCTTGTAATCTCTATAAAGGCCTATCAATCTCTGGCACAAACTTCCCTTATACAGCTCTCAAACTTCAGTTCAAGGACATCCCTTCCCCGAATCACTTTGATACCATCAAGGCAGCAGACCAATCACGTTAAAGATTTCAATCCGATAGGAAACCACAAGGATAATTTTAAAATAAATGTTTCATATATCAAACAATGCAGGAGAGCCTGAAATACATTGGAAGTAGAAATGATATTAGTTTTATTTAAATTTTAACAAGTCCTATCAGTTTGAAACATTCATTTAGGGAAATTACAATAAACATGAGAAAAATAGTTTGCTGAGCAGCAATAATAGCTTAATATTCAATTAAAAGCCCAAATCTCATGCAACAAAGTGCAAGATTTGCAGTGGATTTTACAGTGTGTCCAGTACATCAAAACAAAATCATGTTAGCTCATGATTTTCAGCCTGATTTTGCATTGAAAAGGACTACAACTAGCACAGCCTGTGAGAACAGTTAGAACATTGACTTCAATTCCTGGATTTCTGCATGGACTACTTTTTCATTTAAATCCCAAAGTTATGTTGTTTTCATAGAGTAAAGATTACAACCTCTTATTTTGCAATCACTTCTGTCCCAAAATCTAAACTTGTGGTTGGCTGGTTCATTAGTCATAAATTTTCTATCCCACTGACAAATATCCAAGGTGATATTAAATAACATATGATTCAAATTTTGAGCTATGTATTAATATTTTAATCATTCTACAGAACTATATCAAAACTGAAGATGACAGTGGTGTTTTCAATACTGAAACTCTCAGTTTTGTTAGTTATCCAATCATAACAAGAAAAAAGGTCTGCAATTCACCTTAATAACTAAACATTCATGTGGAATAAACTTGCTTTTCCTGATCACAACTTACTGCCAATTAGAGTTTGGTGTGTAGTTAGTGGATGAAGTTTAGGATCAATTCATCTTAGCCCAGCTATGGTAGCTCCTTGAATAAAATATTCATACTCATTGTATATATTATTCGACAATGCAGTAATGTACATTATCTATTTTACACAATCTAGCTTTAAGAAAAGTTAAACTAAATAGTAAAAATAATTAAGTAGTAGGGAAGTATTTGACACTAACTAAATGATCATTACAGGAAAAATAGTCATTTTACTAAGGAAATCCAGTAATGTATTAAGTTAAAAATAATATTTACTATTTTAACATATGGAATGGATCTGTCTGTGGAATAATCCAGAAGGATTCTCACTAAACCCTGGCAGAGAAATACCGTTATTAACGAGTCCTAGCAATATAATCAGTTCTAACCAAGTTCACTTCCATTCAGTGCCATTAAAAAAACCTCACTTGGCTCAATTACAGAGGAAATTCTGCTAGAATTCTACTATAAGTTAGCACATTCAAAATAAGTTAAGTTGTGCTTCAGCCTCATAAATTTATGGTCTATCATAAAAATGAGTCCAGCGGCATAGCAGTTACATGTGAACTCAGACAGCACATCACATCAAATGGTTAATTCAATGTAAATTTACTTTTCTTTTGAACAAAAACACCACTAGTTACCAACAGAGCCTATTTATAATCCCATGAAAGCAATGGAATTAACTCAGAACAGAAATAGCTTAAGCATGTGTAACAAAACATATTTTTTATCAAACCTAGCTAATGAAACATGTTTAACTTTGAAGAATGATGCATCACGCTAATTATTCTCCTTTAGAGAGTTATCAGTCTATCTTCAATTATCTTAAATGATTTGAACGCTCAAATTTTTGGCAACGATTTGTTGCTGTGAAGAGAAGATAATTAATAATCAAACAGAAACATTAAATTAAGGAATATCAGGGTGGTTATGGAGAGGCCAATCATTACAACTGATCATTAAATAACACATGAAAACACTGATCGTTTTGAAAACACTATTTTATACATTATCAAAATTTGTTGGAAATTAATATTAGTTAAAAGAAATTGACACCAAATATTGTATTTTCAATTTGCAATACCTTACCAGTTATTAGTAATTAGCTTAAAAGATTCATCAAGTATGTTATTTAAAAAAAATATTTGCTAGACATGAAAGAGAACAGAAAAGGTGCTCAATAACAGTGAGACTCAACGAAAATATCTATCCATGGAGCAAGGGATAATGGTGGGGAGTGGGGAAGCATTATTACTAATTTTCAAAGCCTACGAACAATTATTTAGTTCATAAAATAAAAGGAATCACATTATGACTAAAACTAATGACAGTCTATTTTTGCTTTTATCATTTAAAAGCATTCAGGACATGAAAGCATAAAATATTGCAGAAAGTGTGGATTTTAAAAAATTTTGCAGTTCTTTTAAGAAATTAAACTTCAATTAGACTAAAAGTTCTAATAAAATATAAAGTATAAAATTAATGGCCAAAATATTCATACTTAAGCTAGTTAAAATATATTCTGAGTTACATTAATTATATTTCAAAAATCTAAGAAACAACAAAGGCAAAAAGAATGGAAATAGTCCTGTGTTTTGGTATCTTAATGCAAAAGTTATTTGGCAACAGTGTACTTCCTCCCAATAGAAATGCAAGCACTGGAAGATAGTGTTTTTTTTATTCTGAGTTTCCAGTGTCTACAAACTTGTAAACATTCAATCAAAGGATTAATGAAAGAGGTTTTGAGAAGAACATTACATTTGCCATGGAATGATTATGTTTATATTGATAAACAAATATATTCAAAAAGGATGCTACTAAACAAAATTAAGGAAAATGTCCTAACTTAATTGCCCAAGGACATTCCAATCAGTTTACATGTGAAGTAACTGCTACATCATGTGCTGATAATACAAAACAACTCCCAAATTGCCCCCGTTAAAATCAATAAGTTAAATATTTATGGAATGTTCTATCTTACTTAGGATAAATTTTACACCTTCATTTCCATAGAATATTCAGTCCAATGCATCTATGTAATATAAAAACAAATAAAAGACTTGATGTTCAGCAAAGAAATAAATTGATATTGATCCCTAAAAAGTATTTTTATACCTCAAAATTTCAAAACAAGTAAGCAAAGGTTTTTGCTGGTGTCAATGCTAATTTGGGTGCAATATTACTTGAATTTAATACATTTTGTATTTCATAGGTTTAAAACCTAAATTTTTTTAAAGAAAATTATTAAATTAACTAGAACTTATTCCCACATTATTACTTTCTGCACTTTTATAATTACAGCTAATTAACATTAGGCACCTGACCAGAAAAGTACTAAATAACAAATCTTTAGAAGTTTCACTCCCATTTATTGTTCAATCTTTTACCTAAAATACTGCTTAATTTGTTTGAATATTTTCAAGGTGACTTATCATTAATTTACAGAGGTGTTTATGTATAAAATGAATGTGTGTATATGACACACTTAACAGGTGCACCTACACACAGATATAAAAATGAAGAATGTGGTATACACAAATATATACCATAAATCATTAGATATTCTTAATTATGCATTGAAAGAAACTTCCTTTCAAAATAAGATTGTGTCAGAGAAATTATTTCAAAATGACCCACTTGTCAAGTAAAGGCACACAATTTAAAATATTTGCCTTCACATTTCACAGGTTTCAATTTTAACTAAACATTAACAGAATTGCATTCTGAACAAGTGCACAAATATTCCTGAAAATTATTTTTACCCCTTGATATAATAAAGAAAAATAAGCACTTATTGTAATCCTTAGGACATTATAGGAGGTAATAGAAATCTAAAATGTATTCTTAGTAAACAAAGATCACAAAAGAAAGATTTTTTGGTGTTTAAAACCGATTTAAATCTGTGTACTTCCATGAAGTATTTATAAACGACAATGGATAAACTGGAAGATCAAAAAAATTGTCCCTGGTTTGACTCCTAGCTCTGGTCACTGCCAATGAATGTTCTTCAAATAATGAGCCATAACAACAGGTTCTCTAACGCCACAGGAATTTGAATAATGGAGTATTATGTTTTAAACCCCAAGTTGGATAAAATATTCATTTATGTGCAGGGAAATTTACAGTTTTAAAATCTGGAAAAGCAAGTTGCATTGCAACAAGGACACGCTGATTAGAACATGCAGAAGCAAAAATCAACAATGTTAACTGAATAGGTAAGATTTTGATTGCTTGCTGATTTCTCGTCAGTACCGGAACAAATTTCAGTGGTAATATACAGAGGATGTAAAACGAGCAGGCAGTGAAATTATAGAAAAAACCAACAGATCCAACTCAATACCCACATTAGTTAACAAGTTATTAACATTAAAAAAAACTCCCAGCTCAATAGTTGAGACTTCCTTCCCAACCTGTCCAAAATTTGAAAGAGTTGGCGAACAATTTTTTCAGATTTATTATTATTCTGAGCAGCAGAAGGGCAGAGGATAAGGATCGTTTTTTAAAAATTAAAATTAAAAAGGCTTTCGTAGTCTGAAACCTCCCCGATCTTATGCTAATTATGAGTTGACACAAACTTTTGAAGTCATTAATGCTTCCCACCTGAATGCCTGCAGCATAGAGATAAGTCTAGACACCGAGACAAGAGACTTCAACTTTCCTCAAAACTTCTTCGTTTCGTTTTTCTTTTATTGACCAAATTTCAATTCAAGTTCTACTATTTCGTAGTATTTTACTAAGACTCCATACGAAGTTTCGAACGGAAATATTAACAATTCGCGACGGATCGTCTTAAACAACGTTAATAGTGTGAAAATAACCTAATATGGATAACATGCAAACTCCTTTAAAAATCTGCTTATGAATATCTGGCTGACCTACTTTCTATTACTTCCTCTTTTGACAGAACATAATCTAAGTATCAAATCTCACTCCACGTAAGAGCAAGAAAACGTAAAATAATTCCGATTGAATTAGCTCGAATACAAGTTACCACGAGGTTTGCAACAAGAACACAGAACAGAGACAATTGAAGAACTTTATGAACGAAACGAAAAACGAAACCCAAGGATTGTAAACCATTTTGCACGACCCATTTGATGTTTTTTTTTGGTAACCAAACTACATTGGTTTTGCTTGGCAGCACACTTGGAGCCAGAACGCTGTCACTGTCTCAGGCGTTCTGGCACCAGCCTACGGCAAAAAGGGCCGCCTTCTGTCTTGGCCTGATTTTAAGAAGTTTGAAAGCCTCCCGAAGCTGGCCCAGTGAAAGTGCGCTGGGAGAGAACGAGCCCCTCGTGATCTCATGCACCTTCCCCCACCACCCCGACCGTGCTAAGCATACGGTGCAGACAATTGATGAGAAGTACACTGACCTTTAATTTAAATAATAATGATAATATGTGTTTTGGTTTGTGCCGTGCTCAGCCGACCTCCTCTGCCGCTGGATATATTTTTCCGTAGCAGTTAACAAGAAGTGAACAGATTTTTGAGTTTACCTGACACAATTCGTTTTGCGTCTCCAGCATCCTGACTGGCGGTTTGATGTCTTCAAACACCGGCTGCTCCTCTGAGGCACCGTCGGCCATGGCCACAGGTTTCAGTTGAGCAAAAACAGTGCTTTCTTCAGTGTTGGGGACGCTGATAGCCAGCCCGCTGCTCGACATCACTTTCTTGCAATGATCGTCTGTACCTTTACTTTCTTTCTATATGTATGTATATAATGTATATTAAAAGTATGAATAAAAAGCAACTAAAATCAAATGGAATCCAAATTTCCCCGCAGCAATCCCACTCCGCGCGCTACTCGCCTGGTTCTGATCTGATCTCATCTGTCACTCACCTGAACTATACCTGCGTACCAATCTAGTGATTGACAGCACACTGACCAATAGCGGTTCGGGTCGAACTGTCAATCAAACGGACCGTGGAGAAAGGCGGATTCAGCTCAGGTGGGCGGAGTAACGGTAACTTGCTTCCACTGCGCGTTGAGCAATTCCGGTCATTGCGAAATATGAGGATTTTAGTTCTGGTTACGATATCTTTTTTTTCTGCATTTTTCTACAAAAGAACATAGGTCCTTTTTTCTTCTCTGGAAATAGTCAAACAATGAAAGTAGATTAGTCTACACATAAATATAACAGGCACATCATAAATACTGTACTTTGAAACCTCAGTAACAATTTATCACTATAACCACCAAGGTTTGTTTGAAATGCAATAACTGTTCAGAAATTATCTGACTGAAAGAACTAGTGTGGGATGGGCTCTTCAACTTAACTAGACAGAGCTCATGAAAAGGAGATTAAATTGAGTTCTCCTGGATATTAATAGCTTTTGTCATTATTTATTGACAGCTTTAACAAACAAAAACACTCACCTATTAAAGGGTAGGTGGTACTTTAGATTATAAGTGTACTGGAATTGTCTGAAGATTGCATCCTATGCACTTCAGACAATAATGATGTCCTTGAGATACACTTCATTAAGTAGCTAAAATAATATAAACTTTTAAAAACATTAAGAACTATAAGGGAGTGTGGAATGAACAGCCAGTGCATGTGGTGCAGGTGAGCTTGATTTCAACGTTAAAGAGAGGTTTGGTTCGGTACATGGGCAATAGGCGTATGAAGGGTTATGGTCACCGTGCTGGTCAATGGGAGTAGGCTGCTTCAATGGTTCAGCATGGAATAGATTGGCCAAAGGGTCTGTTTCAGTCTTGTAGTTTTCCATGACCCCATGGCTCAGAAAATATAAAGATACCCCAACAAATGTTTGCACATTCTCCTTGTCTCCACAGAGGTTCCTTCCAGGTGCTCTGGTTTCAATTTGCATCCTGAAGACAAGTGTGTTGGTAGGTTGACTGACGAGTGGAAGTTGCCTCTGTTGTGTAGGTGAGTAGCTGAATCTCAGGAGAGCTGATGAGAGTATGAGGAGAATATATGAAAAGCAGATTAGTGTGGAATTAGTGTGAATGTACGTCACTGACCTGGGTGACCTCTTTGGGTTGAAGGGTCTCTGTGTTGTATGGCTCTAAAAATCAGGGAATCTCATAGATTCTGTGAAGTGTGATGTTTAGGCTCTTTTGATGAATTTGCGATAAAACTGCTGCCAACATTATGAGCAAGGTGAGGGATTGAAGAAAGAAATCAGGTTCTCAAGGAATTAGCACTTTAAGAAGTTTTTGGCGCGACTTTCCCCGCAGTTTATTACTAGAGCTTATTGAGTCATCCAATCACACAGCACAGAAATGGGTCTTCCAGCCCAAGGAGGCAGCATGGTAGCATAATGGTTAGCACAAGGCTTTACAGTATCAGCGACCCAGGTTCGATTCCCATCTCTGCCTATAAGGAGTTTGTGCATTCTCCCTGCAACCGTGTGGGTTTTCTCTGGGTGCCCTGGTTCCCTCCCACATTCCAAAGATGTACCAGTTGGTAGATTAATTGATCATTGTAAAAGTGTCCCTTGATTATGCTAGGATTAAATTGGGATTTGCTGGGCAGTGTGGTTCAAAGGGCTGGGAGGACCTATTCCGTGTTGTATGTCAATAAATATAATCAAAGTAAATGTCCATGCCAACCTTTTTGGTTGCCTATACCAATCCCATTTACCCATATTCTTCCATGTCTTGTTATTTTCAGCTGCTGCCTAAATTTCTTTGAAACCTAGTGATTGTATCTGATTCCACTATTCCTCTGACAGCATGTTCCGGATATCACCACTGCCTGTGTAAAAAACCTACCCCTCAAATTCCCTTTAAAACTTCTTCCTCTCACCTTAATCTTATGCAATCTTGCTTCAGACAGCATGGAAAATAGATTCTGCCTAACCTATCTATGCCTCTCACAATTCAATTTACCACTATCAGATCACCCCTCAACCCAGAAAAAGACAAGCTCATTCTATCCAATCCCTCTTCATAATCAAAGTCCTCCAGTCCCAGTAATATCCTTGTGAACCTGTTCTGCACTCTTTCCAGCACAACCACAACCTTCCTCTGGTGTAGCGACCATAATTGCATACAAAACTGTAATTGTGGTCTAACCAGATGATGCCACAATATAATCAGATAAAAATAATTGGCAACAAAAGAAAGGAAAATTAAGACAAGTGTCTAGGAGGAAAGTTTAAAAGCGTTTTTAGAAGACATAAAAGGTGAAAAGGAAAAGAAAGGTTGAGGGATGCAATTCCACAAATTAGGGGCAAGATTGTTGAAGCTGATAATCATAGACAAAGGAAGTGTGGGCACACAAGTAAGCAATATAGTGTTTTTGGTAGGTAAAGATGAAACATATAGTACTTGGGAATGTAGTTTCCGAATGTTATAGTTAGGGAGTTGCTGCTTTGGGAAACCCTGTAGCTCAGTAAACATAATATTGGTTGGTACATTGAGATGGCATAGATAGAATATGAGTAGCAGAGTTTTTGTTAAGTTTTTGTTTGTGGAGGGAGATGATGGGAGACCAGAAGCAGAAATTGAATTTTTAAAATACGTATTATCAAGTTGCAAGTGATTCTGAGGTCAACATTTGGCAATTTTCTGTTGCTGAAGGCCCCTAGCGCATTGAATCTATATTATCCACTTTTGTAGACACAGGCAATGAAATGATGCACTTTGGAGTGTGAAAATGTAAGTTTTAGGTTGCATACAAGGCAATTTCAGAATAGTCAATCGTACAATTACAGTATCTGCAGACATTCAGGTCTTTCAATTAATTGTTTCAAATTCCAAACCTGGAGCTGAGCTGGCTGTTAAATCCTAAATCATAAGTGTCTGGTCCATGGTGTTTTCAAGCATCTCCTCAGAGTCAGCTCTCTACGCATTCTGGGCAGAACTCTCATCATAAAGAAAATGGTAACAGAAGATAGTAGTTTTCATTGTTGATGTTCTTGGAATCTGTATTTCTGCTCTGGCAGGACAGCACTCGCTGATATGCAACATCTTTTCTTTGAGAAAACATTAACCAATGTTGTGAAGCATCTTCCTGAAGGACAAGTTGCTCGTAGGTGACTCATCCATTAACAGCAGCAATCTGCTCATGAAAGGCATCAGTGAGAACATCACGCTACTCCTTGGTTTTATCTCACTGTTCCTTCAGAGCTTCCTGAGAGGCAGAGGCCAGACATCAAACTGGATCAGGTTGGGAATAGCGGAGAAGCAGGAACACCATATGACTTTAGTCTGTCCTTCTGCCGCAGCTGGTACCCAAAGCAGAAGGACCTGTATGATGAGATTGTTGCTAAGCTCATGCAAAGAAGGGCACAGGACCCTTGGAGTGGTTTCCTGAGCTTCAAGGTGGACTCCTCAATGCATTTTGTCATCTTTTATATTCAGCATGGCACACTGCAGAGTACTGGTATTGCCTCTTTGCCATGCCAATGTGCCTCAAAGGGCCAATGACTTTTGTAATTACAGTGCCGATCAGTGTTGGACCATGTCCCATCCAGAATGGCACCATTCCTCTTGTAGTACTGCACTCAACACGTAGAAGACTCTAATGCTATTTTAACTGCTTTAAAAAACTATTTTATTGATATTTTTAATGGGGAATATTCTGATATGTTAAATGTTTCTCTCTCTATAGATGCTCCTTGGCCTACAGAGCATTTTTTTTTTAGCATTTTCTGATTTTCAATCTTACAATCTGCAGAATTTTGCTTCTGGATATTAGGGCAATATTTGTGCTTTCCTTTTGTTAATGCAGTGGAATATTTCTCTTTCAGCTAACTGGAAGATGGAACTTAAGCTTAAAATACGAGTAATGACATCTTTTGCAATGCTGTGAATTGCCAATGACAATCATCTGCTCAATTCCTAGAGTGTGGCGTGAGCCCATTATCTTCTTACTTAGGAGATAAGAATATTAACTTCATAGATTTGCAATAACAAAGAAAATCTTAGAATTTAAACTAAACTGACTCCTCTGCTGCCTCTCTTTGAATCTTGCCAATGGCCATTTTGGCAAACCTCCATTTAAAATAATGAGCAGGAGAACTTTATCCATTCAAGCTGACTGTGATAGTATTAATTTCAAGTTCACCACCATTTCAACAGAGACAACAGAAAAAAAAAAGAGTGGTTGTTTAAAAAGTGATATGTTAGGCTCAAAATAAATAATCATCAGCTTTGAAGTGCAAACCAGCAGACAGTAAATCAATTACTACTTTTGTCAGTGTGTTACAGGTGAAGAAACAGCAGGTCTTTGGAATAAGGCAGTCTGAGTAGGTGGTTCTAAAGTGGACAAAAAATTACTTACATCTTTGTTGATTTTTTTTTAGAAGTGCTATCACTTACAAAACAGGTTTGACTGGTGTGTTCAATGATCAGTAGCTTCATCTGGTCTGAAGAGGAATCTCTGCACTGGTATCTTACGCAAGTTCAATTGCTTATGAAAGGAATTCCAATTTCTATTTTATAGAACACACCTCGCATGAAATTGAGAATGAATTGCTCATCAACAATTTAATTTGTCTGAGTTTTAAAAGCTTGCAGTAACTTTTTTTATTTTTTACTCAATTTAAAGGAAACATTTTGAGTTAAAGGTTAAAAAAAATAATTTCCTCATCAAAAGTGTACATTCTCACTGGAGAGAACTGCATTGGTGGATGCCAGAAAGTAGTACATTTCTGAATTCACTGGTCATTATTAACTGAAACATTTTATAAAAAAATCAAAATGATATGGTCATTAAATATGCAGGTTGCTTGTTCCTATCACATCTTTGGAAAGAAAGCCATTCATTTTATACATTTGTCATTTCATTACAAGATGCACCTTGACAGGATTTCATACTAGGCAATACAGTAATGTTATGGATGAATGTCAGGTATCTATCATTACTCAGAATCAGAATTAAGTTTAATATCATGGCATGTGTTGAGAAATCTGTTTTGCAGCAGCAGTAAATTGCAATACATAATAATAAAACCTATAAATTACAATAGGAAATATATATTTACATACTATATGCATATATATAGAGTACATACATATATAAAACTTAAATTAATTAAAATTATATATATATATATAATTAAATAAGTAGTGCAAGAAGCGAGGGGAAGATACTGAGGTAGTGTTCATGGGTTTACAAATTTACAAATTTCTATAACTTTTTACAATCCTGTGCAGTGGACCCTCCATACTAGATAGTGATGCAATCAGTTAGAATGCTCTCTAGGGTATATCTAAAACAATTTGCAAGTGTCTTTGGTGACATACCAATTCTTCTCAAACTCCTAATGAAATATAGCCACTGTTGTACCTTCTTTGTAATTGCATCAATATGTTGGGTCCAGGATAGATCCTCAGACATCCAGGAATTTGAAATCGCTCATCCTTTCCACTTCTGATCCCTCAATGAGGACAGGTGTGTGTTTCCTCCACTTCCTCTTCCTGAAGTCCACAATTAATTCTTTGGTTTTACTGACATTGCTGCTGCAAAACCATTCAACCAAAATTCCGCCAATGATGATTGTGTCTTTAGCAAATTTATACATGGTGTTTGAGCTGTACCTAGCCACACATGGTGTTTGAGCTGGGCTAAGCACACATACTCTAATCCAAAAATACTTAATAATGCCCAATCTAAAGACTTACCTGTGGTGGAAAGAACCACCTCATGGTCTCTTGATCTGCAGGAAAACAGCTGCAATCTACTGCCTTGAGTTTTGCAGCTGGCCTGTTCCATGGAGAATACATATTATTGGTCATAATCAAAGCAATCTCTTCCCTCAAACTTTATTTCTCTGAATCTTTTTGGGTTACAGTACATATGTTGCATCTGTCTGTGAATCTATTAATCAAATCACTGAGACATTATTGTGCAAGGTTAGTTGTTCATTCTCAGCTTCCTTTCAAAGAAATTGCAATGGGAAACTAACCAGCTTTGCAGCTTGATCAAGTAGCTGGCTATTGAATGGTATAGGATGTCATTGATTGTATCAATGTGGCAATCTCAGTAGTAAAAGGATGTAGTGCTTTCCTGGCATATAATATCAGGCATCATCCCTGATAAAGATGGCAGAGTTTGTCATCGAAACATCGGTTATTTTCAATATCTACCCCTGGCTGGTAGCCCGAGAAGAGTTCATTCATTCTTGATTGCTGTTTAATTTATTGCAACATATATTGTACAGGAAGTATCATAATTCCTACAACTTGGAATATTTTGAGTTATCACTTAGGTACAAATCCTGCATAATCATTATTAGTCCTGTCTAAAATGTAATTTGCTAGAAACAATTAAAAACATGGATTTAACCTTATAGACCAGGTATTTTACACATCTTATCTATACACAAAATGTTTCAGTTTTGTGTCTAAATAAATTTTGCAGTGAATTTTGACAACTGTCATTTTTATACAATAGGAATTCTGTTAGCAGTGGGAGTCCGGCATTTGTACATGTTCACATACATTTTCCTTATCTTGATGATATCATAGACCCACTAAAGTGTGGGCACATGAAGGTGCTATTCATAAAGCATAAACGATAATGGAACGGCATTTAACAATGTGGTTAGTTAATACATGTACTAGAGCAAAGGCGCCTCTCATTCTGGTCAAGAGCAATGAAACAGACTAGTAGATAAGCTAAATGTGATGAACACCTTTGGAGCAGAGACTGCAATATGGACTTAATAGTTCAACAAGAAGGTAAAAAAAAGTTAATAGAAAAACTGCAAGACTAGACTGGATAAGAGCAGCTATTATATAGATGAAGAGTGAGATAACTAAAATTGACACAGTAAACTGCAAATAATTTTTAAAGTTGTTAATATTAAGAAAAAGCACACAAAGATGAGAGCAAGAAAATAAAGGAGGGAGAGATATGGATGTCAAATTTATCAGGAAGTAAAGCAAAAATCAATCAATAAAAATAGTAAGTTATTTTACAAAATATCATGAAAAAACTAGTTAAAGATAAAGTGCAACTCCTGAATGTTTTTGTTGTATTTAATTGAAAATGGAAGAAGCATTCAGTAAATTCTTTGCCTTGATTTATGTAGCCGTCACTCACCCAGCCCTTCCTTTTAGCTTTTTCCTAAAGTATTCAGCTTTTATTCTTGCGAAAATTACATTGCTTTACTTTCAGATTGATCTTCTCATTAATAAAGAAACTGAAAAAAGGCATGGTGTAATGGTATGTATCATCAAATCTTGAAGGAGATGAAGGTGCAAGAAGTTATATTTCGAAGTTCTGTCGCATGTGGTATTTACCCAATGAATCGATTGTTTGAAAAAAAAAGTCTGAACATTTGGATTTGAATGCCATTTAGTAAAATGTATGTGGTAGGAAATTATTCAGTTGTTTGATGAAGGAAAAATCCCCAGAGTTCCCAATTAGATCAAAAGAAACCAGCAGCTGTCAGCACACGTTTTAAAAAGAGATAATCTTGCTTGACAATGCTCTAGAATCCCTTCACATAATATTGGGTAAGGTACATGGGGAAATTCAGACCAGTGAATTTACACGGACTTCAGGAAAATGTTTGAGAAGACATCACTGAAGATTACTGAGGAAGACCGAGTTTAAAAAAGGGGAGGATAATAAACATTACAAATTGGTTAAGAGGAAGAAGATGGACAGCACTCTATATTATGTCTCAAAAGGTATAGAATATAACTAGCACTTGTTCACTCTGTGCCATTTTAATCTATTGCAATGAACATGCATTTAACTATTAAACATGAGGGAGCACATTCTTGATTCCAGGTGTGAACTAACAATTATCGATGGCTTTGCTCAACAGCGTATCTGTGTTATTCGGCATGATGCACTCAGTTTTTAACTTCCTATTTACCTCTATTTATTTATTTATTTATTTATTTATTTATTTCCAGTACTCTACTTCCCTTTTAAAAATACACCAACTGTATTGATGTGAAATACATAGATACAATAGACCAGATGTGATGATACTGCTATGTGGTGTAGCAGTTGTGCACTTGATATTGCTGGAGCAGTTGATTGGTCTAAAACTTACCAACAACAGATTACCACTGGTAATCCAAGTGAGGTTTGGCCTACCAGCAACCACTGAATTGTGGTCAGCTATTTTTTTCATTGGAAGTGTGAGTTCATGAAACAATTAGCACAAGGCTAATGCCTTGATACCATAATATGTAGAATAACTACACCTATCCCATAGCTGGAGGCTTTTCCACATTGTGACAGACATAAGAAGAATGACTGCATGATGTCTATTGCTCTTTTCCTCAGTGCTGGGGATCCTACTCATGTTGACATTTCTAAAGAAGATTTAACTTTCTGTTCATATGTGACAGAAACTTCAAGTACTGAAGAATCTTTTGGAAGGAGCAAAAAATACTCTTGTTCCATGCTCTTGAATCCAATACAGTCACTGTCTTTTCTTATATCTGCCGTTAGACATTCTTATCAAATCTGAAGTCCACTCGACCAAATTCAATCTATTTAATAACTCACTTGTTCCATTTCACTTGTTTATTCTAACCTGCCAAGAATTTGACCCACTTTCAAATATTCTCATTCACTTTCAGTAACAATAAGTACAGTATATTATAAATAGACACTTCCAGATCTCTTGTAATTTATCACTTTGCAACTGGAATATCATAAGGGCTAATGCTTTATGGTAGTGTTGTGTAAGAATTGATGTGTTAATCATGAAATAGTTCTGACTTACGAGCTCTACAAGCATGAGGTAGTCAAACTTGCAAATGTATCAAGAGTCTGACAGTTCTGTAAATGCATCTTTTAAGATGGGCAGTGAAAACTTTTCTCATTGTAAATATTCTAAAATCAGTGTGTTCTATGTACATCTGCTTTAGGTACCACAGCTTATGGAGTTATGTCGAATCAGTATCAACACTTAAGTTTGTCCTAATTTCAGAGTTCTTCCACCAGTTCTTAGTAGGAGGCATAATGTGTTACACTTGTCTCTCTGGTGAATATGAATATGAGTTCCGTACCCAACTATGTCCCTGCAGGAATTGGTGAAGAAATTAGTGTACTGTACAAGGAACATCTGCAGGGTTTTGGATGCCATGGCAACATTGTGCATCACCAGGAAATCAAAATGCAGGGCCTATGGTCATTCCTTCCCCTTCAGATTGCCCATATACTTGATTAGAGTGACTGACAACTTTTTCAATGCTCCTTTACTAGGATGTGGACACTGTCACCCACCAGCCCACAAGGCATCCATAACAAGGGTTGTGAACTGGTACTGTAGTTGATCAATGGAGTTTCATTAAAACATGGCTGTTTTAACCCAATAATGAGCAAAAAGCACCCAGGTTAATATCTATTTGTAGCTGAAATCCGTAGTCTTTTAATTGCCATAGTGTTACAGGCGGAAATCCTACATGGTAAATATCCCAGTAATATTCTAGATTGCACAGTACTTACATCTTTCCACGTTCCCTTAAGAGTTTCGCACCAAAGCCACTTCCTGCTGCCATGTGACCTATGCTGTGGATAAAGAAAGAGACACCACCATTGCTGTCTCTTCAGCTTAATTGGCACTTACATCTCGAAACCATATCCTGAGAAAACTGGCTCACACGTTTAAGTGTCATTTCCACATGAGAAGCAATTCTCATTCTGAGCTTTAGCCAAAATCTCTCATCAACCAGTCTATGCAATCATCGATCTTGTATGGACCAATGTTGAGAAGTTTGAAAGCTGCCCTTCTCTGCCAGATTTCTTAATCCAAGTACATCTGCCAATCCATAATTTTTTTATAATTTCTGATGGTGCTGGAATAAAATGTCCTTTCAAAGTCTAAATGTTAACTTTCATCGATACTCTTGCAATATGAAGTGAAGCCACTAAACTCAAGTACCTCCTAGAACCCACTGGTGGTGGTACACATCAGACTTCCAATATAACTCAGAGTCCTGCCATGTGCAGAAGTTCGCTGATGACACGGCCATAGTGGGGTGTGTCAGGAATGGACAGGAGGAGGAGTATAGGAAACTGATACAGGACTTTGTGATATGGTGCAACTCAAACTACCTGCGTCTCAATATCACCAAGACCAAGGAGATGGTGGTGGACTTTAGGAGATCTAGGCCCCATATGGAGCCAGTGATCATTAATGGAGAACATGTGGAGCAGGTTAAGACCTACAAGTATCTGGGAGTACAGTTAGACGAGAAGCTTGACTGGACTGCCAACACAGATGCCTTGTGCAGGAAGGCACAGAGTCGAATGTACTTCCTAAGAAGGTTGGCGTCATTCAATGTCTGTAGTGAGATGCTGAAGATGTTCTATAGGTCAGTTGTGGAGAGCGCCCTCTTCTTTGTGGTGGCGTGTTGGGGAGGAAGCATTAAGAAGAGGGACGCCTCACATCTTAATAAGCTGGTAAGGAAGGCGGGCTCTGTCGTGGGCAAAGTACTGGAGAGTTTAACATCGGTAGCTGAGCGAAGGGCGCTGAGTAGGCTACGGTCAATTATGGATAACTCTGAACATCCTCTACATAGCACCATCCAGAGACAGAGAAGCAGTTTCAGTGACAGGTTACTATCGATGCAATGCTCCTCAGACAGGATGAAGAGGTCAATACTCCCCAATGCCATTAGGCTTTACAATTCTACCGCCAGGACTTAAGAACTTTTTAAAAGCTATTATTAATGCTTTTTGAGACGGTGATTTAGATGCATATCATATTTTTTTACTGAGTTAAGTATTGTATGTAATTAGTTTTGCTACAACAAGTGTATGGGACATTGGAAAAAAAGTTGAATTTCCCCATGGGGATGAATAAAGTATCTATCTATCTATCTATCTTCCTCCTGTTCACTCATTCTCATATTTATCTGATCAATATCCTTTTAACAACTTTGACATTACCAGATTGAACATGCCAACATATCAACAGGCCAACATACAGAGTCTGCCTATTCCCATTGACCTGCACCCTGACTGTAGACCTCCATACCCCTACCATCCATGTACCTATCTCAACTTCTCTTAAACTTTAAAATCAAGCTTTCATGCACCACTTGTGCTGACAACTCATCCCACACTCTCACTACCTTCTGAGTGAGGAGGTTTTCCCTCCTGTTCGCCTTAAAATTTTCACCTTTCATCCTTAACCCATAGCCTCTAGTTGTAGTCCCACCCAGCCTCAGTGGAGAAAGCCTGCTTGCAATTACCCTATCTATACCCTTCATAATTTTGTATACCTCTATCAAATCTTCACTCTGTCTTCTACGTTCTAAGAAATGAAGACCTAACCTATTCAATCTTTTCATATAACTCAGGTTCTCCAGCCTTGGCAACATCCTTGTAAATCTTCCCTGTACTTCTTCAACCTTACTTACATCCTTTCTGTACATAGGGGACCACAATTGCACACAGTACTCAAAATTAGATCTCACCAATGTCTTATACAACTTCATCATAACATCACATCTCCTGTACTCAATACTTTGATTTATGAAGATCAATGTGCCAAAAGCTTTCTTTACGATCCTATCAACTTGCGATGCCACTTTCAATGAATTATGGGCCTGTATTCCCAGATCCCTTTGTCCTATCAAACTCCTCAGTGCCATACCGTTCACTGTCTAAGACCTGCTCTGATTGGTCTCACCAAAGTGTAACACTTTGCACTTGTCTCCATTAAATTCCATCTGCCATTTCTCAGTCCATTTTCCTTGCTGGTTGGTCCAGATCATACTGCAAGCTTTGATAGTCTTCCTCACTTCCTCCAAGTGATAGTGCATGGATTTCTTGGATCTGCCAGAAAAAAATATTAATCCTTGTTCTATGTTTGTTGATGTCAGATCTGCCAAATAGCTCAGCAGAGATCCAGCTATAATAATATACTAAGCAAACATATGAAAATTGGCATTGAGCATCAGAAAATTCTCTCTTCACAACATCTGCCTTGCATTTGGGTGTGTGTGTCTAAGTCACAATTCCCAAAGAACAAAGAACTTGTAAATAGAAGTAGGGATGTTCAAAAATATTTTATCTGTATTTAATGTTATTAAAGAGATTCTCATTGATTTAAGCAGGATCTCAGTTAGTTTAACAGAACTAAGCTGAAGAAGTCATTGAAGGAAATGACATGCTCAGAAAGTGAACCATAATGAATGTAAGGAATTGTAGCTGGTTCACTGATCAAGAAGAGGTCGGAAGAGGACAGGGTGCTGGTCAGAATGTTAGGAGAGCACAGATGCATTTAACATATTGTGCTAATCAGATGGGCTGCTTTCCCTATATCATCAAAGGTTCATTTATTATCAAAGTATGTATGTAATACATGACTTTGAGATTCTTCTCCAGATAGCCATGAAACAAAGAAACACCATGGAAGTTAGTTCAGAAGTTCAGAGAGAAACAGCAAACCCCCATCACACAAAAGAAGAAGGTTGACATGATCATCAACCCTCCCCGCAACCCCTGTACAAGACGCGACAAGAACATTGGTCCCCAAACCCCTCTCTCCGCACAAAATGCTGTCGGCACCCAAATCCCCCTCTCCCCTTACAAACAAATCCAAACAGAACACAACAAGAACATCAAATTCCCAGACTCTCCTCCACCCACACAAAATGCAACAGGAACATTGACCTCCAAGTCCATCTCCACCGCACAAAAAAAAGAGAAAGAACAGGTGACAACACCGAATATAAAACCATAAGACTGAAAAAGTCCATAGTGCCATAGTCCAAACCCATAAACGCAGAACATCAGCAACATCCTCCAACATCATCGAAAGAGAGAGATAAGCCGAGGCCTTTCCTCCAGGCACAATGATAGGCCATATAGGTTCATATAATGAACAGAAGGCAGGTGGTCGCATTTGCCTCGATGAGACATTACAGGCTTATGAGTTTTTAGAGCTGCATTTAAACTTAAGCTTAAGTAAATTAATTTAAAATATAAACATTAATTAAAACACCATTTAATTTTCAGTGATGTCAGCAATCTCATTTGAGTAAATGGGGACAGCCAATACAACAGAGGGCCCAGATATGAAGTATATTTGGCTTCAGATGTTATGGAATCACTGCTTGGCTAAATCACACAGACATAGAAGTCTGGTATACACTGACAAATGCACTGGAGTTGGCAGCTATTCCCTATCATTTTACTAATGTTCCTTGTGCTTCATGCTTGAAAGCTGTCTGGATGTCAAGAACATCATTTGCATCAAATGCATTTTCATCCTCCAACGTATCAGTTGTAAGGGGAAAAATACAAGTTTAGGTACCTGCATCAATAACCAAGGGGGTCCTTTGGATTTGTAACATTTCATCATATTAACCAGAAGGGATTTTCTAGTTAACACGATGACATGTTCCACATTCAAACAAAATCCTTGTTGTTTTTCTGCAGCTGTTTCAGTACCTGTATTGTACTATTCAGTGGTGCACTTGACTTCCTCTTACTGATATACATAGATCATATTACTATCAAAATATATTTTGCATTTGCTGGCAATGTGTCAGAGATGTCAACAATTCAATCATCCCCAAGAATACCGTGGGTACTTTTATATCCATTGTAGCCTAAGCTTATTTTAAAGATAGCCAATTTTTGAAAAGCTTCTTCATTATCAGCATGATATTTTTGTGGAGTTCTTCACTTGGGTCCTCACAGAGCTCTCTTCAAGTGCTGACATATTCCAGGTGATGTAGTGAGAGGCTTCCTGGAAGCACTGAGTGCCATAATGCTATAAGTGGAGCAGAAAGAGACTTATTTCAATTGCTAACCCAGAATAGATAGTTAACAAAAGCATCATAAATTCATCATAAGAAAAGCATGAATGTTAATTGAAATGGGGTGCAGTGATGACCTCAAATTCATCCATTGTAAGGTAAACTGTATGTTAAATTCATGCTGCTGTTGTTTTAAATGCTGACTGCATACATTCAGTGCTATCTGGACGGTCTATCAACAGGATATTACAGTTGACTGGTGTTACTCAAAGGCAGATTTCAAAGGGAAGACAGATGATATGTCTAGGGTTGGCAGCAGTCATTTATGAACTGAAATTGTACAGCGGAGGTGATCATAGTAGAGTGCTTTCACAGTGGATTTCAGATCCTATACTGCAAAACTTTGTGCAGAAGGAAGAATGGAGAAGAGGTAAAGATGATATGAAGGCACTACAGTTAGTATTGCTACCACCAAAGAGAAGGAATGTACTTTCATTCTTGATCTTGGATGCTCTCTGTGACCCCGTGGGGCTTCTTCCATGTGTTTTATTTGCCCCAGATGCCAAAGATTTGCTAGTGGTTTAATTGGCTACAATTTATTGCCACCTATAATGATCAAAGGTGAACTGATGGACATGCATGGGGAAGAATAAAGAATAGAGGGAGAGATAAAGAAATATGGAGAAAGATAATGAGACATGGGATTTCTCTCATGGATCCAGTGGGTTTTGTGTGACAATATACATTTTTCTTCATGTATCAGTGAGCAGAAGATCCTACAAATATGAGTTCAATAGCTAGTGAGAAGAAATAACAGTAGATGGAAGTGGCAGGAGCATGGTTCATGGAACATAAATGCAATGTAGGTAGAAGCTTATCGTTTTAAATCATTTGTCAAATTCATTGACAAATAGCACATCCTACCAAGTGCTCCTTTAGACTCAGTCATTGGTTAATTTCTACATTCCTGTCGCTCATCTATCAGCCATCTCTATTAATCAGGATTTCTGATATTGATATCTTTCACTTAGCAATATTGCTACACTCAACCCCACAAGGCAGTTCTTGCGTACATGAGTAGCAATTTAATCCTAACAATCACATTCTATGAACACAAGGCAGGACATTCACTGACTCCCTCTCTCTGGTTGGACAAGGTAATGTATTACAGGTGCAACAACAATAAACCAAACTCTCAATCTCAGCTGCATGCTCTAAGGTCAATGGGAAACTGAAGGGCTGGGAGAAGCACCACTGAAGTTGAGGCCTCTTGAACTTTGAAGTGATTGATGAAGAGGGTATTACTCAGATGAATATATGTGACAATATATGTGAATAAAATCATGTGGCAACTTTATGAAACACTGGTTAGATCATACTTTGAGTATCATGTGCAGTTCTGATCGCTGCACTACAGGAGACAATACAAAAGAGGTTTATCACAATTTTGGCTTGGCTGGAAGATCTTTGATATAGGGAGAAACAGCTCTATTTCTATCTTTGATATCTCTTTTCTTTCCCTTTTAAAGGTTTTTTTTGAAGACCCTGACCTGGAGTTACACGCTGACTTCAGTACTTTGCGGACATGGGACTCGCTCCTGGGCCTCACGACTGGCTGGTTTTTGATATGCCAAGGATGCAGTCTGGAAGACTAGCACACCTTCAGTGTGCCGGATTTTCATGGCTCTGGAGGCAGGCAGATTCAAGGCTGGTGCTGCTGCCAGATGCATCATGGGAGATGGAAGATGGAAAGCAGCGAGCTGGTTGCTGGCTGATGGAAAGCAGCGAGCTGGCCGAGTTCTTTGGGCACTGTGGTGGTTCAGTCCGAAGTCCGTGGTCTGGTCCAGGGACTCCGGTCTCCAGGATTTCTGGCGGTCCCTTGCTGCGGTTGGACTTAACTAGAAACACCTGAGGCTCATATTGGAACTGGGAATATAAGTGGCCCTGGTATGGAGTGTGGTTGGGGATTGTCTTGTCAAGATACTCATGGTTGGTGGAAGGCTAGAATGGGCTCTTGCTATCCTTGGGGCTGTGTTGGAGAACCATGGCCTCTGGGAGCCTTGCTGGTAGTAGTTGGAGCTGCCATTGTGGTATGGATTCTGCTGTTTTCTGGGCCAGCTGGGTGGCTGTCAGCCACTCTGAGCTAGGTAGGGATCTGGTTGCTTCTGTAGTCCCAGCCAAGGCTGCTGGTTGTAATGGCTACTTGGAGCTACCCCAATGCAGAGGTGGAACTGTCTGTTGTTCCTTGATGTTTGTCTCTTCCTGTCCTTGCCCTCATGTGGTAAGTCTGGCTGTTCTGTTGCCCTGTGGGGGGAATCTGTCTTGTCTTGTGTTTGCCTCTGTTGGGTAGGTCAGGCTGTTCTGCTGTTACCTGATGGGTGGTCCTGCCTCACCTTGGTGTGGAGTTAGAGATGAGTCCTGGCTTGTTGGAAGGTAAGTCCTGGCTCCATGTTGATGTACAGTTCCTAGTCTGCCCCTAGCTCCATCCTCTGAGTTCCCCAAGCTCCAAGCCTGCAGCCTCAACCCAAGCCTCACGACCCCAAATCCCTAGTCAAGCCTTGTCATGTCCTTGCCTGGGTTTGGGGTTCTGAGCCTGAGGCAAGACCCAGGTTCTTGGTCCTTGTCCAGTCTCGGGCTTGGAGTCCACCCCAGGCTCCATTTTCTCAGCCCCTCATCCTGGTCCTGCTTCCCCTGCCTAGACTGCATCCTGTTCTGTCTTGTCCTGTTTCTGGGACTCCAATGTCTGTGTCCTGCAGTTGGGTCCTGATTTAACACTTGACTTATGACAGGCACAGAGCTCAGAAAAAGTGATGCAATGGACTTTCAACATCGTAAATCAATGAGTTGTTTTGTTATGTCTCCCCTCTCACAGTGAAATGAGGACATCTCTTTTTCCCTTATTAGAATGAGAGAGAGAGAGAGCCTGTGGTATGTTGAATACTGGGTGAACGAGTAGTATTTGGGGTACTGCATGTTGTGTCTTTATTGATGCTTTGCTGCACACTTGAGACCTCGGTGGGGGGGTGCTGATGCTTTTTTGCTGGTGGGGGAGGGGGATTGTTGCTTTGCTGCTATTTGTGCATGGGAGGGGGAGTTGGGGGGGCTTTGGGGTTCTAACATTTAACTGTCATTCATTCTTTGGGGCACTCCTCTGTTTTTGTGGAGCTTTGCAAAGAAAAAGAATTTCAGGATGTACATTGTATACATTTCTGACATTAAGTGTACCTATTGAAATTGCATAAGTAGAAGACAAAGGAGGCTGTGAGTTGCTGTGATAGAAGAATGTAAGATTATGAAAGCCATAGAAGGGTAGATAGTCAAAATCTTTTTTCCCATGGTAGGGGAAATCATAAAATGAGAGGACATGAGTTAAGGTGAGTTGAAGAAATTTTATTGGGGATTTGATAACTAAGATTTTTTCCACAGAGAGTGGTTGATATTTGGAACATACTACCAGAGGACATGGTGAAATCAGATACACTTGCTAGGTTTAAGAGGCATTTAGACAAACATGGCATGGCATTTAGACAGGCATGGCATAGAAGTATATGGTCTTAATGTAGTACATTTGGAGAAAAAGGTCAGCATGGACATAGAAGGATGAAAGACCTATTTCTGCCTTGTACAACTTCTGGCTCTAATGGAGGCAGAAAACTCAATTATGAGGAGGAAGTGAATGGGGGGGGGGTGGTCAAGATTTAAGTTACTAGGTTTGTACATTAATTTTTTTACAGCAGAAGAAGGTTGATGATGTTGTATCCTATCTTCCACACTCTGTTCTTGCTGCCCTCTCCTCCTCCTCATATTACCACACCTCAGCATCTGGAGTGGGCAGATGAAATGTGGCATTATTGTATACAATGCTATATTCTGGAATGTATTTGCTGATGCCATAACTGTTGCTGGCAGAAGTTCAGATGCTGATGAGGAGGCATACAAGAGTGAGATAGATTGGCTGGTTGAGTGGTGTCATAACAATAACCTTGCACTCAACATCAGTAAGACCAAAGAATTGATTGCAAACCAGGAAGGGGAAGTCCAGGGAACACAAACCAATCCCTTTATTAAAGGGATAGTAGTGGAAAGGGTGCACAGCTTTAGGTTCCTGGGTGTCAACATCTCTGAAGATCTATCTTGCCCCCAACATGTTGATACAATTATGAAAAAGACATGTCAGAGCTGTCGTTCATTAGTTTGAGTAGATTTGGTATGTCAACAGGAAATGCCTACAGATTTACTGCGGAGGACATTCTAACTGGTTGCAGTACTGTACTGCCTGCTATGGAGGGCCCACTGAAACAAATTATTAAAAAAAGGTTGCAAACTCAGCCAGCTCAATCATGGCACAACTTTCATGATATATGCCAGTGATATTATATCTGATTCTGAGATCTAGATTCCTGGTTACTGAATGCATAATGTGGCCTTCAGAGCAATCCTGGTAGTGGATGTTTCATTTGGGGGTATCTGTCATTGGTCTGTACTTTTCTGTTTATGTAGGTGCATCACTTTCATACTGGATTTAAATTCTAGGTCATAATTGTGACTCTTAATGCTGTTAATCAGCCCAAATTGACCTGATGAACTCACAGCTCAGAATCAGTATCGGGTTTAATATCACTGGCATACTGCATGTCATGAAAAATGTGTTGTTTTGTGGCAGCAGTGCAATGAAATATGTTAAAACTATAAATTACAAAAATAAATAAATAAATAAATTAAATAAGTACTTTAAAAAGAGAACCAGGAAAGAAAAAAAAAAACAGTGCAGCTGTGTGCATGGGTTTATTGTCCATTTAGGAAACTGATGGTGGTGGGGGAAGAAGCTGGTCCTAAACCATTGAGTGTGTATCTCCAGGCTCCTGTACCTCCCCCTTAACAGGGGTCCTTAACAGGTGCTGCCTTCTTGAGACATCATCTTTTGAAGACGTCCTCGATGCTGGAGAGGATAGTGCCCGTGATGGAGATGGCTGAGTTTGCAACATTCTGCAGCATTTTTCCAATCCTGTGCAGTGGCCCCTCCATACCAGATGGTGATGCAACTGATTAGAATGTTTTCAACAGTACATCTGCAGAAATTTGTGAGAGTCTTTGGTGACATGCCAAGACTCCGCAAACTCCTAATGAAATATAGCCACTGTCGTGCCTTCTTTGTAATTGCATAAATATATTGGCCCCAAGATAGATCTTGTGATGTTGACTCCCAGGAACTTGAGAGTGCTTACCCTTTCCACTGTTGGTCCTTTGAGGACTGGTGTGTTTTCCCTTGACTTCGCTGACCTGAAGTACACAATCAATTCCTTGGTCTTACTGACATTGAATGTAAGTTTCCACCTGCTTTAAAAGAGTGTCAATGATGCCAGTCTCCAAGAAGAGCAGAGTGACTGTTGCCCAGTTGCACTCACATCTACTGTGATGAAGTCCATTCAGAGGTTGGTCATGGCCAGAATCAATCCTGCCTTAGCAACGACTTGGACCCACTGCAATTTTCCTATTGCCACAATAGTTAAACAGCAGAAGCAACATCATTGCCTCTCTAATCTGCCTTGGATCATCTGGACAATAGCAATACCTATGTCAGGCTGCTGTTTGTTGATTACCGCTCTGTGTTCAACACCATCGTACCCTCAGTACTAATCAACAAGCTGTACCTCCCTCTGCAACTGGATCCTTGACTTCCTTATTGGGAGACTCCAGTCAGTGCAGATCAGAAACAACATTTCCTCCTCATAGAACCAAGAAAATACCTATTTGTAGTCAAGCAAAGTATTTTCAAACTGTATCTAACGGGTGAGTATATGTAAAGACATACACTCAGGTTAGCCATATTTAATTTAGATGTGTCCCAGATGGTCTCACTGATACTATAGAGAGGTTTTTGCTGATGGAACACATCCCAGAATAACACAGAATTCTTCAGGGCAATTATTCTTCATCTATTCTGGATGCAGGCAGAAATAATAGGGAAAATTTAGGTCATGAAATCTTTGTTGATTGGTTCCTTTATGGGGCCAAATGTTCTGTTCCAAGTTCAAAAGTTCAGATGCAAATGTATTCCTTCATCGTGCAGCAAGATGATCCCATGTCGTATGTCCTCGCTGTACTTTGCATTCTTATCATTGCTGCTTTCTGTTACATATGACATAAGTACTTTGCTAATATGAAGGAAGGGATATGATCTAGACCAGGGAGTCTTAAACTGTTTTTTATGCCATGTACCCGTTTGGTTGTCTGGTGAAGCCTATGGACCCATCTCAGAATAATGTATTTAAATCTATAAAATAAAATACATAGGATTACAAAAGAAACCAATTAAATTGAAATACCATTATTAAAATATTAAAAATGTATTTGTGATATAGTAATTTGTTCTTTATTAACACATTAAATAAAAGGTCAGCTAGTTAAAATAAAAAGACGTCAGTGTGAATGAAGGCTGTTGTTGCTAAGGAACAGTAGAATTTTCCAAGGCTTTTTGAACTAAACTCCAATTGTAGTGACTTTTTTGATTTAAGATCAATGAGTTAATCTTTGACTAGAACAACATCTTTGATACAGATTATATCAGAAAGAAGGGGATTGCAGATCTAACTTTAATGCCAACAAGATGAAAATAACTTTTGAAAGAGTTCAAAGCATTTCCAGGTGTTTGCAGATATCTCTCTTCGAAAAAATTGACAGAAAATTTTGTATATCAACTCCATCTTGGTAAAGGACTCCCACCAGCATTTCAAAGTTTGCAGAGATGTTGGCCTCTACTTTCTTCTTCCTTATCGGCAGCTTCACTGAGAAAGCTTGTACTTTTTCAGTAGCATCCATAGTGAGGACTTCAGAACCTTGAACTGAAAGATTTATTTCATTCATATAGTTAAGAATATCAGCTAGATAACCCAGCCCATGGATACAATACTTCTTTTTTCAAACAGTTCTAAGAGTAGGTTTCCTTTTATTTTCAGATAAAGTGAAAATTCTATTCCTAGTTCAAACAAGTGCTTCATGACTTTTCCTTTTGAAAGCTAGTGAACTTCTGTGAGGTAGAGAAGCACTTCATATTCTGCACTAATTTTTTGACAAAGTTTTTAAAAATGCGATTATTCAGAAACTAGCTTCTAATAAAGTTAATGACTTTTGTTGGAAGAGTCTTTGTTGCCAGTGTATATCTGTGTAAAAATGAGAAATGACAATGACGAGAGGAGCTTCCTTTTTCACTAAAGTACCAAAACCAGATGTGTCACCAAGCATCACAGGAGCTCCATCTGTGCAAAGTGTATGAAGTTTTTCTTTCCAGTCGAAGTATAGCTTAGCAAAAGATTTTTATCACTTCCAAAATGTCAATGGCCTTTGTAGTTTCCAAAAGGGACTCGTGAATTAAGAATTCTTTGATGGCATCAGCATATGCATAACAAACAAAAAAAAGAGTTGACTACATTGAGATATCTGTAGTTTCATCCAGTTGCCTACTGAATGGGAATTGCCAGGCTTCTAATTTCTCAATGAACTGCTTCAAAATGTTAAAAGTAATGTCAAACATTCGAGAATGTATCGCATTATTTGATAAGGGAACTGCTTCTAGTGTTTTCCTCTGTCCCAGTCCAGAAACCAGCTTGACCATTTCCAGTGCACTTGGCTTTACTAAAGTCTCTGTAATACTGTGGGGCTTACAGTAGTAGTGCAAGTATTGTGTCTTTCCTGGAAATTGGCTATTGTTGTGCATGAAGTTGCATGGCCTTTGTACCTCTCTAGAAATAATGGTTCTCTATTCTCATATTGTTTGCAGTATTCTCATAAAGTTTTATGATGTGTGGTATTTTATGGAATAATAAGATATGGACACTGCTTGTAAAACATACTGCATGTGCACTTTTTACTTTGTAACACAGACAGTGCATAAAAAGGAAGTATGACGAGAAATCTTTGGTTTTTTTTTCCCCTTTCAAGGTTCTTTTGAAGACCCTGACCTGGAGTTACATGCTGACTTTGGTTCTTTGTGGAAATGGGACCCTCTCTCAGGGCCGCACGACCGGCCGCTTTTCGATACACCAAGGATGCAGCCTGGAAGGCTAGTGTGCCTTCCGGGTACCAGATTTTTGTGGCTCTGGATGTGGGCGGATTCAAAGCTGGTGCTGCTGCCTGATGAGTCATGGAAGATGGAAGATCATAAGCAGCAACTTGGCTGCTGGCGGTGTGCCTAGAGACCCGAGTTCTTTGGGCACGGAGCTCGGAAAAAGCAACGCAACAGACTTTTACCACCCTAAATCAGCGAGTTGTTTGGTTACGTCTCCCCTCTCACTGTGTAATGGGAACACCTCTTTTTCCCTTATTAGAAAGAGAGAGACAGAGCTTGTGGTATGCTGAATACTGGGAGTACGAGTAGTGTTTAGGGTGCTGCAAGTCTGTGTCTTTATTGATGCTTTGCTGCATGTTTGAGTGCTTGGTGGGGGGGGGGTGCCATTTCTTTATTGCTGGTGGGGGAGCTTTGCTGCTGCTTGTGTGTGGGAGGGGGGAGTTGGGAACTTTGGGGTTCTAACATTTAACTGTCATTCATTCTTTGGGGCACTCCTCTGTTTTTGTGGATGTTTGATAAGAAAAAGAATTTCAGAATGTATATTGTATATACTTCTCTGACATTAAATATACCCATTGAAACCTATTGAAAAACAAAAAAGAAAAATACCTCCGCTGCTCATAGAACTTACAACAATGTGCATGACCTGTATCCCTTTGCAATCTGCTACCAATAATAAGATGTTACTTTAAATAACACACTCCAACTATTAACCCAACTATCAGACCTGTTTGAATTTGCCTGGTCTGTATTTGTAGCCTGCACGCCTATAAGACCGCGTGGACTTGCGGAGAGTTAAAATTCTCACTTGAACTGTCCAGTTTTGCAAAACTTTAACAAATAATAAAACTGACTCACCTCCTTCTATGCATTGATCAACAATCAATTGTAGATGGGAATAATGGAGAGCAACATAGATGTCTGGGTTACAAATGTGGGAACACGCGAGTTCAGCGTTAGATGGCTGAACGACTACTAGGTGCAGGGCTGCCTGATAGTTAGCTGGCTACATCGCACGAGCGTCTGCAATCATGTTCAATCTAGCGGTGGGTCTAATAACTACTGTAATTTCAAAGTAGTGATGAGCATAGTGAAAAGGTTATTTTGAGATATTTGTACCAACTGTAATATGATATGAAGATATAGGTGATTTCTATGAGTGACAAAGTCACAGTACTACTAATACCACTGTGGTTTGTTGTCCACATTCATAATAGAAGGAAATGCTGAATTTCAATTAGAAGTTAGTGAAAATAAATGTGTAAAATTTCTCCCATCCGAGTTCATGGACCCCAGGTGAAGAACCTATGAATTAGACTATCCCCCTAGTCCTACTCCAGTTCACTGGGATAGAATTTATCAAATGTGTAAAGAGAAATCCTGTTTGACATCAGTTTATTTCAATTCATTTTCTTTTGTTTCAGTTGCTTTGAGCTTGAGTCATATTCAGTTTGAAACAGGTTATGTGAACCATCTGAAGTTACTTACATAAATACCATAAGTCAGCAAAACCAGAATCTCCACTGAAAAAGAGAACTCTGAAATAATAATTGGCTAATGACTTACTTCTAATCTAAGCTTTGTGTAAAAGCTCTTTCTCATCTCATGATAGAAACCCACAATGAACTTGACATTCTGTTTGTTATGCTTTATGGTGTCATAATTATTTATGTATAAATATTTGAACAGATGGCAGATGGTAGGAAAGCATTTACTCAATTATATTGAAGTTTAGATGCACAAGGATCTGAAGCAGTATCTGTGACATTCTATCTGTTATCTCAATTTTACAATCTACTTCATCCCTTAATTGAAGCAGTTTGAAGCATTTCAAAATGGACGGATTTTTGGATGCATTTCAAGCCAGTCTATAACACTGTTGCGTATAGATTGTTAATTTTTGACATTTGTACCCTTTCATATTAGGACAACCCAGGGAATAATGGATTGGGCACTCAAGATTATTTTACATCCTGCAACATATTGTACGCTGGATGAAGGAATTTAGTCTTAAATGTGACTTGCTAGTATGTGCTAACATTGTGTAGTTTGTAAGTTTGTTTTGAGTCCTCTGTGAATTTGATGGGGTATTACTAATCCCCCCAGTCTTGACCCTCAGTGGCTTGATCCAGGACCACCTGACTTCAAACTTCCTAATGTTTGCTATCCTGATTCCTGCTGTTCTGACTTCTGTTCCCATTGCTAATTATGGTCATGCTACACCCATGTTCCCAGCCCCAGTCTGTATGGAAATAACCTGTATGATACTTTTCCTCTGCCATTCTGTTTAAGGCCTAATTATTATGGATGGTACATTAATCTTCCTTGAAATGTTTACAAAGTTACTTCTACAGTCAGACTTTCCACACTCTCCCCAATCTGCTTTCAAAGCTCAGCTTCTTTTTCCTTGCTTCTATTACTGCTTTTCTATTTCTTTATCCTGCATAAAGTATCTTAGTATGAGAGCAATATATTGATAACATGATGCAAATTGTTCAATGGGAATAACAAATCAGAATTAGATTTATTGTCACTTACTTATATGTCATGAAATTTGTTTTGTGAAAACAATACAACTCAAAGACAAAAAATTAGTCATAGTCATATAACACTATAGAACAGACTGGCCCTTTGGCCTATCTAGTCCATGCTGAACCATTAATCTGTCTCGTCCCTTCGACCTGTCCCCAGATCAGAGCCCTCTATGCCCTTCCCATCCATGTCCCTATCAAAATTTCTCTTAACTGTTGAAATCAAACCCGTGTACAACACTTGTGTTGTAGCTTATTCTGCACTCTTATCACATTCTGAGTGAAGATCCTCTCATTTTCCCCTTAAACATTTCACCTTTCACCCTTGACCATGACCTACAGTTGTAATCTCAACCAACCTCAGTGAAAGCTTCCATTTATCCAATCTGTATCCCTCTCAATTTTGTATACCTTTATCAAATCTCCCCTCAATCTTCTAAATTCTAGGGAATAAAGTTCTGACCTATTCAATCTTTCCCTGTAACTCGGGTATCGGCAAAATCCTTGAAAATTTTCTCTGCACTCCTTCAATCTTTTCTACAGATAGGTGACCAAAACTGCATACAATATTTCAAATTAGGCCTTACCAACATCTTACATAATTTCAACATAACATTCCAACTCCTGTAAATAATTTGATCTATGAAGGTCAATGTGCAAAAGTTATCTTTATGACCCTATCTACCTGTAACACCACTTTCAAGGAATGATAAGATCTGTATTCCTAGATTCCTCTGATCTACCACACTCCTCAGTATCCTACCACTCACTATGTAAGACCTACTCTGGTTGGTGCTTTCAAAGTGCAACACCTCACACTTATCTGCATTAAATTTTATCTGCTATTTTTCAGCCTGTTTTTCCATCTGGTCCAGATCCTGCTCCAAGCTTTGATAATCTCCCTTGCTGTCCACTATAGCCCCAATCATGGAGTCATCCACAAATGTGCTGATCCAGTTTACCACATTTTTATCCAGATTGTTGATATAGATGTCAAGCAACTAAACACCCAGCACCAATCCCTGTTGCACACCACCGGTCACAGGCCACCTGTCAGAGAGACAACCATCTACAACTGTATGGCTTCTCCCACAAAGACAATTTCTAATCCAGTTTACTACCTCATATTGAATCCCAAGTGACTTAACCTTCATGACCAACCTCCCATATGGGACATTGTCATAGCCTTGCTAAAGTCCATTTAGACAACATCCACTGCCTTGCCTTCGTCAACTTCCCTGATATCTTCCTCAAAAACTCTATAGACATGACCTACCATGCACAAAGCCATTTTAGCTATCCCTAATCAGTCCTTGTCTATTCACTATCCAAATACATATATATCTGGTTGTTTAGAATACCTTCCAATTTCTTTCCCACTACTGATGTCAGGCTTACTGGCCTATAATTTCCTGGCTTATTCTTAGAGCCTTTCTTAAATAATGGAACTGTCACCTGATCTGTCTCTTTACTAATAGGAGATTTAGTATCTCTCCAGCTGGAACTTCTATTTACTGATTCTTTCCTGAATGCACTTGACAAACTCTTTCCCATCCAGCCCTTTTACAGTATGGGAGTCCCAGTCAATATATGGAAATATTTAAATCACTTACTATCACAACCTTATGTTTCTTGTAACAGTCTGGGATCTCTCTACAAATTTCCTTCTCTAAATCCCATGGACTGTTGGGTGATGCATAATATAAACCCATCAATGTGGTCATAACTTTCTTATTCCTCAGTTCTTCCAATAAAACCTCACCAGACAAGCTCTCCCGTCTGCTCTCTCTGAGCACTGCTGTGACATTTTTCCTCACTCGTAAAACCACCCATTTTCCTGAATCCTCTCATTCTGTCATGTCTTATACAATGGAGCTTGGAACAATGAACTGCCAGTCCTGTCCCTTCTGCAACCTAGTTTCACTAATGGCTACAATGCCATAATTCTATGTGCTGATCCATGCCCTAAGCTCATCCGCTTTCCCTGCAATACACCTTGCAATAAAATATACGCAGCTCAGAACATAAATATTGAGAATATGCTCAATCTTTTGATTTGTGACTTTGTATGCAGGCTTAACAACATCTTTCTCCACAATCACTCTACTTCTGCATAGGCCCCTCCTTCCCTGGAAGAGAGCTCAAATGAAGAACCTGAAGCCCTCCCTCCAGCACCATCTCAACATATGTAGCTATGTGTTAAACTGCATGTTCTTCCTATTTCTAGCCTCACTAGCACATGATATCAATCCTGAGATCTCAATGCTGAGGTCCCGTCCTTAACTCAGCTCTTTACTCCCTGAAATCACTTTGCAGTAGCGTGTCACCCCACATACCCTTGTCATTAGTATTGATGTGGACCATGACCTCTGGATACTCACCCTCCTACTTAAGGATGCTGTGGTCTCGATCTGAGATGCCACTGACCCTGGCACCCAGGAAGCAACATACCTTTCAGAAATGTTATTCTCATCCACAGAACCTCCTGTCTGTTCCCCTATCCGATGAATCCCCTATCACTACTGCTTGCCTCTCTCCCCTACTTCTGAGCCACAGAGCCAGACTAAGTGCCAGAGGCCTGACCCTTAAAAGGCTTTCCTTTGCTAGGTTGTCCCTCCCAACGGTAGCCAAAGCAGTATCCTGTTGTTGAGGGGAAAGGGCACAGGGGTACTCTGCACTTGCTGCCTATTCCCTTTCCCCCTCCTGATGGTCATCCAGTTAACTGTTTTCTGCACCTTCAGTGTAGCTACCTTACTGTATGTCCTGTCAATCAATGCCTCGGCCTCCCAAGTGATAAATTACTATATCACAAAAATAAGCAAATAGTATAAGAAAAGAAATAATGAGGGATTGTTCATGGGTTCATGGACCATTCAGAAATCTCTTGGTGGAAGGGTAATAGCTGTTTCTGAATCATTGAGTGTGAGTCTTTAGGCTTCTGCGCCTCCTCCCCAATGGTGACAATGAGAAAATGGCATCTCCTAGATGGTGAGGATCCTTTGTGTTCAATGCCACCTTCTTGAGGCACCACCTCTTGAAGATATTGTCAAATGTGGGGAGTGTGGTGCCCATAATGAACTGATTGAATTTACAACCCTCTGCAGCTCTTGTGAATCTGTGCATTGGTGTTTTCATACCAGGCTGTGTTGCAACCAATCTGACTGGTCCCCAGCAAATATTTGTAGAAATTTGTAGGAGTCTTTGGTGATATGCTGAACCTCCTCAAGCTCCTAATGAAGTAGAGCCACTGGCTAGCATTCTTCATGTTTGCATCAATATGAGAACAAGACAAGAAGAGCACTGTGAATCACAACATATTAAGGTTCAATCAAAGAGGTTATGTGTTTCTTGAAATTTTAAAACAACTGAAGGAACTGGTGGAGGTGAAGGAAACGTTAATTCTGAAATCATGCAAAATTTAACACTACGCTATGCTCAACATAATGCTCAAATATAGAAGCTTTGGTGGAGATTGACGTCCCAGCAAAGTTCAGCAGTTTAGGAAGAAAGATAAAAAGAATATAATTATGGATAAATGAGATAACAAAGCAATTGGTTTTTAAACAGAAAAAAATGGGTAAGTTTCCATTGCATTAAATAATTGACAGCAATAGAAATAATTATTAGTAGCTTTAGATGGTTACATTGCAACTTAACATCAAAGATCAAAGACATAGCAAGCTACAAATGATTGCGAAACATCATTAATTGGAATAATTACCACTGATAGTTGTAAATTGCCTGGTTTATGAGGCACAGCTGCTAAACAAAGGAAATGCAGCAAACAATCACCAAATGAAGAAAGTTCTCCTGATCTCTTCGTGCAAGGCCATGCTTTCTCCCCATATCCCTTCATGCTCTAACAAATCAAGAATCTATCAACCTCTGCCTTAAATATACATAAAGACCTGACCTCCACAGCTACCCATGGCATAGAATTCCAAGTTTCACTGCTCTCTGGCTAAAGAAATTCCTCTTCACCTCCATTCTAAAAAGACACCCGTCTATTCTTCAGCTGTGTCCTCTGGACTCTCCCACCATCTCTATCATATCTCCACATCCACTCTATCAAGGCCTTTCACCATTCGATAGGTCACCCCTCATTCTTTTGAGTTCTAGTGAACACAGGTCAGAGCCATCAAACACTTTCATATGACAAGCTATTCAATCCTGAAATCATTTTCATGAACCTCCTTTGAACCCTCTTTAATTTTAGCACATCCTTTCTAAGATAAGGGGCCTAAGCCTGCTCACAATACTCCAAGTGAGGCCTTACTGGTGCTTTATAAGGTTTCAACACTACATCCTTGCTTTTAACTGCTGTCTCAAGACCTGGAAAATACCTACTCAAAGATTGTTTTCTTATTGACCTCATTAAGGACATTTATGTCAATTTGGATATTGTACAGCCTGCTTTTCATCAGACGTAGCAAGGAAAGGTTGTTTTACATCACATACCATGAATAGTTTTTGTGCAGTTATCCTACAAACTGGATTATTTGCCTTCCTTTGACAATGCCAGGATAATTTTCCACAGTCCCTCCTTCTCATGCATTAGAACTTAGTCAAAAATGTTTCAGAAATCTAAGAATATGGTCTTTCCATTCCCTACACCATTTTCCTGGGGTTCCCATGGTTACTCAGTCAGAATTAAAAGATTCAAGTGAGAGCACCTCAACTGATCATCAGTACTAGCCATCTGATTTAAGTCAAAAGACTGAAGAAGTCCAGACACCTTTTCCTGGTTATTTGATATTTGAGTGCTTATTGAAATTACAAAGGTAAAGTTGGAAAATTACTGCAAAATAAAAATCAGATTCTGAATCAGAATCAGATTTAATATCACTAACATTGTTGTCATGAACATTGTTGTTTTGTGGCAACAGTACAATGCAATACATAAAATACCATAAATTGTAATAAGTAATATAAAAAATAAATCAAACAAGTAGAGCAAAAAGAGAGCAAAACAATGAGGTAGTGTTCATGGGTTATTTCATTGTACATTCAGAAATCTGATGTTTGTGAAGAAAAAGAATTTCAGGATGTAAATTGTAAAGATTTCTCTGACATTAAATATACCTATTGAACGTATTGATGGCAGAGGGCAGGAAGCTGTTCCTAAAACATTGAATGTGTGGCTTCTGTCTCCTGTACCTCCTCTCTGATTTCAGTAATAATAAGATAGTACCTTTTGGGTGATGGAGGTCCTTAAGGATGGATCCTGCCTTTTTTGAGGCATTGCCTTTCAAAGACACCGTCGATGCTGGGGAGACTTATGCCTATGATGGAGCTGGCTGAGTTTGCAACCATCTGTAGCTTTTTCCGATCCTGTGCAGTGGTCCCACCATACCAGATGGTGATGCAACCAGTTAGAATGCTCTCCATTCAACATCTGTACAATTTTCATGAGTCTTGGTGCCATACCAAATCTCCTCAAACTCAAAATGGAATATAGCTGCTGGCTATATTTCTAGTAACAGAACATGGTAACTTTATGAACATTCAGACATTCTTCACATAGTGACCAATGCATTTAATAGATTCCTACATAGAAGAGAGGTGAGAAAAGCTTAGAAATCATTTTACCAAATTAATTAAATGTTGCAATAGGAAACTTATGTTTTTTTTACTGAATGAACATGGGTTAATGGCTTTATTATCCTTAAGTGGTGTCTGCTACAGATCTTCATCAGGACCAGTTATCTTCATATGCTCAGAAGATTTATGCCATAAACCGTATCTTTGGCTTATAATGAATGAATATGAAAATAAATTTTGCTTAGGAGTTCAATTCTATCCAGAGGAGTTTGTGTACCTATATACAGTATGTGCACAGACATGTTGTGTAATGTTCTATAACACCTACTTGGACAGCTTCATACAACATGAGGTCATGTATTGCAGAATGCTGACACAATACAGAAACTATCCTATTGTATGGCATCTTTCAGAACGGAGCAGGAACATATTTTTCAGTGGGTTTGGGAGTGTCTCTTCTCTGCCTCCTTTTCCCCTCTTTTTATCTTCTAAACTCACTGACACTTGGATTTCTTCAGTGATCTTTTCTCAGAAGTAAACTTTATCTACTAACTGTGGCCATCAAAATTGAATATTCTGCTTTCCTGTTCAGCCTTTTCCCCCATATCTTACAGTCATAAATTTTAGGCTTTGATGCTCATTCACAAGGATTACAACATGACAGGAGATATGTTAAACCTGGGGTAGCTTTCTTTGTAGCTTAGGACATGAAGGTTTGTGGCGGTGGGCAAAGTACTAATTAGCTGACGTTATCCAATAGTACAAATGAAACAATGTATCCAGGAGCTTTCTGGTTTGTATGGATTAGTTGCTCACAGGACAAATTCATTGAGTAGCTGGTCCTCTGCCCCAGGTGACTTATAACTTACCGTTGACGGGTGCAGAATCTATCCACAACAACATAAGTTATAAATAGCTGGGTATGCTTCATCGGGAATAATACTTCTATACTCAGAGCCAATTTGCCAATAGAAGCCCTGAAGAACTTTTCCTCTTTGCATCTTTCAGGAGACTTAGTATATGAACAGGAAATGAAAGCAGGTTTAGTAACTTAAATGGTGGAAGGTGGTCAAAAGCATTAGAATTCCATAATGTAAATTAGAACTTGACCAATTTAACTTCTCTATAAGGCTTTTGGAAAATGCTAAAGAACTTAACTCATGAATGATTACGTTGAAATAGGGCGACTTTTGTAGTAAGGATAATGAATAATGCCTTTCAAATGTGATTGATGTTGATACTGAAATGTCAAAGCACGCAACCAATGATCTAATTGCTACTAGCTGATAGAGAAGGCAGAATGTTTGCGGAGTGATTATGCTGTATTGTATATCACTGATGGTTGGTGTTTGCATAAGTTATAGCAGTCTGTTTTGCAATGGTAAACAAAAAAGTCATATGATTTCATCTGTGTTACTAAAGAATTCCATGGTACCTTAAACTTTTAACTATTTTAACTTCAATAATAATCTGACAATATAATGATATCTAAAAGAAAAATACCAGATTATAAGTTTTATCTTGGATATAACACAGTTCAATATTGGTTGAATTTGAGTTGAGTTCACTTTATGTCAATGCTTTGTATAGAGAATATTTTAAGTAAACACAAAGGATCAGACTATTCATGTGTGGCATCTTGTTAATGAAAAAGCTTGGCAGACTATGTAGAATTTCTGCTTTGGACTAGATGGCAATAATGAACCCTCATCTGTGATACATTGATTGTGATTCCATTTCTGTTATCATGATGTAGTGACAATAGTATTGGGAAGTGCTCAGAAAAATAAAGAACATCGAGGTTGTTTTGATTTTAGATGGTATTGAATTTAAAGGAAAAAAATCAACCCAGCGATTCTTGGTCCTAATGTCATAAATTATGAGATATATAAAGATATATTCTTAAAAACTGGATTAATGATGGTGGAGAATGAACCAGTGTTTACAATGCCAAGAAAGGTACTGTACAACTGATGGGAACATTTGACTAAGAAAGCAAAACTTCACTAAAATTACAGAACCCCCCATTAAAGATTGGAATAGTGATAGCAGAGAGAGGAATTTCAGCTATCTGAGAACTAGATGCACTGGTTTAAACTAATTGCAATACTTAGATTCTTAAATCTAAACATGATTAATATCTAAACTGACTATCTTGTTTCTTTCATTCTAATGCTGGACTACTATCAGATATAATTACCAACAGTCAATCTAGAATAGCCTGATATCAAGTAGTAACATGGTGGGAGGGTTAAAATAATATAGTATTTCTGGACAATAAGCAGACAAGGGTGTAATCTTTTCTTCATTCCAGAATGTATAAGTTGTAGTTGTCTGAGAGAAATCATTCAATACCACTAGTAAACCTTTGTACCTAGTTATCAGAATATATAGGGGATCTATCAAATTTTTGAGACCCAAGTCATAACTCTGTAATTGTAAAGCATTATGTAAATTCAGTTACTTCTTCTAGAATTCTAAATTTAACACCTGGAAATATTAGGCAAGCTTTCATTTACAGTTTTTCTTGCTAAGCCATTTCTACCAGCAATGGGTTTTGTGAGCTAAGGGTATGAAAAAGACATGCCTTTGTCTACCACACTTATTGTGTATTCTTAATTGCTCTTGAGAAGATGGGTAGTCAACCATCATCATGAACCACGACAGTTCTTGTGATGGAAGTATTTCTTCCACTCTGTCAGGTAGGGAGCTTTTCTTCCTTGAGCTTGCCTCAAATCCCGATATCCTAATTGGTTTCAATTTTACTCAGCACTTGATTAAGCACTGGCTTTGTAACATACACAGAGACTTCCACTACTTCTTTAGAATTCTTTGTGCAATTGAATCAAGAGTACAATGCATTCTGGAACTTTGATCATTGAGCTCTCTGGCTCAATGACTATTGATCCTTATTGATTGCTGATCCATCTTCCATAGTGACAGATGACCCCTCACCAATGATTTACCTCTTCCTCAATGCAGAGACCACTGAGAGTTCTTTCTCATTGGCCATTGGTCTCTCTCCATTACTGACCTCAGCTCTCTCCATTGGATAGTGGCGCCACTCCTTATTCTCAACATTATTTTCATAGAGCGCTATAAGGATGGGATTTAGTTGCAGCCAACAACGAATGTGTATCTTAAATGTATTGATTTTGGTAAACGCTTTTTGGCAACATCTTGAAAGTACCAAGTACAGGAAATCCGAATATCAATACAATGTAACACAAGAGCAGTAAAATCTGCTTGAAGGTAAGCTATCAAAATACAAACAGAACTCAGACATTGCTGTTCACTAGACACTTTGAAAGAGTCAGGTGTTTGTCCTTCTTTAAGCTCTTTATCTAGTGCCTCAGTATGAATACTGCTTTAAGTCTAGGTTATCTCAAAAATCCCTGCTTATCTCTCCCCATAAAACTTTGCTTCTATGTTCCTTAACCTTAGGTTAAATGTTGCAATATGACACATTCTGTGACTTGAAGAAAGTTAATGTTTACCATACGATTAGAACATCTAAGATTTTTGATTCAGAAGAAGATTAAGTTCACAATGCTGCCTTAGCTGAGAAATCATAAATGAACAATAAAACCTAAGAGTATAATTTGGTTTCAGGGATAAGAGAATTCTTGGCAGATATTTTATGCATAAAAACTGGACACGTCACAGCATGCTGAAGACAAGCAAGATGTCCCTAAAGCACCCTTTGTTTCCTTCTATATCTCCGTTTTATAATCTTTACTGAGGGTGTTTTCCAATATGATCCCAACTCTCTTTCAAGCTATCATGTCGAAAGCTGTGTCAGGGACTTGGGCAGGCTTTTATCTAGTTCTCATATACTATACACACGAGCATTCAGCACTTTATTTTGGATTGGAACAAAAGAATGTTTGAGACCCAAATTGCATTAATAAGTTCCTGTAAAAATTGCTTAGAACAGCACCCTCACTATGATAGCTGTGGTGATAAAACGTTCAAATGGAAATAATTTATGCTGCTACTAAATATTACCGACAATTGCATTTGATTGTGTTTTATCTTTGTTGCTGCTGTTTTACAAACTTTACTGAAGCTGTTACACAAATATCAGAGACACATGAATGAATTTTATAAAGCTACTGAATGATTTGAAAAGTACTGCATTTCTTTTATAAGACCATTGTATCCTTAAATATGCAATTGTGTATAATCTATGATTGCATTGTGACACATAGTTTCCGAACTGGCTGCAAGTACTAACTGCGCAATTCCCGTGGGTGGAATTATTGGCACTTCCGCCCGTTTGCACTGGAAAGTTAAGGCAGCTTGTTTAGGCCTGGGATTTGTGCTTTTGTTCAAAGTGGACTTGTTCTATGGGTTTGGAGCTATTCATAACCAATGGCAAGGGTACTGCAAGGAGCAATATCTTGTGTACAGAGTAAACACCTTTTCAAAAAGAGGCCTGAGAACAATACATATCATTGGCTGATATACCAAATAACATCACCTATACAGCAGTCCACAGTCCATAATGGAGAACGTATGCACCTGGTTGAACAGGGTTGTGTCCTCTAGCAACTGTTAACTTTATTTATCTTCTTAGTCAGTAAACATAGTTTTCAGAAAATGCTAAGAGAAGTCCTCTGGAATCAGAGAATGAGCCATATTCCTCTCTACATTTCAAACCATTAGCCAGAATTGTTCGATGCCACGGAGGTTTTCCATGTTACTACAAACTCTCAGCAGTCATAGATTCATAGAATGGAAATAGGCCCTTTGCCTCATCTAGTACATGCCCAACCATTTAAACTGCTTAGTCCTATTGACATGCACCTAATCCATAGCCCTCCATACCCCTCCCATCCATGTACCTATCCAAACTTCTCAAAATCACATCCACCACTTGTGCTGGCAGTTCATCTCACACTCTCACCACCCTCTGAGTGAAGAGGTTTCCCCTCATGTTCCCCATAAATATTTCACTTTTCACTCTTAACCCATGACCTCTCGTTGTAGTCTCACTCAACCTCAGTGGAAAAAGCCTGCTTGCATTTACCTTATCCACTCCCCTCCAAATTTTGCATACCTTTGTCAAGTCTCCCCTCAATCTTCTACCTTCTATTGAATAAAGTTCTAACCTATTCAACCATTTCTTAATACTCAGGTCCTCACAAAATCCCTGTATATTTCCTCTTATTGACATCTTTCCTATAGGTAGGTGATCAAAATTGCACACAATGCTCCAAATTAGGCCTCACCAACGTGTTATACATCTTCAACGTAACATCCCAACTCCCATACTCAATACACTAATCTATGAAAGCCAATATTCCAAAAGCTTTCTTTACAACCCCATCTACCTGTGACCCCTTTGTTCTACCACACACCTCACTGACCGACCTCTAACTGTGGTTGGCCCTCCCAAATTGTTACACCTCACACTTGTCTGCATTAAATTTCATTGCCATTTTTCAGCCAATTTTTCCAGCTTGTTTGGTTCACGTTGCAAGCTTTGATAGTCTTCCTTGCTGTCCACTATACCTCCAGTCTTGGTGTCATGCTCAAATTTGTTGATCCTGTTAACCACATTATCATCCAGGTCATTGATATAGATGACAAACAACAAAGGACCCAGCACCAGTCTCTGTAGCAATCCACTAGTCACAGGCCTCCAGTCAGAGAGGCAACCATCTATTACCACTCTCTGGCTTCTCCCACAAAGCTAACGTAAAATCCAATTTACAACCTCCTTTTGAATGCTATGTGACTGTACATTCTTGACCAACCTCACATGTGGGACCTTGTCAAATGCCTTAATAAAGTCCATGTAGACAGTATCTACTGGCTTGGCTTCAACAACTTTCATGGTAACATCATTGAAAAACTCTATAAGATTGGTTAGACATGATTTACCATGCACCACGCCATGCTGACTATCCCTAAACAATCCCTGTCTATCAAATACTCATTTTGAAGATTTAAGTATCTCTGCTAGGACCACTGCAATTTCTGCACTTGCCTCCCACAGGGTCTGAGGGAATACCATGTTAGGCCCTGGGGATTTGTCCACTTTGATTTGCCTCAAGACAGCAAACACCTCCTTCTCTGTAATCTGTACGAGGTCCATGACCCTGTTGCCGCTTTGTCTCACTTCGATAGACTCTGTGTTTGTCTCCCAAGTAAATACAGTTGCAAAAAATCGATCTAACCCAGGCAACCTGTTCATATTTTATACCTTCACGGTGTGGGTCAATTTTGACCCGGCCCAAGAATCCCCTCATAACAAGTGTCTATACCAAATTTTGAACTACAGATCTATTTAGAATGTATAAATAGCCTATCTGACATTAATAAATGGGTAATTAATCCTTAATTAATGTTTCAAAGGTCAAAAATCCATTTCAATAGATATGGGTCAAATTTGACCTGAACAGCCTCAATGTACAAAAATTTGTAGCACTTGTACAAAAGTATAACATTTTAAAATATTTTCATCTTTGCGCATTTTGGGTCACTTTAGGAAAAGTCATCAAATTCCAGCTAAAAAATGGCATTTAGGGTGTTTTTACTGCTGTCAAGTGTCAAAATGGTTCAAATTTGACCTGAACAATGTGTAAAGGTTAAGCTGTTCCCCATCTCTTTTGGCTCCATGCTTAGATTGCCATTCTGATCTTCCAGAGGACTAATTTTGTCCCTTGCAATACTTTTTCTCTAAACATACTGTATCTGTAGAAGCCCTTAGGATTCTCCTTCACTTTTTCTACTAGGGAAACCTCATGCCTTCTTTAAACCCTCCTGATTTATTTCTTAACTGTTCTCTTTCATTTCTTAAACTTCATAGTACCTCACTTTTTCCTAGCTGCCTGTTACTGCTATGAACCTCCTTTTTTCCCTTAATCGGAGTCTCTCGAAAACTAAGGTTCTCTAAATCTGTTATTCTTGTCTTTTATTCTGACAGGCACATACAAGCTTTGTACTCTCAAAATGTTACCTTTGAAGGCCTACCACTTGCCACGTACACTTTTGCCAGAAAACAGCTCGTCCCAGTCCATACTTGCTAAATCCTTTCTGTTATCTTCAAAATTGGCCTTTCTCCAATTTAGAATCTCAACATGAGAACCAGACATCCTTTCGTGATGAGAGTCCTTGATGAGAATGGCTTGGACCCAAATGCTGGAGAATCCAAGGCTAGGATCGAGACACGATTTTAAACTGGATCGAGAATCTGAGCACAAAGTAAGCACTAGACGAGATCATGAGTGGGCTTATGATTGAGAACCAAACCTCAATTCAGGTACTCCTTAAATGCTGATTCCTTGGTGCCCAAAACACGATTGTCAATGTGCTGGTCTGTCCTGAATCTTTAAAAGGGCAGCACCAACTATCCATACCCCAGGGAGCTGGAGCACCTAAACCTCAGAAACTGGTGTGGATGGGTGCACGTCATAACAGGACTCCCTTCCCTATAGCTGACTTCTGATATCCCTGACTGTTCGGAGAGATGATGACTGTTGTAATGGATGAGAGCTGGATCCAAAATGTCTCTTTCAGGCACTCAGCACCTTTCCTCCGATCCAAATCCTTGCCAGTCCATGAGATATTGTTGAACACCTCGATCAGTACTCGCATCCAAAATTCTTCTCATGATGAGAACGTGTTTCCCATCAACAAACCTGGGTGGCAGTGGGGCTGATGGTGGTGGGGCTAATGGCTGGTGTTCACAGGCTTTAATTCGGAAACATGGAAAGTGAGATTAATCTTGAGGGTCTTGGGGAGCTGCAAGGTGTAGGCCACTGGGTTTACTTTCCTGAGAATCTTGAAAGGTCCAATGAACTTGGGTGCCAATTTTCCAGATTCCACTCAGAGAGGCAAGTCCTGAGTTGACAGCCAGACCTGTTGCCCAGGCTGAAAAACTGGTCCCTGTCTTCTGTTGTGGTTAGCCTTTACTTCAGCTTTCTGGGTGGAAGCTAACTAAATCTTTCTTGCCCTTGTCCATCTTTCCTTGCAGCATCGGATGAGATCTTTGGCCACACGAACCCCAACTTCAGCCTCCTGCTCAGGGAAACGTCGCAGACAATACCCAAATTGACATTCCAAAGGAGATATCCCATGCACCAAATGCCATAAAGTGTTGTTGGCAACTTCTGCCCATATTGAATGGTCATTCAATCTCTCAGAGGCTAGGCATCTGAGAGTTCATTCCACATCTTGGTTCACCCGCTATGTCTGACTGTTGGATTGTGGGTGAAACCCAGAGGAAATACTCCCTGTTGCCCCAATCAGTTTGCAAAATGCCCTCTAGAAACAAGATGGGAATTGCATACCACAATCTGACACAATGCCTACAGAAAAATCATGGATCCTGAAGACCTGCTGCAGGACAATCTCAGTCGTCTTCGCTGCAGATGGAAGTTGGTCCAAGGTGATGAACTTGCAGGCCTTCTAAAAACAATCCACAATTACCATGATAATGGTCTTCCCCTTGGAACAAAGTCCCTAGAGATGTGAACCCATAGTCTTTTTGGAACAGGCAGAGAATGAAGGAGACCTTAAGGCTGGGTGCAGGGCGCCTTGTTCCTGGCACACATCTCACATGCCTGCACATATTGACGGTTCTCCCTCACCATTCCAGGCCACCAATATCTTCTCTTAAAGAACTTAAGGATCCTGGCAATCCCTGGGTGAGATGTCAATCTTGATGCATGTCCCCACTGAAGAACATAAGACAGGATGGGACTAGGAATGAACACGGAGGACACGTACCTGGCAGTAGATTTAGTCATAGGGATGGTGCAATGGAAGTCGAGGACTTTCCCTTACTGAAGACCTCTTCGAAACCCTTGTAGATGGAAGGGATTTCTACTGGCTTGGGTGCAGTAATTACTGCTGAACCTTTCCTTGACTTTTGGGACTCCAGTGGAAGTGGGGGTGCGGGGGAGGCGGCTTTGGCTGACCCCAGAGTCTCCCCCATCGTCCACAAGAGTCTTTAGTGAAAACAGAAGCCAAATCACATTCCGAATCCTCATCCGTCTCCTCAGACATTGGCATCGAGGTGCGACCAATGACCCTTGAGCTCCTGGGACTAGATTCCAAGGATCTCCATCATGGAGCCTTCCCCTTAGATGGGACCTGGAAACTGGAGCCCTTTTGCTTAGCTGCTAGAGTTCCATATTGCTTGGGCACCTTCTTGATTTGATCCTGAACTAGAGATTTCATTCCAGCACACCCTTGACTGGACTGGGTCAGGACTCGCATGGGCCTATTAGCTGGAGCTGTCTTGTCTTCCCATGAAGGTAGGACTGGATCTCCTGAAGTCTCCAGGTTACCCTGAGCAGAATTCTGTCCCATTGTTGGCTGTTAGTCTTGGAAGCATCTGGGGTCCAGAACCTCAAACCAAAAACAAGGATCAAGGATCAAGCAAGGATTCCCCCTCCCTCCAGTCCATGGATAGGTTATGCCGACACAACCAAGGCTACCCGAGGATCAGGGGTATGAATGGAAAGTCAATAATGGAGAAAGCAATGTCTTCCACGTGATCTCCTATCCTCATCTGCAAAGCCAGTCTGTTGCTGGATCTGTCTGTACCTAGTGAGTTGCAGGCATGGACTAGCTCAACTCTCACAGTGGTATGTTGAACCAACAGGGGGTTCCTCTATCAAGAAAACTACCTGCTGCCCCACTGTCCACAAAATCCTTCATCTGCCTTACCCTAGGTAAACTTTGCCTTCAGAATGAAACCAGGATCTGTGGGGTTGAGCATAGTGGCTGGTACCATCACAGTCCTGACAATGGAAGGTCTTAGCAGTTCCACAGGTGGCTGCCCCTTTGGATGGACATTTGGCTTGCAGGCGACCTACTTCACCACAGTAAAAGCAGCAACCTTGACTTTGGCACCGGGAACTCTCATTGGTGGAGAGTCTAGTGCAACCGACCTGCATGGGTTCAACTGGATCTTGAGCAGGCGATGGGTTGGTCATGGTTGAGGTTGGGGAGTGGAACAATGATGCAGTGAGTCTGGGCTCGGGTTTGCCCTCTTTGACCTCATGCACGGGACGCTTGCTCTGGGATTCATTCAGCCCTTCACCTCTCCAGCTGGTGCTGGCTTCTTCTTCATACACAAGAAATACGGGAGTCTGCAGGAACTTCAGATGTCAATGTTCTGATTAAGGAAACTTTCTAGAACACATTTGCAAATTCTGTCCCATCTAGTCCTTTTACAGTTGGAAGTTCCAGTCAATGTGAGGAAAGTTAAAACCACAACCTTATGTTTCTTGCAACAGTCTGCAATCTTTCTACAAATATTTTCCTTTAAATCAAGTGGACTGTTGGATGGTCTATAATATAGCCCCATTAGACTCTTATTCTTCACTTCCACCCATAAAGCCTCACTATATGAGTTATCCAGCCTGTCTTGAATGAGCACTGCTGTGACATTTACCCCGACTAGTAATGCCACCCCTCCCCCCTTTAATCCCTCCTATTCTATCACGTTTAAAACAATGGAACCCAAGAAAATTCAGCTGCCAGTCCTGTCCCCCCTGCAACCAAGTCTCACTGATGGTGACAATATCATAATTCCATGTGTTGGTCCATGGCCTGTGCTCATCTGCCATTCCTACAATGCTTCTTGCATTGAAATATACGCAGCTCATGACATTAGTCCCACCATACTGAAACTTTTGCTCCCTAACTTTGTAGCCATCTGCAATAATTGGAGCTCCTTTAAGAAAATATTCCTTGATTCTCCTCACTGAAGAAAATCTACTGGAGAAACCCAGCAGCTTGAACAGCGTCTGTGGGAAGAAAGGAATTGGTGACACTTTGGTTTGAAACCCTCGAGTTCTCCCCATTACTGTTCGGACTTTTATTTCTAGGCAATGTACTAAACCACTCTTGTATAATCACTACAGTCTATTCAAGGGCTTCACAATGCAGCACCTTTCTCTTCTTTTGTTACCAATGTGATTCAATAGCATCTTAACGTTTATTTGCTGTGTGTTATGTTCTTTAGCTGAAGAGTGTGGACTCTTCCTTTATTTCCTTCCATTCTTTAGGCAGATTACTGGTCTGCATAATCAGTGGCCCTATCTGTTCCACTGCACACCCACTTAATTATATCACACATCTTGCTAATTCTTGGCACACACCCAAATGTTACCTTCATTGGAAGGGCTCACATCCGGCAATCAGCATTATGATTCAGGCACAGTGCCCAACTTTCACAATTTCATTAACTAGTACTTCCGCCACCAATACCTCTGGGAGATTCTGGGAAATGGCTGGTGATTCAGTTTAACATCATTGGACCTTTTAAAACAATTGGCCATCTGAAAGAATTTCCTCTGGTAGGCAAGCTTCATGGATTAGCAAAGGATTTAGGAAGCTGGGATATCAGGGAAAGGCACGGGACCTGAATATTGGGGTTCATGCAAGAAAGTTTGTGTAGAAGGAGTTTAAGGGAGTGTTGGGATAAAGTGCAGTGGAAGTAGGAGAAAGGCTGAGAGATTACTTTGGCCATGGTTACTGTGGCTTCCCACTCTGCAAAGTGCAAGAGAAAGTGCCTTGCAAATGATGAGCATAGCAGCACTGTAATCAGATGTCTGCTGATGTGTCCTCAACTGGAGATGGTGTGGCAAAGGAGAGAATCGGCTGTGACTGGCCATGCAATTTTGCAGTGAACATCATATCCAAATCTCATTGCTTCCTCTGTATTGAGGGACTCAAATCAAAATTGACAAAATTCATTGTTTTTTCCTACCTTTTTTCCAGCATAGATTCCATAAAAGTGAATTGTATTCAGTATCTCATATATTTGGGTAGATTTCAGTTACCTGAATGTCTGTAATGGAGGGATTGCCTATATAGACAAAAATATAATTTTAAAAATGATAGATAGATTTACTGTATATTCTGTGCTCTGTGTGTTAACGTGTGTGGACATACGCTGATCCTACTGGACAAGAGAATTATGAAGTATGGTTGTTTTATTTAACAATGACAATTGAGCCAGTCAGTTTGCATCGGGATCTTGAAGATTCAACTTGTATAAAGGCTAGATATTCTGCCTTCCATATAAACCACAACCTCTTTTAATATAAGCAAGGTGCTCTTTAATGCTTTTATGAAGATACGTATTATAGTGGGCACAGCCTTTCTGAGCCCAGTACTACTGCTTAGGCCCCAGGTCAAAGAAAGGAAGTAATTTCTGGATGTTTATTGGCTGGCTATTTACTCTTCAATGCCTGCCCATTGTGATGGAGGGTGAATATCACTAGCAAAGGACCTAAAGACACCTCTCCTTAGGAGTTCAAGCTACTTTCCAGGCCTGGAATCACCAGTATCCTTCACCCTCAATGGATTCACCCATCATCCACCTTTCTTGTTGTACCCCTCTCCAGTATCTGAAGGTCCAGTTGTACCTGAGAATTGTGAGATACCAGGAAGAGAGTTATGTTTCCTGTCTTCACTCTCTTATCATCACTTCCAGATAATGGGCAAACAGAGGCTATGCTTACAAAGAGGTGTGACTTGGGTTTTAGTATTTTTATGAGTGTACAAGCCTTGAGAAGTGACAGATGGGGAGAGAAAGACATAGAAATGACTCATGTAGTTTTTGACTGCCAGGTGTTATGGGACTGCCATAAAATAGACAACAATCTTGAGAAATCTTTGAAAATAATAATTGTCGAAACTTATTGGGTTAAAGCCTAGAGATTTTTTATATTCTCAGCTGAAAATGTAATCTTATCATCAACGTTTATTTCCATTGAAACTGCCTTCTCAAAGGAAGCTCTATTCAAGTGTAATATGCCATCCCATTGTAACTGTTGGAATTTGACCAGCTGGAAAGTAATTCAGAATTATGCCTTTGTAACATTGAAAATCACACCAAACGTGATATATGCAGCACAGGAAAGGGGAAAGGAACTGAAGCCTGTTTACTCCGGCTATGAAGGCAGGAGGGAATGTGAGTGTTTGAAAGGAAAGTTGCAACAGCAATTATGAAGGCAGCACAGTTTGCCTTACAAGAAAGACTTAACAGTCACAGAGGTACCGGTGTCAAGATAAAAAGCTGTCCAGCAGAAATCATAAGTAGATTCATGGGATAGCCATGAATAAATCCACAGAGAAATAGAGAGGAAGGGAGACGCATGAGGGTGATTGATAAGTTCATGGCCTAAGGTAGAAGGAGATGAGTTATACAGCTCTTGTTACATGCACATGCAGTTCAACTCTTTGAGTGATTATGCAGAATGTTTGAAGTTAATAACTCATCTCCTTCTACCTTAGGCCATGAACTTATCAATCACCCCGATGCGTTATTAACTTCAAACTTTCTGCATAATCACTCAAAGAATTGAACTGCATGTGCATGTAACATGAGCTGTATAACTCATCTCCTTCTACCTTAGACCACGAACTTACCAATCACCCCTGCTGTGGAGGCTTTCTGGAGGTCCGAGATCTGTATGCTCTATGACTGCTGGACTAAGTGTGTAAATGTAGGAGGAGACTATGTTGAAAAATAAATGTGCTAGGTTTTCTAAAATTGACTCCTTCTACCTTAGGCCACAAACTTATCAATCACCCCTCATATTCTAGTATCTGCTGGTTATTGTATCTCTCAATTTTAAGTAAAGATATTTTACTCAGTATAAGGAATTCTTCTCTTTTGCTTAATGACTCTGGTCAGGACTTCTGCACAGCAAGTGTAACCCAGTGATTAGAGTGTTGTTAACTTAGGCAGGCAGAGGTAGACTCCAATTCAACAGTGAGCAGACCCCAAGGAGCCCGAGTTCCATGGTATGTAGATGCTGCAATCTGGAACAAAAATCAGCATGCTTGAAGAACTGATTGGGTCAAGTGGCTTCAGTGGAGGCAAACAATGAAAGCTAATGTTTTGAGTCAGGACCCTGCATCAGCATTTAGAGGAAAGAGGAAAGTAGCCAATAGATTGCTGAATGAAGGTGGGGAGAGGGTGGAGTGGGGATTCGGTTGCTGGGATATAAGGTAGTGGATTATAGGTGGAACCAGATGTGGAGGAAATGATGAACAGGTAGGAACATCTGAATTGAAGGGAATGGGAGAGATAGACAAAGGGAAGATGATACTAGATGCACAGGGGAGGAGAGTACTGGGGGTGTGGTTTACCTGAAACTGGAAAAATCAGTATTCATATCATTGGGTTGGAGGCTGCCCAAATGCTGGTTGAGATGTTGTTCCCACAATTTGTTTTACTTCTCTCCAAAGTCATGATGAAAGTAGAGGGCAGACAAGTCAATTCAGCTAGGGGCAGGAAGGACTGTTAAAACAGAATGCAAGAAGGTAATCATATTTCCTCTATTTCCTGCATGACTGCTCTAAAGCTCGCCCTTCCCCCTCCCCTCCATTTCCAAGCAAACAGCAATAGGGCATATTTAATCCTCTCCTTTTATCCCACCAGCCTCCACATCTGACACATTACCTTCTACCAGCTCCGAAACAACCCCCCCCCCCCCCCCACAAGCAGTCAGACCTTCCCCTCTCTCTTCTTCCCGTCTGCTTTCTGCAGGGACCACTCTCTATGAGACTCCCTGGTTTGCTCGTGCCTGTCCATCTGACACCCCCCCCCCCCCCACCACCTTCCCAGTCTCCTGGCAATCTCCACTGCAACTGGAGGAGGTACATTTCCTTCATTTCCCCTCACCATCAGGCAAGAAATTAAACACCCCTTCCAGGTAAGGCAGAGGTTCACTTACATCTCTTCCAACATGGTCCAGTGCATTCAGTCCTTGGAATGTGGTCTCCTTTATGTGGGTGAAGTTAAGTATAGACTATGTAATTATTTAGTGGAGCCACGAACATATCAATCACCCCTCGTACATGCTGGTAATCTTTCCTGTACCCTTTCAGTTTTTTTTTGTTCTTGCACCAAAACATTGACTTATCCCTTTTGTCTTCATCAATGCTGCTTGATGTGCTGAGCAATTCCAGTGCTTTGTTCAGTTTTTAAAATTGCTTTGAGTTATCTGGTGTTGAAAAGGTGATAATCATAAAGTTTAACCAGTCAGGAACTCAAATTGGACCATAAGACCATAAAATATAGGAGCAGAATTAGGTCATTTGACCCATTGAGACTGCTCTGCCATTTCATCATGGCTGATCTAATTTTCCCCTCAGCCCTAATCTTCTGCCTTTTCCCTGTATCCCTTCATGCCCTTACTGATCAAGAATCTGTTCACCTCTGTCTTAAATATACACACAGACTTGGACTCCACGGCTGCTTGTGACAAAGAAAACATATGAAAAAGATTTGATATCAACTGTGTCTCGCCCAATTATTGGATTATTTTGAGGGAGCGTGCTTGTGTTGTAGCATACTAAAATGAAAAGCATACTTAACATACGTTTTGAACTCACTGACATCCAGATCATCACCTTCATTCAGCAAGTTCTGTCAGTTCTAGTGATCCTCCAGGGATGATCACAGAAAATTGCTTTTAATGTGACAGCAGCTACTTACTTCCTTCTCCCATTCATCACCTGATGCCAATTGCTTGGAATATTTTTGCAGGTTTGCAATATTGTTTTTACTGACTTGGGAGGCTGTGACTATGATGTAAACCACTAAAGACTAAGTCTCCATTGTACACTTACCTCAGTGGAATCACAGGGTCTCTCAATACCAACACCAGGTTATATAAAGAACATTATTTTGGCATTTTAAAGATCCCATAGTATTTACAGAACTACAAAACATGTCATTCTGACTAGATAGGTCTGACTAGACTAGTCAGGATATATTATTACTAGACAAGTTATGATCTTTATTTTCCACACTAACTACTTTTATAATTATTGGTGTTTTCCACAATTTAATACATGCTGAGCTCTTTTCTAGTTTTACCTGTTGCATTTCTTGCTATTGCAGGACATTTACAACAGGGATTAAGAATGGCATTTATTTAAGAGTAGTTTCTAACTTATACAAGAGTGTTCAGACAGTCTTAGCTTGCATACAGTCTGTGAGCTACCCAGTAACAATGAATGAATGGGCCAAGATAATCCTGCCAAAGACAATAAGATGCCAGATCACCTGCAAGGATGTAAGACATTTTCTAATCAGTGATCGTGGTGCTATTTGTACAGGCAGTGAATGTGAAATTTAGCAGAATGTAATCTCAAGACAGCAGGCATTACTACTTAAAATTAATGATGGGTTAATATGAAAATGCATTAGCTAGAATGTCCCGGTCCACATGGGGATGTACGAAGGGCCTTGGAAATGCTATAATTACAGCTATCTTCCCAAGAGGGGATACATCCAGCTGTGGTAACTACTGTGAAGACTCCTTGCTGTCTGCACATGAAAAAGCAATAATGGGCTCTTCTCAGCTGTCTTCTCCCATTGGTTGATTAGCTTCTCCATGAACTGTAGTGTGGATTCTGCCAATTGAAAAACACAATAGGTGTGATCCATACTGTGCAAAAATTCCAAGACAAACTCAGAGAGCAACAACAACCCATTATACTTTGACCCCTGAAAAGCCTCCTCTAGTTTGATGCTGTGACATAGAAATATACAAGTCCTTCCCAACTTTCAACCACCTGACTTATGTACAACTTGCTCATATAGTTGAGCACTTGAGATACGGGCAGGATGGGTTCCCAAGCTGCTAATGGACCAGAGACATCTTCTACCACCTGGGATCTCAGTCCGTGGCCATATTTCCAATTTGCTAACTGTTTGGGTTTCAGAATACTCACAGGAATGGAAACCGACTGTAACCTGGAGATGACTTGCACAGCAGAGAAACATATCCATGGTGACCATCATTAACCCTATTACGTCAGACCCACTTTACTCTCCCCACATTCCCATCCACTCTCTCCCAGATTCTACCACTCACCTACGTGGTAAAGGTAAATTTGCAGTGGCCAGTTAACTGTCTTTTGATGTAGGAGGAAACCTAGAAAGAGTACGTACTCTCCTTGTAGCACCTGAAGTCAGGATTGAACCTGGGTTACTGGAACTGTCAGGTGTTGGCTCTACCCTCCCCATCAATGTACAGTTCTAGTTGTCTCCATTTTGCATTTCCTACACAAATGCATGATCCTGAATAAGAAGATTATCATAAAACCAGTCTCATTTAAAGCTGGTGTCAAAGCACCCTCAACAGTTTTTATAATCTTTCTTGCATTTGGTTTTAAAGCCAAGTTAAATTTTATAAAGCAAAGATTGAAGAGAATTTCTTTGGTGGAAGGAGAAGGGAAATGGCATTTTCCTTGTAAAATAAGGGACAGGTAGTTTGAAGAGAAAATAAACGTCAAATTGGAGAAAGATGGAAAGTTTGTGTCAGGAAATGTAAAGGAGGCTCGACCCAAAAGTATAGCAGTGCAGGCGTTCAACGAAGAACAATAAATTTAATGACAGACTGCAAATAAAATGACACAAGGGGCCACAAAACAGGAGAGAACAGATACTAAATGCAACAGGCAGCAAGGTAATTGAAGGCTAAGAGGTCCTTGTTGAGGCTGGTTGGTTTGAGGGGTGAACAAGGGCTGGGTTTAAATAGGCTGCAGGTAATGAGTTGAAAACAAGTGGTAGTTGACTCCTGTAGACTGGGAGGTGTCTGCCAGAGCAGACCTGACATTTTGAATATGTTTTGAAGGCCAAAGATATACAAACATGTTAAATAAATTTACTGTGATAGTGTTAAAGCCCAGTCCATCACAGGTAAAACTCTCTGCACCATTGAATGCATTTACATGGAGCACTGCCACAGGAAAGCAGCATCCATCATCAAGGACCTCAACCATCAACCTGGACATCTTCTTGCCGCTATCATTGGGCAGGAGGTACAAAAGCTGTAGATCCAACACTATCAGGTTCAGGAACAGCTATTGTCTGACAAGCCTCAAGCTCACATACCAGCATGGACATCTTCAATCATCACTACTCTGAGCTGATTTACAGAGTGATTCAAGGACTCTTTACAACTCATGTTTCAACTTATTTTTAATTTGCATAGTTTGACTTCTTTTGAACATTGGTTTTTTAGGTATAGTTTTTTTTGCTAATTCAATTGTATTTAATTTTTTTCCCCTGTAAATGCTTGCAAGAAAATTATTCTCAAGGTAGCATATACATACTTTGATAGCAAATTTAATTTGAACTTTGAATTTTGAAATAGGGAAATCCAAATTGGGTTGTGTTAAAGAAAGACACTGTTCATACCTGTTTGACTTCGATTGCCTTTTTACCAGTGAGGGCTGCAGTACAATTAAACTGCGTGAGAGGGAAAAACTGTCTGGGTTATCACTTATGATCTGATGATATTGTATGCAAAGATACTTTTGCATTGATGCTTGTAAAATTAAGATAATAGGAATCCACCTTTGTATACTGTAACTCTCTTGTTCTTCCTTTATCAAAATGTTTACAAATGTCCATTGTTTCAATCAGTACATTTGCAATATGGGCATAGAAATATAAGAACTACCGTTTTAAGACAGGGAAATGCTTACTTACAGCTTCCTTTTACAATGCTTCCCTAGGATGATAATAGCATAGTCACCAGTTGCAAAATGCCTGATTTACATATTATTATTGAACCTTTGGTATTGTGTACATGTATGTACTTTTGGAATGGAAATTCAGAGGAATCATCATTATTGACTTTGAGGGCCAATTGAATTAGAAAGCTGGTGAAGGAGCAATGTATGGGTTTGTATAGCACCTTTCACAAACTCTGGCCATCCTAAAACCTAATTATTTTGAAGCATAGTTACCATTGTAATATAAGAAATGCTGTAATAAGGCCTCACAAAGAGCAAACTGATAATGAACCAGTTTTCAATATAAATAAACTACCTGAAATTGGAAATAAAAGAAGCACTGAAAGGGTTGGAAGTATTCAGCAGGTCAGGCAGCATCTATAGAAAGAGAAACAGAGTTAATATTTCAGGACTGAGACTCGAGGTCAGTGTTTTAACAATATTAATAGAAAAATAAATGCTCAGGACACGGTGGTTTCCCTTCTTTGATAATATGCCATTGGGTAAATCATACAGTATTTGATAAACATACCACCTCCAACCTGAATAGTCAACACCCATACCACAAGCACATGATGACTATAATGTATATCATCCATAAGTCAAGTCAAGTCAAGTCAAGTCAACTTTTATTGTCAGTTCGACCATAACTGCTGGTACAGTACATAGTAAAAATGAGAACGTTTTTCAGGACCATGGTGTTACATGACACAGTACAAAAAGCTAGACTGAACTACACAAAAAAAAACAAATAAACAACACAGAGAAAGCTACACTAGACTACAGACCGACCCAGGACTGCATAAAGTGCACAAAACAGTGCAGGCATTACAATAAATAATAAAGAGGACAGTAGGGCAAGGTGTCAGACCAGGCTTCGGGTATTGAGGAGTCTGATAGCTTGGGGGAAGAAACTGTTACATAGTCTAGTTGTGAGAGCCCGAATGCTTCGGAGCCTTTTCCCAGACGGCAGGAGGGAGAAGAGTTTGTATGAGGGGTGTGTGGGGTCCCTCATAATGCTGTTTGCTTTGCGGATGCAGTGTGTAGTGTAAATGTCCATGATGGCAGGAAGAGAGACCCCGATGATCTTCTCAGCTGACCTCACTATCCACTGCAGAGTCTTGCGATCCGAGATGGAGCAATTTCCGAACCAGGCAGTGATGCAGCTGCTCAGGATGCTCTCAATACAACCCCTGTAGAATGTGATGAGGATGGGGGTGGGAGATGGACTGTCCTCAGCCTTCGCAGAAAGTAGAGACGCTGCTGGTCTTTCTTTGCTATGGAGCTGGTGTTGAGGGACCAGCGGAGATTCTCCGTCAGGTGAATACCAAGAAATTTGGTGCTCTTTACGATCTCTACCAAGGAGCCGTCGATGTTCAGCGGGGAGTGGTCACTCCGTGCCCTCCTGAAGTCAACAACTATCTCTTTTGCTTTGTTCACATTAAGAGACAGGTTGTTGGCTCTGCACCAGTCCGTTAGCCGCTGCACCTCCTCTCTGTAAGCTGACTCGTCGTTCTTGCTGATGAGACCCACCACGGTCGTGTCATCGGCAAACTTGATGATGTGGTTCGAGCTGTGTATTGCTGCACAGTTGTGGGTCAGCAGAGTGAACAGCAGTGGACTGAGCACACAACCCTGGGGAGCCCCCGTGCTCAGTGTGATGGTGTTGAAGATGCTGCTCCCGATCCGGACTGACTGAGGTCTCCCAGTTAGGAAGTCTAGGATCCAGTTGCAGAGGGAGGTGTTCAGGCCCAGTAGGCTCAGCTTTCCAATCAGTTTCTGAGGGATGATTGTGTTGAATGCTGAACTGAAGTCTATGAACAGCATCCGAACGTATGTGTCTTTTTTGTCCAGGTGGGTTAGGGCCAGGTGGAGGGTGATGGCAATGGCGTCATCTGTTGAGCGGTTGGGATGGTACGCAAACTGCAGGGGGTCCAGTGAGGGGCGCAGCAGGGTCTTGATATGCCTCATGACGAGCCTCTCGAAACACTTCATGATGATGGGTGTAAGTGCAACGGGACGGTAGTCATTTGGGCAGGACACTGAAGACTTCTTCGGCATGGGGACGATGGTGGCAGCCTTGAAGCACGTTGGAATGGTGGCGCTGCTCAGGGAGATGTTGAAGATGTCAGTGAGAACATCTGCTAGCTGGTCTGCACATCCTCTGAGCACTCTACCAGGGATGTTGTCTGGTCCAGCAGCCTTTCGTGGGTTGACCCTGCACAGGGTTCTTCTCATGTCGGCTACAGAGAGACACAGCACCTGGTCATTTGTAGGAGGGGTGGACTTCCTCGCCGCCACGTCATTTTCCGCCTCAAACTGGGCGTAGAAGTTATTCAGCGCATTTGGGAGGGAGGCATCATCTGCACAGTCAGGTGATGTTGTCTTGTAATTAGTGATGTCCTGGATGCCCTTCCACATGCGCCGCATGTCACCGCTGTCCTGGAAGTAACTGTGGATTAGCTGGGCATGTGCACGCTTTGCCCCTCTGATGACTCGGGACAGTTTAGCTCTTGCTGTTGTTAGAGCTGCCTTTTCGCCTGTTGGTACAGTGCATAGTAAAAATGAGACAACGTTTTTCAGGACCATGGTGTTACATGACACAGTACAAAAAACTAGACTGAACTACGTAATAAAATCAAACAACACAGTGAGAGCTACACTAGACTACAGACCTACCCAGGACTACATAAAGTGCACAAAAACAGTGCAGGCATTACAATAAATAATAAACAGGACAGTAGGGCAAGGTGTCAGTCCAGGCTTTGGGTATTGAGGAGTCTGATAGCTTGGGGGAAGAAACTGTTACATAGTCTGGTCGTGAGAGCCCGAATGCTTCGGAGCCTTTTCCCAGATGGCAGGAGGGAGAAGAGATTGTATGAAGGGTGCATGGGGTCCTTCATAATGCTGTTTGCTTTGCAGATGCAGCGTGTAGTGTAAATATCTATGATGGCAGGAAGAGAAAGAGATAATGCACTGCAGCAACTTGAAATGACTTCTGTGACAGCAATATACAATGGAATTGTTTTCCTTTTTTTTGAAAATAGAATACATCATTTCTTTTCATATGATTATATTCTCGTCTTTTACATTGGTTGTGAACAGTACCACTTGCTTAATGTATAAATGTATCAATGACATGTGAATTGTCTTTGTTTGTAGACACTCTACACTGTACTAATTATAGGACCATAAGACCATAAGACATAGGAAAAGAATTAGGCCATTTGGCCCCTCGAGTCTGTTCTGCCATTCAATCATGACTGATCCCTTTTCTCCTCCTCAGACCCATTCCCTGGCCTTCTCCCCATAACCTTTGTTGCCATGTCCAATCGAGAACCAATCCAGCTCTGCCTCAATGAGCTGGCCTCCACAGCTGCCTGTAGTAATAAATGCCACAAATTCACCACCCTCTGGCTAAAGAAATTTCTCTGCATCTCTGTTTTAAATGGATGATCCTCTATTCTGAAGCTGTGTTCTCTTGTTCTAGGCTCCCCCACCATGGGAAACATCCTTTCCACATCTACTCTGTCTAGGCCTTTCAACGTTTGAAAGGTTTCAATGAGATTTCCCCCCCCCCCCCCCCCATCCTTCTAAATTCCAGTGAGTACAGACCAGAGCTATCAAATGTCCCTCATATGATAACCCTTTCATTCCCGGAATTATCTTTGTGAACTTCCTCTGAACTCTCTTCACTGCCAGCATATCTTTTCTAAGATGAGGAGCTCAACACTGTTCACAATACTCAAGGTGAGGCTTCACCAGTGCCATATAAAGCCTCAGCATCACATTCCTACTCTTATATTCTAGACCTCTTGATATAAATTCTAACATTGAATTTGCCTTCCTCACCACTAACTCAACCTGCAAGTTAACCTTTAGAGTATTCTGCACAAGGACTCCCAGGTCACTTTATACCTCAGATTTTTGGGTTTTCTCCCCATTTAGAAAATAGTCTGTACATTTATTTCTACTACCAAAGTGCATGACCATGCATTTTTCAACATTGCTTTCTTGCCCATTCTCCTAATCTGTCTAAGTCCTTCTGCATCCTACTTGTTTCCTCAAAACTGTATGCTCCTCTACCAATCTTCGTATCATCTGTCTGGTGAGCTACATATACCTGTCTGGACTGCTCCTGTGGCTCCTCCCACAGACCCCTGTCTGACTGCTCCTGTGGCTCCTCCCACAGACCCCTGTCTGACTGCTCCTGTGGCTCCTCCCACAGACCCCCGCTGACTGCTCCTGTGGCTCCTCCCACAGACCCCCTGCTGACTGCTCCTGTGGCTCCTCCCACAGACCCCTGTCTGACTGCTCCTGTGGCTCCTCCCACAGACCCCCGCTGACTGCTCCTGTGGCTCCTCCCACAGACCCCTGTCTGACTGCTCCTGTGGCTCCTCCCACAGACCCCCGCTGACTGCTCCTGTGGCTCCTCCCACAGACCCCTGTCTGACTGCTCCTGTGGCTCCTCCCACAGACCCCCGCTGACTGCTCCTGTGGCTCCTCCCACAGACCCCTGTCTGACTGCTCCTGTGGCTCCTCCCACAGACCCCCGCTGACTGCTCCTGTGGCTCCTCCCACAGACCCCCGCTGACTGCTCCTGTGGCTCCTCCCACAGACCCCCGCTGACTGCTCCTGTGGCTCCTCCCACAGACCCCTGTCTGACTGCTCCTGTGGCTCCTCCCACAGACCCCCGCTGACTGCTCCTGTGGCTCCTCCCACAGACCCCTGTCTGACTGCTCCTGTGGCTCCTCCCACAGACCCCCGCTGACTGCTCCTGTGGCTCCTCCCACAGACCCCTGTCTGACTGCTCCTGTGGCTCCTCCCACAGACCCCCTGCTGACTGCTCCTGTGGCTCCTCCCACAGACCCCTGCTGACTGCTCCTGTGGCTCCTCCCACAGACCCCTGCTGACTGCTCCTGTGGCTCCTCCCCCCCCGCTGTCTGCTCCTGTGGCTCCTCCCACAGACCCCCTGCTGACTGCTCCTGTGGCTCCTCCCACAGACCCCTGTCTGACTGCTCCTGTGGCTCCTCCCACAGACCCACTGCTCCTGTGGCTCCTCCCCCCCCGCTGACTGCTCCTGTGGCTCCTCCCACAGACCCCTGTCTGACTGCTCCTGTGGCTCCTCCCACAGACCCACTGCTCCTGTGGCTCCTCCCACTGACCCCCACTGACTGCTCCTGTGGCTCCTCCCACAGACCCCTGTATAAAGGCGATTGAGGCCTGATGCCCGGCCTCATTCTCCAGGATGTAGTGTTGTTCATTCTTCCAGTCAATAAAAGACGATACCTCGCTTCTTACGTCTCAGAGTGAGTTATTGATGGTGCATCAATCTGCAAACTTGGGAACAAAGCCATCTATTCTATCATATAAATCATTGATATACAACATAAAAAGAAGCAGTCCCAACACTGACCCATGCAGAACATCAAGAGACACTGGCAGCCAAACAGAAAAGGATCCTTTTATTCCCATTTGCTCCTTCTATCAATCAGCCAATGCTCTAACCATGCCAATAACTTTCCTACCAGGTTACATCTTAACTTGGTAAGCAGCCTCATGTGTAGCACCTTGTCAAAGGCCTTCTGAAAGTCCAAATATACAACATCCACTGCATTCCCTTTATCTATCCTACTTGTAATCTCCTCAAAGAATTTCAATAAGTTTGGCAGGCAAGATTTTCACTTAAGGAAACCATGCTGACTTTGTCCCATCTTGTCCTGTGTCACCAAGTACTCTATAACCTCATCCTTAACAATTGACTCCAACCTCTTCCCAACCACTGAGGCCACGATAACTGGTCTATAATTTCTTTTCTGTTGCCTTCCTCTTTCTTAAAGAATGGAGAGACATTTGCAATTTTCCAGTCCTCTGGGACCATGCCAGAGTCCAATAATTTTTGAAAGATCACTATTAATGCCTCCACAATCTCCACCTCTTTCAAAACCCTCGTGTGCAATTCATCTGACCCGGGTGACTTAGGTGTTTCAGCTTTTTGAGCAACTTCTCCCTTGTAATATTAATTGCATTCACTTCTCTTCCTTCATACCCTTCAACATCTAGCACACTGCTAATGTCTTCCACAGCGAAGACTGATATAAAATACTCATTTACTTTGTATTAATTGTCTGAAGGAAATTTGGAAATGAAGTGAAAGTGCTTGCTACTCCACTGCAGTGATTTTTGCTACTATATTTTTGCTACATTATTTGCAATTATATTGCAGACAAAATTGGAAAGAAGGATGGTCATTACAGGACTGAAGGTGTTATATCTGAATGCACAGAACTTACAAAATAAGATAGATAACCTTGTAGCGCAATTAGAAAATGGTAGGTATGACATTGTGAGTCATAGTTGAAAGATGATCACAGCTGGAGGCTTAGCATTTAGAGGTACACATTGTATTGAAAGGACTGGCATGTGGGCAGAAGGGTGGCTTTGCTGGTAAAAATGAAATGAAATCGAACAAACTCTTCTCTATATAAGCTGGGAGTTTATTTGTCATATATGTTGAGATAGCACTAGATCTTTTTCATGAAATCAAATTCTTTGAAGAAGTGACATAAGATCAGAGATGTAGAATACTTGAGGGTAGAATTAAGAAAGTGCAAGGGCAGAAGACCCTGATGGGAGTTATATACAGGTCTCTGAAAAGCAGCCATGATGTATTGAAAGGAGGATTTCAATATGCAGGTAGAGTGGGAAAACTGGGTTGAGGCTAGATCCCAAGAGAAGAAATTTGTAGAACGCCTACGAGATGGCGTTTTAGATTGTGTCCTCTAGGGAAAAGACAATTCTGGACTGGATGAACCAGATTTAATTATTGAACTTAAGGTAAAGGAACCCTTGGGAGGCAGTGATCATAATATGATAGAATTCACCCTGTAGTTTGAGAGGGAGACGGTAAAGTCACATGTATCACTATTAGAGTAGAGTAAAGGGAATTACAGAGGCATGAGAGAGGATCTGGCCAGTTGATTGGAATGGAAGACTAGCAGGGGCGACAGCAGAACAGTAATGGCTAGAGTTTCTGGGAGTAGTTCAGAAAATGGAGGATTGGTTCATGTCAGACGAGATGAAGAATTCTAAAGAAAGGATGAGGCAACCGTGGCTGTCAAAGGAAAGGAAAAGAGAGGACATGCAATATAGCAAAAAAAAGTGGGAAACTAGAGGAGTGGGAAGCTTTAAAAAACCAACAGAAAGCAACTGAAAAGGCAATGAGAGAAAAGATTAAATATGAAAGTAAATGGGGTCAATAAAATGAAAAAGGATACTGGAAGTTTCCTTTTAAGAGTAAAAGAGAGTAAGAGTGGATATTGGACCTCTGGAAAACGATGCTGGGGAGGTAGTAATGGAGGGAAAACTGAACATATATTTTGCATCTGTGTTCACCTTGGAAGACACCAACAGCACGCCAGAAATTCAATAGTATCAAGGGGTAGAAGTGAGTCTCATCGCTATTACGAAGGAGAAGGTGCTTGGGAAACTGAAAGGTAGATAAGTCACCTTGACCAGACAGACTACACCTCAGAGTTCTAACAAAGGTAGCTGAAGAGATTTTGGAGGGTTAGCAGTGATTTTTCCAAGAATCACTAGATTCTGGAATGATTCCAGAAAACTAGAAAATCCACTCTCTAAGAAGGGAGGAAGGCAAAGGACAGGAAATTATAAGCTTGTTATTCTGATTTCAGTGGTTGAATTTTCAGAAGACCTTTGACAAGGTGCCAAATTTGAGGCTGCTAAACAATGTAAGAGTCCATGATGTTACAGAAAAGACACTAGCATGGGCAGAGGATTTGCTGACTGCCAGAACGCAAGGAGTGGGAATAAAGGTTTTTTTCTGATTAGCTTCCAAAGACTAGTAGCATTCTACAGGGGCCTGTGTTGGATCCACTCAGTTTAATAGTATATATATTAATTTTCTGGATGATGGAATTGATGGCTTTGTGGCCAGGCTTGCAGATGATATAAAGGTAGGTGGAGGGGCAGGTAATTTTGGGGCAGCAAGGAGTCTGATAGTGTCAGGGTCCGGTCCGGTCCGGAATCCGCGATCCGGGTCTCGATCCGGTCCGAGTGCTCCGGACTCCAGGTCTTACAGCTGTCCCTCCCAGCCCCGTTGAGCCTGTTACGATCATCCTGGATCAAGGAGGCACACCTGTGGCCAATTCGGATGCAGGTGTTTATAAGGGGCCTTGGGACAGAGACCATGTGGGTGGTCATTTTGTTCTGTATCCTGCCCTACCCTGGTTGCTGGACTGTTCTGTATATGCTCTATCTGGTTGGTCTTGTTCCCCTGCTTCTCTCCTGTGTGCTGGTCCCGCTGTTCTGCCTTATTCTCTTTGCTTGTGCTGCCATGCTGTCGGTTGCCTTTCTTAATTTACCAATGTACCCAGTGGATCACTGTAGTTTTGCTGCTTACCCTGGACCCAGCTTCCTACCCGTTGCCTCCGTCAGGTGGATCTGGCTGGACTGCTGCTGCCTGGTGGGGGTTCTGCCCCTTCTTACCCGTTGCCTCTGTTGGGTGGATCTGGCTGGACTGCTGCTGCCCGGTGGGGGTTCTGCCCCTTCCACCTATTGCTCCCTAAGGGTTGTGCCCTGCACCTTCCCAGGTGTCTGCGACTGGCCCAGGCTTCTGTGTTCCCGCCTAGGAGGTGGCCCTGCCCGGGATTCCTGCGGCCCACCATAAGGAATCTGCCTGCCCGCCTGCCCCGTCTGAACTCTGGGACCCTCCCGCCCGCCTGCCCCGTCTGAACTCTGGGACCCAGCCCCACCTGCATTAACCCTTAAATGCCATGGCATCCCCATCCTGTCCTCCCTCTGGTACTTCTGCGTCCTGCATTTGGGTCCATCCGGCTGCGTTCCTGACAGGTAGATCAGGAGAATGGACAAAGAAGTGACAGATGGAATATAGTGTAAGGAATTATATTGGCATACACTTTGGTACAAGGAATAAAGATGTAGACTATTTTTACATGAGCAAATTCAGAAATTGAGGTGCAAAGGGGCTTGGGAGTCCTTGTGTAGGATTCCCTGAAGGTTAACTTGCAGATTGAGTCAGCAGTAAAGAAAGCAAATGCAATGTTAGATTTCATTTAGGGAGGACTAGAATATAAAGCAAAGATATACAGCTGAGGCTTTATAAAGCACTGGTCAGACCTCTTTTGGAGTCCTGTGAGCAGTTTTGAGCCCCAGATTTAAGAAAGGATATGCTGCTTCTGGAGAGAGTTAGAGGAGGTTTACAAGATTGATCACAGGAGCAAAAGGGTTCATGTATGAAGAGCATTTTATGGCTCTGGGTCTGTACTCACCAGAGTTTAGAACAATAAGGGGATTGTATTGAAACATTCAACATTGAAAGGTTAAGATAGTGTGGATATTGAGAGTATGCTTCAAACAGTGGGATAGTCTTGAACTAGAGGGCACAGTCCCAGTATAGAAAGATACTCGTTACCACCAACTCAACCTGCAACCTAATGGATGTCCTTTTAGAACATGAGAATTTCTTTAGCCAGGGGGTGGTAGATCTACGGAATTCATTGCCACAGACAGCTGTGGAGACCAAGTCATTTGGAATATTTAAAGGTGAGGTTCTTGTTTAGTAAGGGTGGTCAAAAGTTCCATGTAGAAGGCAGGAGAATGGGGGTGGGAGGGAAAAGAAATGAGCCTTGATAGAATGGTGCAGCAGACTTAATTTGCTGAATAGCCTAATTCTGCTTCTCTTTCTTGTGGCTAATCCAGGCAACAGGAAGTTCAATTTCACCCCACAACATTTATTCTACCAGTGACCATTTTAATTTCCTTCACTGATGGTATGCCTGAGATTAGTTTTTTTTGCTTTTTTGGGATATCAGCAAAATATAGGAATGTATTAAGGAAATACAGTGAACAAAAGCTTCTGAATGTAGACTAAAGCTATGTAGTTGATGTGATGAAATTAGAGACACACTGTGAATTCTTAATCTTCACATGAATGTTTCAGGAAGGAAATGGTTGAGGGAAAGGTATGCTAACTTTGATCAAAAGGGCTATCCAGTGACTCAGCACTTGTGACAAAGTTTGAATGACTGTCAGCATTTAGGTGTACAGTTTGCAGGATAGTATAATTTCAACTGAAATAAAATAGCCTATTCAAATCTGACTAGACCACAGCCCAATGAATCATTTTTTTATATACTTCCTTCCAAATGTCTTTAATATTTGAATGATGAAAATTTCCACTTAGTGGAGGTTTGCACATTCAGTCTGCTATCACTGAGGCAAAACTGGGATAGATTTATTGAATCACTATTTATTGAATAGTAGTTTGATCGATCATGCAGTTTGGTTAGTAAGACAAGAACTTTTAATCAACACAAAGTTTATCATGTCTGTTTTATTAACCATTTGCTAAACTGCTGCAGGCTCCACTTAGCTGCTTTCATGTGCTGGCTGCTTTATGATTCATTTTGTCTTGTCTACTCACACATTTCTCGGAGTATTGACTAACAAACATCTTCAAATATTAATCTTTTCTGCTTTGCCAACTGGCCTCATTCTCCACCAGGATTCCACTCACCCATACCATAGAACATTACAGTACAGAAACGGGCCTTTTGTCCCTTCTTGGCTGTGCCGAACCATTTTTCTGCCTAGTCCCACTGACCTGCACCTGGCCCATATCCCTCCATACCCCTCTCATTCATATACCTGTCCAAGTTGTTCTTAAATGTTAAAAGTGAGCCTGCATTTACCACTTCATCTAGCAGCTCATGCCACACTCCCACCACTCTCTGTGTGAAGAAGCCCCCCCTAATGTTCCATTTAAACTTTTCCCCCTTCACCCTTAACCCATGTCCTCTGGTTTTATTCTTCCCTAACCCATCGTCCTTTTAGTTCTGAATCTCTAATAGCACCCTAGACCATCAACATCAGAAATTAAAAAAAATGCTTAAATCCCTACAGCCTTGTCTCGCATCCTCCACTATCACTTTTCGGTCTATAGCTTCTCTGGCTCCAATTGCCAGGCCTACTCCCACAGACACCTCCCAATTTGTACATCAGGCATCTCCTAGTCTTGACACAGCCAATAGGATTCACCTGATGCTCATTCTGGACTCATCACCTGCAGTCTGTTTGACCCTAATACTCATCAACAGTCTTGTTTATGCAGCTGGGCTCAACCAATTACCATCAGCTTTCACTCTCCCTGCCTAAAATTTACCTTGTTGCCTTTTGTGTTTAGTTGCTGTTCTCTCTTGTCTTGAAGCCCATCATGGCTTGCTATTTTGCAGTCTATTAATAAAGTTTTCATTCACCACTGAATCATCTCCGTTGCACTGCTTTTGGGCCAAGTCTCCTCTACATTTCCTGACAGGATGGGTGAACCAGTGATTGACCCAGCAGAGTATGCTCACTTAAAGGAAGTCATTGGCCAACATGAGCACACGATCCAGAAGCAGCAGGAAATCACTGACCATCTGCTCACCACTCTTTTTCAACTCTCCGTCTTGGTGCAGCAACTCTGTGCCAGTCTGCCTTCTCTCTCTGAGCCCTGGATACCCATGAACAAAGACTTTGATGGATTGCCAATCTGATTCTCCAACTTCCTGTTCCAGTGTGTCTCACACTTCGAGCTCCAGCCATCTGTATTCTACAGACTGGGCTGTGAGCACCTTCCTTATCTCTCTTTTGACTGGTTGAGCTATGATCTAGGCCACTGGGACAATAAAACCCCTATCTGCAACAAATATGAAGATATCACCATCGAGTTGTGCTGGGATTTCGACCATTGGGAAGTGGAAGTGAGGCAGTGGATCTTGGGTCATGCTCTGAGCTGGATCACACTGTGGAATTCAGGACCCTGATGGCAAAGTTCATCGAGAATGTGGAAGCACTTCTGGCATTAGTATCACGGTCTCTCGGAGTGCTTAAAAGATGAGTTGTTTACCTAGGAGATGCCCTTTAACCTTGACAGTCTCATCAGACTGGCTCTCCAGATCATCACTCAGACCCCCCAGTTCTGTACTCAGGACAATTTTAGGCTGCAGAACCCCATTACCATTGCAACCAGAACACAAACAGTTAGGGACAGCTCCCTCAAACCCCCCCCCCCCACCCCAAAGAGCATGAATGTCAGTTGAGAAAAACAATTTCTGCACCTCACCTACTGTGAAGCAGCCGACCACCAATGCTTCAAATGACCATGGTATCCAGGAAAACCACATCTCCAGGTAGAGACTTGGGAATTTCTACCAGGCAACCTGTCCCTGGCTCTCTGTTCCAGCACCATAGGCCATCTCACTCTATCTCTCTGTCCTCCTCCACATCAGCTGGCTCTACACAGCGGCTCTGGTGGACTCTGGCTCAGCAGGTAACTTTCTGCATTGGACTCTGCATGTGCAGCTTGAACTGCCTTCCAAGTCTATCTCTCACCCCTTTAACAACATGACCATGGATGGATCTCCTTTGGGGTCGGGGCTAGTCTGAGCTTTCACACGACCTGTGCACAGGAGCAGCAGAGAGCACTGCAAATCCATCCACTTCCTCATAACCAACTTGCCCAACAACCTTCGCTTCACCTGATCATCCACTGCAGTGCCGAGTCGGGGACGCATCTGCCGGACCACCTGCCTGCAACCTCAGTTGACTTCACCCTGTAAATCTGTGGGGACGGAGGAAGCCCTCAGTCTCACCAAGCTCCCAAAAGAATTTCGTGAATTAGTCATTGCCTTCAGTAAAAGAGAAGCCAGCGCCTTGCTGCCTCACAGACGACCTGACTGCGTGATTGACATTCTCCCGGGCACCACCCGTTCCCCGAGGCCACCTGTTCTCCCTCTCTACTCCTGAGACCCAAGCCATGGATGACTATATTTCAGAAGTGCTACAACATGGCTTCATTCACGTACCCCAGTCCCCAGCCAGTGCACGATGCCTGCCAGAATCATCTTGGACCTTGAAAACCAACAGAAAATGTACAGGACGAGCCTGCTCTGACAACACACCAGCAGCCGTGTGCTCTGATGCCCTGCAGTGCCCACTCCTCACCCCCTCTGGTCATCCAGGTGCACGATGAACTCTGGATTTTCTCTGATTCCCGTTCTGGTGGGCCACCATGACTGCAAATGTACATCAGGTTGTCTCTGGCTGTCCTCAGTGCATCCAGTCAAAATCCTCCAACCAGCAGGCCACTAGGCTTCTACAGTCTCCACTGGTCCCTCAACGCCCATTGTCCCACATCGCAATGGATTCCTTTGCTGGTTTGCCACCTTCTGATAGAGCCATGGCGATCATAGCAGTAGATAGATAGATAGATAGATAGATACTTTATTCATCCCCATGGGGAAATTCAACTTTTTTTCCAATGTCCCATACACTTGTTGTAGCAAAACTAATTACATACAATACTTAACTCAGTAAAAAATATGATATGCATCTAAATCACTATTTCAAAAAGCATTAAAGCATTTTAAAAAGCTTTTAAAAAGTTCTTAAGTCCTGGCGGTAGAATTGTAAAGCCTAATGGCATTGGGGAGTATTGACCTCTTCATCCTGTCTGAGGAGCATTGCATCGATAGTAACCTGTCGCTGAAACTGCTTCTCTGTCTCTGGATGGTGCTATGTAGAGGATGTTCAGAGTTATCTGTAATTGACCATAGCCTACTCAGCGCCCTTCGCTCAGCTACCGATGTTAAACTCTCGAGTACTTTGCTCATGACAGAGCCCGCCTTCCTTACCAGCTTATTAAGACGTGAGGCGTCCCTCTTCTTAATGCTTCCTCCCCAACACGCCACCACAAAGAAGAGGGCGCTCTCCACAACTGACCTATAGAACATCTTCAGCATCTCACTACAGACATTGAATGACGCCAACCTTCTTAGGAAGTACAGTCGACTCTGTGCCTTCCTGCACAAGGCATCTGTGTTGGCAGTCCAGTCTAGCTTCTCGTCTAACTGTACTCCCAGATACTTGTAGGTCTTAACCTGCTCCACACATTCTCCATTAATGATCACTGGCTCTATATGAGGCCTAGATCTCCTAAAGTCCACCACCATCTCCTTGGTCTTGGTGATATTGAGACGCAGGTAGTTTGAGTTGCACCATATCACAAAGTCCTGTATCAGTTTCCTATACTCCTCCTCCTGTCCATTCCTGACACATCCCACTATGGCCGTGTCATCAGCGAACTTCTGCACATGGCAGGACTCCGAGTTATATTGGAAGTCTGATGTGTACAGGGTGAACAGGACCGGAGAGAGTAGTGGACTGGTTCTCCAAAGGGGGCTACTTCATTGCCCTCCCAAGCTTCTCTCAGTTGCTGAGACAGTGGATCTGGTTCTCCAACATGTAATTTGCCTCCATGGCTTCCCTCAGGACATTGTGTCGATCTGGGGCTATAATTCGTCTCCAGCTTCAGGCAAACCTTCTACTCTGTGAGTTTTCCATCTGACTATCATCCTCAGACCAGAGGTCAGTCAGAAAGAGCCAATCAACAGGTGGAGAGGTTTCTGCAATGCTTTGCTGACCCCACCTCTTTCACATGGAAGAAATATTTTTGTCTGGGCCAAGCTGTCCCACATCCTATGTCACCCTTTGACATGCTTCATGGCTACCAACACTATTGTTCCCCATGAAGGAGCCCACAATAGGGGTCCTATCCACCAGGACCCTGGTTTACTGCTGCTGAAATGTTTGGAGGGGTACACAGAGGGCAATCATAGCTGCCAACTGTGCCTACTGCTGCCAGGCCAATCATTGTCGGTGCCCAGCCAGACTGCTCCAGCCTGGGGACCCTGTCTGGGTGTTCACCCGAGATCTGTTCCTGCGCACCGAATCCCATAGCTCTCGCCCTGGATCGTAGCTCCCCTCAAGATCACCTGTTACATCAATCTGGTCCTTTACCATCTCCAGCTAACGATGTCTCTCAGGATCACACTGACCTTCCACATGTCCTGCCTCAAACCCATTGTCTTTGGACTAGTCAACCTACTTGAACCAGGATCTCTGGAACAAGTATGGTGGAAAGTGGTCTAGGGTACATGGTTGCTCCTAATGGGGTGTGCAGTGCATGATTGACTGGGAAGGGTATGTACAGCTCAGACAGGAGGTCTTGGGTGCTGTCCAGTTACATCTTGGATCATCAATGAGTTCCAGTGTAACCATCCGGATCATCCTATTAAACTAATTTGGCAGGGGAATGGGAACTGGAGTGATAGGGCTGAGGAAGGGGAAAATAGAAATAAATCAAAGATAGCATGCAACAGAGATGATAGCAAGGACAGGCAGGAGATGAGGCATAATCACAGCCAGTGGGATGAGTAACAGGGCAATAGAGGTGTGGTGCAGTAAAACAGAAAGCAACAAATACTGGACTGAAAGTGCTATATTTGAATGCACGCAGCACAAGGAATAAAATGGACGATCTTGAAATTCAGCTACAGATTGGCAAGTATGGCGTTGTGGGCATCTCTGAAGCTTGGCTAAAGGATGGCTGCCATTGGGAGCTGAACGTCCAAGGATATACGGTGTATTGGAAAGATAGGTTAGTATGCAGAGGGGGTGATATGTCTGATTTCTATAAGACATAATATTAAATCATTAGAAAGGGATGACATAGGATAGGAAGGTGTAAAATCTCTATGGATTGCATTTAAAAATAGGCAAGGGTAAAAGGACCCTAATGGCAGTTGTATACAGGCCTCCAAACAGCAGCTGGGACGTGGATTCCAAATTAAAGCAGGAGATAGACAAGGCGTGTCAGAAGGGCAATGTCATGATAATCGTTGGGGATTTTAACATGGAAGTATATTGGGAAAACCAGACCAGTACTGGACCTCAAGAGAGAGAATTTGTAGAATGTCTAAGGGATGGCTTTTTAGAACAGCTTGTTGTTGAGCCCACTAGGGGATCAGCTGTGCGGGATTGGGTGTTTTGCAAAGATCCGGAGGTGATAAGACAGCTTAACATTAAGGAACCCTTAGGGAACAGTGATCACAATATGATCAAGTTCACTTTGAAATTTGAGAAGGGGAAACTAAATTCCAATGTATCGGTATTTCAGTGGAATAAAGGAAATTTCAATGGCATGAGGGGGAACTGCCCAAGGTTGATAGGAAAGAGACACCAGCAGGAAGGACAGCAGAATGGCAACGGCTGGAGTTTCTGCAAAAAATGAGGGAAGTGCAAGACAGATATATTCCAAATAAGAAATTTTCAAATGGAAGAAGGACACTATGGTGGCTCACAAGTGAAGTCAGAGCCAAAGTAAAAGCAAAAGAGAGGACATTACAAGGAACCAAAGTCAGTGAGAAGATAGAGGATTGAGAAGCTTATAAAAACTTGCAGAAGGAAGCTAAGAAGGTCATTAGGAAGGAAAAGATGAATTATGAAAGGAAGCTGGTGACTAATATCAAAGAAGATGCTAACAGCTTTTTTAGGTATATAAAGGGTAAAAGAGAGTTGAGGCTAGACATAGGACCAATAGAAAATGACGCTGGAGATATTGTAATGAGAGATGCAAAGATGGCAGAGGAATTGAATGTATATTTTAGATAGATAGATAGATAGATAGATAGATAGATAGATACTTTATTCATCCCCATGGGGAAATTCAACATTTTTTCCAATGTCCCAAACACTTGTTGTAGCAAAAACTCATTACATACAATACTTAACTCAGTAATAATATGATATGCATCTAAATCACTAACTCAAAAAGCATTAATAATAGCTTTAAAAAAAGTTCTTAAGTCCTGGCAGTTGAATTGTAAAGCCTAATGGCATTGGGGAGTATTGACCTCTTCATCCTGTCTGAGGAGCATTGCAGCGACAGTAACCTGTCGCTGAAACTGCTTCTCTGTCTCTGGATGCATTAGTCTTCACAGTGGAAGACATCTGCAGTATACCGGACGTTCAAGAGTGTCAGGGAAGTGAAGTTTGTGCAGTGAAAATTACAACTGAGAAGGTGCTCAGGAAGCTTAATGGTCTGAGGGTGGATAATCTCCTGGACCTGATGGAATGCACCCTTGGATTCTGAAGAAAGTGGCTGGAGAGATTGCGGAGGAATTAACAATGATCTTTCAAGAATTGATAGATTCTGGCATTGTACCAGATGATTGGAAAATTGCAAAAATTACTCTGCTATTTAAGAAGGGTGGGAGGCAGCAGAAAGGAAACTATAGACCTGTTAGCCTGAAATCGGTGGCTGGGAAGTTGTTGGAATCTATTGTTAGGGATGAGATTATGGGTACCTGGAGGCACATGACAAGATAGGCTAAAGCCAGCATAGTTTCCTGAAAGGAAAATCCTGCCTGACTAACCTACTGTAATTGTTTGAGCAAATTACAAGCAGGGTAGATGAAGGAGATGCAATAGATATGGTGTACTTGGATTTTCAGAAGGCCTTTGACAAGGTGCTGCACAGGAGGCTGCTTAGCAAGATAAGGTCCCATGGAATTACAGGGGAGTTCCTAGCATGGGTGGAGAATTGGCTGATTGGCAGAAAACAGAGAGTGGGAATAAAAGGATCCTATTCTGGCTGGCTGCCGGTTACCAGTGGAGTTCCAAAGGGGTCAGTGTAGGGACCGCTGCTTTTTACGATGTATGCCAATGATTTGGACTATGGGATTAATGGATTTGTGGCTAAATTTGGCAATGATACAAAGATAAGTGGAGGAGCGGGTAGTGTTGAGGAAACAGAGAGCCCGTAGAGAGACTTAGATAGTTTAGGGGAATGGGCATAGAAGTGGAAAATGAAATACAATGTTGGAAAGCGTATGGTCATGCACTTTGGTGGAAGAAATAAAAGGGCAGACTATTATTTAGTTGTAGAGAGAATTCAAAATGCAGAGATGCAAAGGGACTTGGGAGTCCTTGTGCAGGATACCCTCCTGCAGATTAACCTCCAGGTTGAGTCGGTGGTGAAGAAGGCAAATGCAATGTTGGCATTCATTTCTAGAGGTATAGAATATAAGAGCAGGGATGTGATGTTGAGGCTTTGTAAGGCACTCATGATTTTAGAAATGATATACTGACATTGGAGAGAGTTCAGAGTAGATTCATGAGAATGATTCCAAGGATGAAAGTCCGGAGGTACACCGAAAAGTCAGGGGGTAGGCAAATGGGTAACAGTCAGGAGAGGTGGGGGGGGGGGGGCAGGCAGAGAGAGCAGAGCACCCCTGTGGCCGTTCCCACCAACAATAAGTATACCATTTTGGCTGCTGTTGGTGCGGATGATCTACTGGGAACAAATTGCAGTGGTCCTGTCTCTGGCACTGAGGTTGGACCCTCGACTAGGAAGGGGAGGAGGGAAGAGAAGAGAGCGGTAGTGATAGGGGATTCTATAGTCAGGGGGGCGGATAGGAGATTTTGTGGGGAAGATCGGGAGTCTTGGATGGTATGTTGCTTCCCTGGTGCCGGGGTCTGAGACATCTCGGATCGGGTGCAGGTTATTCTCGAGAGGGAGGGCAAGAATTCAGATGTTGTGGTCCACGTAGGGACCAACGACGTGGGTAGGATGAGTGAGGGGGTCCTGCGTAGGGAGTTCAGGGAGTTAGGTGTGAAGCTGAAGAGCAGGACCTCGAGGGTAACAATCTCAGGATTGCTACCTGTGCCACGTGCGAGTGAGGCAAGGAACAGAAAGATTATACAGATTAATACGTGGCTGAGAGGATGGTGCAAGAGGGAGGGCTTCAGGTTTTTAGATAATTGGGCTTTGTTCCAGGGAAGGTGGGATCTGTTCCGAAGGGACGGTTTACACCTGAACTGGAGTGGTACTAACATTCTTGCAGGGATGTTTGCTAGTGCTTCTTGGGGGGGGGGGGGGGTTTAAACTAAATTTGCAGGGGGCGGGGATCCAGAATGCGAGAGAGGATAGCGAGATGAAGAATAAAGGACAGGTGGGGACTACACGGTTCTGGAATATTAAGTGTGTAGTAGAGAAAGGTGAGGCGGAACAAGTGATAAGGAGGACACATGTACAGAGGGATGGTCTGACGGAACATGGAGTTAAATGTGTTGAAAGAATAAGTAAATTTAGGAAGGACAACAAAATTCTAGGGGCGTATAGCCTGATGGGAATTCGGGGAGCTGGGTTAAGCACAACAGGCAGAGATTCAAACAGAGAGAGCGGAGAAGTGGGCTAAAAATTCTATATCTGAATGCACGAAGTGTCAGAAATAAGGCAGATAAGTTTGAAGCCCAGGTGCGAATGGGTAACTATGATGTTGTTGGGGTAACGGAGACATGGCTGCAGGGAGATCAGACCTGGGAAATGAATGTACAAGGGTATACGTGCTATCGTAGGGACAGAAATGTGGGCAGAGGGGGTGGGGTGGCCCTGTTGGTGAGGAATGAGATTCAGTCCTTTGCAAGGGGGGACATAGGATCAGGAGAAGTGAAGTCTGTGCAGATAGAATTGAGGAACAGTAAGGGTAAAAGGACCCTAATGGGTGTTGTCCATAGGTCACCAAACAGTAGCATGGATATTGGGTGCAAGTTGAATAGGGAGTTAACATTGGCATGTGGCAAAGGTAATGTCGCAGTAGTTATGGGGGATTTCAACATGCAGGTGAACTGGGAGAATCAGGTTGGTGCTGGACCCCAGGATAGGGAGTTTGTAGAGTGCCTACGGGATGCATTCTTGGAACAGCTTGTACGAGAGCCAACCAGGGACAAGGCTATTCTGGATTTAGTGTTATGTAATGAAAAGGATTTGATAAGTGATCTTGAAGTAAAGGAGCCATTAGGAGGTAGTGATCATAATATGATAAGTTTTTATCTGCAATTTGAGAAGGATAAGGGCAGCTTGGAGATGTCAGTGTTACAGTTGAACAAAGGAGACTATGGAGCCATGAGGGAGGAGCTGGCCAAAGTAAACTGGATGGATATCCTAGCAGAAAAGACAGTGGAACAGCAATGGCAGGTATTCTTGGGAATAATGCACAAGGTGCAAAATCAGTTCATCCCCCGGAGAAGGAAGGATTCAAAGGGGGGGGGAAAGGGGCCACAGTGGTTGACAAAGGAAGTCAGAGATTGCATAGCATTAAAAAAAACAGGAAGTATGACAGAGCTAAGGTGAGTGGGAGGACAGATGATTGGGAAATTTTTAAGGAACAACAGAACTTAACTAAAAAGGCAATACGGGGAGAAAAAATGAGGTACGAACGCAAGCTAGCCAGGAATATAAAGGAGGATAGCAAAAGCTTTTTTAGGTATGTGAAGAGAAAGAAGATAGTTAAGAACAATGTTGGGCCCTTGAAGAATGAATTGGGTGAAATTGTTATGGGAAACAGAGAAATGGCAGAAGAATTTAATAAGTACTTCAGATCTGTCTTCATTAAGGAAGACACAAGCAATCTCCCAGATGTATGGATGGGCCAAGGACATAGGGTAACAGAGGAAATGAAACAGATTGATATTAGGAAGGAAACGGTGATGAGTAGACTGATGGGACTGAAGGCTGACAAATCCCTAGGTCCAGATGGTCTGCATCCTAGGGTACTAAAGGAGGTGGCCCTGGAAATTGCGGATGCATTGGTAATCATTTTCCAATGTTCCTTAGATTCAGGATGAGTTCCTGAGGATTGGAGAATGGCTAATGTTATCCCACTTTTTAAGAAAGGAGGGAAGGAGAAAACAGAACTATTGACCTGTCAGCCTAACATCAGTAGTGGGGAAGATGCTAGAGTCCATTATTAAAGATGAAATAGTGGCATATCTTGATAGCAGTGATAGGATTGGGCCGAGCCAGCATGGATTTACCAAGGGTAAATCATGCTTGACTAATCTATTGGAGTTTTTCGAGGATGTAACCAGGAAGTTAGACAAGGGAGATCCAGTGGATGTAGTGTACCTCGATTTTCAGAAGGCATTTGATAAGGTCCCACATAGGAGATTGGTGGGTAAAATCAAAGCTCATGGCATTGGGGCCAAGACATTGACATGGATAGAAAACTGGTTGGCAGATAGAAAGCAAAGGGTAGCGGTGAATGGGTGTTTCTCGGAATGACAGGTGGTGACTAGTGGGGTGCCACAGGGCTCGGTATTGGGACCACAGCTGTTTACGATTTACATCAACGATTTAGATGAAGGCATTGAGAATAACATCAGCAAGTTTGCTGATGATACTAAGCTGGGTGGAAGTGTGACATGTGATGAGGATGTTAGGAGAATTCAGGGTGACTTGGATAGGCTGGGTGAGTGGGCAGATACTTGGCAGATAACGTTTAATGTGAATAAGTGTGAGGTTATCCACTTTGGGAGTAAGAAAAGGAAAGCAGATTATTATCTGAGTGGTGTAGAGTTAGGTAAGGGAGAAATACAAAGAGATCTAGGAGTCCTTGTTCATCAGTCACTAAAGGTGAATGAGCAAGTGCAGCAGGCAGTGAAGAAGGCTAATGGAATGTTAGCCATTATTACAAAGGGAATTGAGTACAAGAGCAAGGAAATCCTCTTGCATTTGTACAGGGCCCTGGTGAGACCATACCTGGAGTATTCTGTACAGTTTTGGTCTCCAGGGTTGAGGAAGGACATCCTGGCTGTAGAGGAAGTGCAGCGTAGATTCACAAGGTTAATTCCTGGGATGTCAGGACTGTCTTACGCAGAGAGGTTAGAGAGACTGGGCTTGTACACGCTGGAATTAAGGAGATTGAGAGGGGATCTGATTGCAACATATAAGATTATTAAAGGATTGGACAAGATAGAGGCAGGAAATATGTTCCAGATGCTGGGAGAGTCCAGTACCAGAGGGCATGGTTTGAGAATAAGGGGTAGGTCATTTAAGACAGAGTTAAGGAAAAACTTCTTCTCCCAGAGAGTTGTGGGGTCTGGAATGCACTGCCTCGGAAGGCAGTGGAGGCCAATTCTCTGGATGCTTTCAAGAAGGAGCTAGATAGGTATCTTATGGATAGGGGAATCAAGGGATATGGGGACAAGGCAGGAACCGGGTATTGATAGTAGATGATCAGCCATGATCTCAAAATGGCAGTGTAGGCTCGCAGGGCCGAATGGTCTACTTCTGCACCTATTGTCTATTGTCTATTGAAAGGGTTACCATTTGAGGAACGTCTGGTACTTATTGTGCTGTATTCCCTGGAGTTCAGGAGAATGAGGAGGGATCTCAGAGACATTCCGAATGTTAAGAGGCCTGAACAGATTAGTTATGGCAAAGTTATTTCCCATGGTAGAGGAGTCCAGGACAAGTGGGCATGACTTCAGGATTGAAAGACATCCATTTAGAACAGAGGTGTGGAGATGCAGAGAAATTACTTTAGTCAGAGGGTGGTAAATCTGTGGAATTTGTTGCCACGAGCAATAGTGGAGGCTGTCATTGGGTGTATTTAAGGTAGAGATAGATAGGTTCTTGATTAGCCAGGGCATCGAAGGGTATGGGGAGAAGGCAGGGGAGTGGGGATGACTGGAAGAATAGGATCAGCTCATGATTGAATGGCAGAGCAGACTCAATGGGCCAAGTGGCCTACTTCTGCTCCTATATCTTACGGTCTTATGTACGGTTTATCCTTGGCCATCAGGGCTGGCTATAGGGAAGGTATCCTTTCAGGCCTGCTTCCGTTGATACCTCTCAGTCTCAACAAGTAGACACCTCCCAGTCTCCACCCAGCCAGTAGAATTCACCTGCTGCTTGTTCCAGGCTCCTCACCTGCAGTCCATTTAACCCCATTTCTCATCCATGGTCCTTGTGCATGCCTCAAACAGTTGTTCCTAGCTTTTATTCTCTCTACCGAAAGTTTGCCTTGTCACCTCTTGTGTTTACTTCCTGTTCTCACTGGTTTCATGACCATTCATGGCTTGTTATTTTTGCGGTCTATTATTAAAGTTATCATTCACTGCTGAATTATCTCTGCTGCTCTGCAGTTGGGTCAACCCTCCTCTACATTTCTTGACACATATCGCCAACCAGTATCATCTGGGGTATATCTTGCCTCTCTTGACCCACCCGCATGACTCTGACTCCAACTATTTCATACTTCCTCCATAAACACTTCAAATTCTTCACGTCACTCTTTGAAGTTCATAACTGATCGTCACTTCTGGTATCTTCATTCTCCCAATGCCTAGAAAGTATTTGGAATTTATTATATTTCAAGTTGCTTACTCATCAAGACATAATTGCAACACAAACGATGTTTTCTGATGGGTACTGGAGTCACTGATGGGTTCCAGTATCAGGGGACCACTTTTCACTCTTGTCTATGAAATTGAAGTACACCCTCCTAAACCTATGGTATAGAAGTTATTTCTGGGTGCGGCATGAGGATATGCACTGAGCAAAGTCTGCTTTTACTGATGATGGCATAACAAAAGCCTGAACATATTATCTCAGAGGCGCACACTCATCATGGATCCAAAACTCTATTTACAAAGAGTGACTCTCTGAGCGTCAAATGTGCTGCAACCTTTGGAAACTGTGGCAAGAGCTCTTCAACAACTCACAAAGAGGACTTCAAATGTTTATTGTGTTGGTGTATGAATGAACAATAAAGTGGAAACTCCAGGGATGATGGCAGTTTACATGATTTCATGGCTTCCTGTATACCATGGGACCTTTCCTCGGGCATTTATGGATCAAATGGAGTAATATTGACAGAGGCTACACAACCTCATTGCTGCCTTTGGGAAACTGTATCAGCTGATCAGAGGGTGCGGTGAAACACTGTTCGACAGCAGTGCCATGCGTGAATGCTGTACTCTGGAAGGATAACAACATCTCAGTTATATTACACCACAACCATTTGGGCTAGACTGCTGCATAGCTTTAGAACTGTCTCAGTCTGAATCCTGAATGTTGCACCAGATATGCCTCTTTCAAAGACCTTCACAAATCATAGTGTCTTGTCCTTTGATTCCCTTGGCCTTGATGGAACTGATGGAAGAATGGTGCATTTAGTTTTTACAATACATTAGCCATGAACATTGTGGAGGCAATCATTAGTGAATCAGATGGCTCCCAAAAGGGTAATAAATGTATTTGCATTGAAAGTGTATTGTGTCTGAAGAATTATTATGTTGAATGAGGGATCTGCTAACAATAGAAGTAGTATCTGGCTATTCAATAGCAACTTTAGGTAATGCAGATAAAAGCATCTTGAGGCCATTTTGCATACTTAGGGACAACGATTAATGTGGAAGATTTAGAAAGGATTTAGCTGCTGAAGTTGTTCAAAGTTGCAGTTTTACCCTTCTCTTTTTGCTTTCCCTCAGTATATATATTGCTTCTCTTCAACAGGTGCATTCTGAAGATTCCTCAGTATATGTGTCGAATGCAGCTCACAATAACTAAATAGCCCTTGTGGTGGCCAGTGTTGAACTCCATAAATTGCATCCATATCAGTTTATATTGGTGTACAATATACTGTGTATGTCATCAAAATGGCTTCTTTGGTTTGCTAGAGTAGGAATGCTTTTATGTCTGATAAGTGTTTTCTCTCACAGTTGTTTAGCTTTGGACTTGCTGATATGGGGATTGTATTCATTTGTTAACCAATCGGGAATGTTATTTTGTCTTGTGAGGCTGGGAGCTTGGGGGTTTCATGGTCTTTTCAGGGGAGGTGGGAAGGAGACACCGAGGAAGGTGGACGTGCGCTGCACTGCTCGGTCGACCACCGGGGTGGTCCCGGGTGCGAGGACGTGGAGGTCGGAGGAAAGTTACGAGGGGTCGAATGGTTCGATGGTTGAGCTCCAATGATGTGCACTAAACTGACTGAACTTTGATAAGTTGTCGCCTTTTACTTTATTTTCTTTTCCTTCATATATACTGTATTGCATAGTACTCTTTTAGTTTTAGTAAAATCTTTAAAATGTATTCCATAACAGTATCTGGTGTGAGTTTGATATTGTGTGTGTACGCGCGGCATAAGCTTGATTCTCACAGCACCTGCATGTACGGGAGGTAGGGTAGTGAGTGGCTGGATCTCCTTTTCCCCTAGACATATACCAGCCTGTTGGGTAAGTGTTACATTTGTGGGGGCTCATCCGGGATATGAATCTGTTTGAAGTGCTGGTGTACCTGGACGATTTGATAGTGTTTGGATCGACTTTGGAGGAACATGAAGAGCGGCTGTTAAAGGTATTAAGCCGGCTTAAGGAGGAAGGGCTGAAGCTTTCCCTGGACAAATGCCAGTTCTACAAGTCGTCGGTCAGCTACGTTGGCCATATCATTTCGCTAGAGGGAGTGGCTACTGATCCAACCAAGATAGAGGCCATGACCACTTGGCTGAGACCACAGAAAGTGAGTGCTCTGCGCTCACTTTTGGGGTTCTGTGGGTATTACCGCCGATTTGTGAAAGGATGCGCCAGAATGTGTCACCCGTTGACTCAGCTGTTGTGTGGCTATCCCCCGGTGGGAAAGAAAAGTAAGGGGGACCGGAGGCAAGACGCTGGAGGATACTGGAACCCAGCGGAACCTTTTGGTTCGAGATGGGATGATCGATGTGAAGAAGCGTTCCAATCTTTGAAAAGGACACTGGCCCAGGCCCCGGTGTTGGCTTTTGCCAATCCCCAGAAGCCATATGTGCTGCACACGGATGCCAGCCGAGAGGGTCTAGGGGCTGTTCTGTACCAGGAGCATGGCAAAGCATTGAGGCCGGTAGCCTTTGTCAGCTGAAGCTTGTCGTCATCGGAGAGAAACTATCCCACTCACAAGTTGGAGTTCCTGGCGCTGAAGTGGGCGGTGGTGGACAAGCTGGGCGATTACCTGTACAGAGCCAAGTTTGAGGTGCGAACGGATAACAATCCTCTCACTTATATTTTGACTTCGGCGAAGTTGGATGCCACAGGACATCGGTGGCTGGCGGCCTTGTCGGTATATGATTTCAGCCTGAGGTACCGCCCCGGAAGCAAGAATGTCGATGCGGATGCTTTGTCTCGTCGGGAGCTGGGGGAACAGGAGAGGGACGAGGGGTGGGAGAGTGTCCCTGCCCCTGGAGTGAAGGCGATGTGTCAGTTTGCTATCACCGTGAAGGCCGAGGGAAGAGGAAGGCTGGAGTGAGCCGTGGACCATTTGGGGGTTTTTGATGACACCATACCCCTAGCTTACAGTGACCTGACCACACTGCGGACTAAACAGTTGCTGGAATTGAGTCCGGGGGAAGTGGCAGCTGCTCAGCAGAATGACCCGGGTCTTGGCACTGTGTGGAGAGCGGTAGAGAAGGGGGATGTGGCGTTGGCTGAGAAGGCGAAACACCCGTCCGTGCCTCTGTTATTGAAAGAGTGGCCTCGGTTAAAGTTAAAGAACCAAATCTTGTAACAGGTCACGGCACCTCAGGAGCAACCCCGCCGTTGGCAACTGGTCATGCTGGAGAAGTATCGGCAGACTGTACTCCAGGCCTTACATGATGATTCCGGACACTTGGGGGTGGAAAAGACCTATGGATTACTCAAAGACCGGTTCTACTGGCCCCGGATGAGGGGGGAAGTCGAAGAATACTGTAGGGGATGCAGTCGTTGCATCCGGAGGAAGACCCTGCCCGAGTTGGCGGCTCCACTGTCGCACTTGCAGAGTGCGGGACCTCTGGACCTGGTATGTATGGATTTTCTGTTGATTGAGCCTGACACCAGCAACACCGCGAATGTCTTAGTCATCACCGATCATTACAATCGCTATTCTCAGGCATTTCCCACTAAGGATCAGAAGGCGACGACAGTGGCGAAGGTGTTATGGGAGAAGTATTTTGTTCATTATGGCCTTCCCAGGTGAATCCATAGTGATCAGGGGCGGGACTTTGAGAGCCACCTTATCCATGAATTACTGACTATGCTTGGGGTTGAGAAATCCAGGACTACCCCTTATCACCCACAGGGAGATCCTCAGCCAGAGAGGTTCAACAGGACCCTGTTGGATATGCTCGGGATGCTGGAGATTGGGCAGAAAAATAAGTGGAGTTGTCATATTGGACAGTTGGTCCACTGTTACAATTGTACTCGCAATGATGCTACAGGGTACTCGCCTTTTTATCTGATGTTCGGGCGGGAAGCGAGGTTGCCCATTAACTTGTGTTTTGGGGCTGAAGTGGTGAATTACCCGGGAAACCCTATCTAAAGTATGTGTCCGATATGAAGAGGGAGTTACAGAGGGTGTACGAGTTGGCCGAGGCGGCGGCTACCAAACAAAATCAGAGGAATAAGATGAGATATGATCAAAAGGTGAAGTTTGACCAATTATTGCCGGGCGACCGGGTCCTTTTACGGAATTTGGGACTCCCCGGTAAGCACAAGTTGGCAGATCGATGGGCGGCCAGCCCCCATGTAATAGAGAGCCAGATGCCGAATCTACCAGTTTACCGGGTGAAACCTGAGGATGGGAATGGGCCTATCAAGGTACTCCATCGGAATCACCTGCTGCCCCTAGGTCAAGCAGTGCAGGTGGACAAGGAGCCAGAGTGGGAGGTTGCGCCTGGTACAAGGACTCTGCGAGGGCGCGGAGCGAGGGAAGAGGCCGCTGCTGAAGAGCCGGGATGGGTCTTTAACCCGGGAATGGATACCGATTCGGAAGATGACGACTCAGATGAGTGGCCCCTGCTCCCATTCGCTAGCGTTTCAGTACCAGAAGAGGAGGCTCCTGGCCCTTCTCCTACTGAGTTGGGTGAGAGGAGGGAAGGTGTTGAGGGTCAGATGGAGAGGCAGCCAGCGTTGGGGGGAGAGAGGGTGGAACCCGAACATGAGCCAGAGAGTTCTCAGGTGAGGGGGGAACCCCGTGAGGGAGGGGGTGAGGATCTGACAGGTAGACCTGGGGTGTCCGAGGCAGAGGGTTCGCAGGTGAGGAGGGAGCCCAGTGAGGCGGAAGGGTCAGCAGAAGGGGTATGGAGATCTCAGAGAAGTAGGCGGCCCCCGGAACGGTTGACGTATGTGGTGCCAGGAGAACCGAGTGTGATTTCTACTGCTCTGGGTAGTTATGTCGCTGCTTTCTGCACCTGGGTTGGGTTTTGTGTGTTGCAAGAAGCCTTGGGGAACTCTGGTAATGTCATGAGGGCATGACATTTGCTGGTGGGGGGGAAAATGTACAAAGTACTGTGTATGTCATCAAAATGGCTTCTTTGGTTTGCTAGAGTAGGAATGCTTTTATGTCTGATAAGTGTTTTCTCTCGCAGTTGTTTAGCTTTGGACTTGCTGATATGGAGATTGTATTCATTTGTTAACCAATGGGGAATGTTATTTTGTCTTGTGAGGCTGGGAGCTTGGGGGTTTTGTGGTCTTTTCAGGGGAGACGGGAAGGAGACACCGAGGAAGGTGGACGTGCGCTGCACTGCTCGGTCGACCATCGGGGTGGTCCCAGGTGCGAAGACGTGGAGGTCGGAGGAAAGTGACGAGGGGTCGAATGGTTCGATGGTTGAGCTCCAACGATGTGCACTAAACTGACTGAACTTTGATAAGTTAGCGCCTTTTACTTTATTTTCTTTTCCTTCATATATACTGTATTGCATAGTACTCTTTCAGTTTTAGTAAAATCTTTAAAGTGTATTCCATAACGGTATCTGGTGTGAGTTTGATATTGTGTGTGTACGCGCGGCATAAACTTGATTCTCACAACACCTGCGTGTATGGGAGGTGGAGTGGTGAGTGGCTGGATCTCCTTTTCCCCTAGACATATACCAGCCTGTTGGGTAAGTGTTACATTGGCAAATGGAAGCTCTCATTTATCCCGTCCCTCATTATATTTCAGCTAGGCAGCTGTTTAAGGGAGTAGCTGCTACTGAAGTTCCTGGAGAAAATTAATGCATGAGTCACAAGGTGAACAAATATGTGCACAATGGACTGATTGACATCTTCTATGGCAAAGGGGAATCTAATGATCAGCACTGAACTAACCTGGCTACCCTTGCAGATTAGTCGTGGACTTCCTTGAAGTACATTGTGCAGCCACAGACTCCTTGTCAATTTTAGATTACATATTAGACTTTAAGATTATAAGATATAGAAGCTGAATTAGGCCACTTGGCTCATCGAGTCTGCTCCACCATTTTCCCTCTCAGCCCCAATCTCCTGCATTCTCCCCATATCCCTTCATGCCCTGACTAATCAAGAATCTATCAACCTCCATCTTAAATATACCCAATGACTTGGCCTTCACAGCCACCTGTGGCAATGAATTCCACAGATTCACTGCTCTCTGATTCAAGAAATCCCTCCTCATCTCTGCTCTAAAAGGATGCCTCTCTAGTCTGAGGCTGTGTCCTCTGGGTCTTAAACTCCCCCACAATAGGATACATCCTGTAAAGCCTCAACATTACGTTCTTGCTTTTATATTCTAGTCCTCTCAAAATGAATGCTAACATTGCATTTGCCTTTCTCACCACAAATTCAACCTGCAAATTAAACTTAGAGAATCCTGCATGAGAACTCCCAAGCCCCTTTGCACCTTAGTTTTTTAAAATTTTCTCTTCATTTAGAAAACAGCCTTTTATTTCTTCTACTAAAATGTGTAACCATACACTTCCTGACACTGTGTTCCAAGTGCCAGTTCTTTGCTCATTCTCCTAATCTGTACAAGTCCTGCTGTAGTCTCTCTACCTATTCCTTCACCTACCTTCTTGTTGTCCACAAACTTGGCCTCAAAGCCATCAATTCCATCATCCAAGGCACTGACATATAACATAAGAAGAATCAGTCTCAACACAGACCCCTATGGAACACCTCTAGTTACCAGCAGCCAACTAGAAAAGGCTCTCTTTATTCCCACTCTTGGCTCCTGCCAATCAACCAATGCATTATCCATGCTAGTATCTTTCTTTTAATACCATGGACAATATTGTCTATCCTGCTTGTTATTTTTTACAAAGAATTCCAACAGATTTGTCAGACAAGATATTCCCTTCAGGAAACCATGCTGACTATGGCCTATTTTATTTCCTACCTCCGAGTATCCTGAAACCACATCCTTAACAATGGACTCCAATATCTTCCCAAACACTGAGGTCGGACTAGTAGGCCTATAATTTTCTTTTTTCTGCCTCTCTCCCTTCTTGAAGAGTGGAATGACATTTGCAATTTTCCATTTCTCCAGACCATGCTAGGGTCAATGATTCCTGAAAGATCATTACTAATGCCCCACAACCTCTTTAGCCACCTCTTTTTGAACACTGGGGTGTGCACAATCTGGTCCAGGTGACTTATCTATCCAGGTGATGTTTCCTGAAGCTCCTTCTCCCTAGTAATAGCAACTTCACACACCTCTGTTCACTGGCACTCTTGAACCTCCAACATAGTGCTAGTGTCTTCCAAAGTGAAGACTGATGCAAAATATTTATTCATTTCATGAGCTATTTCCTCGTCCCCCATCACTACCTCTCCAGTAGCAATTTCCAATGGCCCGATACTGACTCTCGCCTCTCTTTGTATCGTTGCTGAGGAAGTCAAGACAATTTTTTCTTTCAGTTAGAGTATAAATGGAAAACATGCTAGTTATCTACTCTGATATTACCTGACCTTTCTGGGTTCCTCTATAAGATGGTTATTTTCCTGATAAATAATAAAATATTAAAAATCTCAAAAAAATTACCTGTTAAAATATTTAAAAATATCAAAAAATCGGTATTACAAGTACTTTTCAGTTACATATGTGAGCCCAATGAATAGAAAAAAGTGAAAAATAGTTGAAAGCAAAAGCTGCAAATCTGACGTCACAGACAATATATTAGAATAATGATCCTCTGAGGCATAGGCTAAAAACTTAGAATCTCTTTCTGGCATCTATTCAATGATGTGTGGAATTTTATGGCAGGGACTTTCTAAATACTCCCAGCAACCACGCCAGTAGACTGGTACAGTGGCACAGCTAGTATGGCTGTGCCTCACACCCACAGTACACAGATTCAATTCTGATCACCAGTGTTGTCCATGGACATTTCTTCTGTGACTGCATTGACTTCCTCCAAGTGCTGGGGCTTCCTTTGCACGAATGAATCCAGGTTCTCAAATCAAAGGCATCCTCAAAAGCGCTGCACGGAAATGAGATGAGTCAAATCTGGCAGCTTGAAGATGGGCATTTATACCAAACTGTGGAGTGACAGGAGCAACAGAGGTGTACAACACATGTCCCTGTCTTTCTCTAGTAGGACATATACCCTGGTATAATGAGGACTATAGACAAGCATGCTAGGAGAAGCATCATAGGTATTTTAAAATGAAGTGCCAACCTGGAGAAATTGTGAAACAGATTACACGTATATCAGTGTAATAGATAGGGCTATATTACCCTACAACCAATCAATAAGATAATAGCTTTGTAGTACTGTCACACCTAATCATGAATGATGATGAGTAATTAAGCAGCTAGAGTGAGGAATGGATGCAGAACGTTCCCATTCTCAGGAATGGCAGGTTCTGGTGTTGGAGTTACAAAGACATGGTGAAGCTCTCAGATCTTTGTGCAACTGTAAGTCTTTACCTCAGAAAATGAAGCCCCATCACAAAATTCAATCCTCAGAAAAAAGAACTATAGGATAGGACAATATAATGAAGATTCATGCCCCAGGACAAGCTGCACCTTTACCCAATCCCAGCATATTCACAATGCTGAAATCTACCCAGCATTGTGAGAAATTGCTCCACTATGTCTTGTTTGCAAAGAGCACAACAAAATTCCAGCTGGCTAACTACCACCTAACAGTCTACTATTAATCATTGGTATAATATAGTCCAAAACAGTAGCTTAATAGCTAATTGAAACATTTAATCTGTGCTAAAGAATACTGATTCATTTATGTACTCTCTAAAATAAATGTCTCTGAATTGACACCGATTCTCCACGCTCAGGTATAAGGAACATCTCATGATGATTAAAATAATGAAAAATTCCTTATAGGCTCTGGTCAATATCACTCCCTCTATAACAGAGAGTCCTCTTCCCAATAAAGTAAAATCTAATCCCTGCAGCCTGGAACTGACAGTCACTGTGATATTTCATGGTTATTAAACTGATTGGCATCATTTAAAAAATATTTAGGAAAAAATGTACTGAAGATCTTAGATTCCTTAACATGGTAACTAGCTTGGTTTCCAGTTACATCAAAACAATTTAATATGGGAAGGCAGCCCTTCTTCAATATTGATAACATTCACAGGGAGGTGTTGGGAAATAGGTGCTGAGAGACACAGGCTGTACCACTCTGAATATTTAATCTCTAGTAGCTATGCCAAGTGCAGATGGGTGGGAATCTTAAATCTGTTTGAAATACTATGTGAAATATTCCTCATAGTACAATTTGAAAAAGTTTTTATTTTTCTTGTTTCTTCTTTGCCAAGTACAGTAAGTACCAAGAAGCACTCAACAATCCGGCTGAAGCTAATATTTTGTACGTTGAGAAGGGTCAACAGTAGAGGAAAGTCAGCCATTACAGTCAGGAGATGGACAGAATATTTAAACATTGCAGAAACAAATCAATGTAACATTATTGTACCCTAGTTTGCTTATTTTATTTTTCATTTCTGCTTCAGTTTGACAATGTCGCTATGAGGTTTTATTAATCTTCATTTTTCTTAGCTCCTGTACAGCTGTTGATAAAGTCAGTTGTACCTTTCTCCTTCAATGTTCCTGTTTTACATTTCAGCCAGTTGGTGGGGGGGGGGGGGGGGGGGAGGGGGAGCTCCCTTTCAGTTCCACTCTTCTCCATCTGACTGAAATTTCTTGAGGAACAATTTCTCTAGAAGAATCTATCTCTGACTATTTCTCGCTTTTCATCTTTACATTGCATCCTGATGATAACATGGTATGAATTTCTAATTTAAGTACCTGTTATCCTGGGCACTACTGTCAGAGTGTTGACTTTACATACAGACCTTGGTTAGTTATGATTTAAATAGAAAAGTACAGCACAGCATATGACCTCTGTACTGTCTAATTTCATTAACCTAAAGCCATTATATTTTTACTATCGGTTCCACTACTCTCCCAAGGCAGCGATTTGTCATATCAGACTTGTCATTCCAATATTCACTCAGTCATCCTTATATACTGTATATTGTAAGCTGTAGCTCATCTTTTCTGGTTAGACTCCCAGAACTCACAACCTATGATTCCTGTCTTAAACTGGTCCGCACTCTCTTTCCCAATGACACCTCTCCTGACTCTAGCTAATGCTTTCTTACATTAGATTTTTTTTGTGATCTCAGTTCTTAGGTTCTCTCTTTGAAGAGCCTTGCTGCATTAAAGACACCATGTAAATCCATTTCTTCACTGTTGTCTCCTTTCAGCAGTGAAAATTATAGATTAATGAAGCGGAAAAACAACTCGATGTTTCTCAAATGCTGTGGTGTAGTATATAAACTATTGGCTTTGCTGTTTACTTTTAACTTAATTAGAAGTAAAGTGATCTACCATGTTACATTTAAAATACAGGCTTCAAGCCAGTAGATGAAGATCACTGATGTAAAGCATTCTAATCTAAAGTGAAGAGAATAACTCAGTCCAAATTCAGTGGGAGCTTCAAATACCTTTCTTTTACTGTGAGCAAGAGGGTAATGGGAGTGCACAAAGTTTGTCAGTCATATCAGAAAGTCATCTACCTTATATAATAATGACTGTCTTGTCAAATAGTTTAGATTTCACATAATTAAAGATCATTGTCCATGCTAAATAAAGATGTAGATAATTTATACTATTCCATTTTAGGCAGTAACACAAATAAAATGTGTAAAATGCTTCAGTGAATTAAGGCTCTCAGAGTTTATCCGTCATTCATCATATTACTGGAGGAGTCACTACTAAGTTGGGACTGACATTCTATGCTATCACTTACAGTGGGAGTTTACATTTCTATTGTACTGATCATGATTCATCATTGTTTCCTCCTAGTCTTTTATGATTGGAATTCACAAATCATTCTGAAAGTAACTAAGTACCTTTTACTTTACTTAAGTCATTGTTCAAACCTGATTATTATCCACATTGATTAACCTTTATGATTTGGATCTTCTTATCAAAAGCTCTTGTTGAACGTTCTCCAAGATCTCAAGATGAAGCCTAGATAGATGCCAAAGTTTTGTGATTGCAGAATTTTCAACATCACAGACAAACCACACCATTGCTTATATGTAACATCTTTAGCAAGTGTGCAGTTACTGGAGAACAAAACTGAGTAAATGTGTGCAAGATTGCTGTATCAGAAAGAAATTAGAGATTGTTGCATTTTATGTTTGAATGAAACATGGCTTTCTCCTAGTATGCTAGCTATGGCAGTCAGATCCGGAGGCATCTTGATTCACAGAATGGACTGAACTGCTGATTTGGAAAAGACAAAAGGTGGAGGCGTGAGCTTCATTATAAACTCTCAGTGGTCCTCCTATGTGGCAGTATTGTTGAACTCGTGTTCCCTGACCTTGAACTCCTAATGGTCAAATGCCAGCTGTTCTATTTGCCTAGGGAATTCTTCATAATCCTGACCACAGTTTACATCCCACCAGTGGCTGACTACAATCCAGCATTTGAGATACTGCATGATGCCATCTCCAAGCAAGAATGAGCCCAACCCGACACATTTCAAATCTTAGTTGGAGATTTCAACCAGGCTTGTTTGAAGAAAACCCTGTCCAATTATCATCAACATATAACCTGTAGCACCAGAGGTCCCAACACCCTACTCCACTGTTATACTAAGATATGGAATGCCTTCTGCTCTATGCTTGGACTGCATTTCAGTAAATCTGATCATTTGGCTGTACTTCTCCTACCTGCATACAGGCAGAGGCCAAAGAACAAGGCTCCAGAGATGAAGCCAACAAAGAGATGGTCACAGGAGGCAGAGGAGTGGCTACTGGATTGCTTCGATTCAGGGGACTGCGACGTGTTCAGGGACTCTTCTGTGGATCTGAATGAATACACCATGGTCACGGACTTTATTAAAACAGTTGTAGACATGTATGCTCCCAACCAGAAGCTGTGGATGAACCATGAGATCTGCAATGTTCTGAGGGTCAAATCAGAGGCATTCCAGATTCACAGATACAAGATGTCCAAGATGTTACAAGATGTCCAGGTCTGACCTCAGGAAAGCTATCTCATGGGTAAAGTGGCAATTCTGCACTAAATGAAGAATGCTTAACAGCTGTGGCATGGCTTGAATTCTATCACCTCTTATAAAATTAAATCAAGTGACATAAGCGACAACAGGAGCACAATGCCTTCTATGCTCGCTTTGACTGTCAAAACATGGAGGAACCATTATGAACTCCCACAGGCCTGATGATCCTGTGATTTCAGTCTCTGAGGCTGATTGCAAGCATCCTTCAGGTGGATGAACCCATGAAAAGAGTCCGGCCCAGACAGGGTACTCAAAACCTGTGCTGATCAACTGGCTGGAGTGTTCACTGGGATCTTTAACCTCTCACTTCAGCAGTCTGAAGTACCCCTCTGCTTCATGCAGGCTTCAATTATACTTGGCGCCTACATGGTAACCTACCTCAATGACTTTTGTCCAGTAGCATTTACATCCACAGTGCTGAAGTCTCTTGAGAGGTTGGTGATGAAGCATATCAACTCCTGCCTGTAAAACAACTTAGATCCGCTCCAATTTGCCTACTGGCGCAACAGAACCACAACAGATGCCATCTCATTGGCTCTTCAATCAACCCTGGAATATCTGGACAGTAAAGATGCATACATCAGGATGCTCTTTATCGACTACAGCTTGGCATTCAATACCATCATCTCCTCAGAACTAATTAATAAGCTTCAAGACCTTGGTGTCAATACTTCCTTGTGCAATTGGAATCTCAGTTTCCTCTCTTGCCGACCCCAGTCAGTTTGCATTGGTAACAACATCTCCTCCATCAGCACCTGTGCACCACAAGGCTGACTTTTTAGCCCCCTGTTTTACTCACTTTACTCGCTCTAACTTCACCCAACTTCACTTCCCCCATCATTAAAATGTTCTCAAAGCCATGGATTCACTTTCAGGGACTCTTTATCTCATGTTCTTGGTATTTATTGTTTATTTATTATTATTATTTCTTTCATTTTGTATTTGCAGCTTATTGTCTTTTGCACATTGGCTGGATGCCCAAGGTGGTGTGGTCTGTCATTGATTCTGTTGTGGTTATAATTCTGTTATGGATTTATTGAGCATGCCCACAAAATTGAATCTCAGGGTTGTATATGGTGACATATACGTACTTTAATAATAAACTTACTTTGAAATTTGAATGTAAAGTTGCTGTCCCTCTCCACCTCTGAACCTTCTGAATAGGACTGGCAGATGGACCTCCGGTTTCTTCCTCCTACAGTCAATAATCAGCTTCTCAGTCTTGTTGACAGTGAATGAGAGGTTGTTGTTCTGTCACCACTCAGCCTGATTTACAATCTCCCTCCTATATGCTGATTCATCACCACCTTTGAATTGGCTAAGGATGGTGATGTTGACAGCAAAATTAAATATCTCATTGGAACTGCGCTTAGCCTCACAGTCATATGTGTAAAGCAAGTAGAGCAGGGGGTTAAGCACACAGCCTTGTGGTGCAGCTCTGCTGATGGAGATTGTGGATGTGATGCTGGTTCCAATCCAAACTGACTGGGGTTTGCATCTGAGGAAATTGAGGATACAATTGCGCAAGGAAGTATTGAGGTCTAAGTCTTGAAGCTTATTGATTAGTTTAGAGGGAATGATGGTATTGAATGCCAAGCTGTAGTTGATAAACAGCATCCTGATGTATGCAGTTTTGCTGACCAAATGTTCCAGGTTTGAATGAAGAATGCCATGGACCTGTTGTGCCCATTGATAAATTTATTTTTATTGTACCAAATTGTTGGTTGTGAAACTTCCTGGTTTCCTTGGCTGCGTAGGTCCGCCAAACTCGTGAGATTGAGTTGGCTCTCCCATCCCAAACCCTGGTTTGTGTGGATGTCGTGTCATTTGCTACCCTGTAACAAGTTAGTGCCATGAAATGCCAGACAGTACATTGCATACAATTAAAGGAATTATATTTATTAATCTTAACTTAACTAAAGGGTTAGTAAAGAAAAGGAAAAGGGCCCATTTCAATTAAACAATTAAATGTGCATAGCGTCTTCTCTCTTCATCTCCTGCTGAACAAAAGCCCCAAGCCCAACCTTAGTGTCCCTCACCAGAAACCGACCCCCCAGTTCTACCATCCTCATCATGCCTTATCTTCAATAATTACCCAATCAAGCAAAAAGCAGAACAGACTGCTCTTATGGAGCTGCTAAATGAAATACCTACAGAATAACAGTAAAAATGTGAACCAGGGCATTACAGTTGCTTAGTAATGCATTAAATATTCCAAATCTGCTGAAGGAAGAGCTAACATTCTGTCCACAAGGGTATCATTCTATCTGGTGAAATGAAATATGAAATCCAGATGGTACAGTTGGGTCTAATTCTGCAACTGACTCAAGAAAGATGTTCTGCATTGCTGATGATTTAATCCGGAAGCTGTTAGCACTTGATACACATCACTAATTAAGATACATGAAATGTTAACAGAGATTGAGATTAATAAACCAGTATCTTATTTTGGAAGCACAGTGAAATAGAGCTGTTAATTCCGAGATCTGCTGGTAGCATTTATAAATAATACTGTAGCTTTGAGGTATCCTCAGGTTAATAAAAACAGAGTTTGATTCTGACAAGGACAGGAGAATAGAGAAAACTGGGAAATATTATATCTGTGCCAAAATTTGATGAGCTATGTATGGACAAGTATTATCTGCATTTAGAATTCTGATTATTCATGATGCTTATTCCCAGTCGCAGCTCAAACTTTGAATTATTACCGTTGAATATCACTAGTATCATCATCTGTAAGTCATTGTAAATAATAAGTCATTGTTCATGGAGGAATGAGATCTACAGACACACAGATAGACATACATACATACATACATTATTGATCCTGAGGGAAACTGGGTTTCGTTACAGTCGCACCAACCAAGAATAGTGCAGAAATATAGCAATATAAAAGCATAAATAATTAAATAATAATAAGCAAATTATTCCAAGTGGAAATAAGTCCAGGACCAGCCTATTGGCTCAGGGCGTCTGACACTCCGAGGGAGGAGTTGTAAAGTTTGATGGCCACAGGCAGGAATGACTTCCTGTGATGCTCAGTGTTGCATTTCAGTGGAATGAGTCTCTGGCTGAATGTACTCCTGTGCCTAACCAGTACATTATGGAGTGGATGGGAGACATTGTCCAAGATGGCATGCAACTTGGACAGCATCCTCTTTTCAGACACCACCGTCAGAGAGTCCAGTTCCACCCCAACAACACCACTGGCCTTACGAATGAGTTTGTTGATTCTGTTGGTGTCTGCTACCCTCAGCCTGCTGCCCCAGCACACTATCGGATAATGATGCTGAATGTGATCATTAGTTATTTTAAGTTATATTATCCCTTGTGCATTTGCATCTTAAATATGTTATTTTTTTAAAAAATCACAGTTTTTGAACATCTTTCACAGGCTCATGACTTCGCAGAGTACTCATTGACGAACTAAATACTTTTAAAGCTCAGTTGCTGTTGTAATACAGGAAACACAACAGCCAAATGACACATAGCAAACTTCCACAAACACCAGATAAGCAGCTTTAGTGACATCAATTGTGAGACCTATAATGATCAGAACATTAAGGATATCTCCTACTTATTTTAAAAATAATTCCATGGGATTTTTGTATTACATAGAGCAGATGGTACCTCAGTTTAATACCTTATCCACAAAACTTTCAGGACTGTAACTATATTTTTGTGCTCATGGTTTTAGACTGGGATATGAACTCTTGGTTTTCAGATCCCAAATTGAGTGTCGCATTAGCTGAGTCATAGCTGATTCATTATTAAACTGGTAACATTTCAAACAATAAAAAGTTAGAACTTTCTTATTGTTTGATAATAGTCATTAAGGATAACACATGGGTATATCACTGGAGAGTTTATTGCTCTCCACTGCCTTTTGTCAACAATCACGAGCTGGCACAATGTTTCTAAGAGAAGACTAAGACTTGACATGTACAAATAGGATGGGTTACCCCTGAACCTGAGGGGCACCAATACCTTTGTGGGCAGATTTGCTAGAGTTTCTGGGGAGGGGTTGAACTAATGTGGCAAGAGGATGGGAACAGATGTGATAGGGCTGAGGATGGGGCATCTGGTATACAAGTTGATGCATTATTTAGAGAATCTATAAGTAAGGACAGGTACATGAAAGGACAAAACTGCAGTTGGTGGATGAGTTAAAGAGTAACATGGGGCAAAATTGAAAAGGGTGACAAATACAGGACCGAAGGTGTTATTTTTGAACGCATGAGGTAGATGATCTTGTAGCGCTGTTAGAGATTGGTAGGTATGACATTGTGGGTATTACTGAGTCATGGCTGAAAGAAGATCATCGTTGGGAGTTTAGTATAAAGTATATACCTTGTATCGATATGACAGAGAGGTAGACAGATGGCTCTGTTTATAAAAAATTGAATCAACTCCTTAGAAAGAGGTGACGTAGGACTGGAAGATGTAGAATCCTTGTGGATAGAGTTAAGAAACTGCAAGGGTAAAAAGACCCCAATAGGAGTTATATACAGGCCTCCAAAGGGCAGCCAGGATGTGGAATATAAATTACAACAGGAGATAGGAAAGGCATGTAATAAGGGCAATGTTATGGTCTTGTTTGTCTGGTGGATTTGGAACTCCTTTCCGGGGAATGCGCTAAGATGGTAGCGCGATATTAATACGCAACAGCCTCTCCGGACTCTGGATTGGGGATTGCCAAACGTTATGTGGATTTTCTAGTGTATTCTGTTTTGTCATATGCTTTTGTGATATCATTCTGGAGGAACGTTGTCTCATTTTTTAACTGCATTGCATTTGTGGTTTCTAAATGACAATAAACTGAATCTGAATCTGAATCTGAATAATCATGGGGGATTTCAATATGGAGGTAGATTAAGAAAATTAGGTTGGTGCTGAATACCTATGAGGGAATTTGTAGAGTGCTTACGAAATAGCTTTTTAGAGCAGATTGTGGTTGAGATCACTGGGGGAAAGGTAATTCTGAATGGGGTGTTGTGTAATGAAATAGATTTGATTAGGGAGCTCGAGGTAAAGGAACCCTTAGGAGATGGTGATCATAATATGATAGAATTCACCCTGCAATTTAAAAAAGAGAAGCTAAAGTTAGATGTATCAGTATTCCAGCAGAGTAAAGGGAGGTATAAAGACATGACAGAGGAAATGGCCGAAGTTAATTGGAAGGAGACATTAGCAGGAATAACAGGAGAACAGCAGATACATCCCAAAGATGAAGTATTCCAAAGGGAGGACCATGGCTGACAAGGGAAGTCAAAGGCAGAATTAAAGCAAAGGAGAGGGCATCAAATATAGCAAAAGTTAGTGGGAAGTTAGAGGATTAGGAAGGTTTTAAAAATCAATAGAAGGCAACTAAAAAGAATATAAAGAGGGAAAAGCTAGAATATGAAGGTAAGCTAGCCAATAATATAAAAGAGGATTCCAAACATTATATAAAATATACAGAGTAAAAGAGAGGTAAGAGTGGATATTGGGCTGTTGGAAAATGACACTGGAGAGGTAGTGATCAGGGACAAAGAAATGATGGATGAACTTAATAAGTTTTTTGCATCAAGTGTCACCATGGAAGACACTATGCCATCTCATTGGCTCTTCACTCAACCCTGGAGCATCTGGACATCAAAAATACATACAACAGAATGCTCTTTATCGACTACTTTATTCAATACCATCACCCCCTCAAAACTAATCAATAAGCTTCAAGACCATGACCTCAATATATCCTTGTGCAATTCCATCTTCGATTTCTCCATGCAGCCCCAGTCAGTTCAGATAGGCAACAACGTCTCCTCCACAACCTCCATCAGCACAGGCACACCACAAGGCGGTGAACTTAGCCCCCTGCTCTACTCACTTTACATTTATCATTGTGTGGCTAACCACAGCTGTTATGTCATATGCAAATTTGCTGATGACACCACTGTCTTTGGTTGAATCAAAGGTGGTGACAACTCAGCATACAGGAGGGAAATTGAGTATCAGGTGAGTGGTACCGCAGCAACAACCTCTTACTCAACATCAGCAAGTCCAAGGTGCTGATTATTGACAAGGTGAAGGAGACAAAAAGACAATGAGCCAGTCCTTATCAGAGGATCAGAGGTGGAGAAGGTTAACAACTTTAATTTCAGTGTTATAATTTCTGAGGACATGTCCTGGGCCCAGCATGTAATTGCAATTACAAAGAAAGCACAGCAGTGCTGCTTGTCTTCAAAGTTCAAAGTAAATTTATTATCAAAGTACATATATGTCACCATATACAACCCTGAGATAAATTTTCTTGTGATCATACTGAATAAATCCACAAAAGAGTAATAACCATTCAAGGATCAGCACAAGTCAGCACCAACCAGGCAGGGCATTCAAACAATCTGCAAAAGACAACAAACTGTGCAAATACAAAAAGAAAGGAATAATAATAATAATAAATAGATAAATAAATCAATAGATAGATAAATAAATAAGCAACAAATATTGAGAACATGAGACAAAGAGTCCTTGAAAGTGAGTCCATAGGTTGCGGGAAGATTTTAGTGACGGGTCTGACGTAGATAGATAATCTGGACCAGATGGGCTACATCTCAGGACTCTGAAGGAGGCAGCTGAAGAGATGTTGAAGGTATTGCTAATGATCTTTCAAGAATTGTTAGATTCTGTAATGGTTCCAGAGGACTGGAAGCTTAGAAGTGTCACTCCACTCTTTAAGAAGGGAGTGAGGCAGAAAAAAGGATATTTGTCAGTTAGCCTGACTTCAGTGGTTGGGTAGATGTTGGAACCCATTATTAAGAATAAAGCTTTGGGGTATTTGGAGGTGCATGATAAAGAAGGCCAAAGCCGCCATAGTTTCCTTAAGGGGGAATCTTGCCTGACAAATCGGTTGGAACAGGCAGCATAGAAAAAGGAGAGTCAATGGATGTTGTTTACTTGGATTTTCAGAAGGTCTTTGACAGGGTGCCACACATGAGGCTGTTAAACAGGACAGGAATCCATGGTATTACAGGAAAGATACTAGTATGGATAGAAGATAAGCTGACTATCAGGAGGCAAAGAGTGGGATTAAAGGGGGCCTGTCCTGGTTGTTTGCAAGTGACTAGTGGTTTTCTGCAGTGGTCAGATTTGGGGCCACTTCTTTTTATGTTAATTGTCAATGATTTGGATGTTGGAATTGATCGCTTTGTAGCCAAGTTTGCAGATGAAAAAAAGATAGGCGGAGGGGCAGGTAATGTTGAGGATGCAGCTAGTCTGCAGAGGGATTTGGACAGATTGGACAGATGGGCAAAGAAGTGGCACATGGAATATAGTATAGGGAAGTGTATGGTCATGCAGTTCAGTGGAAGGAATAAACGTATAGACTATTTTATAAATGGGGAGAAAATTCAAAAAATGGAGATGCAGAGGGACTTGGGAATCATTGTGACCAAATGTTAACTTGCACGTTGAGTTGGTGGTAAGGAAGGTAAATGCAATGTTAGCATTCATTTCAGGAGGACTAGAATACAAGAACAATGATGTGAGGCTGAGGCTTTATAAAGCACTGGTCAGACTGCACTTGGAGTATTGTGAGCAGTTTTGGGCCCCTTAGCAATAATAATAATAATAATATCTGTGGAATTCTTTGCCACAGGCAGCTGCGGATTCCAAGTCTTTATGTATATTTAAGGCAGAGGTTGATCGGTTCTTGATTGATCAGGGCATGAAGGGGTACGGGGAGGGGGAAGGCAGGAAATTGGAGCTGAGAGGAAAATTGGATCAGCCATGATGAAATGGTGGAGCAGATGCATTGGGCCAAATGGTCTGGTTCTCTCCTGTATCTTTTTTTTTGTAATTTATTTTTTTTATTGAAGTTCATCATCAAACAAACATTTCCATAAGATGTATTTCAGACATTGTACATATATATCATATAATCATATATATCACAAATCTCCACAATGTATTTATCTGAGGTATACACTCATAGAAAAGAGTGGAAAGTAAAAAAAAAAGCAAAAGGAAAGAACTATGTACAAGTAGGGAGTGATCTTTTTTTTTTACAACAGATTCATTGATTTGTGAGAATAAAATCAGGCCTATGAGGCATTATGTAGTTAAACCATTTTTCCCAGTATGAATCAAATTGTTCCAGCTTATGGTTAACAGATGCTGTTATCTTCTCCATTTTGTAAATGTCCATTGTAATTTCCATCCATGTATTTAAAGTTGGGCTCTCCTGTGATAACTATTTCCTAGTAAGAGTCTTTTTACCAGCCACCAACAGTATATTCATTAAATATTTATCTCTTTTCAACCATTCTTGAGGTATATATCCAAAATATATGGTCTTACGCTCTAAGGGTATTTCACATTTAAAGATGTCTTGTAGGACATTGTGTATCCTCCTCCAATAGTTTTTGATAACAGAGCAGTCCCAAAAAATATGATAATGATTTGCATTTTGATTTCCACAATTTCTCCAGCAAACACGGGAGGTTACTATCATAATGGGATTTCTGAGAGGGTGTAATAAAATATCTTATCAAGTTTTTCCATCCAAACTCCCTCCATTTCTGTGAATTGGTACACTTCCATTGATATCTCCATATTGTTGTCCATTCTTCCTCAGATATAATTATCTCTCCTTCCTTCTCCCATTTTGTTTTAATGTATGAAGTCGAATATGTTTTAAGATTTGATAGATAGATAGATAGATAGATAGATACTTTATTCATCCCCATGGGGAAATTCAACTTTTTTCCAATGTCCCATACACTTGTTGTAGCAAAACTAATTACATACAATACTTAACTCAGTAAAAAATATGATATGCATCTAAATCACTATCTCAAAAAGCATTAATAATAGCTTTTAAAAAGTTCTTAAGTCCTGGCGGTAGAATTGTAAAGCCTAATGGCATTGGGGAGTATTGACCTCTTCATCCTGTCTGAGGAGCATTGCATCGATAGTAACCTGTCGCTGAAACTGCTTCTCTGTCTCTGGATGGTGCTATGTAGAGGATGTTCAGAGTTATCCATAATTGACCGTAGCCTACTCAGCGCCCTTCGCTCAGCTACCGATGTTAAACTCTCCAGTACTTTGCCCACGACAGAGCCCGCCTTCCTTACCAGCTTATTAAGACGTGAGGCGTCCCTCTTCTTAATGCTTCCTCCCCAACACGCCACCATAAAGAAGAGGGCGCTCTCCACAACTGACCTATAGAACATCTTCAGCATCTCACTACAAACATTGAATGACGCCAACCTTCTTAGGAAGTACAGTCGACTCTGTGCCTTCCTGCACAAGGCATCTGTGTTGGCAGTCCAGTCTAGCTTCTCGTCTAACTGTACTCCCAGATACTTGTAGGTCTTAACCTGCTCCACACGTTCTCCATTAATGATCACTGGCTCCATATGAGGCCTAGATCTCCTAAAGTCCACCACCATCTCCTTGGTCTTGGTGATATTGAGACGCAGGTAGTTTGAGTTGCACCATATCACAAAGTCCTGTATCAGTTTCCTATACTCCTCCTCCTGTCCATTCCTGACACACCCCACTATGGCTGTGTCATCAGCGAACTTTTGCACATGGCAGGACTCCGAGTTATATTGGAAGTCTGATGTGTACAGGGTGAACAGGACCGGAGAGAGTACGGTTCCCTGCGGCGCCCCTGTGCTGCTTACCACCGTGTCAGACCTACAGTCTCCCAACCGCACATCTGTCAAGTAGTCCACTATCCAATCCACCATGTGAGAGTCTACTCCCATCTCCGTTAGTTTGTGCCTTAAGATCTTGGGCTGGATGGTGTTAAAGGCACTAGAGAAGTCAAGGAATGTAATCCTCACAGCACAACTGACCCCATCTAGGTGAGAGAGTGATTTGTGCAGCAAATACGTGATAGCATCCTCCACTCCCACCTTCTCCTTATACGCAAACTGAAGAGGATCCTGGGCGTGCCTGGTTTGTGGCCTCAGATTCTGTATTATCAGCCGCTCCATGGTCTTCATCACGTGCGACATCAAGGCAACAGGTCTGAAGTCATTCAACTCCTTTGGTTGTGGTTTCTTCGGTACCGGGACAATACAGGATGTTTTCCACTGTCTGGGTACTCTTCTCTGCTCCAGGCTCATGTTGAAGATGCGCTGTAGTGGTTCTCCCAGCTCAGTCGCACAGGCCCTCAGTAATCGTGGGGCAACTCCATCCGGTCCAGCCGCCTTGCTGGTACAGATCTTCCTCAGTTGATCTGACAACCCCTTATACATGCTTGAAATGATTCTACTACCATTATCTGAATTATATGCTTTTCTAAAGAGCTCTATCAAGCATATACTTGCCTTGGTTACATTTTTAAGCGTCTTATTAACATATTGTCGCATCTGTAAATACCGATAAAAATCTTGTTTTTCTAATGTGTTTCTCTTTAAGCATTTCAAAACTGAACAGTGTTCATTCTTTCATTATGTTGCAAAGAACTGTTATTCCTTTAGCTGTCCAGTCCTTAAATCTAGCATCCAATTTATTTGGTGTAAAATCCGAGTCATATGCACACCATTTAAGAATTGTAATATCTCCCTCTAGATTATATTCTTTTATAGTAGTTTTCCATATTTTAAGAGTCAATTTCACCCATGGGTTATCAATAGTATTTATGTACCTTTGCAGGTTGTTATCAGCCAAAATTGCTTGTATGGGAATGGGAAGTACTCGCTCCTCAATGTTTTTCCATTGAGCGTCATATGATGGGTTACACCAACATATCATAGCTCTCAACTGTGCTGCAAAATAATAATCTCTAAGAGAAGGTAGGCCCCATCCCCCCTTTTCCTTTGCTAACTGCCAAGTTTTGAGACGAACTCTAGGCCTTTTACCCTGCCAAATATACCTTGATAGCATCTTGTTCCATTCATTGAATTGATTTTGATTAATCTCTATTGGTAGGGTCTGAAAGAGACATAACAGTCTGGGCAGTATATTCATTTTAATACACTCAATCCTTGAACTGAGACTGAAAAAAGGAATCAGGTTCCATCTTGCCACATCTTCCTTAATTCTTTTTATATAAAGGCTGATAATTACATTCTGATAATTTTGCCAAATCTTTTGGCATAATGATGCCCAAATATTTGAAAGAATCTGTGTGCCGTGCCCAGGGGTATCGACTTTCAATTTCTCTTGGTGGGCTATAGTAATATGAAAGTAATTGAGTTTTATGTTGATCTTGTATCCTGATAATTGACCATATTGTTCAAAGGATTGCATCAATTTAGGTAAAGAGTATGTTGGTTGCCCTAGGTAGATCAAAATGTCATCCGCATAACAAGCCAATTTATGATCTGTCCCTTTAATAGTAATTCCCCTGATATCTTCATTTTGTCTGATGTATTGAGCTAATGGTTCCAGATATAACGTGAAGAGTAGTGGTGACCATGCACAACCCTGTCTCGTGCCCCTTTCTAGGGTAAGACTATTTGATAAATATCCATTGATTTTAATCCTAGCAGTAGGATTGTCATATAGTGTCTGTATAGTTTTAATAATTGTGTCTTGGAAACCAAATCTATGTAAAACTCTGTAAAGAAAATTCCAATTAACCAAATCAAATGATTTTTCAGCATCCACGCTTATCACTATTGCTTTGATTTTATTTTTTTGTATATGATCCATAATGTGAAGTGTCTTTCGTATATTGTCTTGTGTCGGGTGTTGTCGTATAAAACCTGTCTGATCATTACTTATCAGTATGGGTAGAAACTCCTCTAATCGTTTGGCCATGATGGAGGTAAATAATCTATAATCTACATTAAGAACGGATATTGGTCTAAATGACCCACATTCCATTTTATCCTTGCCTTCTTTCGGTATAGCTGAGATGATCGCTTCCTTCCAACTGGGTGGCATTTGTGCCTTTTTTAGAGCCCAGTTCAGTGTGGGGAGTAAAACAGGAATTAACTCATTTTTAAATTCTTTGTACCACTCTGCCGTATACCCATCTGATCCTGGTGACTTGCTTAATTTAAGCCTACTAATTGCAGCTTTTAATTCAACTTCAGTTATGTCAGCAGTCATCGTTCTATTGTGTTCTTTGCTTAAAGTGGGTAACTCTAGAGAATTCAAGAAGGTGTCAATTTGGGGAATGCTTCCCCCTGGAACTTTGGAATATAGAGTTTTGTAAAACACTTCAAAAGCTTCTTGAATTTCTCTTAGCTTATTTTTTATCATTTTCGTTTTTGGGTCCCTAATTCTATGAATTGTATTTTCTGCTATCTTTTTTTTTCAGTTTCCTCGCCAGTATTTTCATAGATTTTGATTCACTTTCATAATGTCTCTGTTTCAGAAACATTAAGTTTTTCCTGATTTCTTGCATAGCCAAATTATTTATTTCATTCCTAATTCTTTTAATTTCCCCTAATGTATCCTGTGCCAAATTCAATTTGTGTTTTTTCTCTAGTTCCTTCAGCCTATTTTGTAATTCCTCTAATGTTTTATTCCTTATTTTTTTCTTATATGAAGATATCGCTATAATTTTCCCTCTTAAGACCGCCTTCAGAGTATCCCATAAAATGGGAGGTGAAACCCTCTCCATTATTAAATTCTAAGTAGAGACCAATTTCTTTTTAAATTTGTTCCTTAAAGTACGGATCATTGAGTAGACTTGAATTTAGTTTCCAAATAGTATTCTTTGGTTGTAGGTCCAAATGAACAGATAAATATATAGGTGCATGGTCACTTACATCTATTGTCCCAATTCCACAGGTGTTTATTTTGTCTTTGTCTTTTCCAAATGTTATGAAATAGTCTATTCTTGTATATACAGAATGGGGAGCAGAATAATGAGTGTAATCCCTTCTGTCAGGGAAAAGATCTTTCCATGTATCAATTAAACCAACATCCTCAAAAAGTGTATTAATTTTCTTATGTAAAAATTTTGTTTCATAGGTTTTTCTATTAGAAGAGTCCAAATTTGGTTGTAATTGTAAATTTAAGTCTCCCCGACATATCAGGAACCTTCTGTTTCCGTTACCATAATATCAGTAATTTTCTGAAGGAAACCAATATTACTTCCTGGGGGTGCGTATATATTCAGTAGAATTTCCGTCTATATTCCCCCTTACCAGAATATATCTGCCCTCTTTATCTCCCATTTCGAATACTTTTTCAAAATTTAGCTTACTTGAGATAAGAATAGCAACTCCTCTCCTATGTCCTGATTTATATGAGGAGAAAAACAGATTAGTGAAGCCCATTCTCTTTAGTTTTTTATGCTCATTATCACTTAAATGAGTTTCCTGTAAATATACTACATGGGCTTGTTCTTTTTTCATTTTGGATAAAATTCTCTTACGTTTGATTGGATTTAATAGCCCATTTACATTAAAAGAAATGAATTTTACCTTGTCCTTATCCATCTGTATTTATCTGTCAATGTATCATTTAAATTAGAATAAAACTTAATCGATCTACTCCCTGAACAAATAAGAACCAAGAAACACAAATAATAACAAAAATGGCAACGAACATGTGATTCCAAGGCTGAGGTCTCTAGTAGATGACCCTGCGTTGAGCTAGAGGAAATGTCTAGCTGTGGGGGATAACCCCTCCTACTTGTGAATTGAGGGCCCCCATTGCAGTATTCATAAAAGTCAGTGAACAAATCCATTACACAGAAAAGATTTCCCTGTGTACTCCTATATATACATATATATATATCTATATACACACAAGCACACACACAAATATATATATATGTGTGTGTGTGTGTGTGTGTGTGTATATATACATACATTTATACACACACACACATTACACACATACACACAAATATATATATATATATATATATATATATATATACACACACATATATATATATATATATTCTCATTTTGGTGGGGAAAAGGAGTAAGTGAGCGAATAAAGAATAACAACTAAGTAATATAAAATCCACATTATAATAAGTATTTCTCGAGATAGGTATATCACCATGTACTTTTGCTTCTGTTTAGCTTCTCAACATTTTTAAAGTTAGCCAAACCTTATGGCTCTTCTGAAGGGGGTGAGGACTGTCTTTCGGAAACTCCCAGTTTCTTCCTGATATATTTCTCTCGGCCTTCTCCTGTCTCCTGCCTTCTCGATTCTCGCACTATTTCCCAAGCGGAGCAGGACAGTTCCTCAGTCAGGCTTTCCCTTGTTTTGGTCATGCTGACGGGCAACCCTCTGGCCTTCATGTCTGTAGTCGCCTCTTCCACTGTCTGGTACAGCCATGTCCTGTTGTCAAACACTCGAAGTTTAGCAGGGTATGGAGTTTGAAATCTAATCTTATTTTGCTTTAGTACTTGCTTTACTTCAGAGTATTCTTTGTGTTTCTGGCGGACCGCAGGGGGGGGGGGCTAATCTTGGTCGAAATATATTAATTTATCATCGTAAGACACTCTCTTCTTACTCCAGGCCCTTCGTAGAATCTCCGCCTTGGTGCTGTGCCGAAGGAATTTAACTATTATTGAGCGCGGCTTTCTATCCTGGGTAGGTTTTGGGACTAACGCATGGTGGGCTCTTTTGACTTCCAGCTTCATAGCCGGGGGAAGATCCAGCGCGTCCCGCAGTAACTTTCCGACAAACTCTGTCAGAGACGAGGCCTCTGCTCCTTCGGGAACGTTGTAGATTCTGATATTTTTCCGCTGTGATCTTCCCTCCAGATCAAGCAGTTTACGTTCTTGGTGATGTATGATTTTTATTGTCTTGCTCAGTATCCGTTCCACATTTTGAATGTGAACTTCCACCTTCTCAATTCGAGTCTTGGCCACTGCTATTTTTTGATTAACGCTGGCGAGCTCTGCCTTAATATCACGGAGCTGCTGCTCTATTTCTTTCCGGAACTCCCTTATCTCTTTCAGGATTTCGAAGATATTCGCTGCTTCGTCTGAACGAGGCCCAGCGCCCGCCTCGCTCGCACGCAGTCGGGTTGGAGAGCCACTCGCTGCACTCCTCTCGGCCGCAGGCTCCGCAGTCTCGCTTTTTTAATTTCCATTTCTTCTCCCCATTCTTGCCCCTCTTTTCAGTTCAATTTTTTTTCTAAAAATATTATATCTGATGGGTTAACGGGGCTTAATACACATTTTTCCGGAGGAGCTATTGACTTAAGCTGCCATTCTTGATGATGACGTCACCGGAAAACCTCTGTCCTGGATCTTATGGAAAAGATGTGCTGGCATTGGAGAGGGCTCATGTGACTGATTCTGCAAATGAAAAGGTTAATGTATGAGGAGTGTTTGATGACTCTTGCCCTGTACTCACTGGAGACTAGAAGAACTGGGAGGGAGGTGATCTGACTGAAACCTATCGGATATTGTAAGGCCTAGATACAGTGGATGTGAAGTGGATGCTTTGAATCATGAAAAGAGATGAAGAGGAATTTATTTATCCAGAAGGTGGTGAATCTGTGGAATTCATTGCCACAAATGGCTGTGGAGGCTAAGTCATTGGGTATATTTAAAGTGGAGGTTGGTATGTTCATAAGGTTGGTAAGGGTGTCAACGGTTACAAGGAGAAGACAACAGGTAAGTGGATAGTATTCAATCACACCCAAGACTGGTGTCTTGTGTATAGTGGAATGACTTTGGGAAGTCAGAAGCTCTATTAATTTCTACAGAAATGCCAAAGTCTGACATTATCTTGTAATCACAATATGGATTTTGGTGTCTCATTAATGTTTTAGTCAGTAGTGACCATCCTGGATGTTGGGAGAAAGCATGACAATGTTAATGCTGCTGAATGTCAAGTGTAAATCTGTGCAACTTGTATGATTCTGATGGTCCTTTTAACGTTCACACTGATAGAAAAATAAACCTAACATTTTAAACAAAGCCAAAGAAGCAAATGAGATACCTTTTCTTTATCAGACTTTGATCAAAACTTTTAATACAACTTGCCAAGAGAGTTAATTTTAAGGGATAATTTCTACTTGACTCTTCCAGTTTCCCTCAGATTCATCTGCCTGTTTCTCTATATGGAATAGAAGTCCTATCAGATGAGGAAGCTGAGTTAGCTAAGGGTATGAGTTTGGTGAGCATAATGGATTTTATCTGGATCATGTACTGTACAACTGAGTAACTCTATCTACCCATTCCCCTGTCACAGTGTCAAACAGGTGGCAATCTCTGGTCCTACTATTATCACCCCATGAGTATATGACCAAATGATTATACAGAGAGATGACCCACTGGGTACTTGACAGGGTGTGTTGCCATAGAATTTGAGTTGACCATCATTTTAATAACTGCAGAGGAAACTGCCTGAGCAGATGATTGTGGTCATCTAGTTTTACTCCTTTGGTGAAACATCTTCTTTCAATACTCAACTTCAGACAAATATTCTTATCTAACCTTTGTTGTATGTATGATGTTGAGGGAGTAATATCTTGAGTAGCTCACTGTTGAAGAAATTCTACCTCATCTTCATTCCCTTCATCCTCAAAAGTAATGTTATGCAAATAAATATCCATTGAGTACGTTAGATCTCCACCGGAGAATTTATCAATGTGGCTGATGGTGAGGAAGCTTCAAAATGTGGTTTGTATCCTTACATAATATTAACATATGAAAATCAGCGTTCAGTTTCAAAAACCCACAGGTGGTCAGGAAAATGTCCGAGAATCCTCCCTTACAGAAAGCTCTTTTGATCTAGCAACTTCACACCACGTGTTTCATGATAACTTACTATTCTGATGCAAGGAAAAAATCCAGACAACTGCTCCATTAGTCCTTGTGTTCAGTAAGTGCAGGGGACCTACAGGAGAACGGAAAGACTGGATCTGTCCTCCCTGCAGTGGAGGAGTTTAAAAAAAAATCTTTTTATTAATTTTCAAACAAAACACAAGAAAAAAAACAAATACAGAGAGCTTGAGAGTACATAATTAATAAGGCTGGAATGCAAATACAAACAGTTAATAGCACAGATATAATAACCTCCCAAACTCATACTGTATTTACAAAAACAAACCCCCCCCCCAAAAAAAAACTAACAACAGCTAACCTAATTGACATGGGCTATTGTATCATGTCAGGTATACACAGTAGTGTTAATAACTCCACACCTCTATCCAAATAACTAAAGGTGATAAGAGAAAGGTTCAGGAAAGGTCAATTTAACTCATATGAAAATGTTGAATAACAGGTTGAATGTTTTTATGAAAAGGTCTCCAAGTTTCTTCAAAGTTGACCGAAGGGTCAAAAATAACACTTCTGATTTTTTCTAAACTCAGACAAGATATAGTTTGGGAAAACCATTGAAATGTAGTTGGGAGATTAATTTCTTTCCAGTTCAATAGAATAGATCTTCTAGACATTAATGTAACAAATGCAATCATCTGCTGAGCTGAAGGGGATAAATAACTGTTATCCACCATTGGTAAGCCAAAAATTGCAGTAATGGGATGAGGTTGCAAATTAATACTCAAAACTGTTGAAATGATACCAAAAATATCTTTCCAGTATTTTTGCAAGCAGGGGCAAGACCAAAACATGTGGGTCAAAGAGGTTACTTCAGAATGGCAGTGGAGGAGCTTAAGAGAGGATACGACTGAGGTTTGTAAATTTATGAGGACTATAGAGAGGAGGACAGCAAAAAGCTCTTCCCCATATCAGAGTAGATGAATCTAGAGGATATAAATTTAGGTTAGGGCCTAAGAGATTTAAGGAAGAAGCAGACCTTCTATCCCCAGGGAATGCTGAACACTGGGACTTCACTGCCTGAGAGATCTGGTGGAAGCAGTTTCTAACAGCATTTAAGAAGTGTCTAGATGAGCACCTAGATTGAATAGGCAATAGAAGTTAAGATACCAAGTGATGGAAAAGAACACTAATACAGAATAGCAACTGAACCTCTTAACAATGTCTGCAAGCTTTTATGCATTAAGTTGCTTCCATGCGTAACACGTTGTAGGGTTTCACTGTTAATGTAATGGTTTCTCTGTAGCAGCAATGTTTGGGTTACGACTAGAGATAACGGGGTTTAGAATGCTGTTGTTTGTTTCTGTGAGCTGGAAGAGAGATTTTTGTGCTCTTTTGCTGGGGAGAGATAAGGAGAGAAGACATGAATGGAGAGATTTGGTAGACTGCTGGACGGGGTGGACTTGGAGCGAGGGTCCAAAGGGCAGTGATGATTGGAGGAGGTCAATGGCGGATGATCGACTTATCAGTGAGCTCCAACATTGCACAACAGACTGTTTTATAAGATTGGGCCCTTTTCTCTTCTTTTCTTTTCTTTGCTAACCATATAGTCAAAGTAAGAATTAAAAAGCTTAATCGCATGTTGTGTACTGTTTGTTATTTCGGGGTACTGATTTGTAACAGGGGACACATTGCGCAGCATCCACCCAACGAGATTTCTTAAGTTTGGCCGGGCCGGGGGCTATCATCCCCTACATTAAACCACTAGCCGAAGCGAGAGTTACACATGTGATTGGCTGATCAGATATTTGCATTATCAAACAGGTGTACAGATGTACCTAATGAAGTGGCCACTGAGTGTACACAAAACTGTTTGAAACAATGTAATGACCAAAAGACAAACAGGAACCTGATGATGTGTAATCCTGTCAAATTCTTGAGGGTCATAGGCTGAAAGTAAACATTTTTAGGCGTGAGTACTGAAGAAATATTTTAAGTGGTCTTCTGAAAATGGATTACTGTTAGATTCAAAAAATCTTAGCCAGGGAATTGAGGATGACTTTGTTCTGCTAGCTTTGATTGATTTAGATGTCAAACCCCATTTCACCTCTTCCTACTTGTCTGGAGCTTGGTTAACATTGATGACGTGCTTCACTTGGAAGAATCTATTTCAATCAGCAACTGGCCCTCAGCAAGTTTGCTCGCTTCCCGCAATACAAAGCAGACTTCTGAGCATTCGGTGTCTGTGATTTATATTCAGCAAACTACACTTTTGGGGTCAATCAGGACTAACGTGCAGCATGCTTAAGTGTGTTGTGTGTCTGCGTTTGCCCATACATGTCAGTGTGTGTGCACAAGTGTGTGTGTGTGTGTGTATATGCTTGGTCAGGTTGAGATCTCACCATTGGTTTTGTGGGTCAGAGAAAAATTGAAAGAGATGAGTGAATAAAACAGTTTCTTTTTTCTCCTTTTTCTTTTCCTTTAGGAAATCTAAATCAATCATGTAGCCACAGGGAAGGGGAAATGGTCCAGATAATGAAAAATTGCCTGTCAAACAGATTGAAAGACATACCAGCCTAGAAAATGTTTCAACTTGTATAATTGTATGGATGTGCTGCGAAAACAGGATTTCAGAGCTGCTATTTAAACTGTGTGTAGCTTGTAATGGCAGTTAATGTAACTTAAAATCAGTTTGATGAACAGTAAAATCAGGCATTGAAAAATTAGTTTGGAAATGCATTAAAATTACTATTGTGCAAATATAACAGAGGCCACTGAATAACACATTCACATTGTTTTCACGCACCAAATTTTAAGGAGCTAGCGGACACAAAACATACAACAGGGCAAGACAGTAAAGGCCCTTTGGCCTACTATATTGTGCTGATCCGTTAACCAACTGCAGTTCAGTCTAACCCTTCCTTCCCATATAGTCCTCCATTTTTTCCATCCATGTGCCTATCCACGTGTCTCTTAAATGTCCCTAATGCATCTGCCTCTACCACCATCCCTGCATTCCTACTACTTTCTGTGTAAAAAAAACTGCCTCTTACATTCCCCCCATACTTTCCTCCCAACATCTTAAATTTATGCCCCCCTGTATTAGCCATTTCTGCCCTGCGAAAAAGCCTTTGGCTGTCCACTTGATCTACCCCTCGTATTATCTTGTCGATCACTACTAAGTCACTTCTCATCTTCCTTCTCCCCAAACAGAAAAGACTGAGTTTACTCAACTTATCCTCACAAGTCATGTTTTCTAATCCAGCCATCAGCTGGGAAATCTCCCCTGCACCCTCTCTAGAGCTTCCACATTGTCCTTGTAATCAAGCAATATAGAACCAAACACAATATTCCAAGTGTGGTCTAACTAGAGTTTTATAGATCTGTACTTTAACTTGCGGCACTTGAAATCAATCCTTGATTAATGAAACCCAACATTACAAATGCCCTCTTGACCATCCTATCAACCTGCACTGTGACTTTGAGGGATCCATGGACATGGACAACACGATCCTTCTGTTCCTCCACATTGTTAAGAATCTAGCTGATTACATTGTTCTCTGCCTCAAGTTTGACCTTCCAAAGTGGAATTACTTCACACTTTTCCTGACTGAATTCAATCTGCCACTTCTCAGTTCAGCTTTGCATCCTGTCAGTGACCCATTGTAACATACCACAACCTTCTACACTATCCACAACACCACCAACCTTCATGTCACCTGCAAATCTACTAACACATCCTTCCACTTCCTCATCCATCAATTATAAAAATCAAATGAGCAGGAATCCCTGAACAAATCCCCACTAGTCTCTGACTGCCTGGCAGAATGCATTCCGTCTGCTATCACCCTTTGCCGTTCATGTGCAAGCCAATTCTGAATCCATGCAGCCAAATTTCCCTGAATCCCATGCCTCCTAACTTTCTGAATGTGCACAATGGGGAACCTTGTCTAATGTCTTACTAAACTCCATGCATTTACCAAATCCACCACTTTGCCTTCATTGAGACGTTTTGTCACTTCCTCTAATAATTCAGTCAGGCTCATGAGGCATGACCTACCCCTATAGCCATATTGCCTATTCTGAATCACTCTATGCTTCTCCAAGTGCTTGTAAATCCTGTTTCTAAGAACACACTCTTATAGTTTTCCCAACAGTGATGTCAAACTCACTGGTCTATAATTCTCAGGGTTATTCATATTATCTTTCCAGAACAAAGTAGTTACTTCTGTCACCTCACAAGCCTCTAGCACTACTCCGGTGTCCATTGATGTCACAATGATCATCGCCAAAGACACAACAATCCCTTCCCTTGCTTTCTGTAGAAACCTGGTATATATCCTGCCCAGCTCCTGGAACCTATCTATCTTAATGTTTTACAAAGGTTCCAGTATATCCTCTTTCTTAATGTTGACATATTCTGGCATATCAGCCTGTTCTACCCTGATCTCACATTCATAATGGTCCCTCTCACTGGTGAATACTGAAGCACGGTAACATTAAGGACCTCCCCTACCTCCTCTGACTCCAGGCACGTTTCCTTTTTTATTCCTGATTGGTCCTACCCTCACTCTAGGTCCATCCTCCTGTTCTTCACGCCTTGAGGTTTTCCTTTATCCTACCTCCCAAGGCATTCTCAAGTCCCCTTCTAGCTATTCTAAGTCCATTCTTAAGCCCCTCTCCTTCCTGGCTATCTTGTAACTCTTTAGAATCCTGTCTGATCCTTGTCCCTAAACCTTAAGTGTACTTCTTCCTTCCTCTTGACTAGATGTTCTACATCTCTTGTTTCCCTGCCTCAATGAAACAAATCTATGCCGGACTGTATGCAAGTGCTCCCTAAATAACCTCTGCATTTTTCTGAGTACTACTGCTCCCAATTTGCATTCACAAGTTCCTGCTAATATCTTCATAATTTGCCCTTCCCCAATTAAATGCCTTCTCTTACCTTCAGCTCCTATCCCTGTCCAAGGCTATGGAAAAGGGCACAGAATTGTACCCATTGTCCTGAAATACTCACTCATTGAGAGATATGTCACCTGACCAGTTCATTGCCTAGTGCCAGATCTAGTATGGCCTCTCCTCTGGTCACCCTGTCTACATACTGTGTCAGGAATCCATCCTGGACACACCTATCAATTTCTACCCCAACTAAACCTTTTGCACTGAGGAGATGCCAATCAATACATTTGATTCTGTGTGTATTATGAAGCTTCGGGGCATGGTTGCCATCCCACATGGCATTCCTAATGGCTAGTGCTAATTATTGTTCTTTTGTTTTAATGTGTTTTCGTGGGATTATAGTGGGATGTTCAAGTTCATTTATTGTTACATTTTAGCTTGGGTTATACAGTTACTTGCTTGTGTGTTTGTGGGTCACCCTGACTGTAACGGGGGGGGGGGTGTAATAATCACCTCCCCCATCTGTATGTGACTGAGTGGGTTCTCTCCCCAGGTCCTAGTGCTCGGTCTGTCTTTGTGCTTGTCACAATAATCCATGAGGAAGGGCATCATCACCCTCATCTACATGCAGAAGGGGGAGAGGGAAGACATTAGAAATTGGAGGCACATCTCACTCCTGAATGTGGACTACAAGATCCTGTCCAAGGCTATCGCCAACAGGGTCAAGTCTGCACTGGAGCAGGTGATCCACCCGGACCAAACCTGTGCTGTACTGGGCAGGAAGATCTCAGACAGCCTTGTGCTGCTGAGGGACACCATCGCCTACGTGCAGGACGGGGGGGGTGGATGCCTGCCTGGTCAGCTTGGACCAGGAGAAAGCCTTCGACAGGATATCGCACACATACATGGCGGATGTACTCTCTAAAATGGGATTTGGGGAGGGAATCCAGAATTGGATCAAACTGCTCTACACAGACATCTGTAGCGCAGTCCAGGTCAACGGGTGGGAAACAGACAGCTTCCCCATCAGGTTTGGAGTCAGGCAGGGCTGCCCTCTCTCCCCTGTCTTGTTCGTGTGCTGCATAGAACCCTTTGCCAAAGCCATCAGGAGGGATGAGGGCATAAGAGGGGTAACGCTGCCAGGCAGTGGAGGGACCCAAGTCAAAACCTCCCTGTACATGGACGACGTCACCATCTTCTGCTCTGATCCGAGGTCAGTTCGCGGGCTGATCAGCATCTGTGAACAGTTCGAGCTGGCGTCGGGGCCAGGGTCAACCACACGAAGAGCAAAGCCATGCTCTTCGGCAACTGGCCCGACCGATCCAGCGTCCCCTTCACCATCAGGGCTGATCACCTGGAGGTGTTGGGGATCTGGTTCGGAGGGGCCGAGGCGTGCAACAAGAACAGGCAGGAGCCGACTGACAAGGTCAAACAGAAAATGGGGCTGTGAGGAGGGCGCTTCCTATCGATAACGGGCAAGAACCTGGTCATCAGGTGTGAGGTGCTCTCAGGGCTGCTGTACTTGGCGCAGGTGTGGCCAGTCCCCCGCTCCTTCAGCTCGGAAATCACCCGAGCCGTCTTCAGATTTGTCTGGGGATCCAAGATAGAGTGGGTCAGACGGACCACCATGTACAAGTCCCTGGAGAACGGGGGCAAAAACGTCCCCAATGTCGCCCTCACCCTGATGGCCAGCTTCGTGTGTGGCTGCATCAGGTTGTGTGTGGATCCCAGGTACATGGGCACCAAGTACCACTATGTGCCCAGGTTCTACCTGTCGCCCTGGTTACAAAGGATGGGTCTGGCCCCTTTCCTGCGCAAACCCCCCCCCCGTCAGCTGGTCGTTGCCGCCATACCTGTCCTTTGTAGAGAAGTTCTTTCAGGTCAACGCCTTTGACCCCAGGGCCATCAGGCAGTGGTCAGCACATAAGGTCCTGCAGGCACTGCAGGAGAAGGACGTGATGGACACAGTGGGATGGTTCCCCTGAGCAGACCGTCCAGTTCATCTGGCAAAATGCCTCATCGCCAGTCCTCACCAACAGGCACCAAGACCTTGCCTGGCTGGCGGTGAGAGGGGCCCTCCCAGTCCGATCCCTCCTGTCCACCCGGGACGTCGTCTCCACACCCCTCTGCCCACGGGAGGACTGCAGTGAGGAGGAGTTGGTGACCCACCTCTTTGCACACTGTGGGTTCGCGGAGAAGGTGTGGAGGAGGATGGAAGGGACAGTGTCGAGGTTCATCCCCAGCAGCTGCGTAACAGAGGACTCTCTGATCTACGGGCTGTTCCTGGGGACGCACACGGAGACCAACATCCAGTGCTGCTGGCAGATCATCAACTCGGTGAAAGACGCTCTTTGGTCGGCCCGAAACTTGATGGTCTACCAGCACATGGAGATGTCCGTGGGGGAATGCTGCTGACTGGCACATTCTCGGCTGCAGGAGTACGTGCTGAGGGACGCACTCAAACTCGGTGCAGCCACCGCAAAGGCCCAGTGGGGAAGGACCACAGTCTAGGGTTCTTCTCCTGCAGGAGTTGAGGGGTGGGGCGGTTGGGTGTATACCCCCTGAAGTAACTATGAAAGAACAGAGTGCCACGTGGGTGGCGAAAAGTGTGAAAATGTAAAGACAGTAATGGAGACCATTGTAAAGGCTTGAAAGTCATTGAATGGTTTATTGTATATAATTTATTTTTGAATAAAGTATAATTTGTTTAATAAAAAAATAAAGACATCAGCTGAGATAAACGAGCTTCTCTTGTCTGTCATCTTGGATCGAATACTTGCCCAAATATTTTACAAAAGTATTGCATTACTAGCCTTATTTTTCTACTTACTTTCTTTCTTTCATTCCCAAAATGCAGCCATTTGTTCTGTATAAATGACAGCTTATGAAATTACTTAAGCAGTCACCCTTTGTGAAGGAACACCCCTACTTGACAACACCTGCAGGCTAATCAGCTCTGGCAAGCATCATTAGAAGGCATGTTCCTGAGCTTGCCCACTTGTACACCTTGCTGAGGAAATCATCAGGAGTGGGGATTTAGTCTTTTCATGATCGGGGATGTCTTCAAAATCAGTACTGATTGGAAATCGAATCTGGGATCTTTTCAAGTAATGAGGGGGAATAAAACAGGAAACAGAATGATAAAAATTTAGTGATGAAGAACTTTCTGATGGAATGTCATTCTGCTGAAACACTGGGGCAAAACTATTAGCATTGTTCACTTAGATCCACTGGGCTATGTCTGAACAGAGGCTGTAGTGCCTAGTGTAGGAATAGCTATACAATGTTTAGGGAGGGTCAGTTTCCTTGGCTTTACTCTTGGGCTGGGAAATTTATCAGCTGAAGTGCAGTGAGCCACTGAATGAAAGAAATAAGTTGCCAAGAGATAAGTATGCAGAACTTTTAGTTTGATGCAATTAAGTTAATTTGATTGCTTTTGAATGTATGTATATCTTGTGTATTATAACTTCTAATATTTTAATGGTTTAATTCTTAATACTTTACTTGTTAACAGGATCTGAGTGATTTTTATTATTTACCAATGTCAAAGCTAGTCAGATATGAGGGAAAGGTCCTGGACTGCCCAAGGGTGATTCAGATTCAGATTCAGTTTATTGTCATTTAGAAACCACAAATGCAATGCAGTTAAAAAATGAGACAACGTTCCTCCAGAATGATATCACAAAAGCACATGACAAAACAGACTACACCAGAAAATCCATATAACGTTTGGCAATCCCCAATCCAGAGTCCGGAGAGGCTGCTGCGTATTAATATCGCGCTACCGTCTTAGCGCGTTTCCCGGAAAGGAGCTCCAATCCCACCAGACAAAACGAGACCAGAAACTAAAGCTACAAGACCTGCACAAAACCACATATTTACAACATATAGTTACAATAGTGCAAACAATAGTATAATTGATAAAAAAAACAGACCATGGGCACAGTAAAAATAGTCCAAAGATGTTAAAAGACTATAAGTTCAAAAGAAATCACCACACAGTTTCCACAAGTCCCCAGGGTCCCGACAGACTTGCCATCCCACGCCGGCAGCAGAGGGGAATACCCCCGCTATGGACTTCCACGGCACCGCCTGACTCAGCATTGCAGATGCAGCACACAACGAAAGCTCCGTCGAACCCAGCCTCGCGGACGCAGCACACACCGAAAGCGACCTGACCGCAGCGGACTCGGAGTCCGTCGAACCTCCGAGCCGACGACCATCCCCTCCGGCACAGTTTCTCCGAGCTCCATCCCCTCCGGCACAGTTTCTCCGAGCACCATCCTCTGCCGAGCGCACTAATGATTGGTATTCAGTTCTTGGGTTGCAAGGAAAATTGCAAAAACACGTATTCACTGACACACAGGATCCATTTGGTCCACAACCTTTTCATTTGCTACACCTAGAGGAATCTCACATCCCCTCCGGCACAGTTTCTCCGAGCACCATCCCCTCCGGCACAGCTTCTCCGAGCCGACGACCATCCCCTCCGGCACAGTTTCTCCGAGCCGACGACCATCCCCTCCGGCATAGTTTCTCCGAGCACCATCCTCTGCCGAGCGCACTAATGATTGGTATTCAGTTCTTGGGTTGCAAGGAAAATTGCAAAAACAGGTATTCACTGACACACAGGATCCATTTGGTCCACAACCTTTTCATTTGCTACACCTAGAGGAATCTCAGTGTTGCCGCTCAGAGGAGAGCATTAGAGTGAAGTTTAAAGAAGTAGTGACAGTGAAAGCGTTGCCTTCACAGTGCTTGTTACAGTATGGTGCTTCAGGCCATGCTCTTTAACCGCTGACTTAATAAGAATGCTGGTTTCTGTTCCTGGCTTTGATGTATTTCACAATTCTAGTTCAGGCTGTTCAGTAGAGGATATCAGACTCCAGAATGCAGGATTTTGCCAAAAATCCCTTTGTGTGAAAAGTTTGTGTGCTCCCACTTCCAGATTTTTTTCAATGAATTAAATTGGGTATTTATAACTTATTCTTGATACCATTTGGGAATTTGGACTTCACTTTTCCCTTTAGGGAGAGGGCAACAACTGCCAAGTTTACTCTGTTAGCAAGTGCAGTGTTTGATTGCAATCTATTATCTGACAGGTTACAATTGAAATTGTGTTATTCTCAGCTCCTGTCTAATAGAACAGGTTCTTTTGTATGGTATGCACCATCAGAGGTCGAACAATATCACACTGCCAGATAGCTATGCTACCTAAGTTTTCTCAGAGTCCACTCGAAAAGGAGAGCCGATCTGCTTCTGGTGCTTTCAATAAGGTTTGTTGATCTGTTTTTGAGAATTGTTAACTTCTTTTATTCGAGAATGTACAGTGTATTTTGACGAGTCTATTCTATTCTGAGACAAGTGTATTGTTTCAAGCCATCAGCTTCTGGGAAGTGGTGGGAGGTGGGGAGGTGGGATATTAGGAGATAGGGGAGTGGTGGGGGTTGGGATATTTAGAGATAGGGACTGGTGGGAGGTGGGAAATTTGGAGATAGGGGAGTGGGGAGGTGGGATATTTGGAGACGGGAGTGGTGGGAGCGGGGAGGTGGGATATTTGGAGATAGGGGAGTGGTGGGAGTGGGGAGGTGGGATATTTGGAGACAGGGGAGTGGTGGCAGTGGGGAGGTGGGATATTTGGAGATAGGGGTGTGGTGGGAGTGGGGAGGTGGGATATTTGGAGACAGGGGAGTGGTGGGAATGGGGAGGTGGGATATTTGGAGATAGGGGAGTGGTGGGAGTGGGGAGGTGGGATATTTGGAGATGGGGAGTGGTGGGAGTGGGGAGGTGGGATATTTGGAGATAGGGGAGTGGTGGGAGTGGGGAGGTGGGATATTTGGAGACAGGGGAGCGATGGGAGTGGGGAGGTGGGATATTTGGAGATAGGGGAGTGGTGGGAGTGGGTAAGTGGGATATTTGGAGATAGGGGAGTGGCGGGGACTGGGTGGGTGGGATATTTGGAGATAGGGGAGTGGTGGGAGAGGGGAGGTGGGATCTTTGGAGATAGGGGAGTGGTGGGGAGGTGGGATATTTGGAGACGGGAGTGGTGGGAGCGGGGAGGTGGGATATTGGAGATAGGGGAGTGGTGGGAGTGGGGAGGTGGGATACTTGGAGACAGGGGAGTGGTGGGAATGGGGAGGTGGGATATTTGGAGATAGGGGAGTGGTGGGAGTGGGGAGGTGGGATATTTGGAGATGGGGAGTGGTGGGAGTGGGGAGGTGGGATATTTGGAGATAGGGGAGTGGTGGGAGTGGGGAGGTGGGATATTTGGAGACAGGGGAGCGGTGGGAGTGGGGAGGTGGGATATTTGGAGATAGGGGAGTGGTGGGAGTGGGTAAGTGGGATATTTGGAGATAGGGGAGTGGCGGGGACTGGGTGGGTGGGATATTTGGAGATAGGGGAGTGGTGGGAGAGGGGAGGTGGGATCTTTGGAGATAGGGGAGTGGTGGGGAGGTGGGATATTTGGAGAAAGGGAGTGGTGGGTGTGGGGAAGTGGGGTCTTTGGAGATAGGGGAGTGGTGGGGAGGTGGGATCTTTGGAGATAGGGGAGTGGTGGGGAGGTGGGATATTTGGAGAAAGGGAGTGGTGGGAGTGTGGAGGTGGGATATTTGGAGATAGGTGAGTGGTGGGTGTGGGGAGGTGGGATATTTGGAGATAGGGGAGTGGCGGGGACTGACGACAAGGGCTATTTGGAGATAGGGGAGAGGTTGGGAGGGGAGATATTTGGAGATAGGGGACTGGAGGAGAGCAGTGTCTGGTGGGATATTTGGAGATAGGTGAGTGGATGGGGGTGGGGAGTTGGGATATTTGGAGATAGGGGAATGGTGGGGGTGGGTGGTGGGATAAGTGGAGCTAGGGAGTGGGGAGGTGGGATATTTGGAGATGGGGAGTGGTGGGAGTGGGGAGGAGGGATCTTTGGAGATAGGGGAGTGGTGTGGAATGGGGAGGTGGGATATTTGTAGACGGGGACTGGTGGGAGTGGGGAGAGGAAATAGTTGGAGATAGGGGAGTGGTGGGAGTGGGGAGGTGGGATATTTGGAGATAGGGAAGTGGTGGGAGTGGGGAGGTGGGATATTTGGAGATAGGGGAGTGGTGGGAGTGGGGATGTGGGATATTTGGAGACAGGGGAGTGGTGGGAGTGGGGAGGTGGGATATTAGGAGATATGGGAGTGGTGGGAGTGGGGAGGTGGGATATTTCGAGACAGGGGAGTGGTGGAAAAGGGGAGGTGAGATATTTGGAGATAGGGGAGTGGTGGGAGTGGGGAGGTGGGATATTTGGAGATAGGGGAGTGGTGGGAGTGGGGAAGTGGGATATTTGGAGATAGGGGAGTGGTGGGAGTGGGGAGGTGGGATATTTGGAGATAGGGGTGTGGTGGGAATGGAGAGGTGGGATATTTGGAGACAGGGGAGTGGTGGGAGTGGGGAGGTGGGATATTTGGAGATGGGGAGTGGTGGGAGTGGGGAGGTGGGATATTTGGAGATAGGGGAGTGGTGGGAGTGGGGAGGTGGGATATTTGGAGACAGGGGAGCGGTGGGAGTGGGGAGGTGGGATATTTGGAGATAGGGGAGTGGTGGGAGTGGGTAAGTGGGATATTTGGAGATAGGGGAGTGGCGGGGACTGGGTGGGTGGGATATTTGGAGATAGGGGAGTGGTGGGAGAGGGTAGGTGGGATCTTTGGAGATAGGGGAGTGGTGGGGAGCTGGGATATTTGGAGAAAGGGAGTGGTGGGTGTGGGGAAGTGGGGTCTTTGGAGATAGGGGAGTGGTGGGGAGGTGGGTTCTTTGGAGATAGGGGAGTGGTGGGGAGGTGGGATATTTGGAGAAAGGGAGTGGTGGGAGTGTGGAGGTGGGATATTTGGAGATAGGTGAGTGGTGGGTGTGGGGAGGTGGGATATTTGGAGATAGGGGAGTGGCGGGGACTGACGACAAGGGCTATTTGGAGATAGGGGAGAGGTTGGGAGGGGAGATATTTGGAGATAGGGGACTGGAGGAGAGCAGTGTCTGGTGGGATATTTGGAGATAGGTGAGTGGATGGGGGTGGGGAGTTGGGATATTTGGAGATAGGGGAATCGTGGGGGTGGGTGGTGGGATAAGTGGAGCTAGGGAGTGGGGAGGTGGGATATTTGGAGATGGGGAGTGGTGGGAGTGGGGAGGAGGGATCTTTGGAGATAGGGGAGTGGTGTGGAATGGGGAGGTGGGATATTTGTAGACGGGGACTGGTGGGAGTGGGGAGAGGAAATAGTTGGAGATAGGGGAGTGGTGGGAGTGGGGAGGTGGGATATTTGGAGATAGGGAAGTGGTGGGAGTGGGGAGGTGGGATATTTGGAGACAGGGGAGTGGTGGGAGTGGGGAGGTGGGATATTAGGAGATATGGGAGTGGTGGGAGTGGGGAGGTGGGATATTTCGAGACAGGGGAGTGGTGGAAAAGGGGAGGTGAGATATTTGGAGATAGGGGAGTGGTGGGAGTGGGGAGGTGGGATATTTGGAGATAGGGGAGTGGTGGGAGTGGGGAAGTGGGATATTTGGAGATAGGGGAGTGGTGGGAGTGGGGAGGTGGGATATTTGGAGATAGGTGTGTGGTGGGAATGGAGAGGTGGGATATTTGGAGACAGGGGAGTGGTGGGAATGGGGAGGTGGGATATTTGGAGATAAGTGAGTGGTTGGGGGTGGGGAGTTGGGATATTTGGAGATAGGGGAACGGTGGGAGTGGGGAGGTGGGATATTTTGAGATAGGTGAGTGGTTGGGGGTGGGGAGTTGGGATATATGGAGATAGGGGATTGGTGGGTGTGGGTGGTGGGATAAGTGGAGATAGGGAGTGGGGAGGTGGGATATTTGGAGATGGGGAGTGGTGGGAGTGGGGAGGTGGGATCTTTGGAGATAGGGGAGTGGTGTGGAATGGGGAGGTGGGATATTTTTAGACGGGGACTGGTGGGAGTGGGGAGATGGGATATTTGGAGACAGGGGAGTGGTGGGAGTGCGGAGGTGGGATATTTGGAGATAGGGGAGTGGTGAGGACTGGGCGGGTGAGATATTTGGAGATAGGGGAGTGGTGGGAGTGGGGAGTTGGGATATTTGGAGAGAGGGGAGTGGTGGGAGCGGGGAGGTGGGATATTTGGAGATAGGGGTGTGGTGGGAGTGGGGAGGTGGGATATTTGGAGATAGGGGAGTGGTGGGAGTGGGGAGGTGGGATATTTGGAGACAGGGGTGTGGTGGGAGTGGGGAGGTGGGATATTTGGAGACAGGGAAGTGGTGGGAATGGGGAGGTGGGATATTTGGAGATAGGGGAGTGGTGGGAGTGGGGAGTTGGGATATTTGGAGACAGGGGAGCGGTGGGAGTGGGGAGGTGGGATATTTGGAGATAGGGGAGTGGTGGGAGTGGGTAAGTGGGATATTTGGAGATAGGGGAGTGGCGGGAACTGGGTGGGTGGGATATTTGGAGATAGGGGAGTGGTGGGAGAGGGGAGGTGGGATCTTTGGAGATAGGGGAGTGGTGGGGAGGTGGGATATTTGGAGACGGGAGTGGTGGGAGCGGGGAGGTGGGATATTGGAGATAGAGGAGTGGTGGGAGTGGGGAGGTGGGATACTTGGAGACAGGGGAGTGGTGGGAATGGGGAGGTGGGATATTTGGAGATAGGGGAGTGGTGGGAGTGGGGAGGTGGGATATTTGGAGATGGGGAGTGGTGGGAGTGGGGAGGTGGGATATTTGGAGATAGGGGAGTGGTGGGAGTGGGGAGGTGGGATATTTGGAGACAGGGGAGCGGTGGGAGTGGGGAGGTGGGATATTTGGAGATAGGGGAGTGGTGGGAGTGGGTAAGTGGGATATTTGGAGATAGGGGAGTGGTGGGAGAGGGGAGGTGGGATCTTTGGAGATAGGGGAGTGGTGGGGAGGTGGGATATTTGGAGAAAGGGAGTGGTGGGTGTGGGGAAGTGGGGTCTTTGGAGATAGGGGAGTGGTGGGGAGGTGGGATCATTGGAGATAGGGGAGTGGTGGGGAGGTGGGATATTTGGAGAAAGGGAGTGGTGGGAGTGTGGAGGTGGGATATTTGGAGATAGGTGAGTGGTGGGTGTGGGGAGGTGGGATATTTGGAGATAGGGGAGTGGCGGGGACTGACGACAAGGGCTATTTGGAGATAGGGGAGAGGTTGGGAGGGGAGATATTTGGAGATAGGGGACTGGAGGAGAGCAGTGTCTGGTGGGATATTTGGAGATAGGTGAGTGGATGGGGGTGGGGAGTTGGGATATTTGGAGATAGGGGAATGGTGGGGGTGGGTGGTGGGATAAGTGGAGCTAGGGAGTGGGGAGGTGGGATATTTGGAGATGGGGAGTGGTGGGAGTGGGGAGGAGGGATCTTTGGAGATTGGGGAGTGGTGTGGAATGGGGAGGTGGGATATTTGTAGACGGGGACTGGTGGGAGTGGGGAGAGGAAATAGTTGGAGATAGGGGAGTGGTGGGAGTGGGGAGGTGGGATATTTGGAGATAGGGAAGTGGTGGGAGTGGGGAGGTGGGATATTTGGAGATAGGGGAGTGGTGGGAGTGGGGATGTGGGATATTTGGAGACAGGGGAGTGGTGGGAGTGGGGAGGTGGGATATTAGGAGATATGGGAGTGGTGGGAGTGGGGAGGTGGGATATTTCGAGACAGGGGAGTGGTGGAAAAGGGGAGGTGAGATATTTGGAGATAGGGGAGTGGTGGGAGTGGGGAGGTGGGATATTTGGAGATAGGGGAGTGGTGGGAGTGGGGAAGTGGGATATTTGGAGATAGGGGAGTGGTGGGAGTGGGGAGGTGGGATATTTGGAGATAGGGGTGTGGTGGGAATGGAGAGGTGGGATATTTGGAGACAGGGGAGTGGTGGGAATGGGGAGGTGGGATATTTGGAGATAAGTGAGTGGTTGGGGGTGGGGAGTTGGGATATTTGGAGATAGGGGAACGGTGGGAGTGGGGAGGTGGGATATTTTGAGATAGGTGAGTGGTTGGGGGTGGGGAGTTGGGATATATAGAGATAGGGGATTGGTGGGTGTGGGTGGTGGGATAAGTGGAGATAGGGAGTGGGGAGGTGGGATATTTGGAGATGGGGAGTGGTGGGAGTGGGGAGGTGGGATCTTTGGAGATAGGGGAGTGGTGTGGAATGGGGAGGTGGGATATTTTTAGACGGGGACTGGTGGGAGTGGGGAGATGGGATATTTGGAGACAGGGGAGTGGTGGGAGTGCGGAGGTGGGATATTTGGAGATAGGGGAGTGGTGAGGACTGGGCGGGTGAGATATTTGGAGATAGGGGAGTGGTGGGAGTGGGGAGGTGGGATATTTGGAGAGAGGGGAGTGGTGGGAGCGGGGAGGTGGGATATTTGGAGATAGGGGTGTGGTGGGAGTGGGGAGGTGGGATATTTGGAGATAGGGGAGTGGTGGGAGTGGGGAGGTGGGATATTTGGAGACAGGGGTGTGGTGGGAGTGGGGAGGTGGGATATTTGGAGACAGGGAAGTGGTGGGAATGGGGAGGTGGGATATTTGGAGATAGGGGAGTGGTGGGAGTGGGGAGGTGGGATATTTGGAGATAGGGGTGTGGTGGGAGGGGGAGGTGGGATATTTGGAGACAGGCGAGTGGTGGGAGTGGGGAGGTGGGATATTTGGAGATAGGGGAGTGGTGGGAGTGGGGAAGTGGGATATTTGGAGATAGGGGAGTGGCGGGGACTGGGCGGGTGGGATATTTGGAGATAGGGGAGTGATGGGGAGGTGGAATATTTGGAGAAAGGGAGTGGTGGGTGTGGGGAAGTGGGGTCTTTGGAGATAGGGGAGTGGTGGGGAGGTGGGATCTTTGGAGATAGGGGAGTGGTGGGGAGGTGGGATATTTGGAGAAAGGGAGTGGTGGGAGTGCGGAGGTGGGATATTTGGAGATAGGTGAGTGGTGGGTGTGGGGAGGTGGGATATTTGGAGACAGGGGAGTGGTGGGAGTGGGGAGGTGGGATATTTGGAGACAGGGGAGTGGTGGGAGTGGGGAGGTGGGATATTTGGAGATAGGTGAGTGGTGGGTGTGGGGAAGTGGGATATTTGGAGATAGGGGAGTGGTTGGGAGGGGAGATATTTGGAGATAGGGGACTGGAGGAGAGCAGTGTGTGGTGGGATATTTGGAGATAGTGGAGTGGTGGGAAGTGGGGAGGTGGGATATTTTGAGATAGGGGAGTGCTGGGAGATGGGAGGTGGGATATTTGGAGAAAGGTGAGTGGTTGGGGGTGGGGGAGTTGGGATATTTGGAGATAGGGGAACGGTGGGAGTGGGGAGGTGGTATATTTGGAGATGGTGAGGTGGGATATTTTGTGATAGGGGAGTGGTGGGGAGTGGGGATGTGGGATATTTTGAGATAGGGGAGTGCTGGGAGTGTGGAGGTGGGATATTTGGAGATAGGTGAGTGGATGGGGGTGGGGAGTTGGGATATTTGAAGATAGGGGAATGGTGGGGGTGGGTGGTGGGATAAGTGGAGATAGGGAGTGGGGAGGTGGGATATTTGGAGATGGGGAGTGGTGGGAGTGGGGAGGTGGGATCTTTGGAGATAGGGGAGTGGTGTGGAATGGGGAGGGTGGGATATTTGTAGACGGGGACTGGTGGGAGTGGGGAGAGGAAATATTTGGAGATAGGGAAGTGGTGGGGAGAGGGGAGGTGGGATATTTGGAGATAGGGGACTGGTGGGAGTGGGGAAGTGGGATATTTGGAGATAGGGGAGTGGTGGGAGTGGGGATGTGGGATATTTGGAGACAGGGGAGTGGTGGGAGTGGGGAGGTGGGATATTAGGAGATATGGGAGTGGTGGGAGTGGGGAGGTGGGATATATTGAGACAGGGGAGTGGTGGGAGTGGGGAGGTGGGATATTTGGAGATAGGGGAACGGTGGGAGTGGGGAGGTGGGATATTTTGAGATAGGTGAGTGGTTGGGGGTGGGGAGTTGGGATATATGGAGATAGGGGATTGGTGGGTGTGGGTGGTGGGATAAGTGGAGATAGGGAGTGGGGAGGTGGGATATTTGGAGATGGGGAGTGGTGGGAGTGGGGAGGTGGGATCTTTGGAGATAGGGGAGTGGTGTGGAATGGGGAGGTGGGATATTTTTAGACGGGGACTGGTGGGAGTGGGGAGATGGGATATTTGGAGACAGGGGAGTGGTGGGAGTGGGGAGGTGGGATATTTGGAGATAGGGGAGTGGTGAGGACTGGGCGGGTGAGATATTTGGAGATAGGGGAGTGGTGGGAGTGGGGAGGTGGGATATTTGGAGATAGGGGAGTGGTGAGGACTGGGCGGGTGAGATATTTGGAGATAGGGGAGAGGTGGGAGTGGGGAGGTGGGATATTTGGAGATAGGGGAGTGGTGGGAGTGGGGAGGTGGGATATTTGGAGACAGGGGAGTGGTGGGAGTGGGGAGGTGGGATATTTGGAGACAGGGGTGTGGTGGGAGTGGGGAGGTGGGATATTTGGAGACAGGGGAGTGGTGGGAATGGGGAGGTGGGATATTTGGAGATAGGGGTGTGGTGGGAGGGGGAGGTGGGATATTTGGAGACAGGGGAGTGGTGGGAGTTTGGAGGTGGGATATTTGGAGATAGGGGAGTGGTGGGAGTGGGGAAGTGCGATATTTGGGATAGGGGAGTGGCGGGGACTGGGCGGGTGGGATATTTGGAGATAGGGGAGTGGTGGGAGAGGGGAGGTGGGATCTTTGGAGATAGGGGAGTGATGGGGAGGTGGGATATTTGGAGAAAGGGAGTGGTGGGTGTGGGGAAGTGGGGTCTTTGGAGATAGGGGAGTGGTGGGGAGGTGGGATCTTTGGAGATAGGGGAGTGGTGGGGAGGTGGGATATTTGGAGAAAGGGAGTGGTGGGAGTGCGGAGGTGGGATATTTGGAGATAGGTGAGTGGTGGGTGTGGGGAGGTGGGATATTTGGAGATAGGGGAGTGGTTGGGAGGGGAGATATTTGGAGATAGGGGACTGGAGGAGAGCAGTGTGTGGTGGGATATTTGGAGATAGTGGAGTGGTGGGAAGTGGGGAGGTGGGATATTTTGAGATAGGGGAGTGCTGGGAGAGGGGAGGTGGGATATTTGGAGAAAGGTGAGTGGTTGGGGGTGGGGAGTTGGGATATTTGGAGATAGGGGAACGGTGGGAGTGGGGAGGTGGTATATTTGGAGATGGTGAGGTGGGATATTTTGTGATAGGGGAGTGGTGGGGAGTGGGGATGTGGGATATTTTGAGATAGGGGAGTGCTGGGAGTGTGGAGGTGGGATATTTGGAGATAGGTGAGTGGATGGGGGTGGGGAGTTGGGATATTTGAAGATAGGGGAATGGTGGGGGTGGGTGGTGGGATAAGTGGAGATAGGGAGTGGGGAGGTGGGATATTTGGAGATGGGGAGTGGTGGGAGTGGGGAGGTGGGATCTTTGGAGATAGGGGAGTGGTGTGGAATGGGGAGGTGGGATATTTGTAGACGGGGACTGGTGGGAGTGGGGAGAGGAAATATTTGGAGATAGGGAAGTGGTGGGGAGAGGGGAGGTGGGATATTTGGAGATAGGGGAGTGGTGGGAGTGTGGAGGTGGGATATTTGGAGACAGGGGAGTGGTGGGAGTGGGGAGGTGGGATATTTGGAGATAGGGGAGTGGTGGGAGTGGGGAAGTGGGATATTTGGAGATAGGGGAGTGGTGGGAGTGGGGATGTGGGATATTTGGAGACAGCGGAGTGGTGGGAGTGGGGAGGTGGGATATTAGGAGATATGGGAGTGGTGGGAGTGGGGAGGTGGGATATTTTGAGACAGGGGAGTGGTGGGAGTGGGGAGGTGGGATATTTGGAGATAGGGGAGTGGTGGGAGTGGGGAAGTGGGATATTTGGAGATAGGGGAGTGGCGGGGACTGGGTGGGTGGGATATTTGGAGATAGGGGAGTGGTGGGAGAGGGGAGGTGGGATCTTTGGAGATAGGGGAGTGGTGGGGAGGTGGGATATTTGGAGAAAGGTAGTGGTGGGTGTGGGGAAGTGGTGTCTTTGGAGATAGGGGAGTGGTGGGGAGGTGGGATCTTTGGAGATAGGGGAGTGGTGGGGAGGTGGGATATTTGGAGAAAGGGAGTGGTGGGAGTGTGGAGGTGGGATATTTGGAGATAGGTGAGTGGTGGGTGTGGGGAGGTGGGATATTTGGAGATAGGGGAGTGGCGGGGACTGACGACAAGGGCTATTTGGAGATAGGGGAGTGGTTGGGAGGGGAGATATTTGGAGATAGGGGTCTGGAGGAGAGCAGTGTGTGGTGGGATATTTGGAGATAGTGGAGTGGTGGGAACTGGGGAGGTGGGATATTTTGAGATAGGGGAGTGCTGGGAGAGGGGAGGTGGGATATTTGGAGAAAGGTGAGTGGCTGGGAGTGGGGAGGTGGGATATTTGGAGATGGTTAGTTGGGATATTTTGAGATAGGGGAGTGGTGGGGAGTGGGGATGTGGGATATTTTGAGATAGGGGAGTGCTGGGAGTGTGGAGGTGGGATATTTGGAGATAGGTGAGTGGATGGGGGTGGGGCGTTGGGATATTTGGAGATAGGGGAATGGTGGGGGTGGGTGGTGGGATAAGTGGAGCTAGGGAGTGGGGAGGTGGGATATTTGGAGATGGGGAGTGGTGGGAGTGGGGAGGAGGGATCTTTGGAGATAGGGGAGTGGTGTGGAATGGGGAGGTGGGATATTTGTAGACGGGGACTGGTGGGAGTGGGGAGAGGAAATATTTGGAGATAGGGGAGTGGTGGGAGTGGGGAGGTGGGATATTTGGATATAGGGAAGTGGTGGGAGTGGGGAGGTGGGATATTTGGAGATAGGGGAGTGGTGGGAGTGGGGATGTGGGATATTTGGAGATAGGGGAGTGGTGGGAGAGGGGAGGTGGGATCTTTGGAGATAGGGGAGTGGTGGGGAGGTGGGATATTTGGAGAAAGGTAGTGGTGGGTGTGGGGAAGTGGTGTCTTTGGAGATAGGGGAGTGGTGGGGAGGTGGGATCTTTGGAGATAGGGGAGTGGTGGGGAGGTGGGATATTTGGAGAAAGGGAGTGGTGGGAGTGTGGAGGTGGGATATTTGGAGATAGGTGAGTGGTGGGTGTGGGGAGGTGGGATATTTGGAGATAGGGGAGTGGCGGGGACTGACGACAAGGGCTATTTGGAGATAGGGGAGTGGTTGGGAGGGGAGATATTTGGAGATAGGGGACTGGAGGAGAGCAGTGTGTGGTGGGATATTTGGAGATAGTGGAGTGGTGGGAACTGGGGAGGTGGGATATTTTGAGATAGGGGAGTGCTGGGAGAGGGGAGGTGGGATATTTGGAGAAAGGTGAGTGGCTGGGAGTGGGGAGGTGGGATATTTGGAGATGGTTAGTTGGGATATTTTGAGATAGGGGAGTGGTGGGGAGTGGGGATGTGGGATATTTTGAGATAGGGGAGTGCTGGGAGTGTGGAGGTGGGATATTTGGAGATAGGTGAGTGGATGGGGGTGGGGCGTTGGGATATTTGGAGATAGGGGAATGGTGGGGGTGGGTGGTGGGATAAGTGGAGCTAGGGAGTGGGGAGGTGGGATATTTGGAGATGGGGAGTGGTGGGAGTGGGGAGGAGGGATCTTTGGAGATAGGGGAGTGGTGTGGAATGGGGAGGTGGGATATTTGTAGACGGGGACTGGTGGGAGTGGGGAGAGGAAATATTTGGAGATAGGGGAGTGGTGGGAGTGGGGAGGTGGGATATTTGGATATAGGGAAGTGTTGGGAGTGGGGAGGTGGGATATTTGGAGATAGGGGAGTGGTGGGAGTGGGGATGTGGGATATTTGGAGACAGGGGAGTGGTGGGAGTGGGGAGGTGGGATATTTCGAGACAGGGGAGTGGTGGGAGTGGGGAGGTGGGATATTTCGAGACAGGGGAGTGGTGGAAAATGGGAGGTGAGATATTTGGAGATAGGGGAGTGGTGGGAGTGGGGAGGTGGGATATTTGGAGATAGGGGAGTGGTGGGAGTGGGGAAGTGGGATATTTGGAGATAGGGGTGTGGTGGGAATGGGGAGGTGGGATATTTGGAGACAGGGGAGTGGTGGGAATGGGGAGGTGGGATATTTGGAGATAAGTGAGTGGTTGGGGGTGGGGAGTTGGGATATTTGGAGATAGGGGAACGGTGGGAGTGGGGAGGTGGGATATTTTGAGATAGGTGAGTGGTTGGGGGTGGGGAGTTGGGATATATGGAGATAGGGGATTGGTGGGTGTGGGTGGTGGGATAAGTGGAGATAGGGAGTGGGGAGGTGGGATATTTGGAGATGGGGAGTGGTGGGAGTGGGGAGGTGGGATCTTTGGAGATAGGGGAGTGGTGTGGAATGGGGAGGTGGGATATTTTTAGACGGGGACTGGTGGGAGTGGGGAGATGGGATATTTGGAGACAGGGGAGTGGTGGGAGTGGGGAGGTGGGATATTTGGAGATAGGGGAGTGGTGAGGACTGGGCGGGTGAGATATTTGGAGATAGGGGAGTGGTGGGAGTGGGGAGGTGGGATATTTGGAGAGAGGGGAGTGGTGGGAGCGGGGAGGTGGGATATTTGGAGATAGGGGAGTGGTGGGAGTGGGGAGGTGGGATATTTGGAGACAAGGGAGTGGTGGGAGTGGGGAGGTGGGATATTTGGAGACAGGGGTGTGGTGGGAGTGGGGAGGTGGGATATTTGGAGACAGGGGAGTGGTGGGAATGGGGAGGTGGGATATTTGGAGATAGGGGAGTGGTGGGAGTGGGGAAGTGGGATATTTGGAGATAGGGGAGTGGCGGGGACTGGGCGGGTGGGATATTTGGAGATAGGGGAGTGGTGGGAGAGGGGAGGTGGGATCTTTGGAGATAGGGGAGTGATGGGGAGGTGGGATATTTGGAGAAAGGGAGTGGTGGGTGTGGGGAAGTGGGGTCTTTGGAGATAGGGGAGTGGTGGGGAGGTGGGATCTTTGGAGATAGGGGAGTGGTGGGGAGGTGGGATATTTGGAGAAAGGGAGTGGTGGGAGTGCGGAGGTGGGATATTTGGTGATAGGTGAGTGGTGGGTGTGGGGAGGTGGGATATTTGGAGACAGGGGAGTGGTGGGAATGGGGATGTGGGATTTTTGGAGACAGCGGAGTGGTGGGAGTGGGGAGGTGGGATATTTGGAGATAGGTGTGTGGTGGGTGTGGGGAGGTGGGATATTTGGAGATAGGGGAGTGGTGGGGACTGGGCGGGTGAGATATTTGGAGATAGGGGAGTGGTGGGAGTGGGGAGGTGGGATATTTGGAGATCGGGGAGTGGTGGGAGTGGGGAGGTGGGATATTAGGAGGTAGGGGAGTGGTGGGAGTGGGGAGGTGGGATATTTGGAGACGGGGAGTGGTGCGAGTGGGGATGTGGGATATTTGGAGATAGGGGAGTGGTGGGAGTCGGGAAGTGGGATATTTGGAGATAGGGGAGTGGTGGGAGTGGGGAGGGGGATATTTGGAGATAGGGGTGTGGTGGGAGTGGGGAGGTGGGATATTTGGAGACAGGGGAGTGGTGGGAAAGGGGAGGTGGGATATTTGGAGATAGGGGAGTGGTGGGAGTGGGGAGGTGGGATATTTGGAGATAGGTGAGTGGTGGTTGTGGGGAGGTGGGATATTTGGAGATAGGGGAGTGGTTGGGAGGGGAGATATTTGGAGATAGGGGACTGGAGGAGAGCAGTGTGTGGTGGGATATTTGGAGATAGTGGATTGGTGGGAAGTGGGGAGGTGGGATATTTTGAGATAGGGGAGTGCTGGGAGAGGGGAGGTGGGATATTTGGAGAAAGGTGAGTGGTTGGGGGTGGGGAGTTGGGATATTTGGAGATAGGGGAACGGTGGGAGTGGGGAGGTGGTATATTTGGAGATGGTGAGGTGGGATATTTTGTGATAGGGGTGTGGTGGGGAGTGGGGATGTGGGATATTTTGAGATAGGGGAGTGCTGGGAGTGTGGAGGTGGGATATTTGGAGATAGGTGAGTGGATGGGGGTGGGGAGTTGGGATATTTGGAGATAGGGGAATGGTGGGGGTGGGTGGTGGGATAAGTGGAGATAGGGAGTGGGGAGGTGGGATATTTGGAGATGGGGAGTGGTGGGAGTGGGGAGGTGGGATCTTTGGAGATAGGGGAGTGGTGTGGAATGGGGAGGTGGGATATTTGTAGACGGGGACTGGTGGGAGTGGGTAGAGGAAATATTTGGAGATAGGGAAGTGGTGGGGAGAGGGGAGGTGGGATATTTGGAGATAGGGGAGTGGTGGGAGTGTGGAGGTGGGATATTTGGAGACAGGGGAGTGGTGGGAGTGGGGAGGTGGGATATTTGGAGATAGGGGAGTGGTGGGAGTGGGGAAGTGGGATATTTGGAGATAGGGGAGTGGTGGGAGTGGGGATGTGGGATATTTGGAGACAGGGGAGTGGTGGGAGTGGGGAGGTGGGATATTAGGAGATATGGGAGTGGTGGGAGTGGGGAGGTGGGATATTTTGAGACAGGGGAGTGGTGGGAGTGGGGAGGTGGGATATTTGGAGATAGGGGAGTGGTGGGAGTGGGGTAGTGGGATATTTGGAGATAGGCGAGTGGCGGTGACTGGGTGGGTGGGATATTTGGAGATAGGGGAGTGGTGGGAGAGGGGAGGTGGGATCTTTGGAGATAGGGGAGTGGTGGGGAGGTGGGATATTTGGAGAAAGGTAGTGGTGGGTGTGGGGAAGTGGGGTCTTTGGAGATAGGGGAGTGGTGGGGAGGTGGGATCTTTGGAGATAGGGGAGTGGTGGGGAGGTGGGATATTTGGAGAAAGGGAGTGGTGGGAGTGTGGAGGTGGGATATTTGGAGATAGGTGAGTGGTGGGTGTGGGGAGGTGGGATATTTGGAGATAGGGGAGTGGCGGGGACTGACGACAAGGGCTATTTGGAGATAGGGGAGTGGTTGGGAGGGGAGATATTTGGAGATAGGGGACTGGAGGAGAGCAGTGTGTGGTGGGATATTTGGAGATAGTGGAGTGGTGGGAACTGGGGAGGTGGGATATTTTGAGATAGGGGAGTGCTGGGAGAGGGGAGGTGGGATATTTGGAGAAAGGTGAGTGGCTGGGAGTGGGGAGGTGGGATATTTGGAGATGGTGAGGTGGGATATTTTGAGATAGGGGAGTGGTGGGGAGTGGGGATGTGGGATATTTTGAGATAGGGGAGTGCTGGGAGTGTGGAGGTGGGATATTTGGAGATAGGTGAGTGGATGGGGGTGGGGCGTTGGGATATTTGGAGATAGGGGAATGGTGGGGGTGGGTGGTGGGATAAGTGGAGCTAGGGAGTGGGGAGGTGGGATATTTGGAGATGGGGAGTGGTGGGAGTGGGGAGGAGGGATCTTTGGAGATAGGGGAGTGGTGTGGAATGGGGAGGTGGGATATTTGTAGACGGGGACTGGTGGGAGTGGGGAGAGGAAATATTTGGAGATAGGGGAGTGGTGGGAGTGGGGAGGTGGGATATTTGGATATAGGGAAGTGGTGGGAGTGGGGAGGTGGGATATTTGGAGATAGGGGAGTGGTGGGAGTGGGGATGTGGGATATTTGGAGACAGGGGAGTGGTGGGAGTGGGGAGGTGGGATATTAGGAGATATGGGAGTGGTGGGAGTGGGGAGGTGGGATATTTCGAGACAGGGGAGTGGTGGAAAATGGGAGGTGAGATATTTGGAGATAGGGGAGTGGTGGGAGTGGGGAGGTGGGATATTTGGAGATAGGGGAGTGGTGGGAGTGGGGAAGTGGGATATTTGGTGATAGGGGAGTGGTGGGAGTGGGGAGGTGGGATATTTGGAGATAGGGGTGTGGTGGGAATGGGGAGGTGGGATATTTGGAGACAGGGGAGTGGTGGGAATGGGGAGGTGGGATATTTGGAGATAAGTGAGTGGTTGGGGGTGGGGAGTTGGGATATTTGGAGATAGGGGAACGGTGGGAGTGGGGAGGTGGGATATTTTGAGATAGGTGAGTGGTTGGGGGTGGGGAGTTGGGATATATGGAGATAGGGGATTGGTGGGTGTGGGTGGTGGGATAAGTGGAGATAGGGAGTGGGGAGGTGGGATATTTGGAGATGGGGAGTGGTGGGAGTGGGGAGGTGGGATCTTTGGAGATAGGGGAGTGGTGTGGAATGGGGAGGTGGGATATTTTTAGACGGGGACTGGTGGGAGTGGGGAGATGGGATATTTGGAGACAGGGGAGTGGTGGGAGTGGGGAGGTGGGATATTTGGAGATAGGGGAGTGGTGAGGACTGGGCGGGTGAGATATTTGGAGATAGGGGAGTGGTGGGAGTGGGGAGGTGGGATATTTGGAGAGAGGGGAGTGGTGGGAGCGGGGAGGTGGGATATTTGGAGATAGGGGAGTGGTGGGAGTGGGGAGGTGGGATATTTGGAGACAGGGGAGTGGTGGGAGTGGGGAGGTGGGATATTTGGAGACAGGGGTGTGGTGGGAGTGGGGAGGTGGGATATTTGGAGACAGGGGAGTGGTGGGAATGGGGAGGTGGGATATTTGGAGATAGGGGTGTGGTGGGAGGGGGAGGTGGGATATTTGGAGACAGGGGAGTGGTGGGAGTGGGGAGGTGGGATATTTGGAGATAGGGGAGTGGTGGGAGTGGGGAAGTGGGATATTTGGAGATAGGGGAGTGGCGGGGACTGGGCGGGTGGGATATTTGGAGATAGGGGAGTGGTGGGAGAGGGGAGGTGGGATCTTTGGAGATAGGGGAGTGATGGGGAGGTGGGATATTTGGAGAAAGGGAGTGGTGGGTGTGGGGAAGTGGGGTCTTTGGAGATAGGGGAGTGGTGGGGAGGTGGGATCTTTGGAGATAGGGGAGTGGTGGGGAGGTGGGATATTTGGAGAAAGGGAGTGGTGGGAGTGCGGAGGTGGGATATTTGGTGATAGGTGAGTGGTGGGTGTGGGGAGGTGGGATATTTGGAGACTGGGGAGTGGTGGGAATGGGGATGTGGGATTTTTGGAGACAGCGGAGTGGTGGGAGTGGGGAGGTGGGATATTTGGAGATAGGTGTGTGGTGGGTGTGGGGAGGTGGGATATTTGGAGATAGGGGAGTGGTGGGGACTGGGCGGGTGAGATATTTGGAGATAGGGGAGTGGTGGGAGTGGGGAGGTGGGATATTTGGAGATCGGGGAGTGGTGGGAGTGGGGAGGTGGGATATTAGGAGGTAGGGGAGTGGTGGGAGTGGGGAGGTGGGATATTTGGAGACGGGGAGTGGTGCGAGTGGGGAGGTGGGATATTTGGAGATAGGGGAGTGGTGGGAGTCGGGAAGTGGGATATTTGGAGATAGGGGAGTGGTGGGGAGTGGGGAGGTGTGATATTTGGAGATAGGGGTGTGGTGGGAGTGGGGAGGTGGGATATTTGGAGACAGGGGGAGTGGTGGGAAAGGGGAGGTGGATATTTGGAGATAGGGGAGTGGTGGGAGTGGGGAGGTGGGATATTTGGAGACAGGGGAGTGGTGGGAGTGGGGAGGTGGATATTTGGAGATAGGTGAGTGGTGGGTGTGGGGAGGTGGGATATTTGGAGATAGGGGAGTGGTTGGGAGGGGAGATATTTGGAGATAGGGGACTGGAGGTGAGAGCAGTGTGTGGTGGGATATTTGGAGATAGTGGAGTGGTTGGGGGTGGGGAGTTGGGATATTTGGAGATAGGGGAACGGTGGGAGTGGGGAGGTGATATATTTGGAGATGGTGAGGTGGGATATTTTGTGATAGGGGAGTGGTGGGGAGTGGGGATGTGGGATATTTTGAGATAGGGGAGTGCTGGGAGTGTGGAGGTGGGATATTTGGAGATAGGTGAGTGGATGGGGGTGGGGAGTTGGGATATTTGGAGATAGGGGAATGGTGGGGGTGGGTGGTGGGATAAGTGGAGATAGGGAGTGGGGAGGTGGGATATTTGGAGATGGGGAGTGGGTGGGAGTGGGGAGGTGGGATCTTTGGAGATAGGGGAGTGGTGTGGAATGGGGAGGTGGGATATTTGTAGACGGGGACTGGTGGGAGTGGGGAGGAGGAAATATTTGGAGATAGGGAAGTGGGGGGAGAGGGAGGTGGGATATTTGGAGATAGGGGAGTGGTGGGAGTGGGGGTAGTGGGATATTTGGAGATAGGGGAGTGGCGGGGACTGGGTGGGTGGGATATTTGGAGATAGGGGAGTGGTGGGAGAGGGGAGGTGGGATCTTTGGAGAGGGGAGTGGTGGGGAGGTGGGATATTTGGAGAAAGGTAGTGGTGGGTGTGGGGAAGTGGGGTCTTTGGAGATAGGGGAGTGGTGGGGAGGTGGGATCTTTGGAGATAGGGGAGTGGTGGGGAGGTGGGATATTTGGAGAAAGGGAGTGGTGGGAGTGTGGAGGTGGGATATTTGGAGATAGGTGAGTGGTGGGTGTGGGGAGGTGGGATATTTGGAGATAGGGGAGTGGCGGGGGACTGGACGACAAGGGCTATTTGGAGATAGGGGAGTGGTTGGGAGGGAGATATTTGGAGATAGGGGACTGGAGGAGAGCAGTGTGTGGTGGGATATTTGGAGATAGTGGAAGTGGTGGGAACTGGGGAGGTGGGATATTTTGAGATAGGGGAGTGCTGGGAGAGGGGAGGTGGGATATTTGGAGAAAGGTGAGTGGCTGGGAGTGGGGAGGTGGGATATTTGGAGATTGTGATGTGGGATATTTTGAGGTAGGGGAGTGGTGGGGAGTGGGGATGTGGGATATTTTGAGATAGGGGAGTGCTGGGAGTGTGGAGGTGGGATATTTGGAGATAGGTGAGTGGATGGGGGTGGGGAGTTGGATATTTGGAGAAAGGGGAATGGTGGGTGTGGGGAGGAGGGATCTTTGGAGATAGGGGAGTGGTGTGGAATGGGGAGGGTGGGATATTTGTAGACGGGGACTGGTGGGAGTGGGGAGAGGAAATATTTGGAGATAGGGAAGTGGGAGGGAGTGGGGAGGTGGGATATTTGGAGATAGCGGAGTGGTTGGAGTGGGGATGTGGGATATTTGGAGACAGGGGAGTGGTGGGAGTGGGGAGGTGGGATATTAGGAGATATGGGAGTGGTGGGAGTGGGGAGGTGGGATATTTCGAGACAGGGGGAGTGGTGGAAAATGGGGAGGTGAGATATTTGGAGATAGGGGAGTGGTGGGAGTGGGGAGGGGGGATATTTGGAGATAGGGGAGTGGTGGGAGAGGGGAAGTGGGATATTTGGAGATAGGGGAGTGGTGGAGTGGGGAGGTGGGATATTTGGAGATAGGGGAGTGGTGGGAGTGGGAAGTGGGATATTTGGAGATAGGGGAGTGGTGGGGAGTGGGGAAGGTGGGATATTTGGAGATAGGGGAGTGGTGGGAGTGGGGAGGTGGGATATTTGGAGATAGGGGTGTGGTGGGAATGGGGGAGGTGGGATATTTGGAGACAGGGGAGTGGTGGGAATGGGGAGGTGGGATATTGGAGATAAGTGAGTGGTTGGGGGTGGGGGGGAGTTGGGATATTTGGAGATAGGGGAACGGTGGGAGTGGGGAGGGTGGATATTTTGAGATAGGTGAGTGGTTGGGGGTGGGGAGTTGGATATATGGAGGTAGGGGATTGGTGGGTGTGGGTGGTGGGATAAGTGGAGATAGGGAGTGGGGAGGTGGGATATTTGGAGATGGGGAGTGGTGGAGTGGGGAGGTGGGATCTTTGGAGATAGGGGAGTGGTGTGGAATGGGGAGGTGGGATATTTTTAGACGGGGACTGGTGGGAGTGGGGAGATGGGATATTTGGAGACAGGGGAGTGGTGGGAGTGGGGAGGTGGGATATTTGGATATAGGGAAGTGGTGGGAGTGGGGAGGTGGATATTTGGAGATAGGGGAGTGGTGGGAGTGGGGATGTGGGATATTTGGAGACAGGGGAGTGGTGGAGTGGGGAGGTGGGATATTAGGAGATATGGGAGTGGTGGGGAGTGGGGAGGTGGGATATTTCGAGACAGGGGAGTGGTGGAAAATGGGAGGTGAGATATTTGGAGATAGGGGGAGTGGTGGGAGTGGGGAAGTGGGATATTTGGTGATAGGGGAGTGGTGGGAGTGGGGAGGTGGGATATTTGGAGATAGGGGTGTGGTGGGAATGGGGAGGGTGGGATATTTGGAGACAGGGGAGTGGTGGGGAATGGGGAGGTGGGATATTTGGAGATAAGTGAGTGGTTGGGGGTGGGGAGTTGGGATATTTGGAGATAGGGGGAACGGTGGGAGTGGGGAGGTGGGATATTTGAGATAGGTGAGTGGTTGGGGGTGGGGAGTTTGGATATATGGAGATAGGGGATTGGTGGGGTGTGGGTGGTGGGATACGTGGAGATAGGGAGTGGGGAGGTGGGATATTTGGAGATGGGGAGTGGTGGGAGTGGGGAGGTGGGATCTTTGGAGATAGGGGAGTGGTGTGGAATGGGGAGGTGGGATATTTTTAGACGGGGGGACTGGTGGGAGTGGGGAGATGGATATTTGGAGACAGGGGAGTGGTGGGAGTGGGGAGGTGGGATATTTGGAGATAGGGGAGTGGTGAGGACTGGGCGGGTGAGATATTTGGAGATAGGGGAGTGGTGGGAGTGGGGAGGTGGGATATTTGGAGAGAGGGGAGTGGTGGGAGCGGGGAGGTGGGATATTTGGAGATAGGGGAGTGGTGGGAGTGGGGAGGTGGGATATTTGGAGACAGGGGAGTGGTGGGAGTGGGGAGGTGGGATATTTGGAGACAGGGGTGTGGTGGGAGTGGGGAGGTGGGATATTTGGAGACAGGGGAGTGGTGGGAATGGGGAGGTGGGATATTTGGAGATAGGTGTGTGGTGGGAGGGGGAGGTGGGATATTTGGAGACAGGGGAGTGGTGGGAGTGGGGAGGTGGGATATTTGGAGATAGGGGAGTGGTGGGAGTGGGGAAGTGGGATATTTGGAGATAGGGGAGTGGCGGGGACTGGGCGGGTGGGATATTTGGAGATAGGGGAGTGGTGGGAGAGGGGAGGTGGGATCTTTGGAGATAGGGGAGTGATGGGGGAGGTGGGATATTTGGAGAAAGGGAGTGGTGGGTGTGGGGAAGTGGGGTCTTTGGAGAAAGGGGAGTGGTGGGGAGGTGGGATCTTTGGAGATAGGGGAGTGGTGGGGAGGTGGGATATTTGGAGAAAGGGAGTGGTGGGAGTGCGGAGGTGGGATATTTGGTGATAGGTGAGTGGTGGGTGTGGGGAGGTGGGATATTTGGAGACAGGGGAGTGGTGGGAATGGGGATGTGGGATTTTTGGAGACAGCGGAGTGGTGGGAGTGGGGAGGTGGGATATTTGGAGATAGGTGTGTGGTGGGTGTGGGGAGGTGGGATATTTGGAGATAGGGGAGTGGTGGGGACTGGGCGGGTGAGATATTTGGAGATAGGGGATTGGTGGGAGTGGGGAGGTGGGATATTTGGAGATCGGGGAGTGGTGGGAGTGGGGAGGTGGGATATTAGGAGGTAGGGGAGTGGTGGGAGTGGGGAGGTGGGATATTTGGAGACGGGGAGTGGTGCGAGTGGGGATGTGGGATATTTGGAGATAGGGGAGTGGTGGGAGTCGGGAAGTGGGATATTTGGAGATAGGGGAGTGGTGGGAGTGGGGAGGGGGATATTTGGAGATAGGGGTGTGGTGGGAGTGGGGAGGTGGGATATTTGGAGACAGGGGAGTGGTGGGAAAGGGGAGGTGGGATATTTGGAGATAGGGGAGTGGTGGGAGTGGGGAGGTGGGATATTTGGAGATAGGTGAGTGGTGGTTGTGGGGAGGTGGGATATTTGGAGATAGGGGAGTGGTTGGGAGGGGAGATATTTGGAGATAGGGGACTGGAGGACAGCAGTGTGTGGTGGGATATTTGGAGATAGTGGAGTGGTGGGAAGTGGGGAGGTGGGATATTTTGAGATAGGGGAGTGCTGGGAGAGGGGAGGTGGGATATTTGGAGAAAGGTGAGTGGTTGGGGGTGGGGAGTTGGGATATTTGGAGATAGGGGAACGGTGGGAGTGGGGAGGTGGTATATTTGGAGATGGTGAGGTGGGATATTTTGTGATAGGGGAGTGGTGGGGAGTGGGGATGTGGGATATTTTGAGATAGGGGAGTGCTGGGAGTGTGGAGGTGGGATATTTGGAGATAGGTGAGTGGATGGGGGTGGGAGTTGGGATATTTGGAGATAGGGGAATGGTGGGGGTGGGTGGTGGGATAAGTGGAGATAGGGAGTGGGGAGGTGGGATATTTGGAGATGGGGAGTGGTGGGAGTGGGGAGGTGGGATCTTTGGAGATAGGGGAGTGGTGTGGAATGGGGAGGTGGGATATTTGTAGACGGGGACTGGTGGGAGTGGGTAGAGGAAATATTTGGAGATAGGGAAGTGGTGGGGAGAGGGGAGGTGGGATATTTGGAGATAGGGGAGTGGTGGGAGTGTGGAGGTGGGATATTTGGAGACAGGGGAGTGGTGGGAGTGGGGAGGTGGGATATTTGGAGATAGGGGAGTGGTGGGAGTGGGGAAGTGGGATATTTGGAGATAGGGGAGTGGTGGGAGTGGGGATGTGGGATATTTGGAGACAGGGGAGTGGTGGGAGTGGGGAGGTGGGATATTAGGAGATATGGGAGTGGTGGGAGTGGGGAGGTGGGATATTTTGAGACAGGGGAGTGGTGGGAGTGGGGAGGTGGGATATTTGGAGATAGGGGAGTGGTGGGAGTGGGGTAGTGGGATATTTGGAGATAGGGGAGTGGCGGGGACTGGGTGGGTGGGATATTTGGAGATAGGGGAGTGGTGGGAGAGGGGAGGTGGGATCTTTGGAGATAGGGGAGTGGTGGGGAGGTGGGATATTTGGAGAAAGGTAGTGGTGGGTGTGGGGAAGTGGGGTCTTTGGAGATAGGGGAGTGGTGGGGAGGTGGGATCTTTGGAGATAGGGGAGTGGTGGGGAGGTGGGATATTTGGAGAAAGGGAGTGGTGGGAGTGTGGAGGTGGGATATTTGGAGATAGGTGAGTGGTGGGTGTGGGGAGGTGGGATATTTGGAGATAGGGGAGTGGCGGGGACTGACGACAAGGGCTATTTGGAGATAGGGGAGTGGTTGGGAGGGGAGATATTTGGAGATAGGGGTCTGGAGGAGAGCAGTGTGTGGTGGGATATTTGGAGATAGTGGAGTGGTGGGAACTGGGGAGGTGGGATATTTTGAGATAGGGGAGTGCTGGGAGTGTGGAGGTGGGATATTTGGAGATAGGTGAGTGGATGGGGGTGGGGCGTTGGGATATTTGGAGATAGGGGAATGGTGGGGGTGGGTGGTGGGATAAGTGGAGCTAGGGAGTGGGGAGGTGGGATATTTGGAGATGGGGAGTGGTGGGAGTGGGGAGGAGGGATCTTTGGAGATAGTGGAGTGGTGTGGAATGGGGAGGTGGGATATTTGTAGACGGGGACTGGTGGGAGTGGGGAGAGGAAATATTTGGAGATAGGGGAGTGGTGGGAGTGGGGAGGTGGGATATTTGGATATAGGGAAGTGGTGGGAGTGGGGAGGTGGGATATTTGGAGATAGGGGAGTGGTGGGAGTGGGGATGTGGGATATTTGGAGACAGGGGAGTGGTGGGAGTGGGGAGGTGGGATATTAGGAGATATGGGAGTGGTGGGAGTGGGGAGGTGGGATATTTCGAGACAGGGGAGTGGTGGAAAATTGGAGGTGAGATATTTGGAGATAGGGGAGTGGTGGGAGTGGGGAGGTGGGATATTTGGAGATAGGGGAGTGGTGGGAGTGGGGAAGTGGGATATTTGGTGATAGGGGAGTGGTGGGAGTGGGGAGGTGGGATATTTGGAGATAGGGGTGTGGTGGGAATGGGGAGGTGGGATATTTGGAGACAGGGGAGTGGTGGGAATGGGGAGGTGGGATATTTGGAGATAAGTGAGTGGTTGGGGGTGGGGAGTTGGGATATTTGGAGATAGGGGAACGGTGGGAGTGGGGAGGTGGGATATTTTGAGATAGGTGAGTGGTTGGGGGTGGGGAGTTGGGATATATGGAGATAGGGGATTGGTGGGTGTGGGTGGTGGGATAAGTGGAGATAGGGAGTGGGGAGGTGGGATATTTGGAGATGGGGAGTGGTGGGAGTGGGGAGGTGGGATCTTTGGAGATAGGGGAGTGGTGTGGAATGGGGAGGTGGGATATTTTTAGACGGGGACTGGTGGGAGTGGGGAGATGGGATATTTGGAGACAGGGGAGTGGTGGGAGGGGGAGGTGGGATATTTGGAGATAGGGGAGTGGTGAGGACTGGGCGGGTGAGATATTTGGAGATAGGGGAGTGGTGGGAGTGGGGAGGTGGGATATTTGGAGAGAGGGGAGTGGTGGGAGCGGGGAGGTGGGATATTTGGAGATAGGGGAGTGGTGGGAGTGGGGAGGTGGGATATTTGGAGACAGGGGAGTGGTGGGAGTGGGGAGGTGGGATATTTGGAGACAGGGGTGTGGTGGGAGTGGGGAGGTGGGATATTTGGAGACAGGGGAGTGGTGGGAATGGGGAGGTGGGATATTTGGAGATAGGTGTGTGGTGGGAGGGGGAGGTGGGATATTTGGAGACAGGGGAGTGGTGGGAGTGGGGAGGTGGGATATTTGGAGATAGGGGAGTGGCGGGGACTGACGACAAGGGCTATTTGGAGATAGGGGAGTGGTTGGGAGGGGAGATATTTGGAGATAGGGGACTGGAGGAGAGCAGTGTGTGGTGGGATATTTGGAGATAGTGGAGTGGTGGGAACTGGGGAGGTGGGATATTTTGAGATAGGGGAGTGCTGGGAGAGGGGAGGTGGGATATTTGGAGAAAGGTGAGTGGCTGGGAGTGGGGAGGTGGGATATTTGGAGATTGTGATGTGGGATATTTTGAGGTAGGGGAGTGGTGGGGAGTGGGGATGTGGGATATTTTGAGATAGGGGAGTGCTGGGAGTGTGGAGGTGGGATATTTGGAGATAGGTGAGTGGATGGGGGTGGGGAGTTGGGATATTTGGAGAAAGGGGAATGGTGGGTGTGGGGAGGAGGGATCTTTGGAGATAGGGGAGTGGTGTGGAATGGGGAGGTGGGATATTTGTAGACGGGGACTGGTGGGAGTGGGGAGAGGAAATATTTGGAGATAGGGAAGTGGAGGGAGTGGGGAGGTGGGATATTTGGAGATAGGGGAGTGGTTGGAGTGGGGATGTGGGATATTTGGAGACAGGGGAGTGGTGGGAGTGGGGAGGTGGGATATTAGGAGATATGGGAGTGGTGGGAGTGGGGAGGTGGGATATTTCGAGACAGGGGAGTGGTGGAAATGGGGAGGTGAGATATTTGGAGATAGGGGAGTGGTGGGAGTGGGGAGGTGGGATATTTGGAGATAGGGGAGTGGTGGGAGAGGGGAAGTGGGATATTTGGAGATAGGGGAGTGGTGGGAGTGGGGAGGTGGGATATTTGGAGATAGGGGAGTGGTGGGAGTGGGGAAGTGGGATATTTGGAGATAGGGGAGTGGTGGGAGTGGGGAAGTGGGATATTTGGAGATAGGGGAGTGGTGGGAGTGGGGAGGTGGGATATTTGGAGATAGGGGTGTGGTGGGAATGGGGAGGTGGGATATTTGGAGACAGGGGAGTGGTGGGAATGGGGAGGTGGGATATTTGGAGATAAGTGAGTGGTTGGGGGTGGGGAGTTGGGATATTTGGAGATAGGGGAACGGTGGGAGTGGGGAGGTGGGATATTTTGAGATAGGTGAGTGGTTGGGGGTGGGGAGTTGGGATATATGGAGGTAGGGGATTGGTGGGTGTGGGTGGTGGGATAAGTGGAGATAGGGAGTGGGGAGGTGGGATATTTGGAGATGGGGAGTGGTGGGAGTGGGGAGGTGGGATCTTTGGAGATAGGGGAGTGGTGTGGAATGGGGAGGTGGGATATTTTTAGACAGGGACTGGTGGGAGTGGGGAGATGGGATATTTGGAGACAGGGGAGTGGTGGGAGTGGGGAGGTGGGATATTTGGAGTTAGGGGAGTGGTGAGGACTGGGCGGGTGAGATATTTGGAGATAGGGGAGTGGTGGGAGTGGGGAGGTGGGATATTTGGAGAGAGGGGAGTGGTGGGAGCGGGGAGGTGGGATATTTGGAGATAGGGGAGTGGTGGGAGTGGGGAGGTGGGATATTTGGAGACAGGGGAGTGGTGGGAGTGGGGAGGTGGGATATTTGGAGACAGGGGTGTGGTGGGAGTGGGGAGGTGGGATATTTGGAGACAGGGGAGTGGTGGGAATGGGGAGGTGGGATATTTGGAGATAGGGGAGTGGTGGGAGTGGGGAGGTGGGATATTTGGAGATAGGGGTGTGGTGGGAGGGGGAGGTGGGATATTTGGAGACAGGGGAGTGGTGGGAGTTTGGAGGTGGGATATTTGGAGATAGGGGAGTGGTGGGAGTGGGGAAGTGGGATATTTGGAGATAGGGGAGTGGCGGGGACTGGGCGGGTGGGATATTTGAAGATAGGGGAGTGGTGGGAGAGGGCAGGTGGGATCTTTGGAGATAGGGGAGTGATGGGGAGGTGGGATATTTGGAGAAAGGGAGTGGTGGGTGTGGGGAAGTGGGGTCTTTGGAGATAGGGGAGTGGTGGGGAGGTGGGATCTTTGGAGATAGGGGAGTGGTGGGGAGGTGGGATATTTGGAGAAAGGGAGTGGTGGGAGTGCGGAGGTGGGATATTTGGAGATAGGTGAGTGGTGGGTGTGGGGAGGTGGGATATTTGGAGACAGGGGAGTGGTGGGAGTGGGGAGGTGGGATATTTGGAGACTGGGGAGTGGTGGGAGTGGGGAGGTGGGATATTTGGAGATAGGTGTGTGGTGGGTGTGGGGAGGTGGGATATTTGGAGATAGGGGAGTGGTTGGGAGGGGAGATATTTGGAGATAGGGGACTGGAGGAGAGCAGTGTGTGGTGGGATATTTGGAGATAGTGGAGTGGTGGGAAGTGGGGAGGTGGGATATTTTGAGATAGGGGAACGGTGGGAGTGGGGAGGTGGTATATTTGGAGATGGTGAGGTGGAATATTTTGTGATAGGGGAGTGGTGGGGAGTGGGGTTGTGGGATATTTTGAGATAGGGGTGTGCTGGGAGTGTGGAGGTGGGATATTTGGAGATAGGTGAGTGGATGGGGGGTGGGGAGTTGGGATATTTGGAGATAGGGGAATGGTGGGGGTGGGTGGTGGGATAAGTGGAGATAGGGAGTGGGGAGGTGGGATATTTGGAGATGGGGAGTGGTGGGAGTGGGGAGGTGGGATCTTTGGAGATAGGGGAGTGGTGTGGAATGGGGAGGTGGGATATTTGTAGACGGGGACTGGTGGGAGTGGGTAGAGGAAATATTTGGAGATAGGGAAGTGGTGGGGAGAGGGGAGGTGGGATATTTGGAGATAGGGGAGTGGTGGGAGTGTGGAGGTGGGATATTTGGAGACAGGGGAGTGGTGGGAGTGGGGAGGTGGGATATTTGGAGATAGGGGAGTGGTGGGAGTGGGGAAGTGGGATATTTTGAGACAGGGGAGTGGTGGGAGTGGGGAGGTGGGATATTTGGAGATAGGGGAGTGGCGGGGACTGACGACAAGGGCTATTTGGAGATAGGGGAGTGGTTGGGAGGGGAGATATTTGGAGATAGGGGACTGGAGGAGAGCAGTGTGTGGTGGGATATTTGGAGATAGTGGAGTGGTGGGAACTGGGGAGGTGGGATATTTTGAGATAGGGGAGTGCTGGTAGAGGGGAGGTGGGATATTTGGAGAAAGGTGAGTGGCTGGGAGTGGGGAGGTGGGATATTTGGAGATGGTGAGGTGGGATATTTTGAGATAGGGGAGTGCTGGGAGTGTGGAGGTGGGATATTTGGAGATAGGTGAGTGGATGGGGGTGGGGCGTTGGGATATTTGGAGATAGGGGAATGGTGGGGGTGGGTGGTGGGATAAGTGGATCTAGGGAGTGGGGAGGTGGGATATTTGGAGACAGGGGAGTGGTGGGAATGGGGAGGTGGGATATTAGGAGATATGGGAGTGGTGGGAGTGGGGAGGTGGGATATTTCGAGACAGGGGAGTGGTGGAAATTGCGAGGTGAGATATTTGGAGATAGGGGAGTGGTGGGAGTGGGGAGGTGGGATATTTGGAGATAGGGGAGTGGTGGGAGTGGGGAAGTGGGATATTTGGTGATAGGGGAGTGGTGGGAGTGGGGAGGTTGGATATTTGGAGATAGGGGTGTGGTGGGAGGGGGAGGTGGGATATTTGGAGACAGGGGAGTGGTGGGAATGGGGAGGTGGGATATTTGGAGATAAGTGAGTGGTTGGGGGTGGGGAGTTGGGATATTTGGAGATAGGGGAACGGTGGGAGTGGGGAGGTGGGATATTTTGAGATAGGTGAGTGGTTGGGGGTGGGGAGTTGGGATATATGGAGGTAGGGGATTGGTGGGTGTGGGTGGTGGGATAAGTGGAGATAGGGAGTGGGGAGGTGGGATATTTGGAGATGGGGAGTGGTGGGAGTGGGGAGGTGGGATCTTTGGAGATAGGGGAGTGGTGTGGAATGGGGAGGTGGGATATTTTTAGACGGGGACTGGTGGGAGTGGGGAGATGGGATATTTGGAGACAGGGGAGTGGTGGGAGTGGGGAGGTGGGATATTTGGAGTTAGGGGAGTGGTGAGGACTGGGCGGGTGAGATATTTGGAGATAGGGGAGTGGTGGGAGTGGGGAGGTGGGATATTTGGAGAGAGGGGAGTGGTGGGAGCGGGGAGGTGGGATATTTGGAGATAGGGGAGTGGTGGGAGTGGGGAGGTGGGATATTTGGAGACAGGGGAGTGGTGGGAGTGGGGAGGTGGGATATTTGGAGACAGGGGTGTGGTGGGAGTGGGGAGGTGGGATATTTGGAGACAGGGGAGTGGTGGGAATGGGGAGGTGGGATATTTGGAGATAGGGGAGTGGTGGGAGTGGGGAGGTGGGATATTTGGAGATAGGGGTGTGGTGGGAGGGGGAGGTGGGATATTTGGAGACAGGGGAGTGGTGGGAGTTTGGAGGTGGGATATTTGGAGATAGGGGAGTGGTGGGAGTGGGGAAGTGGGATATTTGGAGATAGGGGAGTGGCGGGGACTGGGCGGGTGGGATATTTGAAGATAGGGGAGTGGTGGGAGAGGGGAGGTGGGATCTTTGGAGATAGGGGAGTGATGGGGAGGTGGGATATTTGGAGAAAGGGAGTTGTGGGTGTGGGGAAGTGGGGTCTTTGGAGATAGGGGAGTGGTGGGGAGGTGGGATCTTTGGAGATAGGGGAGTGGTGGGGAGGTGGGATATTTGGAGAAAGGGAGTGGTGGGAGTGCGGAGGTGGGATATTTGGAGATAGGTGAGTGGTGGGTGTGGGGAGGTGGGATATTTGGAGACAGGGGAGTGGTGGGAGTGGGGAGGTGGGATATTTGGAGACTGGGGAGTGGTGGGAGTGGGGAGGTGGGATATTTGGAGATAGGTGTGTGGTGGGTGTGGGGAGGTGGGATATTTGGAGATAAGGGAGTGGTTGGGAGGGGAGATATTTGGAGATAGGGGACTGGAGGAGAGCAGTGTGTGGTGGGATATTTGGAGATAGTGGAGTGGTGGGAAGTGGGGAGGTGGGATATTTTGAGATAGGGGAACGGTGGGAGTGGGGAGGTGGTATATTTGGAGATGGTGAGGTGGAATATTTTGTGATAGGGGAGTGGTGGGGAGTGGGGTTGTGGGATATTTTGAGATAGGGGTGTGCTGGGAGTGTGGAGGTGGGATATTTGGAGATAGGTGAGTGGATGGGGGTGGGGAGTTGGGATATTTGGAGATAGGGGAATGGTGGGGGTGGGTGGTGGGATAAGTGGAGATAGGGAGTGGGGAGGTGGGATATTTGGAGATGGGGAGTGGTGGGAGTGGGGAGGTGGGATCTTTGGAGATAGGGGAGTGGTGTGGAATGGGGAGGTGGGATATTTGTAGACGGGGACTGGTGGGAGTGGGTAGAGGAAATATTTGGAGATAGGGAAGTGGTGGGGAGAGGGGAGGTGGGATATTTGGAGATAGGGGAGTGGTGGGAGTGTGGAGGTGGGATATTTGGAGACAGGGGAGTGGTGGGAGTGGGGAGGTGGGATATTTGGAGATAGGGGAGTGGTGGGAATGGGGAAGTGGGATATTTTGAGACAGGGGAGTGGTGGGAGTGGGGAGGTGGGATATTTGGAGATAGGGGAGTGGCGGGGACTGACGACAAGGGCTATTTGGAGATAGGGGAGTGGTTGGGAGGGGAGATATTTGGAGATAGGGGACTGGAGGAGAGCAGTGTGTGGTGGGATATTTGGAGATAGTGGAGTGGTGGGAACTGGGGAGGTGGGATATTTTGAGATAGGGGAGTGCTGGTAGAGGGGAGGTGGGATATTTGGAGAAAGGTGAGTGGCTGGGAGTGGGGAGGTGGGATATTTGGAGATGGTGAGGTGGGATATTTTGAGATAGGGGAGTGCTGGGAGTGTGGAGGTGGGATATTTGGAGATAGGTGAGTGGATGGGGGTGGGGCGTTGGGATATTTGGAGATAGGGGAATGGTGGGGGTGGGTGGTGGGATAAGTGGATCTAGGGAGTGGGGAGGTGGGATATTTGGAGACAGGGGAGTGGTGGGAATGGGGAGGTGGGATATTAGGAGATATGGGAGTGGTGGGAGTGGGGAGGTGGGATATTTCGAGACAGGGGAGTGGTGGAAATTGCGAGGTGAGATATTTGGAGATAGGGGAGTGGTGGGAGTGGGGAGGTGGGATATTTGGAGATAGGGGAGTGGTGGGAGTGGGGAAGTGGGATATTTGGTGATAGGGGAGTGGTGGGAGTGGGGAGGTGGGATATTTGGAGACAGGGGAGTGGTGGGAGTGGGGAGGTGGGATATTTGGAGAGAGGGGTGTGGTGGGAGTGGGGAGGTGGGATATTTGGAGACAGGGGAGTGGTGGGAATGGGGAGGTGGGATATTTGGAGATAGGGGAGTGGTGGGAGTGGGGAGGTTGGATATTTGGAGATAGGGGTGTGGTGGGAGGGGGAGGTGGGATATTTGGAGACAGGGGAGTGGTGGGAATGGGGAGGTGGGATATTTGGAGATAAGTGAGTGGTTGGGGGTGGGGAGTTGGGATATTTGGAGATAGGGGAACGGTGGGAGTGGGGAGGTGGGATATTTTGAGATAGGTGAGTGGTTGGGGGTGGGGAGTTGGGATATATGGAGGTAGGGGATTGGTGGGTGTGGGTGGTGGGATAAGTGGAGATAGGGAGTGGGGAGGTGGGATATTTGGAGATGGGGAGTGGTGGGAGTGGGGAGGTGGGATCTTTGGAGATAGGGGAGTGGTGTGGAATGGGGAGGTGGGATATTTTTAGACGGGGACTGGTGGGAGTGGGGAGATGGGATATTTGGAGACAGGGGAGTGGTGGGAGTGGGGAGGTGGGATATTTGGAGTTTGGGGAGTGGTGAGGACTGGGCGGGTGAGATATTTGGAGATAGGGGAGTGGTGGGAGTGGGGAGGTGGGATATTTGGAGAGAGGGGAGTGGTGGGAGCGGGGAGGTGGGATATTTGGAGATAGGGGAGTGGTGGGAGTGGGGAGGTGGGATATTTGGAGACAGGGGGAGTGGTGGGAGTGGGGAGGTGGGATATTTGGAGACAGGGGTGTGGTGGGAGTGGGGAGGTGGGATATTTGGAGACAGGGGAGTGGTGGGAATGGGGGAGGTGGGATATTTGGAGATAGGGGAGTGGTGGGAGTGGGGAGGTGGGATATTTTGGAGATAGGGGTGTGGTGGGAGGGGGAGGTGATTTGGAGACAGGGGAGTGGTGGGAGTTTGGAGGTGGGATATTTGGAGATAGGGGAGTGGTGGGAGTGGGGAAGTGGGATATTTGGAGATAGGGGAGTGGCGGGGACTGGGCGGGTGGGATATTTGAAGATAGGGGAGTGGTGGGAGAGGGGAGGTGGGATCTTTGGAGATAGGGGAGTGATGGGGAGGTGGGATATTTGGAGAAAGGGAGTTGTGGGTGTGGGGAAGTGGGGTCTTTGGAGATAGGGGAGTGGTGGGGAGGTGGGATCTTTGGAGATAGGGGAGTGGTGGGGAGGTGGGATATTTGGAGAAAGGAGTGGTGGGAGTGCGGAGGTGGGATATTGGAGATAGGTGAGTGGTGGGTGTGGGGAGTGGGATATTTGGAGACAGGGGGAGTGGTGGGAGTGGGGAGGTGGGATATTTGGAGACTGGGGAGTGGTGGGAGTGGGGAGGTGGGATATTTGGAGATAGGTGTGTGGTGGGTGTGGGGAGGTGGGATATTTGGAGATAGGGGAGTGGTTAGGAGGGGAGATATTTGGAGATAGGGGACTGGAGGAGAGCAGTGTGTGGTGGGATATTTGGAGATAGTGGAGTGGTGGGAAGTGGGGAGGTGGGATATTTTGAGATAGGGGAACGGTGGGAGTGGGGAGGTGGGTATATTTGGAGATGGTGAGGTGGAATATTTTGTGATAGGGGAGTGGTGGGGAGTGGGGTTGTGGGATATTTTGAGATAGGGGTGTGCTGGGAGTGTGGAGGTGGGATATTTGGAGATAGGTGAGTGGATGGGGGTGGGGAGTTGGGATATTTGGAGATAGGGGAATGGTGGGGGTGGGTGGTGGGATAAGTGGAGATAGGGAGTGGGGAGGTGGGATATTTGGAGATGGGGAGTGGTGGGAGTGGGGAGGTGGGATCTTTGGAGATAGGGGAGTGGTGTGGAATGGGGAGGTGGGATATTTGTAGACGGGGGACTGGTGGGAGTGGGTAGAGGAAATATTTGAGAGATAGGGAAGTGGTGGGGAGAGGGGAGGTGGGATATTTGGAGATAGGGGAGTGGTGGGAGTGTGGAGGTGGGATATTTGGAGACAGGGGAGTGGTGGGAGTGGGGAGGTGGGATATTTGGAGATAGGGAGTGGTGGGAGTGGGGAAGTGGGATATTTTGAGACAGGGGAGTGGTGGGAGTGGGGAGGTGGGATATTGGAGATAGGGGAGTGGCGGGGACTGACGACAAGGGCTATTTGGAGATAGGGAGTGGTTGGGAGGGGAGATATTTGGAGATAGGGGACTGGAGGAGAGCAGTGTGTGGTGGGATATTTGGAGATAGTGGAGTGGTGGGAACTGGGAGGTGGGATATTTTGAGATAGGGGGAGTGCTGGTAGAGGGGAGGTGGGATATTTGGAGAAAGGTGAGTGGCTGGGAGTGGGGAGGTGGGATATTTGGAGATGGTGAGGTGGGATATTTTGAGATAGGGGAGTGCTGGGAGTGTGGAGGTGGGATATTTGGAGATAGGTGAGTGGATGGGGGTGGGGCGTTGGGATATTTGGAGATAGGGGAATGGTGGGGGTGGGTGGTGGGATAAGTGGATCTAGGGAGTGGGGAGGTGGGATATTTGGGAGACAGGGGAGTGGTGGAGTGGGGAGGTGGGATATTAGGAGATATGGGAGTGGTGGGAGTGGGGAGGTGGGATATTTCGAGACAGGGGAGTGGTGGAAATTGCGAGGTGAGATATTTGGAGATAGGGGAGTGGTGGGAGTGGGGAGGTGGGATATTTGGAGATAGGGGAGTGGTGGGAGTGGGGAAGTGGATATTGGTGATAGGGGAGTGGTGGGAGTGGGGAGGTGGGATATTTGGAGACAGGGGAGTGGTGGGAGTGGGGAGGTGGGATATTTGGAGACAGGGGTGGTGGTGGGGAGTGGGGAGGGTGGGATATTTGGAGACAGGGGAGTGGTGGGAATGGGGAGGTGGGATATTTGGAGATAGGGGAGTGGTGGGAGTGGGGGAGGTTGGATATTTGGAGATAGGGGTGTGGTGGGGAGGGGGAGGTGGGATATTTGGAGACAGGGGGAGTGGTGGGAGTGGGGAGGTGGGATATTTGGAGATAGGGGAGTGGTGGGAGTGGGGAAGTGGGATATTTGGAGATAGGGGGAGTGGCGGGCCTGGGCGGTGGGATATTTGGAGATAGGGGGAGTGGTGGGACAGGGGAGGTGGGATCTTTGGAGATAGGGGAGTGATGGTGAGGTGGGATATTTGGAGAAAGGGAGTGGGTGGGTGTGGGGAAGTGGGGTCTTTGGAGATAGGGGAGTGGTGGGGAGGTGGGATCTTTGGAGATAGGGGAGTGGTGGGGAGGTGGGATATTTGGAGAAAGGGAGTGGTGGGAGTGCGGAGGTGGGATATTTGGTGATAGGTGAGTGGTGGGTGTGGGGAGGTGGGATATTTGGAGACAGGGGAGTGGTGGGAATGGGGAGGTGGGATTTTTGGAGACAGGGGAGTGGTGGGAGTGGGGAGGTGGGATATTTGGAGATAGGTGTGTGGTGGGTGTGGGGAGGTGGGATATTTGGAGATAGGGGAGTGGTTGGGAGGGGAGATATTTGGAGATAGGGGACTGGAGGAGAGCAGTGTGTGGTGGGATATTTGGAGATAGTGGAGTGGTGGGAAGTGGGGAGGTGGGATATTTTGAGATAGGGGAGTGCTGGGAGAGGGGAGGTGGGATATTTGGAGAAAGGTGAGTGGTTGGGGGTGGGGAGTTGGGATATTTGGAGATAGCGGAACGGTGGGAGTGGGGAGGTGGTATATTTGGAGATGGTGAGGTGGGATATTTTGTGATAGGGGAGTGGTGGGGAGTGGGGTTGTGGGATATTTTGAGATAGGGGAGTGCTGGGAGTGTGGAGGTGGGATATTTGGAGATAGGTGAGTGGATGGGGGTGGGGAGTTGGGATATTTGGAGATAGGGGAATGGTGGGGGTGGTTGGTGGGATAAGTGGAGATAGGGAGTGGGGAGGTGGGATATTTGGAGATGGGGAGTGGTGGGAGTGGGGAGGTGGGATCTTTGGAGATAGGGGAGTGGTGTGGAATGGGGAGGTGGGATATTTGTAGACGGGGACTGGTGGGAGTGGGGAGAGGAAATATTTGGAGATAGGGAAGTGGTGGGGAGAGGGGGAGGTGGGATATTTGGAGATAGGGGAGTGGTGGGAGTGTGGAGGTGGATATTTGGAGACAGGGGAGTGGTGGGAGTGGGGATGTGGGATATTTGGAGACAGGGGAGTGGTGGGAGTGGGGAGGTGGGATATTAGGAGATATGGGAGTGGTGGGAGTGGGGAGGTGGGATATTTTGAGACAGGGGAGTGGTGGGAGTGTGGAGGTGGGATATTTGGAGATAGGGGAGTGGTGGGAGTGGGGAAGTGGGATATTTGGAAATAGGGGAGTGGAGGGGACTGGGTGGGTGGGATATTTGGAGATAGGGGAGTGGTGGGAGAGGGGAGGTGGGATCTTTGGAGATAGGGGAGTGGTGGGGAGGTGGGATATTTGGAGAAAGGTAGTGGTGGGAGTGGGGCGGTGGGATATTTGGAGATAGGGGAGTGGTGAGGACTGGGCGGGTGAGATATTTGGAGATAGGGGAGTGGTGGGAGTGGGGAGGTGGGATATTTGGAGATAGGGGAGTGGTGGGAGCGGGGAGGTGGGATATTTGGAGATAGGGGAGTGGTGGGAGTGGGGAGGTGGGATATTTGGAGATAGGGGTGTGGTGGGAGGGGGAGGTGGGATATTTGGAGACAGGGGAGTGGTGGGAATGGGGAGGTGGGATATTTGGAGATAGGGGAGTGGTGGGAGTGGGGAGGTGGGATATTTGGAGATAGGGGTGTGGTGGGAGGGGGAGGTGGGATATTTGGAGATATGGGAGTGGTGGGAGTGGGGAGGTGGGATATTTCGAGACAGGGGAGTGGTGGAAAAGGGGAGGTGAGATATTTGGAGATAGGGGAGTGGTGGGAGTGGGGAGGTGGGATATTTGGAGATAGGGGAGTGGTGGGAGTGGGGAAGTGGGATATTTGGAGATAGGGGAGTGGTGGGAGTGGGGAGGTGGGATATTTGGAGATAGGGGTGTGGTGGGAATGGGGAGGTGGGATATTTGGAGATGGGGAGTGGTGGGAGTGGGGAGGTGGGATCTTTGGAGATAGGGGAGTGGTGTGGAATGGGGAGTTGGGATATTTTTAGACGGGGACTGGTGGGAGTGGGGAGATGGGATATTTGGAGACAGGGGAGTGGTGGGAGTGGGGAGGTGGGATATTTGGAGATAGGGGAGTGGTGAGGACTGGGCGGGTGAGATATTTGGAGATAGGGGAGTGGTGGGAGTGGGGAGGTGGGATATTTGGAGAGAGGGGAGTGGTGGGAGCGGGGAGGTGGGATATTTGGAGATAGGGGAGTGGTGGGAGTGGGGAGGTGGGATATTTGGAGACAGGGGAGTGGTGGGAGTGGGGAGGTGGGATATTTGGAGACAGGGGTGTGGTGGGAGTGGGGAGGTGGGATATTTGGAGACAGGGGAGTGGTGGGAATGGGGAGGTGGGATATTTGGCGATAGGGGAGTGGCGGGGGACTGGGCGGTTGGGATATTTGGAGATAGGGGGAGTGGTGGGAGAGGGGAGGTGGGATCTTTGGAGATAGGGGAGTGATGGGG